>NC_046333.1:125474527-126074527 GCF_000738735.6 Corvus cornix cornix | reverse complement strand
GACCTTAGAGCAACCCTTCAGGACCTAAAGCAGATTTTTTACAAATGCATGTAGTGATAGGACAAGGGGGAATGATTTTAAACTCAGAGAGTAGATTTAGCTATTAGAAAAAATTCTTTAGTGGAAGAGTGGTGAGACAGTGGAAAAATTTGCCCAGAGAGGCAGGCTTATTGCCCAGAGATGCCCCATCCCTGGAAGTGCCCAGGAAGAAATCCAGGTTGGATAATGGTCTAGTGGAAGGTGTTCCTGCAGTGGGAGGGGGGTTGGAACTAGATGATTTTTAAAGTCTCTTTCAACCCAAACCATTCTATGATTCTATGAAAAATGACAAATATATCTAGCCAATGGTTCAAATTCTAAGAGATAATCTTGGAACCTTAGTGATAGGGATGGGCTTTTTACTTGATTGCACTGAAAGGTCAAATAGCTTCCTTTGAGTACAGAGACTTTGAGATTGCTAAATGTTCCTCCAGTTACTGATAACTGAGCATTTGATATTATAAAAGGGAGGCTTTTTTCTTGGATTGTAGGAGGATTTATAGGAAGGAGAGCCGCCAGTAATAAATTATTGTGCTTGACATCTAGAAATATACATTGAGCAATCAGTGGCTGGAAGTAAGATTATACAGAAGATATGTCTTAACTGTAGTAGAATAACCAAAACAGAATGAAAATGCTCTTTCCTCTGCTGACTTTTTTCTGTTATCTTGTAGAAAGCAGAGTAGTGTGGCAATGTATAGCTCTCCCTTTTGACCTTACTTTGCAGTTAAGAACCATTCAACTAGGATGATAATGATAGCATAGGTACAGAAGAGAAAAATGGTGAAAAATCATAAAGCAAAGTAGCAAATGTCAGACTGACAAGACTTTTATGTATCACAAGGCCCGCAGAGGGAAAATGTCTTGTCTTACTAAATCTGTCTCTTTCACTACAACATATATTTTTTAAGAGCATTGACTGCTTCTGCACACTGGAGTAGTGAAGGAAGTGAACTGTAACTGTACCATGTAACTGAAATTGCTCATTCCAAATGAAAATGACTTTTGGTCAGAAAGAATGATAGGTGTGCTATCAAACAATTTAATAAAATCTATTCCTTTCTTTCACCAGCCAAGGTTTTCTGAGAAGTAGCTTCATAGAAAGCAAGTAGAGTCCTGTCTCTTATATTCAACTAAGAAATAAATTACAGTTACTCATTATAAACAACTTGTTTTATTTTAACATGCCCTGTCAGAAAAAAAAAAATATTTTTTGAGTTTTAAAAACACAATTCAACAGAAAGAAGTTTAGTTGAAGTAGCGATATAGTACACGATTCTATGCACTGCATTTTGACTCTGATATGTCCTATAGCACCAACTTAATTTCAGATTTTAAAAATTCACAGCTACATAATTAACTAAGAATGATATTATATAACATCAGATATAGCATTTTCTGTTGCAGGTTTTTGTTTGAAAACAATCTGCATGTTCATCTAAAGTATATCCACATGCTCAGGGAAATATATCTTGCTACATTACTTCATCACTAATGTTCTTGATCTGATCATCTTCCGAATGTGAGCATGAGGTATATGGGTAAGTTAAACAGCGCTGGGACAAGTACCGAACCTTGGGAGACCTCTAACTAGGCCCTGTGCTACTGATTACAACCCTCTGGGATCTGTCATTCAGTCAGTTCTCAATCCCTGTCCTGTCAATCAGTCCACATTTCCTAAGTTTGCCTGTGAAGGTGCAGTGAGAGACAGTGTCAAAAGCCTTGCTGAAGTCAAGGTAGACAATATCCACTGCCCTACCTTCATCCATCCTGGTAGTTGTTTTATTGTAGAAAAAAATCAAGATGGCCTAGCACAATTTGCCTTTAGTGAATCCATTATCTACTCCTACTACTCCACTACTCTTGATCACCTTCTTGTCATCCATGTGAAGAGAGATGACCTCCAGAATGAGGTGCTTCATCATCTTTCCAGTGACTGAGGTGAGTCTGACTCTTCTGTAGTTCCCTGGGTCTTCCTTCTTGCACTTTTTGAAGACTGGGAGACATTTGCTTTCTTCCAGTTCTCAGACACCTCTTTCAGTCTCCATGACCTTTCAAAGATGATCATAAGTAGCCTGGCTGCAATGCCTGCCAATTGTCTCAGCACTCATGGATGCATCCCAGCAGGGTCCATGGATTTGTGGATGTCAAGTTTACCTAGTGTTCTCTAAGCCAATCCTCTTTTACCAAGGGAAAGCTTTCTTCCAATATTCATTTGCCCTGATCTCTTGGGCCAGAGATTCCTGAGGACTGGTCTTGCTAGGGAAGACCGATGCAAAGAGGCATTTGGTAACTCTGCTCTCTGCACTTTCTGTTACCTGAGTTCCCCCTCCACTTAGTAAGAGGCCCACATTGGCTTTTATTTTTTATTTGTATTTCAAATGCTTCATTTTTTTTACAGCTCTCATACCTGACTATTTACTGTCAGAAGTGGACAACTCAAGTAATACCTACTTCTACTAATAGGAAAACACTGTCTTTCAAATTTTACATTGAAGATGCTGTTAGGAATCAGTGTCTGAGATCACCTAAAAAGTCACTGGCAAGGGTATGAGCAAAAACCAGATTTAATATTAAGCAACAGCACAACAAAATTCATTGGCAAGATTCACTCTATTGCTTCCAGGACAGTCAAGGTACACCAAGCAAAAACAAGCAACAACAAAATCAAACAAAATCCAGGCAATCAAAACAGAAATGAACCAATTGTGTGTGTGTGTGTATGTAGTGGTTTGGTCCAAAATACTCATTACTGTTTATCTTCTGTGAGATAAGAATTAGGAGAAATGCAAAGCAGGCACCAAACTTGAAAGAAATATAAAGAAGTTTATTAACAGACCTAAAAGAAGGGAAAAAAAAATTATACCACCTTCAGAACTCTCCTCCTCCCCCCACCTTCCTCCCTTCTCCCACTGACAAGGTAAGAAGACAACCCTTAAGATGTTCAGTCTGTTTACCACTTCCATAATAACCTTGTTCAGTCCCTTTAGAAAGAGAAGTCTCTTCTTGCTCGTGCTATGAAAACATTATCACAACGAGACAGCCGCCCACTTCCAAATATTGTTCAGTCCATTTAGGAAGAGGAGTCTCTCTGCTCGCATGTGAGTCCCTTCCCCCGACTTGCAGCTTTTCCCGCAACTGCTTTCAAGGGTCCACTCTTGAAGTTTTTTGGGGTACAATTTTAAGGTTGAGCCATTCGGAAACAAAAACAGAGGCCCTTCTCCTTCCCTGGGAGCAAAGGGTCTTCCTCATCTTCATTGTTAGGACTACCTCTGGGAGCATCTCTAGGAACTGAGGTTTTCTCCTTTCCCGTTTGGAGCAAAAGTCCTCATCTGGTTCATCTCTCCCTGTCCAAACTTCTCATGAAATTACAGCTGCGTCAGCATCTGCCTATCTCAGCGCAGGTGCTTTTGCTCACGAGTTGAACACTCCACCCCCCCATATCTTCATGAAATTACAACGGGATACTCTGATATATCATAGCTTCACAACAGAATTTCAGCTTTAAGCATCTCCTCTTTCTCTTCCGCTTGGGCCCGCAGCCACCTGTCCCAGCGCCGGAAACGAGAGAGAGAGCTGGGGGGGAGTCTGTCTCTTCTTAAGTGTGGATCACAGAGGCGGTCACAATTTTAAGTGGCTTAAGAATTGTCCATATTCAAACTGGCCAGCTGATAGGTTCTGTCAGGTCCCAGAGGAAACTGTAAGCACCCCTTAGCAAGGACATCCCTTCTGGGACTATGCTTGCTAACCTATGACTGTGTGTGTGTGTGTGTGTGTGTATGTGTGTGTGTGTGTGTGTTTAGGTGCATGTGATAAAAGACAGTGAGGGCAAGGATAAAAAGGAACACGGCCTAAAAGCTTAACAGCACTCAAACTGAACAGTACTTTAAGTTAACTTATATCTTAAACCTAAATAATTTAACAAAGGAACAACTCAATTTATACCTAACTTATACCTTAAACTGATTTATAACATAACCTTAACAATTTAACAGAGGAATAATACTTAGCAGCATTTAACCAAACTTAGAGCTTCAAAGTTATACTTAGCAACTTAGCAAAAGAACAACACTTAGCAACATTTAAGTAAGGTTAAGTTGTAAGTCACAAGTTTACTTAGAGGCCTAATTCGCTTCAATATCCAAGATACTTAAATGTCTAAGAAAGCAGCATTTCTCTCAGATTTGCTGTAGCATAGGCACACATGCATACACACAGACATAGAGTCAGTGCAAGCAAGGTACCTGTGAAAAATTCCCCTCAGAGATCAGTGAAATACTAACTTTGGATGCTTTTGCATCTCCCAGCAGATGAAGGGTTGGGCCTCAAGGAGTGAGGGTATCAGCCCAGGATTTATCGTTGTTCAGTGATCCTCCGAGTATAGCAAACATGTGAGTTTGCGAGATCTGAGAGGTGTCCCCCTCAGAGGGAGATGCTGGTCACAGCACTGCACTCCAGGAGAGCTCAAAAGGCCCCATTTTGGACCGCTGTTTATAGGGTCACAAGAGAGTGGGCTTCAATCATAACAATGTTTCATACTGGCCACCGTTTGGGTCGGCACTTTCTTTGGAAGTGTGAGAACAGGAATGTTATGCCATTCAGGCCAGAGAAATATTTTCCAAGGCTGGTCATGAGGAAAACAGGAACTCATTAGCAGTTTCTGGGAGCAGACAGTGTTTCTGATAAGCTCAGGAAGAGCTAAGCCAAGGTGCTGTTTTCAGTGGTGAGGCCTAACAAACATTTCTCAGATCGCACTGTGGCCTGGGAAGGGAGGTGGTGGGGGGGAATGCACCACCACAGATGCTCAGTTACTACTGGGCAATACCAGGAAATTTCCTCCAGCTAAAACCTCCTCTTTTGAAGCAGCAAAAAGGAACCAACCCGCTATGTAGTCCAATTATCCAGAAAGTTGTATGTCTTTCCCTGTTAGTGGTTTCAGTAAAAAAATGAAATAACTCAGGAGGCATTTTGACAATTGCTGTAGTCAAGTACAGCTATTTTGTCAGACATCCTTTACAGTCATTGGAAGCATTGTAGGGCCTTTGGGGTTTTTTGAGAGGGAAGGTGATTCTTGGAAACCCTAATTTATGTGCTTTTAGAAAAACCTCTCTTTTTCTCCTCTATTTACCACAGAAGAGCCTAAAGGCATTAGCATTTATAGCTCAAAAGTGCTTCACAAAAAGTGCCTATCACTTCATATTGCTAATCAACTCTGACACTAATTTTTTTCATGTTTATTTATTTAGTTTTATGCAAATGGAAAAAAGAACCAACTATAACCATGTCTTTCAATTAAGAAATTTCTCAAACACCTGCAGATCTTCACTTGAATTTAAATAGAAAAACAAGAATTTAGGTTATAGTTGTGCTTTTTACTGAACTGCATCTGTTTGAAGTGCAATATGTAAAAATATATACTGGCATGTTCTCATTCTATATACTGTTAAAAGAGCTGTAAACTAGACTACATATAAGGGAAGTAATACAGTATTTGAGACATAAGATGGAGCTTGTATATAAACTAGATTTAGAAGTGACATGCCCCAAGCTAAAAAAATATTTTGTATTCAGTTCTGAATTTTCATATCTTCTCTCCCTGTCAAAGCCAAGCAGCTCAGGCTCAGGGCTCAGGCTTAAGACAAAAATCCACCTCCACCCCTCCAGCTCCACGCTTACACACATCCCACCCCAGATTCTTACACTTAGGGAAAGTTTCACTAACCTTTAGAATCCCTCCTGAGTTCAGAGAAAAAATGAAATGCATTTATGTCTTCTTCAGTTCTGAGAAGCTCAAGAGAGGAAATGGCCAAATTAGAAAATCAAAGGACAAATTCACATGAATGTTAGCAGGAGTAACTCCATTGACTTTCATTAATTCAAATAACTTATGGTAGACATGTGTCACCCAAAAGTCTTAATAGAAACAGTAAAATATATTATTTTATATATATATATAAAAAGATAGTGTATAGCTTATTTTCCTGGTGTTATTATTTAGTTTTAATTATGGAGAGGAGTTTATAACTCTTTTACTGTGTGGCACATTTAACAGCTACTTTGTTGTAGCTGACTGTTTTTCATTATAAAACCTTCATGGTCTTCTATTCCTTCCTTTTAAGTGTATAAAGATGGACCACCAGGCATCTTGTATTTGCTATTTATTTTACTTCAGTCATTGTATCAGGAGCTACTGGTGTCCCTCCACAGCCATTTCTTCATGCTTTTCACTGCAATTATCACTGTTTTCATTTCCTACTTCACTTTCTGGCTAGCAAGTGCAGTCCAAAAATATTGATGGTCACAGCAAAGAGCTATTTCCATGTTACAGAAGTAAATCTTTGCTGAAGGTGGTGTGGGTCTGGAAGACTTCATCACCATCCTGAAAACACAGTGTAAATATAATTGCTCTGCCTGGGTGTGCACAAGCACTCCTGCTGGCCACCTTCCCTCAAAGGCCTTCTGCACACAACTGACTTACCAGGTGGCAGCTGTATGTGGACATCTCTGGAGTGAAAGCATGTGAGAGCCACCTGGGACAACAAAATAGCATAGTCCCAAATTATCCCAGATAGTTGCAACTTTTGCTGTCCATGAGAGATTTGTGCTTGTCTGTTGCCTTAGGGACAACTGTGTTATAATGAATATTGTATTAAAAAAGAGTTCAGTAAATAGTTGGAGTTAAATAGAGATAAATTAAAAAACAAATAAAGTTGATTATTGATATAATTGTAAAATTCTATGTTATCGCTAATTAGTAATAAGTACTTGTGACTTTATTAGTAATAAAGTTCATTAATTTTAGTGGCTATTTACACTATCAGTTTATATTTATATATTTGTCAATATCTTCTGCCAAAACCAGACCATATTTTCTCTCCTTGCAATTTTGACACAGCGGTACTTGATAGCAACAAAATGTCATTGAAATAATCTGTGAATGATTAAGATTTTGGTTTTCAAATTTCTAGCTGTTCTAATATCAACTCCTGGGTTCTTTTTCCTACCATTTTCAAAATCTTATGCATGTATTTTGTAAGATTGATGGATCTCTCAATTCCATAAGGTGACCTAAGGAGCTGTTTTCTCCGTTGATGTATATCTTGATCAGTAAAACTCACTGGATAGTTTATGTTTGTTTAGTCTACTCAAAACAGAGAACTTGTTAACCAATCCATTCTCAAATAATTTTCACCTTCAATTTCCTCAAAGATTTCTTTTGGCCACCATAAAAACACTATTCTTTCTGTTCTATTATTTCTTACACATTCTTACTCTTACTAAATCTTAAATTTTAATGACCTTAATGAGTTACTTCCTATATTAAAAATTTTCAAGCAGACACCTTATTTATTACTCTAAGCAGAAAGAAAAAAGTTATCATGAGTACATAGTATATTTTACATAAAATTCCCCATCAATTTCAATTTCCCAACCATTTCATTCTCAAGAGAAAAATCTCAATCTCAAGGTAAAGCAGCTCTTGCAAAGCCATATATACAGTAATATGCTATTTATTATAAGTGGATATTTTTAACCATGTGAAAAATTTGCTTATAGTAACATTTCTTTGATTTGTGATTATTTTTCACATTGCAAGCCTTTATTTTTTTTATTTCTTTTTTTTCCAGAGTGGGAATTTGAATTAAAATATTTCCAAATTAAGAGATAAAACTCTGCTATGATGGAATTATTGTGGAAATTACACTTAATGTAAAACAGACAATGACAATTCTGCATCTGACCCTGGATGTAATATAAATAAAGTTGAATTTAGAAGAAATCCAAACACACTGAACTACACAAATTCATAGTTAGGCATCAAACACTTTTAAGTGAATATCTGAAAAGTGTACCAAAGATAATGCTATTATCCCATTATTATCCCATTTCTTGCCTTATCTTAAAAATATCTGGGGGTTTTTTTAAGATTAACTCTAGCTTCCCCATAATTTCAATAAAAGATTGAGGAAAATTGCAAAGTGCATATTGCTTAAATTACCATATGCATTTATGTATGTACCTAATATATCCTCAGATTTATTTAAGCAGTGACTTAAAGGCATATCATAGTTCGGTTTTCTATTATAATTATTAAACAACAAACCATCTTTTACCCCTCAAATAATAAATACCTCTAATGATGTTTAATTAGCTCATACAATTAGTTTCATTTCATTTTGAAGAAGGCCAGTGAATTTTTAATCTTAATGTTATTAGGATAATGTTTCTTCTGAAGCTTATTACCCTCCAAACATTTTCAAACAGGGAAAATACTGCTAAATTCCAGAAAATCTTTTCCAGAAATTGACTGGGTCAGAATCACAGAATGGGTAAGGTTGAAGGGGGCCACAGTGAGTCATCTGGTCCAACCTCCCTCCTCAAGCAGGGTCACATGGCACGGGATGGTGTCCAGACAGTTCTTGAATATCTCCACTGAGAGAGACTCCACAAACTCTCTGGGCAGCCTGTTCCAGTGTGTGGTCACTGCACAGTAAAGAAGTTCTTCCTCATATTCAGGTGCAATGTCCTGTGCCTCAGTTTCTGCCCTCTTTCTCTTGTCCTATTGCTTAGCACCACTGAGAAGAGCCTGGATCCATCCTCTTGACACCCTCCCTTCAGATACTGATAGATGCTGATGAGTTTACCTCAGTCTCCTCTTGAGACTGAACAGGCCCAACTCTCTCAGCCTTTCCTCATTGGAAAGATGCTCCAGTCCCCTCATCATGCTCAAAGTTCTCTGCTAGACCTCTTCAAGGAGGCCCATATCTCTGTTGTACAGAGGAGCCCAGAACTGGACAGAGCACTCCTGATGTGGCTTCACTAGGGCTGAGTAGAGGGGAAAGATCACCTCCCTCAACCTCCTGGCAATGCTCACCACTGGCAAAACATACAGCATAGAAAACTCCAGCAGAAATTTCTCCATTCTGACACAGGTCTCCACAGAGCTAGCTTTTAATTATCATAAGCTAATGATCATATGTATTTTTAGGTTATTAGAAATTAATTCATGTTTAAAAGACTTTGGACATGGGGAAAAGGATAGAGACTTCCTAGAGTAGTGTAACTGCTCGTCTAACTCCAACAGATGCAAGATATTGCCTTGTGGAAGGGCAGCAGAGAAAAATCATGCAATGGATACTTCACATCGGAGTCCAACATTTTGTTTTGGAAAAGCTCACACAATAAACCATGTGCTGTCCTTCACATTTGAAGAACAGCATGCTTGTCTAACCTTTAGCACACTGAATTGGACCAACAAACTGTTTATACCACTACATCGAACAGAATCAGGATGCTTACTCAATTGCTCATCTGCTCTGTCCTACTACATAACTGATGCCATGTTTCATTCTATGGGTTTTGCCAAAGCATACTCTTGAGACAATTCCCATGCACCAGATGAGAGTATTAGGGTCCTTGAATCATTCCAGTTGCACAAAATGAACAAAAGTCAATCACCATTGCTACTTTCATCCTACAAATCCTAGAATAAAAACAGCACACAGAAAGCAATAATTATATGCTACAGTTCCAGGAATATCATATGTAGCCCAGAAGGACAAATGCAGCGCAGTCTGAACATAGCCTGTCTCTTGGTCCTAAACACATTGATTATTCCTGTTTTATTTAGCAGGGCATAAGGCAGTGTGGATAATCAGTCGCCCAAAGGTCTATCTCACTGTCTAGCAGTTCTATTTACCAGTAATTAATTTCTTTGAATTAAGGAAGAGGATTACACATTGGAATGGGCTGTCTAGGTAAGTGGTGGAGTCACTGTCCCTGAAGGTCTTTAAGGAAAGACTGGACATGATACTTGCTGCCATGGTCTATTTGAAAAGGTGGTGTTCATAGGTTGGACTCAACGATCTCAGAGGCCTTTTCCATCCTAATTGATTCTGTGATTCTGGAATGATTTAGCAAAGGTGCCTTCATACACACTACACATTGCGAGCAGTTATTTCATAAATCTTCAAAGTTCTCTTATTCTCCAGACAAGGAAAATCTCACTTCCCTTGCTAGAGAGCAGAAGAAATGTGTTGTGCATGCAGATATACATGGATTAATGAGGTGATTTATGAAGTAGTCAAAAGAGCAGTTAATCCCTGTCTATACTGGCTAGGGATATTACTAACACATATTCATTCTTCCACCTCCTATCTTTCTAACAGTTTTCTTTCTCACTGCAGTCTTTAGTGAAGCAATATCCCTTGACAGTATTGATTTAATGATTTATTTTTTTTATCCCATGCAAGGCAAAGGATCTAGCAAAAAACTTCCCTTTGAAGGGCATTAAAAGGGGACAGACGGAGGAACAGAACCATCATTTACTAATGAAAAGAGGTCAAGACAAACCAGTTTGCCTGTTGGTTTGGTTTTCTTCACACCTATTGTATAGGCTGAGTCTGTTATTTTAGGACACTGGAAAACCTGATGATTGCTGCCCTTTACTCCCTCAGGTGCTACTACTCTGACAGGTCATTTTACTGTTGCAGTTCAAAGATATATATATTAGACATGCAAAGATTTAGCAGAATGACTACAGGTCCTTATTATTAAAAGGATATTTCAAATGTTTCAATTTTTTAAGTTTCAAATACTTCATATCAAAGCCCTATTGAAGAGACAAGCGACAGTTGCATTAACCAACAGATAGTATATGAAGTACACTTTTCTAGTCCAGAGTTCTAAGATAGTGAATTTAGCCTGGGGGTAAACAAAGACACAATGTTTGACTGCTCATTCCAGTTGCTTTTGGAGATTATGTTTTGGATTAGCCCCTCAAAATGTATTATTTTAAAGGATTAAAGAGAGGTAAAAACCTATCTATTCAATTCAGAGAATAAGAAGTCAGTTATAAATTATATTAACTCTGCTGTGGAAACTTTTTTTTTAATAAGAGCTTGAGCAGCAGAGTGAGACACGTTTGGAAGATATTTATAAGCAGCAGAACTACCCAGGAAGACCACAAAAGACATAAAGAATACAGAATATTGACTATGGCTTAATTTAGATCTTTTCTGAGGAGAGCGTCTGCAGTGGACAGAGCAATCATTTATTCTTCCATGGACACTGAAACCATATTTTATTTTTTTGCACTGTGTAGGACACAGTGCAAAAATAAGTTAAAAGGCATGAAAGTTGTCAACCTGAGAAGTTTCAAACATGACTACAGAATCTATCTTAAACTTGGTGTTGCTGTAGATGCATCATAGGTAAGTGCAAATACAAACTACTACAGGTAGGTATTTTAGATATTAGTAAGGATGTCTAGTATATGCAATATGTGAATTTTCAAAGGAAAGTGGCTACAATTAGGCAGCATCATGTGGATGGTTCATGGAGACCTGGATCTGATTTTTTACAATAAAAGTTGTGTGAACATAGTAAGTTTATAGTATTTAGTACTATATTACTTAGTACATTAGTATTTCTAAATAGTGATATTATTATTCACTGTTTTAAATTAATTATTCACATTATTATGTGATCATTATTCACATTATTTCACTGAATATTGTTCACTAATTTCTTCTTTCATTGATAATTTTAAGATACAAGAAATGTAAAGAGCAAAGAATAAATCTATAACACAGAATCATATAATGGTTTGGGTTGTGTGTTGTAGGGACTTTATAGATCATTGAATTCCAGCTCCCCTGCCACGGGCAGGGACACCTTCCACTACACCAAGTTGCTCAAAGCCCCATCCAACCTGGCCTTGAAACTTTCAGAGATGGGGCATCCACAGCTTCTCTGAGAAGCTGTTCCAGTGCCTCACCAACCTCCAGGTAAAGAATTTCTTCCTAATATCTAATATAAATCTATTCTCTTTCAGTTTAAATCCATTCCCCCTTGTTCTACATGACCTTATAAGAAATCCCTCTGCAGCTTTCTTTTAGGCCCCCTTTAGGTGTTGGAAGGTTGCTCTACGTTCAGGCCTCTCAAGGTCCATTTGAATGGCATCCCTTCCCTCCAGTGGGGAACTGGAGACTGCACCACACAGTTGGATGTCATTGGAAAATTTGCTGAAGGTGCACTCAGTCCCACTGTCTGTCACCAATAAAGAGGTTAAATAGTGTTGGTCTCAATACCAACCCTCAAGGAATGCCACTTGTCTGCAAGTACCTGTATCAATACCTAGGGGTGGGTGTGCCTGTGTGTGTGTGGTCCAGGAAACTAATACAGAGTGTTTTGGGGAAGAATGAACTTGGAAATATATTGGGCCATAGAAAACTTCAAGCAATAAAACATCAAGTATACTGATCATTTTTTTCTAGCACCAGAAATAAATAGAAGACAGTACAATGAACCATAATATAAAATCTGGTACAGTAAAACCTAACAGAGAATTTTTGTCCCCTCTTTCATACAACTAGCCTCTCTGGAAAACTTTTTTGATTCAATGCTTTTCCCTTGATTTGTGGAAAACACCATATTCAAGGAAGTATGTAAAAATACATTTCCTTAAAAGTCAATTTTTCATATATGGTTGAGACTTTTGAGGAGACTATTTCAATTCTCTCTTTAAACTGATATTTTTAAAAATAAATCAACTAATGACTAAATTATATTAAGAAAATCCAATTTTAGTAATGGAGTTTATGTTACTACATCTTTTGATCCAATCAGCTAGGTCATCATAGCAAGTTTTTTTCACATTTTCATACTATAAAATGAAAAATCCTGGTTTTCCCTTTCAATGCAACATGTATGTTTAAATGGACCTCAGCCAAGGCTGAACACATTGGTGTTCCAGCCTCTTCATATTTTCTTAACTTCTTCTACAGAATTCAGGCAAAACCAAACATATAAATAATACTACCCATAGTTTAAAAATAACACTCTTTGCCTACTTGTATTACAGTCTCCACAGTACTTACCTTTGTTCTATGGCCCCGTGGAAGACAGCAAGCAGGGTAAGTTAGTAGCACCTGAATTTTCTGTCAGGAGTGACGGTTGTTTTCTTCCAGCATCAGAGGAAGTCTGATGCTTGTCAGTGTCCTCCTGTGTGTACACAGCAGGTGTAGCACATTTTGCACTCACTGTGCTCACTCCCACACTGATGAAAAGAGATGTTGATGACATACAGATCCCTAGGAGACAGCCCAGCAAGGAGTCACTTGGGGGATGGATAAACAATAAACTCAGAATACCTACACTAATTCTGTTTTCCTATCAAAGTAGATTTTATAGAAGCAGTAACTTGTTCCCTGTCCTTTAAGATAATTTCTGTATTTCTTCAAAGAAAACTGTTTAAGCTTTCATGAGTTCAGCATGTCATGCTATACGTGACTGTACCAGTATCTGAGATCTTTCACAACGGCACATCAGTACCCCAAAAGTCTTACTTCTTTGTCTTGCTTCCTGAAAATAAATGTTTTCTACACAGAAACTAAAGATAATTTTACTCTGCTCTCTGTAGGATTTAGGCTAGCTGTTAAATGACATATATTATAGGCTCCTTTACATTAAGATCCATGCAAAAGTTTTCTTAATCCCCTAGAAAATACATCCAGCTTGTATTTACACAAGATAATCACCAGGCTTCTTCTTCCTCCTCTGTGTGATGGCAGAGTAGGAAGGCAGCAGAATACTGTCAGGAGTGGAATATGGAAATCTGCACATACGTCACCCTATTTTTTTCAGTCCTCTTATCCAGGAGAGAAGTGACAAAGAACATGAAAAAAAAAATAAAAAAAATATTTCATGTCTTTAGGGTTAGAGGTCTCCTTCAGGGAGCAGATCAGGCTTATTCACAGTGACAGTTCTTGCACTTCTCTTAGAAGCATCTTATCTTGGTCAAAACTTGGACATAAAACTAGGGCTTAATTAGGAATAGCAGTCATACTATTCCTGTTCCTAATATTAATTCATCATTTAGAGAAAGACATCTGCAACATGAAGAAGAAAAATTCCATATAATTCCAAGGGGTTTAGTTTGGACTGGTAAGAATATTCTACAATTTATTCCACAATTTTCTTAACTTAGAATCACATTTCTATTCAGAGAAGGATTGTAAAATACATGACTTATAGAGCCAAGTCATTCTAAACTTCCTCTTGTGACTGGTTGTGATGGAGGTGAATAAGAGCTATACTGCATAAACTTTCTTAATTGCCTCAGGATCCTTCGAAATAGAGTTACAAAATTGGCATTATCTCCCTAACTACCGATTACCTGAACACAATTGCTTTGGAAGAGATTGCAGTGCTGCTGGCTAGGAGGTTTGCTACATGTGCTTACAGGATAAGCAAGCAAGAAATTAACTTTCTCAGAACTGTCCGCCAGACTCCAAATACCTGTTATTGGTGGGTGACAAGGAATAAACCCAGACTGCTTTCTAGCATGCAGATCCAAGATGAATAATAATGTCCATGTGGAAAGCAGTCATGAGTAGCAAAGCAGAGGGTAAGCTAAGCAAGACAACTTCTGGATTGAGTCCAGCAGACACTAAAACAGACACCAGAGTTCCTCTTTCCCTTCATTACCTTTTATTTTATAATAAAGCAGATGAAGAGAGTGTTACATGTTTAATTATAGTTAATACATTGTATCTCATACCTCATTGTTTTGCTTATATGGGAGCTAGGTTTTCATGAAGCCACTTTGGCATTTTTATTCTCTTGCACGTTCTTTCTTATTCATCTCAGACTAAGCCCTGATTTACACTTTTAAGGATCATTGCAAATGAACTATGTGTGTTTTGGATATATGCCAAACAGCAGCTTTCTTATCTTTTTAAAAATGGAAAAAAAAGAAAAGCAAAGTGATCACCCCTGATGCGCCATCAGCTTTAATTAGACCTTTCTTTATCAGAAGATGATGTCTTTGTTTTAAGTGGCTTGCTGGCTCAGTTTCCTCACTTATTACTAGTGGGCTTTTTTCGGACCATAACTCCACATTAGCAACATGATGTAAATGATGATAATGATAATCTTAAAATTAACATTTATATTGAGAAAAATTCGATGCAAAATTAGAAACTGGAGCTAACAGATGTGAACACGTTACAAAAAAAATATTTATAGTAAATTTAAAAACAAGCAAAACCTTGTTGTAAATATGACAGGACAAAGAGTTAGGTAACCAGAGTCACTTCTCAGACACTGTTATATAATGTAATATATAATAACACATAATGTTCCATTCTTCTGGGAGCTTTGTAGCTAATTTCTTATGGGTACATATAGTAGGCTAGTAATTCAATCGGTTGCTCAGCAGTGTTACTACTGGGCTGAAAGAAGGAAGCTAAACAGTTGCATGTTGATAGAAAAAGATTTGATCCCATTGTCTTTCATTACTTTCCTATTTGTGTTAGAAATTGTTCCCGAAGTGCAATTGTTACTTCATTTATCCAGCCAGCTGCTGATTTCCTGACTGCTGCTTTATAAACTGCAGCCTAAAGAAGAGACCCACCAGCAGCCCTGAGCAGAGCCATTTTCTTCATCTGCAAGAGAAACCCCACGTGTTTTCTTCTCCTCCAAAATAATCTAAACTCTGTGTGTGTGTGTGTGTGTGTGTGTGTGTGTTGTAAAGAGCTGAAGGACAGCTCACTATTATGGAATGAAAACATGTACGGAAATGTCTGTGGGCATTTCTTCTAAACCAAATGTATAGAGAAAATGTCTGCCAACAGTCAACAAACTTGGCCTACCAAAAACAGTCTCTTAAACTATTTGATTGTTTATGTCAGAGGCATCAATGATGGTTTGAAAATTAGTGTACCTATGTAAATATTTGGGATTCTTTATACTAATAGTGATAATGAATTTGTATAAAATGCCAAATTTGCCTAGATGCCAAAAATATTCAGGCAGACCACTACAGTGTGGACCAAAATGTGTCTGATTTTTTTTCCACTCATGCATGTAGTTTTTAATGTATACTGTTTTAATATGACTTGTAAAGAAAAATCAATGTGTATACCGTATTGCTGTTTAAGAAATGGGAAAGTGGTGATAGAAGCTGATTTCAAGGACTATGAAAGTCTTTGCTGGTTACAAAGGAAATCATGTGTTAAAAGTCAGTAAGTGTAGCAATGAACAGAGAATTCCTGAAGTTTAGTCGAGTTAGACTAGAAGCAGACATTTAAAAATGACATTGGAGACTTTTCAATTAGAGATATATAAAAACAGAATAAAGTAGGAAGAAACCAGTTGGTTTGAGTAAAGAATAAGATTAAGGATGATCTTAACAGTGGCCCTCAATTAGGCAAGTTGTTTATTTCAGACTTAAAAACTGTGACACAAAAGTAAGGATATAAAATTGGGAAAAATCACAACTGAGGGAAAACCATGACCCACTGAGGAGACTGGATAGAATTCTGTCTATCTATCTATCTATCTATCTATCTATCTATCTATCATTCTAGAATTCAGTGCTCCTGTTAGACTTCTTTAAAAAAGAGCAATTTTGAAACTGTGGATCCTCTAATGAGATTTTTAATAATTCTTTTTGGAGAAGAAGGGTGCAATCAGACTGAAATATAGCAAAGTAATATATATAAGAAGGGGATGGAGTATTAATCATTCCTGCATCTAAGTTATGAGGCAGTATCTCTAATTGTCCTAAAAGAAAAATGGCATGTCATATCACATCATATAATTAATATAATAAATATAATATAATTAATATAATAATATAATAATATATAATTAATATAATATAATGTAGTATAGTATAATTATTGATATAGTAGCAGTTTAGCAAATATTGAAACTAACCTAATAGATCTTTTTTTCAGTGGCAGTTTTCTAAAAAGGAAGTTCACAAATTTCATCTCTTTGAACTTCAGACAAGGATTTGATATACCAGTGAAAGAGATGCATATATTAAGCTGGGGAAGATGGACTTAGGTAAAACTACAAGGTCATATGAAGGGGATTTTGGTAATGGAGAACTTTAAAAATTGAATCATTAGCAGGGAATAATGCTATTTGAATAGCCTAAAGACTGGGTTTGGGATCAGTATCTTAAGTCAAAATTTTGATCAGCATCTTTATCCAAAATACTAGGAGTGTATTAATGAATATCACTAGCATGAAGGAAAGAGAGCTCTGAATACTACAAAGAAGGAGAAGAATGATGTTTAGGATTGAACTTGGAGCAATAAAAGTGGTATGAAATTCAGTTTTACAAAGTGCAAGTTCATACTTTTGGGCATCAAACCACAAATATTTTTCTGCAAACTGCGCCTGATCAGTTTGGAATGGAGAGTCACCTTGCTGGACAGCAGTCCACTGTGACAATATGTTTTATAAATCTAAAAGAGGCAAGCAATGTACCAAAAGAAGTTTTTCCTGCAGAGATAGAAAAGTATGAGTGTCATTGTACATGAAAGACATTAGATATCATTTGAAACTGGCTGTTTAATATCAGCTGCATATGTTCAAGAAAGATTAAGTGAAAGCAGAAGAGATACAAAGAGAAACAGTTAAGATGACTGGGGGGTATGGAAATGTTTTTAAGATTAACTTAATAGATTTATGTATGGTACGTCTTGTTTACAGTAGCTGGAAAACAGACCTTGAGGATGCCTGGGGGTCCTTAATCTCTCAAAACCAACTTGGTGAAACATTTCAGTGATGACAAACTGAAAAGCTGAAAAAAAAAAATCTAGAAAAAAAATTTGCTGTCATGTCTTTATAATAAAAATTTGAACAGTTATAGAGCTAACAGTATATTTTGTTGCTAAAATTATTCTAGTTATTAATACTTTCAAGATAGGACTCATCTGATATATACAAAAATTGATAATAACATAATTAATATCTTGGCTTTATACCTAACTGGGGATATGTCTTTCTCAGAATCATAGAATCAATTAGGTCAAAAAGACCTCTGAGATCATCAAGTCCAACCTTTGACTGAACACCACCAAGTCACCTAGACCATGGCATCAAGTGTCACATCCAGTCTTTCCTTAAACACCTCCAGGGACAGTGATTCTACCACCTCCCTGGGAAGCCCATTCCAATACCCAGTCACCCTCTTTGTGAAGAAATCCTTCCTAATGTTCAACCTGAATGTCTCCTGGTACAGGTTAAGATTGTGTTCTCTCATCCTATTGCTAGTAGCCTGGGAGAAGGGGCTGACACCCACCAGGCTACAGCTTCTTTCAGGGAGTTGTAGAGAGCCATAAGGTCACCCCTGAGCCTCTTCTTCCCGAGGCTAGACAACCCCAGCTCCCTCAGCTGTTTCTCATAGGACTTGTGCTCCAGATCCTTCACCAGCTTCGTTGCCTCTCTCTGGACATGCTCCAGCACTTCAACTTCCTTCCTGAATTGAAGGTCCCAGAGCTGGACACAATACTCAAGGTGTGGGCTCACCAATGCCAAGTACAGGGGAAAAAACCCTTCCCTAGTTCTGCTGGCCACACTATTTCTGATACAGAAATCAATTTTATATATATATATATATATATATATATATATATATATATATATATATATATATATATATATATATCTGATACATTAACTTATGCACAGAGTTGTGTTAGATGTACACTAAAACTTATTATTCCTAAAATTACTTAATGAATTAATATACATCTGAAGAGCCTAAAAGTGCAACAGGAGTTCTCAAGAACAAATTACGGACAAAAATTTGGCTAATTATCAATAGCCATGTACAAACTATACTTGTGCAGTGTTATGTGCCAGTAGTGGATTAATTTAATATACCAGTTTTAAGGTTTTCTGTTGTGGATGAAATTAAGGGAAAAAAAGAAATTCTGTGAATTAACTAAGAACCCTAAATAGGAATCATAACCTGAACAAAGGCACTAAGTTTGAGACTCAGCTGAATATATCTTTTCCTTCCTGAGGCTGCCACAGAATGCCTTGTTCAGTAACTGGGGACATAATACAACGCAGGACAGAAAACCCCCATTGGTATACACTTTTCCTCAGCTCTCTGCTGTCTATTGATGTGGAGGTCAAATTTAAGTTTCTCCACTGAGTTTTAAAATAATTTTATGTCCTGGGTTGCAGTGTGTTCTATTACCAGCCTCAGGAGCTGTTGAAATCAGGTGGGGCAGTGTTTCCTTGCCTCCTCCCCCCAGACTATCTTTCTGTTAATGGCCCATCATTGTCCTGCTGCATGACTCAGAGATAACTCCCTCTGGACTATCTCCTGTTAATGAGCCTAATCAACACTTGGCCTCATGACTCATTACCCCATTGTGAGATGCTCCACCCAGAGGGAGGAACCAAGCATCCCATCGTGGATATAATCTGAGACTGAACACCAGAGACAACCCTTCCCACTGGATTTCCAGAGGACAGGAGCTACACAGCCACCACCGACCTTCTGAGGAGGAGCAGACCCTTTTTCTACAGGATCACTGCTTCAGGAGGACTGCAGCCACCATTCTACCAGACTGCTACCACCACTCTGATTAACAGGGTGTCTGGTTGTATCCTGACTCTGTCAGTTTAACACAGTGTTATCTGCCTTTGTGTTTTATTTTTTCCTCTTTTTATTTCCCTATTAAATTGTTATTCTGACTTGGTGTCTCCCACTAGTTTGTTTTCAAACTAGTACATTTTATTAGTCTTCTGGCTGGTTATCCCACTGTGAGAGAAATATTTCATATACTCAACTAGATAAACATCGTCTATAAACATAGTTATATGCACAGATTCCAACAAGTGTCATAGAACAGTTTGTACTGGAAGGAACCTTAAGGATCATCTAGTTCGAATCCCTCTGCCATGGGCAGGGACACCTTCCACTCGACCAGGTTGCTCAGAGCTCCATCCAACCTGGCCTTGAATACTTCCAGGAATGGAGCATCCCCAACTTCTCTGGGCAACCTGTTGCAGTGCCTCACCACTCTCACAAAAAAAGTTTTTTCCTAATATCTAATCTAACCCTACCTTCTTTTCATTTCAAGCCATTCTCCGTTGTCCTCTTGTAAAAAGTCTCTCTTCATCTTTCTTGCAGACACCCTTCAGCTATTGGAAGGTTGCAATAAGGACACCCTGAACTCTTCTCTTTTCCAGGGTGAAAAAGTTTTCTCTTAACCTTTCCTCACAGAATAGGTGCTCCATCCCTTTAATCATCTTGTTGGCCCTCCTCTGGACTCATTCCAACAAGTCAATGTCTGCCCTGTGCTGGGGGGCCCAGAACTGGTTTCACTGCAACAGGTGGGGTCTCACCAGAAACGAGTCAGAACAGCCTCTTCTCTATTGGGTTGGGGTTTTTTTTCATTTTTTTGCTATGTGTCTGAAAAAAAAAATAGGCATAATGGGGCTGTTCAAGTAAGGCACAGATGCAGGGACTATTGCTCCCAGTGGCAGCAGGTGTTGCTGCCTCTGGTACTCTCATTCCCCCGTAATCAGAAACACTTGTAAATTTGACTCTCCAGGGTTTTTGCCAAGATGCTTTTCTATTCTCATTCTACCTGCTCCCTTTTCCTCCCATTCCTCATTGGGAATAGCCTAGATCAAGTCTTTATTCTTCAGAAATCAAAATTCAACAATTCTTGTCATAGAATAATACAATCATAGAATGATTTTTGTTGTAACATAAAAGATTGCCTAGTTCTAATCCCCCACTCACCATAATTAATATCCTCCTAAAATCTAATCTAAAGCTAAGGGGCTTGTTCAGTTTAAAGCCCCTTTTCCTACTAGTACATGCACTTGTAAAAAGTCCCTCTCCAACCCTCTTGTAAACCTCTTTAGGTCCTGGAGGGTGCTATAAGGTTTCACAGGAGCCTGCTTTTATCCAGACTGAACAATCTCTACTGTCTCCATAGTGTTGCTCCAGTCCTCTGATCACCTTTGTGGCCCTTCCACGGACTTGTTCCAATGTGTCCATGTCTTTCTTGTGTTGGGGGCTGCAGAACTGGATGCAGCACTCCAGGTGAGGTCTCAGGAAGGCAGAGTAGAGGGAACCACCTCCGTTCATCTGCTGGTCACACTACTTTTGGTGCAGCCCAGGATACAGCTGTCTTTCTGGGCTGTGAGGATGCATTGCTGAGTTTTGTTGAGCTTTTCCTCAACCAACACCCTCAATCCATTCTCCTCAGGGCTGCTCTCAATCTGTTCATTACCCAGCCTGTATCTGTGTTTGGGGTTGTTACGACACAGGTGCAGAACTTGCACTTAGCCTTGTTGAACTTGGTGAGGTTTCCATGGGCTCGCCTTTGCAGTCTGTCAGTGTCCCTCTGGATGGCACCTCTTCCATCCAACAAGTTGACCGCTCCACACAGCTTCATGTTGTCAGCAAACTTGCTGAGGATGCACTCAATCCACTGTCCATGTTGCCGGCAAAGATGTCAAATAGCGTCGGTCCCAACACCGACCCTGAGGAATGTCACTTGTCACTGGTCTCCACTTGGACACTGAGCTGTTGACTGCAACCATACAGCTTATTCCTTACCCATCCATCCATCAAATTCATATCGCTCCATTTTAGAGACAAGGATGGCACACAGGACAGTGTCAAATGTTTTGCACAAATCCAGGAAGATGACATCAGTTGCTCTTCCCTGACCCACAGATGCTGTAACCCCATCATAGGAGGCCAATTAAGTTATTGGACAAATTCTATTGCTAAGTTTACTAGAGATAAGCAAGCAAAATACAGGAACAATTTCATCCCAGAGAAATGTTTGTTAGGTGCTGAAATGCAGTTAAAGTAGTTTGGAAACCCAGCTTCTGTAATGTAACCCTGACAAAGAACGAGTCAAGCCTCAGTTCTTGACTACCTTTTCAATGCATTGATATCGTGTATGGGTCTGCACCTTTCAGTCGATCTGCAAAAGATTAACCAGTCTTATATTTTTATATTTTATATTCTTTTTATTTCCTTGTGTTTACAATAGGGAAGATATTGGCTAGTTTTATACAGTTATTCAGTATTAAACTCATCTCACATGCAGATGTATCACTTTTTGTTATAAAATTAATTGGCACATGGAGTTAACACTAAAAAGCAATTTTATGGACTGTCTATGTAATTATCTGCCTGTTTCATGTGGGTTTTTCACATTGCATTTTTAAATAGATATCAAGTAAACACCTAAGAACATAATTAGCATATAGTATATGAGACACTTTCTGCAACCAAAAAGCAGTTCAGCTTCAGAAGGATGAATGAGTCCTTTTCGGAAGGCAGCACTTAGGGAATGGTGAGGTTCACTATAACAAGAATTTTATGCAGAGAAAAAAATATGAGTCAGTATCACTGTAGTCTACCTCAGTAATTTTGTATTGTGCTGTTTATTGTAGGTCTCTGTCATTTTGCATTTTGCCCATACCATGATTGAACTATATTAGAAAATGAACGAGGACTTTTTCAGATACATATTCATAATTCATATTATAGCTACTGGGATTTCATTATGCTAGCAGGAGAAATGATAACTAAATTAATATAAAGATCTCTTCAGTATCAGTGCTGTATTATTCTCTGCTATTATTTCTTCTTTTTTGCTTCTTATCTGGAATATTTGCATCACAATTGTTGAAAGTGTCTTTGGCTCTGCAGCTCTCAACTATGAGCTGAGTTGTATCAATGGCAAACCTCTCAGGTTGAAAGTACTTTTTATATTCATGTTAATGGTTCCGCAATGTGCTGTGATCAAGCAACGAAAAATGATAGGTATGGAAATACTGTCTATTGTTGTCCCCTCTTTTCCATTTGGGGATGTCTAAAAACCCATGTTCCAAAATACCAGCTGAAACAAGAGTCAGTAGACTGAATACTTACTGCTCTGGGTACTGTGAACATGTGTGGGAGAAGAGATGCATAATAAAGCCTTCTCCTAATAGCAAATTATTGCAATGCCACAGGATGAAGCAGGCAAGACAAACCTATTGCTGCATATAATAAAGCTCCATCTGCCAACACTGACAGCATTTGTTATCTGTACCTTTCCCTTGCACAAGTGTTTCCAGCAGCTTTGATAACATTTTTATTATTCTGTCCTTGCTACATTTTTCATAAGCAGTATTAATAGCTGTATTTTTAACAAGGAAAACATGAGGTTCACAGCCATTTTGCATAAACTTAGTAAGCATATTTACGTACATGTGTCTTGGGAAATCAGCATGTCAGACAGCATTTGCAGAGGAGGCACACATGCTTAGCACCTATTCTGCCCCCTTCTAGATGGGGGGCTCTTAACTTAAAAGATCTGTAATTTTTCTTTGCAAGCACGCAAACTGCAGTATAATTTATACAAGTTCAAATAGTCAGGATGGACACTATCTTTACACGACTATGTATGTATGAATGCTGAAACCAGGACAAGTCCTTACTTAAGGCAGTCCTTATTTTACTGCCTTTCTAATTGCTGCTTAGTAACCTCTCAGTGTGACATCCCACCCATGGCTTGCACTGTATTCTGCCTCTGGAGACTACACCAAAGATATTTGACCGAGAAATGCTGCCCTGCCTTCACATGGCCCCCTTCTCCAATCACAACTTGTTGTTTTTCACACCATATTAATACCAAATCTCCTTGGTTATTACCAAATCCATGGTTATTACCAATGACTCTTTTCTGTGATAACCAACAGTCCTTGGCTGGCTCCACAGCCATCCAGCTATCAGTGTCTGAGACATTCACACTAGCTGCTTATTTTATGGGATTCAACACCCTGGTCCAGTCAAGTCTCAAGCACCTCCAAGGATCGAGATTCCACAGCATTCTTGGAGAGTCTGTTCTGGTATTTAACCACCCTCATGTTCTGTATCCAGCTTCTCTGTATCCTCTGATCAAATACATCAGCTCTCCAAGCCTCTCCTCGCATGTTCTGTCATCCAGATCCCTAATGATTTTGGCAGTCTCCTCTGGACTCCCTCTTTCTTGTGCTGGAGTTGTCCAGTCTGGACACAACTCTCCAGGTGAAGTCTTACAGGTGCCAAACTGGAGTGAAAGATCACTCTTCTACACCTACTGGCTCTATCCTTAATTATAACAGCCCAGATGCAAGGCTTGCAAGCCTTTCCATTTGTTTTTGTTCCAGTCCAGTCTATTTCTCTAGTCTGTCCTGGTCTGTCTAAGTAGCAGCCCTGTCCTCCAGCATGCTGACTGCCCTCCCCTCCCCAGTTTGGTGTCATCTGCAAACTTTCTGAGAATTCTAGCTGTCCCATCACTTATGCCTTTAATGAAAACTTAAACAGTATTGGTCTCAGTACTGATTTCTGACTGAGGGTTTCTTCTATTTTCTGAAAGTTGGCTGAACTTTGCACCAGTGATAACAGCAGTGACTAAGGCCAGCTGTCAAGTCTGTTTTCCAAATCACCTCTAACTTCCACTTACCCAGCCATTGTCTCACTAATTTGGTGATAAGGAGACTGAAGCCTACTGCTAAAGCCAACACATGCAACATCCACTGGTCTTCCCTTGCCCACAGAGGTGAGTCAGACTTGATTTGTCCTCAGTAAACATGCTGGCTGTTCCATATCACCTTCTTGTCCCTGAGGTATGTAGAGCAAGTTTGTAAGAAATTTTGCTCCACAATCTTCCTGGACATTGAAGGTAGGCTGACTGGAGTTGACTGGATTCCCCTTTATTTAATATATTTAATAAAGTCAATATCCATAATATTTTGATATGTTTATCTTTCATTTTTGAGCAGTATTAAAATTAATGTGTTCTCATCTGCAACTTCTGTAAGAAAGATATGTTCTATAGAAGAGAGAAATTAGTCATAATGAAAAAATTCTCTCTCTCAGATATTTTCCTTCAGACTCTGTTGACATCCACCTACACCGCGATAGTCTTGGTGGCCTTTAGGAAGGTTGAATTGTATCTTAAACTCTAAATTCAGCTGATAAATACCTGTGTCAAAATAGCAGTGAACAGTTTCACCTCAGATATAGAACCACAGAATCATAGAATTTTAAGGATTAGAAGGGACCTTAAAGACTATCTAGTCCCAACTTCCCCTATCATGGGCAGGGACACTTCCACTAGACCAGGTAGCTCAAGGGCTTATCCATCCTGGCCTTGAGCACTATTAGGGTTGGGGCATCCACAACCTCCCTGGGGAAGATGTTCTGCTACATCACCACCCTCACAGTAAAGAATTTCTTCCTAATATCTACAATAAATTTCCCCTCTGTCAGTTTGTACCTATTACTCCTTGTCCTATCACTACAGTTCCTGACAAAGAATCCCTTTCCAGCTTCCCCGTGGGCTCCCTTCAGATACTGAAAGATTGCTATGAGCTCTCCATGCAACCTTCTCATCTCCAGGCTATCATAATTTAATCAACAGTATAAGAGGAAAGGAGAAGCACAAAAATTAAATACTGCCACCTATTCTTCTATTTCCTCCGTCTGAGGCAGATGATTTCTCTCTCTAGAAAAGAGAAGATGGGAAAGAAAACTCTTTGTTAATGCTTCCCTTCCTCTGCCTTAGGAAAATTTTCTAATAAGATGGTGCTGGCTACTTATTCTTCATTTTTCCTGATCTTGTTTCTTCATTATAAATTAATGTCAGAATGTTACATATTTTAATGATATATAAAAATAACTCAGGAGTATCTAGCTATCTAAGATTAAAAGGAATGGCTATGCAGTAGTTAAGAATTATTGTATGGTTCATACCTCAACAGCTAAGAGGAAAAGAGAACATCTTTTGTTAAAAATTTTATCCTGCATTAAAAAAAACTCCAACCCAACAACCATGCTTTAATGGAACCAGATGACCTTTAAGGTCCTTTCCAAAGCAAAACATTCTGTGATTCTATAGAATGCCTTTCCAACATAAAATAGTTTCTTCCTGCTCTCTCAATCCTCCACTGCTAGGCCTTTAACATTCCATATTGAAAATCACTAGCAATGAGTAGTTGCTCAGAGAGCATGATAGTCTTCAGAAAGGATTCTGGGAAGTCTGTGATAATGGCACATTCCCCCAGTTTCTGTGATCATCCTCCACATACATGTTTCTACTATAGTAATGCAAAAGAAAAACATTGAAGATCATCACAGCAATACCCTGAAGAAGCATAAAATATTTTGAATCTTTTGCTTTTATGCTTAATCCCTATTAAAATTAAAATTGTCATAGGTAGTTGTCAAATCAGATGCATAACCCCAAAAGCACCAGCAGAGCTTAGAAGAGTAAAGCTGTGGGTTTGAATCACTGAAGAATGGAGAAGTAGAAGACTACACTTGTACTTCTCTCCTTAGAAAACTTGAAATTAAGATTTTCAGCTTCTTTACTTTGGGAACAATTTTTTTTCTGGGGTCCAAATGAATCTCTGCCCTGTCCTGGTACCTGCACTCTCAATCTATAACTGTCTGAACTATCTTCAGTTCTTCTTAGGGTATGCTAAATTGCATAGCAACTCCAGATTACAAGAGAATTCTTGTTTAGAGCTTTAGCTATGATCTTCAAACAAGTGCTACTATCAGAAGAGAAAGAAAATATGAAAGTGTTCAAATGACTGAGCTCTTGACAGTGGTTAGACCATTGGTATACTTCCTAATTGCATATACAGGAGATGACCCCCATGCTCAGAATTTGAAAAAAACTTAGCTACACATTGTTTTTGTTATAATTCATTTTCCCACCTGTAATACTTGGGGGTTAAAGTTGATATTGGTATTTCCTGTCATCTTTACATCATTTTGGCTTTTTTTTCCAAAATGGGTGACAATAGGACATTTACAAGAAAAGAGCTATAATTAAAAGCAAAATACTATGCCAAGAGAATTTTGTAACACAATGAAATATTTCAAATCTGGTTCAATAAGCCGAGTAATGTTACACATGAATATTCCAGGTACAAATTTTCAACATTTTAATGAAAAATAATTTATGTAAGGCATTAGGAAGAAATGTAATAAAGGCATTTAATTATTGCTCTAATTCTCAGTAAGTAGTAAGGAGCTGTAATTTTAATTAAATTAAGTGCGTGATTTTTTTAGAAACCTTTTATAAAGAAAAAATTGTGCAAATAAAACTTTAAAACATGCCCAGAATCTTTTAAAACTGTGCATGGTAGAACTAATACCTTTATTATGATATTCAGAATGTAAATATGCAATTGATTTATGTTGTTATCCCATTTGATTTAACAGTACGAAAATGATATGTAGGATTTTACTGAAATTTATTAACTAGGAAAATTATTATGCTCTCAGACAGGAAAAAGTATTCATCAAATTAATTGACCAACTTACTGTTTGCATAGGAAGCTAACTGATTCTTAAATGTACATCCTCTCCTAAGCCCATCTGCAAACACACCACCCAAGTGAAAATATCAACAAAGTGAATGAGATTGTGTAGAGCTGTAGTCACCAAGTGACTGTGAGCAGATCTAAATTGGTATTGCTAAAATTAAATACCAAGGCCTAGTTGTGCATCATCTTCGACAGTAACATTGTAGTCTCTCCAATACATCCTGTGTTGTTCCTGAGCATTAACACATTGAAGTTCTGCTTAGCTGCCTATAAGTATTTTCACCTGCCATAATCCTCTTCTAATGCCAGTGGAAAAGGTTCAATTGTATCAATATCACACTATGTTTGGGTTGGAAACCCTAAATCAGAGGCTGCTCTTGCCTGTGTTCTGGAAGATGGATGTCTGTGCTCACAAGTATCTTCCACCCAGCTGGAAGCCCTATCTTTTGACTGCAACCAATGCTTGGATCAAAAAAGTCCCAGTAATTCACTGTGGTTAATTCTTTATGGTAAATAAAAGGTAGGTTCACTCTTGTCAGACCAGATCTCCAGCATGTTAGCTGCACATCCAACTTGAAATGTTGGTCTTGCTTTTATTTTTTAAAAGAAAAAAAAATGGATTCATTTCACACTAGAATAACTTTCAGCAAAGACTGTTATTTTATTCTGTATATTCTCAGTGTACTGATATGGTATTTAATTGACTAGTTGGTAAGCAATTTAAATTCTACGAATAGGTTAGGAACATCTTTTCAGTAATTTTATTTTATTTTATTTTATTTTATTTTATTTTATTTACTTTATTTTATTATTACAGACTGTATTGGCATGTACTGCATGAGTTATTGAGCTAATTATATTTCCTTTTGCCCTCATAAAACAGTATGATTAATAAACAATATGATCTGAGTGATATTCTGCACAAATAATAGGAATGAGTGATATCGCCCTTCCAGGGGTCTGAGACAGGCTAATGTGAAGGTTCAGAAGGGACAGACGTCCCTAAAAATAAGTGGTATAATTCTAGGAATAATTTCCAAATTTTTTATCTGGTTTTATGAATAATGCAATGTAGTATTGCATTATTTATATTCTGTACAATGCTGAAAGTATCTGTTACAGATATTCTTCCCTTCTGGTTATCAGATTAGTTAAACCCCAGTTTTGGTTTGATGAAAGGGAGATTTTCAGAGAAGAGAGGCAATAATTTAATGAATGTTCTTGAGCAGGCCTTGGTGAATTTTATGATGCCTCCTTCCTTCATTATTCATTAATCAGTCAGACATGAATTCTGATTCCCACATGCATTTTTTATTTATTGTTTCTGCTCCCTAATATGACGACTGAAAATTTTAATAAGATAATAATGAATAGTAGATGGGAAATACTGAATAATACATTACTGCTTAAAAAACAAAATCTCATAAAAATGCATGATAAAATTTGGGAAATCACAATTTTTTTCCTGATGTAGTAACTGTACGAACACTCATTATTGCTTCTTTCAGAGCAGTCACCCTGGTAAGAGTTCAAAATGAGGGAGGGGTGTTGAAAGCCAGGTAAAAGAGAATAAGTTTTCTTTTAAAAAGAAAATTAAAACATTTACAATCACTTTCAAGTGGATTTCAACACTTTTTATAGAAGTTCACTTCACATATAATAATGTTTTTTCCCTCAGTGTTCCTACGGGGTATCTTAATGCAGGTGGTAGGAACATAAGAAAATGCTTTGTTTCTGTGGAAAACAGTTTCAAGAGCACACTTAGAACTACAGGATAAGTTATTTTCTATGCCAGTGCTTAGTTCTGTACTTCTCCAGTGTGGCGCACCCTTAAATAAAATTGCTTTCTTCTGTAAGAACAAGGGAAGTCACAAAGTTTAAATAGTGAAACTCAAGTTTCTCCTTCCTTTTTGGAAAATTTTGCAGTGATGAACCATAGACACACAAGAAAAAAGGGGGAAAGAAAGAAAATATCTTTGCATTACACATTAAATTTGTAGAAATGTAATTGCACAATAAAATCTATGTTTAGAAAAATTCAACTTTTAAGAAGACTTTAATTTGCTAAGAAAATATGGAAAATATCTCAAACATAAATATATGTTTGACATAATGAAATAAAGAAGGAGAGAATGTTTAATTCCAAGGCTTCCCATGAAAAATATATTGTCATGTATCTAAAGTCTTAAGGGCAGCTACAGCTGCCAATTATTCAAAATCAAGTGGTAGGTGCAAGAGGCACTGGGGGGGTTCAGTGAGACCCTCACTCTGCATATTTCTTGTAATTAATAAAGAATAGTCTCATGATTAATAAAGAACATTGGAGAATGAAACCTCTTTCATACCTACAACAAATTGTGTGTTTAGAAAGTTTCTGCAACTGGGGGATTGCATCTAGCATTCTTTCTCATCCAAACAATATAGTAACTTACCTCATAACTTACATATTTCTTGTCCGCTCTGTGTCATTGCATATTATTGTCACTTGTTCCACAAGGGTAGCCCAGATATTTCAGTGTATCCTGTAAACAACCCTGAGCTCAAAACAAAGTAGAGTAATATTGGATTAAATGCAATTAAATATAGTTATAAATAAACAAAGGCTTCACTTTAATAAAAGTAATAGAGTCACAGTTTCATAGTCTTTTACTTGAAAAATTATTTTTTTAATGTATAAAACAACATGCCTTATGTCCACTGAAAGATAACTTTTTAACTCATTTTCATTCTGGTTCATATATTAAAGATTTAGCATATTTTTTCCAATGACTAGCATTTTAAGCAAGACTAAAATGAGATCCATTCTGGAAAAAAAAAAAAAAAGCCTTTTAAAATTATGATGTTAAATTTATCTGTGGAGTATGGGAAAAAAAAACAACCAAGCAAACAAAAGCTCCACAGAAGGCAGAAACTTTGATGCAATCTGTAGGGTTTGAATAGATTTAAAACTAGAGACAAATGTGCAACATGATATAGCTCCACCAAAAATCATGCAATTTGGGAAAACACATTCATAATCAGAGTTATTATGGCAAATCTTATTCCCTTCTCCCCAAAGAGAACTCTTCTAGGAACAGAATTTAGTGCAAAATGTTCATCAGTGTTATAACATCTACATTAGTTTATGCATCAAAAATCAGTAGCAGCGACAATATACGTAATATTAGGACTAATGTTTCCTTGTACCTTTTTTCAGATGATTTGTCATAACTTCAGGAATATTTGAAATGCACAGACTTGAAAGAACAAAAAATGTTATAAAGACAAATTAAATCCAGGTTCTGCTTATTCTTTTTTTACAGAAAAAAAATTTATTTTAATGTTTTATTTATTTTATTTTAATGTTTTGTTTATTTTATTTTAATTTTTGGGGAGTGTTTTTGGTTTTGTATTTTATTTTATTTTATTTTATTTTGTTTGCTCTAGCATCTATAGCCCTCATCTTTGGTATGTGCCATATATTGTGGCATGAGCTGTAAAAATTTGTAGCAAATACAGAGTCTACTGTTTCATTAAAATGCAAAAAAGATTTGTATAAATAAAAGGAGTAATCCAGTCAGGATTATCACATTTTATTTTATTTCAGTCATATACTTTTCTGAGAGAACAGTTTTCATCCACAGCTTCCCCAAGCAACCTCCCTACTATCAAATGGTTTCAGAGAGACTTTCAAATCTTCAGACACCAACTACATGTACTGTGATTCATCTGCCTCCTCTTCTCCATAGCCCTCTCACAGCCAAACAGCTGTTTCACAGGCAGGGAATATTGATGGCAGTATTTTTTCCTTTTGCAGACGAGCAAGCACTAGGAAGGGCAGAACAAGCAAATCAATTTAGTACCCTCAAATTTAGAAAATATGCAGCTTTATCACTCAGACCACAAAAGTATAGATGTAATTTGAGCTCACAAAAACTTTGAGGCCTCTCTTAGCCATTTACAAGTCTTCTATGACTTGCTAGCTTGCAACATCTGTAAAGATGTGTTAGCTCTCCAAAATCTAAATTCTGCTCTATTCATGTTTGCATGTAGAAGGGAAGCTAATGGTTTACTGCATGTTCTCTGAGATTAAATCTATTATTTATAAACAGAGGATCACAAATTTTTATATGTAATTTCTGCTTCTTTGTGGTGATTTACAAGTCAATGCAACATGAAAACATCTGAATGCCAATGATAATATATCATATATATTCGTTTCAGTTTTTAATTCAGTAATGATTAATATGAAGTGCACAGAAACAGAAATCCAACTCCAGCTAAGTGTACACAAGTAGCTCAGCAAAAGAAGACGAGGATGTATTTATTCATAACAGAACTGGGAAAGCTGGGAAAAGTGTTATACAAAACTCTGCCCTGGACGTTGCCTAATAAAGGCAATGCATGTTTGGGTAGAGCTTTAGACTTGTGGGGACTTTGGAAGCATCTGCAGCAGAAGTTTTTGCTCATCACCCCACATGCTGCATGACTTGCATTGTTATCTGCCTTGCCCTGTGTCTCCTCCTGGTTTCTGATTGCCCTGACTGCTCTTTCCTTAAGCTGTTTTTGTTTAGAAGATGCTGGGAAAGGGTGGGAAGTTTTAGAAGGAAAGAGTGTACTTGAACAGCTGCCTACTTGTACTAAGCAATCTAATAAGTCAAAATTTTTGAGGTACTATCTATCTATCTATCTATCTATATCTGTATCTTAAATTTTTAAGGTTTATACATGTTTTTAAAAACATGTATAAACTATTCTGCAGTGAGTAAATAAGTCTAAGGGAACAGGAAAGAAGAGGACTCCCACAGAATGTAAAGAAGGTGGTAACATGCTGCTTTATAAAACCCAAGTTGCTTACTAAATAGAAAGAAAGAATACATCTATGCAGGAAACACAAAGTGAGAGAAAATGCTCTGAAAGCAGTGATTTAATACTTCAGAATAACATTTTGGGTTTTATGAGTATGTGAGTAAGGGAAAATGAAGGTTCTCTTTTCCAGTTTTGATTTTCTGGGGGTTTGGTTTTTGGGGGTTTTTTTTGCAGTTCATGTAGATTTCAAAAGTTCAGAAATTTTCCTTTTTTTCTCTTTTAAAAAATGTTGGTTTATACTTGCCATTACTTCAAGGAAAAAGAACTTAATCATTTCAGTGTTTTGCAAGACCACATTAAAGTTATTTCGGAGGTCCCAGGTTGAGCGTAATTTGCAGATCCACACAGTTCGGTGATGTGTAGGCAATGAAACATCCTATTGCAGAAGAAGGCAGTGGGGCTTGTTAATTACTACCTAGGCTCAGAAGTTCTCTGTTGTTGCCTATGGAGAATATCACTCTCAAAAAGCTTCCTTTTATGTTTTCCAGCTGGGAAAGACAGTTTGCCCCTTATATGGAAAAAAATTCTGGCACACAGAGCTTGAAGACCTCATTGTCTATTTTAAGGTTTTAGCAAAACCACCTGCACAGTACCAGATACCTTCACTCAGTTTCTAAACTGAAAAGCTACTCCTGATCTCTCCTGTGGGGAACAATTTCTCCACAGTCAAAATTTTAATTTGTCAGTGTTATGCAGAGAGGAAATTTTCATATTATTTAGATATTATTTCCATATCTATTCCATGCAGAGGTCCACGTATTACCACTCTGCTCAGAATATGTAGACCTGTTTTGTGTGATCACCAAGTATATTTATTATTGTTTTTTCAGAAATAACATTCAGAAATATCATTTTTTTTCAGAAATATCATAACAATTTCCTTTTGAAATATACAAACAACATTGAAATTAGAAGTCTAAGAAGGAATTACATAATTAAAATGTCAGCAATGACGTATCTTTTAGAAAAATAACATAAATCTTGTTTTTACAAACGTATCATTACATTTCAATGGTAGCTAGTTTTCCCAGGAGTAGCTACATAATTAGAAAAATTTGCTGCACACATATAAAAATAGCTTTTGTAGGTAAATTCCCTCAACAGGATTTATTTTAATAAAAGAATTGAACTGAAAATAAACACTTTCATTTTATGGCACAATTACTACCAGTGACATATTACTGCAGTGAACTCTCTGATTTCCTTTTAGTCTAGCATCATATTTCACTGCCTGCCCCTTCTGTTGAGTACACACAGTACTGTAATGCTGCTCAGTAAAAGAAAAATTACTGATTGTTTGTTACTACTCATTAATTTGAACTCTTTAATTACGTTTAGATGGTGTTAAATTTTGAAAATGAGTAAATTGAAGCTCAGGGAGAGATGGTTTCTACCAAGGAAATTCTGGGGTAGCTCTATATGTTCACGTACTGCAGACATACTCCCATTCTGCCTGTTTTCCAGTAAGACCTTCCCTGAGGCCTCATCAGCAAGCCAACAGCAACATTAGGACAATGATGTGCTCAAGTCAATTTGCCTTGAGACGAGGTACCAGCATGAGCTTCTCTGTGATCAACAGGATGACAGTGTTACGTTGGTTCTAGGGTTTCATGCAATCTCTTTCAGCTGACAGAGGAACTCTTATGTCTTTGTAGCTGCATTCATAGGGCACTATCACCTTTGGGTCTAGTGGTGGACAACCTGGTGTGTTGTGACCTTCCTAGAGAAAGCGTCCCACCAGGGAACGCTTTTTCCAGGGGCTTTAGCCACTTCCCTGGGCGATAGGTGATTTCAGCAAGTGTAGCAACTTCTCTGCTACAAGTGATATCAGCTCTGTGTGATTCAGCTCTTTGTGAAATCACCCAGGCAAAACTCAGGGACAGAGAGACAGGAGCCTTGTATGGCAATTCCACAGAGGTAGCTTTTATTGTTCAGCAGCCCCTGTGAAGGGAAAGCCAGAGACAAAAACTCCATGTCTTCAAGGGTAGGAGCAGAGGTTATACGGGGAAGGCAGGGGGTGGAGTAGAAACCAATTAGCCAACGGGGTACAGGCTATTACCATAAAGAAGCAAGGCATGTTAGGAGTGGCTCTTTTTGTCACCATGACCCAAGGAAGGTTGCTTATCTCTGGGGAGATTCTTTTGGGCCTTAGCTCTCTCTCCAAGGGAGTGCAGAGGGCTCCTGCACCAAGGGCTCACAGCCTTCCACAGTGCACCTCAATTATATTTGGTTCTAGCAGTATAATCTTTTCCAACAGCATGCCTTTTATGTTCTCTTATTCCAATATATCTCTTTTATCCCTGAGGGTGTGTCTGTGTTTGTTTGGTGGTTTGTTTTGGTTTTTTTTCCAATAGCTACCTGATAACCAGTTCTTATAAGCTTTGCCTCAGATGCAGTTGTCAGAGACTGTCACTAAGGGTCCCTGTGGAAGATACCATGCTGGGGCTGTACTGGAAATTCCGGATATGTTCAACTCTTCTACAGATCTTCCTGATAGGGCAGCCTGAATATCATTAGTGCCAAATGTTGTCCTCTGTCCCTTCCGTCTTATTCTGAGACATCCCCTTCCATGAAGTCTTGCAAAAGTTTGTCTCTGGAGGATGGAAGATCCAGGATTTTTCTTCAGATGTAGCTGTCACATGAATGGTGAGGGTGAGCCCATCATTACTCTTGACTGCAGCCCTTCCTGGGCCAAACAGTGGGATTACCCTTTGATACAGGATGTGAGGCAGATAGACTTGGCTCCCTTAAAATATTGAATCTTCTCATTGAATTTGAAGCACTAGCATAACTGCTAAATACCAATTTTAGAGTTGCCTAATATAGAAATTAGTGCTAATTTTAGGGGTTAGAACCAATAAGGGACAATGCTGTTCTCTTATTAAATGATGCTATAGAACACAAATCTTCCCGTGATAAGTGCCTGCACTTCCTGCTTTCTCACTTCCAGATCTTCAACAGAAATCAAGCATGAAAGATTTCCAACCATAGGAGGGCACTACTTCTTAAACTTATACATGAGCAAAGACCTCAGGTAAAACTGGGGCCTCTTTACATTGCATTGTCAACTTCTAACAATAACTACTATAGCATTATGTTATAAATTACAGATGTTTTTATGGCACACCCTATGCTTTCAAGACTGTATTCTGTCAATCAGCTGAATGCAGTTGTGTGGTGCAGCATGGTGTAAACACCTGAGATTTATTATCAACTAACATATGACTTTATTTTTCTTCCAAAAGTACTCACTAATAAAATTGAACTCTGGAGATGAAAAAACTTTGTGATTCTTTCCATTGATTAATGGATGCTGAAACTAATGTTGTATCTGATAGCATTTAAATATCAAACTGCTTCTAGTTTGTGAAAAGTGTAAAAATTACTGTTTGTGAGACCTACTTTTTCTCTGCCTTAGAGGAATGTGTGTTTATGACATATAGAAGATGAGGACTCACTTGCTACACTCTCTGTCCAGCAATTCTAAAGCACTCTAACTTTTTGTCCTCTCCCCTAAATCCGGTCTGATTCCTTGCTTTCTGTACTATGGAGATTCATGTGGAACTGGAGCCTGGATGGAACAGTTTTTTCTATTGCATAGCACGGGACACTTAGAGGTGTGAGCACCTAAGGATGAAGGTAAACACTGAGTTTTTTAATATCTCACTACACACTAACAACAGTCAAATATTCCTCTGTGCCCTGGAAATTTATAGCCATCTGGAAACACCTAAATATCTCTTTTTAGTGGCCTTTTCTCATTCAGTTGTAGAAATGGGATTTCTTAGGTTGACCATGACAACAAATGAGATCTAGATCACCAAAGTAGTCCACGAAGCAACAGCAATGAATCCTATTTCACTCACAAATAGGAAATGAGAACAGCTTGTGGAAAAGTGGGCAAGGGAGGGCTGTGTATCCTATGTAAAATATGGTAATGGATGGGGCAGAAATACCCTGAGAAAATTGAGGGACAGAAGGCATCTGTGGGTGCAGGCAGGAATGGCACAGTTATGTGTTGTAGGCTGCAGAGTTTAGTTTAACATCCTTGTTTAAAGTACGGGTGCCTGAGAACACTGAAGAAATGAAACAACTTGAGAGAGGTGATGATCCTGTATTTAGGTACAGGTACAGGTGTGAAGAGGACTGAGAGTAGGAAGGGCAGCTCTCCATTACTTGGGCTATGTGTGGAGAACGAAAATAATGCAGACACACTCTTGACTACTGCACACAGTTCTGCAGATACACACTGGATGACGACATCTGTTTTCAATAAACTCTAGTTTGTTTCTACATGACAAGAATGGAAGAAAGCTGTTGAGGGATAATAAAATGGAACATGAGCCCATTCTTTATGGGATCCCTGAACAAGGCTGCTTTACTTATGACACATCAGTAAACTCTTTTTTTTTTCCTTATATTTTAAGAAATAACTAAACTTGAATTTGATACAGAAATGCATTCTTTTATGTGGTTAACATATTTGTGTTCAATGTGTTCATTTAAAGGGTTGTTTTAGCCACTGGATATATTCCATAGAATGAATAGAGTTTGGGGACCTCATCAGTGAAGGAAGAATAATTTACAAGGGGGAATGGGTTGTAGCAGGTACATCTGGCATCAGACTTTAGAGCAGGGGCCTGATTCTGAAAGTATTTACTGGAAAAGAATGAAATTATTATTGTGAGACAAATCAAGTAGTACAGGGACAGAGAGAACAAGTCTGTGGAAGATTAGTTTTGGAATGAAGACCTAGAATTACAGTAGAAATAGGCATCAATGTACAGATCAATTGTCTGGGATATAAAAGTGTTTACAGTAGCCTCTGTGAACTGAAGACTGACCCCAGGATTCAAAGCAAGGACAGCTTTAAGTTTTATTTTTTCTGATTTTTGCTTTTTCAGTTGAGAAAAGTACAAGTTTTGACTTAATAGATAGACACCTATGCAACCTGTGAAATTTTTAACAAAGAAATTGGAAGAATAATGAAAAGTAAAAAACCAAATCCTAGGAAGCAAAAATACCTTAACTGTAAGGAGGAAACTTTCAGAAATTCTCTAATCCTGGGAGAAGAATCAGGGACGGTCTGCAGCAACATTCAAATTAGAAAACCTTCACCAAAGAGGTTGTATGATAACCCAGCTGTTTGTGATGAGCTACAGAGTTCAGAAACACTGGCAAACAAAGTATTCTTCAGGTCTATATCTGAAATAGTACTGCTGTTTAAAAAAAAGTAAAAAATAAGAGTGTCAGAGGAACGCAGGACAGGCATAAAGGAATCTCGGAAATGTAGCTGAAAAATAAGCACAGAACTTACTAAAATTTAAAGTTAGTCCATGTAATATGTGTCAAGTTGCACATTTGAGCTAGAAAAGTAACACAGCTTACCCTGGCTGCTTCAAGCAGTACTGGAGATGCCCAGCTGGAATTAGCCAGGGCCGTGCTATTTTTTCTAGGCTATGTCACTTCTGTCTGCCTGGATTTGTACTGTAATATTTTCTCCCAGTTTCAGGTGCTCTTGGTTATATAACTGCAGTGCAGATTATGATTTCAGGGGTTGGTTGTACATCTAGCCTGTATATGGAATGTCTAAGTCTTGAAAAATGATATGTTATTGTTCATATGTGTGAGGATAAAATTGAGACCACCTGAGTAAAATGAAAAGGGAGTACAACAGAGAATTTTCTTATCTGCCCTTTGCTCCGAGATTCTCCTTGCTTTATGAAGTTGAAATTCTGCTTCAGTTCAAGTATACTTTTTGTTTGCTTTTCAGTTTTTATCATTACTTAATATAATACTCTGAAGAAATTAGTTTATGAGGGCACCTGCAAAAAGACTTCCCAGTTTTTCCTCATGTGAGTGTACTCCTGGTAATTTTGCTTTGATATCTTCAAAACAGTAAAGAAAATACAGTAAAAATCAGCTTTCACTAAATGATTAACTTTGGGTTTCATTTAAAAACATCACTCAGAACTATTTGCATATGAATCTTTACTACAGTAACAGATTGAATGATCACTTAATTCATGACCTCATTCAATCAAAGTTTCCCCAAAAGTTCCCCATGAAACTGAGTTCATTGTTTGGCCGTACTCCTCAGATTGTAGGAATTGTCTTTTACCTTATTAATTAAGACCCATGTCATTAAAGTTGGGTTCTCAGAAGTTCTCAGTGATGGCTCGGCTCTTCAACTGAAATTATCTGTAAAGCTTACAGTGATATCAATGAAATGCGAGTTCAGTCACTGCTAAAGAGCTGTTTGCAAATTCTATCGATGTGTCACTGTAAATCGGTCTGATTCTCTTGCCTTGAACTCTCTGCAAGAGTACTGGTAGAGTACACACAAAAGGTGCAAACAGCCAAACAGCAGGGCCAGCTTCAGGCAGTCATGTTTCCTCAGCACAGCAGCTTGCCAAGGGAGAGTGCCAAAAGGGCAGCAGTTTTTCCCACTTGCCTCATCTATGCCAGAGCGTGGGAGAGGCAGCTGACTCTTCTGTCAGATATGGGCAGACTTCATTTCATCCTGGAGCTTCACGTCCCCTTCGTCCCCTGTTTGCCTTCCTGTGGCAAAAATGTGCTGGTCACAGGCCCAGAACTTTGCCTTCAGGACATGAAGAGTTCAGCTGCTGGTGGCTGCAGCAGCATGTCAGGTACCAAAAGAATCCTCTTCTAAATGGTATTTTTGTTTACCGTGCATTTCTTTCCTGTTACTACTATTCCAAGCATTTTTTTATTTCCTTAATTGCTTCTGATTTTGGCAGTGTCTTTTAAAAATAATTTTTAAGTGTTCATTTGCTTGTATCATAGTATTATCATTTAAGCTCAGGACAGTTTCAGGCAGCTGCAGCTTTGTATTACCCAGGGCTATATGTTGACCCCTTGAAGCAGGCACTCTACCTTAAAGGTGCAGTGACATGCTCACAATTTGATATATATTCTCAGAAGCTGCAAAAACAATTCTCTAAGGCATGGTGATGGTAAGAATGTTGTTGAACCTACTTGTCAACAGATAATTATTTTTAAAAATATTTTTGTTCTTAAGCTTTTCCGGGAAAAGATTCTACTGGAAGGGAAGGGACTCAAGTAATTTTAGCTGAGAAGACTTCACAGTTAACTTTCAATAAAACAGATCATGTTGTATTTGTCCAAAGAGCATTGTGAAATATGCTCTATTCTGAACTATCAAATAACTTCACATTCAAATCCTACAGTGGGATAAATCTCAATTAGTAAATCTGAAAATCCATTAAAAATCTGCAACCTGCAGTATTTCTCAAAGGAAAGTTAAACACATATTCTGAAAAAAGTCTTCACAGCCTATATCTAAAAAAAGTATCAATGTATGTGTATTGCTGTTTTCATTAGTAAGTTTCTAATGAAACACAGTCATTGAACATCACAATGCCTGATATCAGTAATTTTCTATATTATCCTTTTCCCCCTTCCAAGGGAAGTAATTTTGCAGATTTTTTTTTCCAGCTGGTCTTTGACAATTAAAAATGTAGATGTAAGAGAAAAATAGATGCTAAGAAAAAAAAAAGTCAAATATTTGACTACCATCTGTCAAAATAGATTATTATTTTTCCTCTCTTCTTTTAGACTTCCTAAGATTCTTGTGAATATATCAACAAAAATTATGTATTGCAGGCTGTGGTAATTCTGAGACTGTTTCCAACAAGCTTCCATCACAGGAAACAATGTTTTGCTTAAAATAAATTGCAGTTTCATGGCAGAGGTTAATCCTGAACCAATGTTTCCATGTCTTAAAATGAATCTTTAATTCATGTCCTTGTAATAAATTATGCAGCTCAATTATGTTTTTTTAATATTGTTTCTTCTTTAATACTTTGATCCTGATTGAGAAATCCTCATAAGATTGCAAAATTTGTTTCTATTCTGCAGTGTTGCCTGACTGTCTGTGAAGTCTGTATACCCATTTAAAAAGAAACTGCTGCGCCAGAGTCAGAAGAGGCTGCAAGGCTACAACACCTAACTTGTAACAAGGAGTCTAAACTTGTGTGAAGCATCTGCACTTCTTCTTCCAGAATCACAGCTGGTGAGGCATCCATCTAAAGAAATTGTATTATAAGTCACAAGCTCCAAACACCAAGATATGCTGTAATCTTTCTCAAAAACTGGGGAGCAAAAAGAAATAGAATGGTACCACTAAAAGCTGTAGCTCTGGATCCATCCACACATCTTAAGACACAAAATATGGCTCCATCTTTTTCCATCTTTCCACGTTCCAAATGGAGCACAAGCATGAAAGTGATTGTCCTTTACAAAGACAATGTGCTTTGTTGCCTCTGCGTCCTTTTTGGAGCAGTTCCCACTTTGCCCGGTCAGCTCTGGACGCAGCAGGCTGCGGGGACCAGCCTCCGGAATCCGGGAGACCAGAGGTCTGGCTCGTGGGTCCTTCCACAGGACCGCGGCAATAGAGGCAGGTGGTGGAAGAAGGAGGCAGGCTCAATTGTGGATGAAATCCGGAAGGTTTATTGTGTCTCCGAACAGGGGACCTCGCCCCCGGGGGTGTCCAGCAATGAGCAACCCTGAACGCGCCTGCCAGGGGTTTTATGGGGGGGTGGCGACAGGGAGGGATGACAACGGCATCGAATCAGGGAAGGAGTAGGACGGGTCTGCGGGATGAGGGACACTCAAGGGAACCTATCTTGGGAAAGGAAGGGAGGGATCCTCCCCCCAAGACCAGTCACTCGACGCCCCTGCCAGAACTTTCTAGAAGCTTGGGAGGGGTGCTGGAGCGATTGGCAGGGGTCTGGGAGGAGACAAATAGAGAAAGCAGGGTTATGAACACGAAACCAGGAGGGTATAAACTGGGATGGTACAGTAACACAAAACCCAAAGGGGAGACCCGGACTGAACCAAACAAGACACACTCCCACACTTTGTGATGTGGGTTGACCCTGAACATCACCCACATAGCTGCTCCCTCCCTCCTGTCCCCACCTCAACTAGCAGAGAGAATATGAAGAAGTAAAAGTGAGAAAACTTGTCTAAAAGCACTTTAATAGGTGACAAGGACAGTTTAAAAGGTGAAGAAAAAAGGAAAAAAAAAAACAAGTGACGGAAAAGCAATCACTCAGCAACTTCCACAAATAGACCAATGCCCCTCCAGTCTACAAGCAATGAGCCCTTTTGAAGCCAGAAAAATCCAACTCCTCCTTCTTCTGCAGACTGACTGAGTTTGTATTTTCCTTCAAGAGATACAGTGACTGCTTATGTTTAACTCCACATAGCAGCTTTACTCTTCTTATGGGTTTGCAGAAAACAAAAGGATGCATCAGTAAACAGAACACATTGCTTTTAATTTTCTGGTAATTCATGAAATGGCAGAGCCTCTAGGGCACAACTCACCTCCTCAGGTGATGCTCCAAAACCACTGCCTTCTGGCCAGTCCATGATCTCTTCCACAATTCCTGGGTAGTTGTAGTTCTCCATTTAAGCCTGCAGTGTGATCAGTGCTACCTGCTAGATCTGTAGTTTTAGATACATACGTAGAAGAGGCCCTTTCTTTGAACGTCCAGCACAGCAAAGGCAATCACAATGCCCAGAAGATCTGTGCTTCCATAGCAACTGCTCCTGAAGCAACTTCAACTCTCCTACATGCTCCAGCTATCTTTTCCGCATTCAGGAAGAAGTTGGCCTTGGATCCTTAATATCTCCAGCTCCAAACTCCTAGACATCAATCTTGAGTCTCCGGGTGTTTTCTGCCACAGGCTCTGGATGAGGCCATGCTCTCCAGCTGTGATGCAGAGCATGTTCCTCATGTCTGGTGCTGTATGGACTTGGGCTATTGCACAAGCTCTCTACTATTTGGCCTGTTCAACATCTTATTTCTGCCTAGGATCTCACTTAAAATAGTTCTTATTTTGGGTCACTAGGCTGTGAGAGAGGTCTCACAAGTTGACTGTAATGTGGAATACCCATTCTCCAGAAACCCACAAAGCCTAGAAAAGCCTGTGTTTCCTTTTTGATAGCTGATTGGAATATGGTTGTTCTCTTATTGATCACATCCATGTAACTGATGTAATTACATGTGGCATGTAATTACATCTGTGTTGCCATTTCATACCCAAGAACTGGACCTCCTGTGCAGGTCCTTTGACCCTGTATGGGGGCGTTTTTTATGGCTAAATCAGCTTTAAAAATAATTTGGATTGTTATTTGGCTTTTCTTAAACATTTCCTTTACTGCTTTGCCCACAGAATGACATCAAGATATTACAGGTGATCAGGGCCTTCCACAGATCATGTTGTTCTGGTACAGTCAGGATAGTCCCGTGACAAATCGTAGGGCCAGTCTTCTAGAAATTGGGTAGCTAGTTCCAGGTGTATTGAACATCTCTACATATGAAGGCAAACTGCATTGAAAAAAATTGGAAAAATGCACACAAAATATCAGTTGGGGCGTATCACTCAGCTGCCTTAGACTCCATTTCACATTGGAGTTCTAGCATGTTCAGTATGGGAGCACTCAATGGCCACATGGTTTAATTCACACCACGAGAGTCCACTGTTAGCCTTCACCAGATTTTGCACTCACCAGACTGGACTACCAAACAGTGATTGAGTCTACATGTTATCTCCTTGGCTCTCCAGATGACAAATCAGGTCATGGGAACCAGGGAGCCTTGGTAGGGGCAATAGTGCCACTAGGACTCGGTAGCAATTGGGATCTGCTGTTCCTCAACAAGCATGACACCCGAACCCTTTTGGATCCTCGGAGTACCCTATTCTGAGCTAGTCATTGCAAAGGATAGAGCAGCCTTCAGACCAGTCACAAGACAATGGTTCTGCCACTTTTTCCTTGTTAAACTCATCTCAGCCTCCAACACAACAATCTCTTAGGATCCTTCTGTCATTTCAGAAATCAAGAGGGGTTCTTCCCCCGGTACCCTGATGGCATTAGGGTACACGGCGCTCCACTTATTCACTGAAGTCTTATATCCCTATGTTTCTGATGTCCAGGCTATCAAATCCAGAAGAAATGAGGGAAACCTAATTTCTTTATCACAGAATAAAGAGTATGATGATAAATTGCTCTGTTGTGGCAAACTGAAAGTGGTGCAGAATCAGAACTCACAAACCAGACTGGAAGTTTCAAATGTAAATGAGGCTTCAGATGGGGTTTAGGCAACACCACCAGCACCCACTGTGTCAGTTCCATCCAAGTCCTACATGGGCATCATCTTTTAGCAACTCCTATCTGACATTGGGAGTCTTTTCTTCTGGAGCAAGGAAAGCTAGCACAAGGACTATCCTTCAGTTAGTTTAAATTCTATTCATGTATTAGTGAAATATAATTCAACATGTTTTAGTTTCTGTCTTTGAAACCTCCAAGATCCTATACATGCCGAACATGTCTCTGTTCTCTTTGAAGGCATTTAAACCATTTGGAAGTAGGCAACTTTTTTTTTTTATAATGATAATTAACAAAATATGTCTTCCTTTCATTCTTTCAACTCCACTAATGTTTCTGTGTGTTCTAGTCCAGACTGCTTTTCAGGAAGAGTAGTAAGTGGATTACATGACAAGAGGATTACCTAAAAGGTCAAGACACTGTTCATGTTCAGCGAAAATATTTTATTAGTGGCAGTGAGGAAGCTGTAGGAGACAATCCTCATCTTCCTTCAGCATTACCAATAAAAGCAAGAAAATCAAAGAGGAAAAAGTGGTACAGATATAGTCTCTTAAAGTATATGTGTTTCAGCTCTGCAAAACAAAACCTGTGCTATTTCTTTCCCTCCTTCCTCCCCTGCCACCTTCCCTCTGTCCCCTCAACCATGCTTTCCTCCTTCCCCTCCTCCTTCCTACTTTCTCTACCTCTTTTCCTCTCTCCCATTATGTCCCTTCAGTTTATGGAGTTTATAACTGCTTACAGCTTCTTAAGTGTTGAATCTCCTGATATGCAAATTCCTTATGCTATTTATGGAATTTACAGGCTCTTCAAACTTAAATATAGAGAAGCAAAACTTGTAAATTTTTATAAACTAGTGAATGTATATTTCACTATCTATATTTAGATGTGCATTTATGCAGTTTAGATATTTTCTGCAGTTGTAGAAGGCAGAGGTACAGAAATCTGTCTGTTTTGATTAGTTGATTACTGCCAGTAAGGTCAGGTTGCAGATGAGATCCAATATAGTCCCCCAGTCTTAAAATTTTTATACTTTGTAACTTTCTCACAGTGATATTACCTCTGAGATGATGTACTTCATTTTTTATGGGAAAATTATACAGACACTTGTGAGAGACTTATAAGAGGAGAAAGATAACTTGCCTTAGGTTTTATACTGACTCCTTAGCTGACTAGTTGGTCCTTGTCCTAAATTTGTTGAGATGTAGAAGGTGTGCTTCCACTAACATTTCCCAGGTTGATAAATGCTTCTGTTTTATTGCCAATTTGAATTTTTTCTTACTTTAATATAAATTCTTTGCTTCTACTAACTGCTTAGGAGGGGGTCAAATACCTTCTTTCTGAGATCATTAGTTAAACAAAGCCATCAACTCTTCCAGTGGCAGTTTGGTTTGGTCATTGAAAACAACTGCTCCAAAGAGACAGAGAAAATATGTCGATTGTGGTTTCCCTCTCATCAGTTTGAAAGCATGATTATGGTAGCAAAGAAAGGGAATTGCACTAATAATGGCTAATGGCATAATTTGTTTTGCTGATGAAGTTCAGTCCACAATGTATCTGTTCCACTTTTTAAAATTCTATTTCACTTCTCTAGACTCAGATACCAAAATTTATGGATTAGCAAAAACATAGATCAATCCATGTTCCATGCAGGGAAAGACGGATTATAAACGCACTTTTACTAGTAAAAGATCCATTGCCTGATATTCAAAATCTAGCAACTATTTTAAGTATAGATCTCCCTGCATTTGTTGATTTCAGTGTGCCTCTACAGGGACTGATTGCTTTAGCCATACTAATCAAATCTGTTCTTCAGCAGCTAAACAAAATTAGGCTGACTCAGTTAATTTCCAAGTCCAGAAGTCCAACAGGGGAGAAAGATGGAGTTAAGCTTAATTGTTACCTATTAACCTTGACTAATACGTTACAGTAAAATCACAAATATATGTTATAGTAGCTTTTCTTCTCCCTGTCCTTGCAGTCTGAAATATAGATGCAGTCTAAATCCCATTGACTTTCAGTACGATGTATTCTCCTGAGTTCATTAGGTTTTGCTGACCTGAGCTAGGCACTTCTATAAGAAAACTTTTTTTTTTTTTTAAGAACAACTTTGAAAACCGCTAGGGAAGTAAGAATAAAACTTCACATATTAAAAGTATAGAATCTATTTCACAGGAGACAAAAGAGATGGAGTATCGACATACGGTGAAAGAGCACAGAATAGATGAAAAGTTTCTTTTTTTTAGGAACTTTTTTGTTAGGCAAAGTTATCAGATACTTCTGGCCTGTATCTCTTGGGAAAATAAATGCAACACATTCAACACAAAAAACCAATAAAATAAAATCTTACAAGGAATAATGGGAAATAATTGCAATCAATGCTATTTTCACAAAGTTAGAAAGCTTTGAGTCCATATGAAGACAAAAGAAAAGATTAACTGCAGCCTGTATTAGGGATGGAAAACCAGATAACCAGCTGGCAGCAAGAAAGGATAAAACTCACCTCTCTTATACCACACTATTTTTAGAGCAATAATGTTGAGTTGGTTGTAAATACTTCCAGAGAAATCATACAGGGCCTAACTGTATAATAAGCTAACTTTGCCCCAGTTCGACAGGTTGTTAGAAACAAATCATTCTGTTATTTTACTAATCTATTTAATTATTAGTTTTCTATTTCATATATGTATTATACACACCTCCTAATATTTCTGTGAGTACCTATGGAGATTTTCAAAGCAAGCATTCAATAAAATCAGGATATACAGACTTGAGATGCCTTCACCTACTCTAGTAAGATGTTTTGTAGTTCTCTATGTGTTCCATCTACATTTCTCTACATCATACATCCTTGATATTTTGTAAGAATCCCAGTTTATTACAAAAATATGATACACATTAGCAGTTTAATTTTAATTTTTCCTCATACTTCCATTCATTTCTATGTATACATTCTTATTCTTAAGTGAGCATTCATAAGTTCTTAAAATATAGCAGTTATAATAGCTTTTGCTATGTTTAACCCAAGACACTCTATGATTCTATGTTGAAAATGTAGAAGCTTTAATGTTTACTTTTTAATTAAAATACACAGTGTTTTAGAGAATTGTTAAAAGCATCAAAAATCTGGGGACTGGCAAGTTGCTAAACTTCCACAAATCATTTCTATCAACAAGTCTGGTCTATATTCTTTTAATTCACTAGCATTAACGTTGTTTTAAAGCTAGGACCTATTCTTTCTGTAACTTTAGGGCTCCATACACAGTACTAGCATATTTTAAAGGAATCATTTTTCCTTTATGTAAATATTAAAGAGAAAGTTAAAACATATAACTACTTTAGCCTCCCATAATGCAATAACATATTGGTTTTCAAGTCCAAGAAGAGGAGAAAAACATGCTAAATTTTAACCAGGTGTTTTAATTGCATATTGAAATTATTTGCCCTGACAGAAAATCTATAATCAGAATGGACACTTCCTCAGTGAAATTTTCAATTTCTTTTCTTCCCCAAGAAATAAATTCACTAAAATATCTGCAGTGGGATCTTTGAGTAGATGGTTTAATAGGCTTTGACAGCAATTCAATAGCTATATCTGGAAGGCCTGTTGTTTGAAATTATTTCTTGGTGTGTGACAACAGATTAATTTAAAATTCATTTGAGAGGACAAAACTCAGTGCCACCTCAAGAGCTGAATTACTTCTCCTACTGTACTTCCTCCATAATTGCAGGCAGTCCATCAACATCTAAATCAATGTCAAAAACAAGGTCAGAATAGTCAATGAAATATTTCAGGTGATCCCCGATTGAAAATACTGTAGAAAACATCAAATAAATATACAATAGAAATAGATAAAGTGAAAATTTCTGTATTTTCCAATATCTTTCCTTACTATGGATACCCTGAATTGTTACTAAGGTAACATTGAATGCTGAATACTATAGATTAGTGCATATGACAATTGTATTTCAGAGATCTTTTTGCATTGCTTACAGATGCCTGTTGAATTCCAACTAATTTATATGACTTAGGGATATGACAACTGTTTCCAAGTTATTTTCCACTGGAATATGCTGATGCATTCATTGTGTCAACACTGTCCTCTTTTTATTTATGGTTAGAGAGATTTCTGCCCCATTATGTAGGCAAGAGTGCTGTCTTGAGAGCTACTCTGTTCTGTTGTTTCTTTTGTTCTGGTCTCTTCTTCCACTCCCATGTCTCTGCTGCACAGTGCAATCTCAAACACCATGTTATCACATTACGGATATGCTGCCATGTGGCACACAGACTGACTGAGGCACATAACACTCAGTTCACCCAGCACACCCAGGATGTGACATGCTACCAAGCTGAAATTGGTGGTCTTCACAAGTACATATGTACATATGAGTACAAATACTTCAAAAAGAATAGAAAATCATAGAGAAAAATATTTTGATTATTTAGTCTCAATTACATTGTTGTTGGTGTTGTGTACCTCTTTGCAGTTGGTGGGACACACTGCCCTGCAAGTGTTTCTGAAACGCAGTGAATGAATGAGTTTGTTTTGCCATAAATATTGGTGTTCCATTTAAGGATGTTCATTCTAGTCAAGGATCTGATTTTCACAGTAATTCTATGCACCTGCTTTGCTTTTCAGGAACACAGATCACAACACTGCTTGTCCAGGTTAGGAGACTGCAGTGTCTGCATTAGGGATTCGAATTCTATGGTCTTTTGCTGTGCTGTGACAAGTAAACTTGAAAATTGGAGGTAACAAATAACCTAAAAAAATAGGTAAAGTTTTGTTTACAGAATGTAACTTAAATAAATTGGGTTTTTTTCCCAAAGATATCTTGAAAGGTTAGTCTATTTTGTAAGCTCTGCTTTTTATTTTTAATTTTTTTTTAAGGCCAGAAGGGACAGATATTCTTCAACATTAGGAAGAAAAATAAATCACTACAAGTTCCAATAACCTAACCTTCGGCCAGCTGTCTCTCAGGCTTATATTCAAGTTGAGAATTACAAAAAAGGAAATTTAATAGGTTTCTCCATTTAAAGTTCTCAAAATAAAGCTGTACATTTTGGTACACTATCTCTGCATATCTCTCTGAAGTGCTAAAGTGTGCCTCTTCTCTGAAACCTTTGCTTGTTTCATTTGGAGGAATTGCCAAAGAACCCTTTAAAAATCTCCACAGACACCTCTGAGAATTGCTAAAAATGTACTTGTCAATCTCAGAATGAAGATTTTAGGAAAAACAGTGGCAGAAATGTAGTTCTGAATGGATAGTGGTGAAGAAGAAGAAATATTTCTTTGCCCTCTTACCTACTGATGATTTGAATGTGAAGCAGATTCTAATGCTTGAGTTGTTAGAAAAATTATTGAAGTCAGAATGCAATCCAATGCCAAAGTAATTTTTCATGTATAAATGTAGAAAAATTTTATATTTTTTGAATCTTTTTTGCATTTATTCTTCTTTTCTCAATTTTTTTCCTCAGTAGGCAACTGTAGGACAGTTGTAGACAGACAGGACATGAAAACTGTAGTTACAAAATGCTGGTAACTCCATCTGCCATTGAATGTAGTTAAATGACTTTGAGTAAGTATTTTTTGTCTAGTTCACTGCCCACCTGAGTCATTGGAGGGAACCACTACCGGCTTGGACAGACATTGGATCAGGCAATTACTTTTTTATGCTTTGTCTTTCCTGCATCTGATGGTGAAGTATATCCAGTATTTTTAAAAGTTTCAGAATCTATGGATGATAGCACAACAAAGGTGGAATATTACTGAGTAACCTACATGACAAGAGATAAAATGTCTATTTTCTGACACAAATTAATATTATCACAAAGAGTCAGAAATTACTTGTGTGCCCCTGAATTACATACCAAACTGTATTCAGTCTATGTATTTCTTTAGTTGTAATAGGTTTGAAAAGTCATGGGTAAGAGATTTCTAAAGCATTTGAGCAATTAAAAGCTTATCTTCATTTGTGTTTGGCCTCAAGCAACATGAGTTAACTCAATTCTTCTTATAAAATTGATTTCCAGTGCTGCCTTGAAATGTTCCCTGGGATGCTCATATTTAGACCATTACACTCTTTTCTTATTGCTGAAATGCAGTCCTTCTCTTTTGGAAGGTGTAACTGCTTGATAGTAACAAATGGTGCTACAGGGTCTTTTAGTAATTTTACCCCTTGAATCTACAATGTAAAAATCTACAGGATGAAAAAGCAGAATCAGCATATTTTTTATGAACATTTGATGTTTATCTATAGGTGCACAGAAAACCTTAAGCCAACTTTAGCTTTTTTGTCTTAGACATCTTATCAAGCAAAAGCTACATCATCCATAGTAAATTACTTCTTTGTGAAAGGTCAAGTAGGAAATTTGGGCTCCAATCTCCAAGAGTTCTAGCTCCTTTCTTAACTCTTGGCTTCTCTCCTTCCTATCTGATTACAGCTTGGTCCTGAGTTCTTCCCTACTGTTAGAAGTGATTTATTTCTGTTAAAAGTTGATGTAGTAAATGAAGGGAGCACCTTCTATTCTTTTCCCACTAAGAAATTATTCATTTGCTGTGCATGTCTACAAAGTTTGTTCAGCCTATTTTGACTGTTTTGGCTCTGACTTTTTAATCATAAGAAGAGAGCAACAGAACAGAACTGAAAGACTAAACAACAGAAGTTGAGAGGACAGTAGTTCCCTGAACTCATTGCTGAGTAGGGTGTCTGGTAGGGATGCTCTGAGAGACGAAAAGGGTGTAGTTGAAATTGTTTCTGATGAAAAGTATGATTGCCCTGTAAAGCTGCTAACTGTAGGCTTGTTCAAAATAATCAGCAAAAACAAAACTGCAAATAAATCCATCTCTTTGAGATTACTTACTTTAGCGCATTTATTAGTTCTTTAAAAAACATACAGCTACAGAAATGTATGTGTTTTCTAAATTTAAAGAGATTACTGTGATTTAGGAGTGTGGACCTGCAATTTACTGGGACTACAGTATAATGCAAACAACTTAGGCTTGATTTTCAGGGCTTTGTGTTTGCAAAATAAGTAGTATTCCTCATTTTAAAGAAATGGAAAATGAGTAGCATTGATCTCTGTGTAAGTATAGGAGGTACTGTCAGGATTGATTCATTCTAGCTCTCCTTCCATGGAGAAGTGGAATAGATAAGAAAATGGGAGTATGGTAAAGATAGAAAATTACTTTACATGAATTACATGATGTTTTATTTCTGTTTGGTGTGGGGGCCTGCTGAAACACGGCCACCTGTGATAAACAGCTTTTTGGAAAACTGATACTGGCCACCATATGCATCAGTTTAGCAGCAAGAAGAGTATCTTGCATTTGCCCTTAACAGAGTCACAATTAAAGCAATATATTTTTTTTCACTTCTAGGACAAAATGTAGTAACAAAGATTTTGTTTGGTTTTTGGCAGTTAAAGAAGAATGCTTTTCTAACTCAGAAGAGTTATATCAACTGCATGCCTTCAGAGAGAAAAAGTACCCTATCCCTGTTCCATTTCTTTTTGCCACTGTATATTCAAAAAGAACAGAAGATGTTGTCTAACTTGAGATTATACACTCCACTTGTGAGCAGTACTTAAAAATATACAAGGACTTGGGGATACTTTAACCCAACAGTAGGACTTCGTACACAAGTATCTGCATCCCCAGTCCTAAAACTTCTGACAACCTCATCTCATCCAAAAGAATGGTTTCTCCAGCTCAGAAACAGATGAAAGGCTATTTCTGAGGATGTCCTTACAAATCCCATTTTATTTCCATCTAAGTTGCAGAATTGAGGGAAAGAGTGTGGCAAAATAGCAGGATCTCTTTCAGCAGTACTACAGTTGTGGTGGATTATACAGAACTTCATGGATAGACTGAGAAAACTTGTGGTAACTCCCAGGCCTCTGTAAGTTATGACAGTTGTTGGCCATCTGCTGCCTCATCTGTCCTAATAGTTGACTCACCACAGTGACTTATTAAAAAATCTAGTGAAATATGATGGAAATGCATAGATGTACCTGATGCTGTGAAACTGTTCAATATTAGAAAATTTTAATATGACTAGCTGGAAGAGTGAGATTGTCATCAGTATGTTCAGATATATGCAAAGTTATTAAGGTGAAGGTTTTAAATATATAAAAAAGCCTTAAAAAGCTACTGGATATCCAGATTTTTTGCACTATATATAGTGTAAAATCTATATTTACCCATCAACAATTATGTCTGATAAAAGGGTGAACACATGCACATTTAATTCATATTAAATGACATGTCCACTACTGTGATCTACATCCCCTTCAATTCTTTGATGATTTATTCACTAGCCATGAATTCAGTAATATATCCAAATATTACAATAATAGGACTTCTAATACCTTCTTAAGCAGAAAGAATTATTTTGAATGAATTTAGAAACTTAAGATATTTATTTTAAACCCCTTTGATGAGAAAGTGTATAAATGTAATTAGCAAGTTTAAATGATCTTTATTGATCATTAGAAAGCTTTTCTGCTACTTGATGTCATCTGTAAATATGGAAGGAAGCTTTGGATAGAGATTTCCCTGCTCACATAAGGGAATCAGTTAAGATTATTTGTATCAATCAACACTAACTAATCTCTATGAATAACAAAGAAAGAGTCTGAGCTGATGTCAGAAGCTGCACTTATCTCTGGGCCCTATTTTCAACTGTCGAATTAGGCCAAGACTCAGCAAAGTCAAGAGTTACCAGAAAACAATCTGAGCCACTAGCTTTCAAGACAAAATGACTTTTTTTCATATACAGAAACATTTGAATAAAGCCTTAGAAAACAATCTGCATCTTCGCCTGAAGCTATGCAGGGATTCAATGAAAACTGAATAACCAGACTCAGCATACTTCTTGAAGGAAGAAATAATTATTTACCATTAGAAGAAAAAAATAAAGGGGAAATAGGGTAAATATTTTGTCTTGTTTAAAGAGAAAATCTTAGGTAAGTTCTGTGATCTAACTTCTCTCCTAACTCTGTAGCTTAGATACATGTGAACTTTTGCAATTAGTACCGGTTTTCCTTTCCAGTGAGAAAGTCCTGCTTTTAATGCTGTGATCTGCCATTGAGTTTTAGATGTGTTTCCAGCAGATAGTGTATTTTAAGGCACAAACCATCTATAAGTTTGGGAACAGCATCAAGCTAGGAACTAAAAGAGTATTCGTGATTCTGCCCATTCAGTTTCCTCTCTCATCTCAGGCAATCAAATGAGTTTCATTTTTTCTTGGTTTTTTTATGTAAAGTATGGGGATAATAAAACTCAGTTGTCTTAGTTGAGTGATTCCAGATAGATCTGTACATCTGTTTAATCGCATAGTTCTTTAAGTTTAATCACATAATTCTGGAAGAATTATTAAATTAAGGATAGCTTTCTATGGAAATAAATTGCTTTTAAGTAGGAAAAAAAATTGAATCTGAATGTGGAAAAGCTTGTTAAGTAAAGAGAAGCCTCAGAGATAGTACTGATCCCTAGACCACATAATCCAGTTAAAATCATCAAGACTTCTACTAGATCTGTACAAACACAGTATTTCTGTAAAAACAAACTACAGCTAAAAAACAGCTACTTAACCTTTCCACAGCTGGCCCACAAATGTTGTGTGATGACAGGAAACTCTCTGAGGCGGTGGAAGATCTTTTTCAGGTTTCCCTTAGGTTGGCAGTGCCTGAATAAAAGGATTACACCCTGCACTTGGACTGTTCCCTATTATGCACTTTACATTATTCAGTATTTGGAACAAAAATATGTATTCCAAGAAGACCGGAGTGCAAAGTGGACCAGTGCACTCTCAGATGGGCATTTTGTTTACTAGCCTGCTAATTAGACTGTTTTCCATTCATTTTCATTCTGGGCCCATAAATATTGCATAATCTCCAACATACAGGACACTTCACCAATATAACCCTGATGTGTGGCAAGTAGGACCACTAAAACGTGTGGTTCATTTGCCTCAGGCTGCAGAAGTCTGGAATCCAGGTTATCTCCTCCTTTACTGTGAACACAATCAGTGCAGCTATTCCACAAAAAAAATGAGGCAATATGATCTGGCTGATTTAAGAATCTCTGTTAAGCTCTCTCTTCAGGACTCCAACCTCTGAGTCCTGAGGAGGATGAAAGTATCAAATGTATACCCTTGAGTTAAATGCCAAAACTTCAGAAAAGTACTCTGAACATCTGCCACGGGTAGGAGTTTTTATGCTCCTTTACCCCTTTCCTGCCATAGGTACTTCCCCCTCAAAATTTTTGTATTCTTTATGTAAGCATATGTGGCTGTCTGTGTCAGCTAACTGTACAAGAAAACAGCTTAAATCCTCCGTTTGACTTGCAACCTTCTCTTTAGATCTGGTAAACTCAAACTTGCAAATATAAAAGATGAAATTGGAACTAATAAGCAGCCTTAATGGTTTAATAATTAGGAAGCAGTCTTAATGTTCCTATCTGCTACCTCCTCCTTGGTTTCCAATGTTTATCAGATACTCTTAAGAGATAGTCCTCAAGTTTTTTATGTTTTGTCTGTTTTTAATTATTATCCTGGTAAAGAACTGTCTCTCTAAATGCTGAGCTAGAAGCATTCTAATTTCCTTACCTACCAAATATTGATCTTTTAGATCCATGAACACATAACTCCATAGACACAGAGTACATGGGCTGCAGACTGCAAAAAAGCACCATTCTAAAAGCTCAGTCCCTTTCTTGTTGGCATGAAGTAATGAAACATTAGGGCTATTAATAGGTTTATTAAATTTATACAGAAATGGCTCAGATGTACCATATTAAGTCTCCTGGTAGTGCTGTGTACTTGAAGTATTAGGATTTTATTTTTAAGATTTTATTATTATGGCTGAACTCTTAAAAGAAAATTCGGTCGATTTTTTAGAACTTTATTAAAAGAATAAATACAGGTACAGAGATTTTGTGAAGGAAACTTCCTTTTATGTAAGGGTGAACTGAAACCATTTTAATGTACCTCAACATGCTAGACATTACAGGAAGGGCTAACTGTTCTGGATTTTGTGGTAAATCTGCATCATGGAGAGTGGTTTTATAAAAAGCAGTAGTCTTAGATATCTCTATTTTTTGTATTTTTTTTTTTCCCTTCAACTCAAAATGTTTGCAGCATGGTACATTTTAATGAGATTCCCTGTTAGCTTTCAAACTTCTGTGTCCTTTCACATGGTTGCTGTCTTTTAATTTAAAACACAGACTGCAGACTTCTGGGCTGCTGAATCTTTGTGAATCAAGAGCCATCACAACCATATATAATGTGTATATTTTTGTGGGTGTGTCTGGATTTATATCTGGTAAAGGTAAAGTTGTTGCTCTCCATCAGGACTCCTGTACCAGAGAGAGATAATCCACAAGGCAAAATAGGTGAGAGAAATTTTCAGCTGACTTTTAAAAGCTGTTGAAGAATGAGACGTTCAACTCTGAATAAATAAGATTTTGCAATGATGAAGGTTCTTCAATTTCCTAGTTCCTGTGTCTGCCATTGCCTCTGTTATTCTTCACATGTATCCTCAAATTTTGTCTCAGAATCGATCTCCACACTGCATGGCCTCTGCTGTGAATTCCCATCTTTTTTATTTCAGTGCTGCAAGAATCCCTCCTTGCACTTCCTTCGCTCTGTTTACCAACATGATCCTGGTGCTTCAGGAATTTTTATCCTTTGTCCTCTATGCATTGATATCCATTTTTTCTAGATTTCACAGTAAGGATTTACTCTCATTTTTGTTGTCACATTCATTGTTCAACAGCCAGCCTTTAATTTCTGCAGTCCTTGGAGCGGAGGTGCTGTTTATCCTGCTTCTTACTTGTATGAACTATGCAGCAGAAAGCTGTGGCCATGGAACCAAGTAAGGTGCTCTGACTGGGGTGAAAGCACAAACAGTGCAGAGGATAGTGAGTAAATAATCTGTTTTTCTGTTGTTTGCTGTCAGAGTCAAGTGGCTTTGTGGGTCAGCTCCAGTGGGAGTACTGGATGAGATAAAGTGAAAACTTGTAAATAAAAGTAGAAGGACTGAAAATGTCATATGATGCGCCCAAACTTGAATTCTATTTCCTTGCAAGTATGTGTGTAGTGTTATTGGATCAGAGTGGGGAAAATGAAACTGTGAAGATTCTTCTTCCACAGCTACAGAAACAAGAAAGTTATCTAACATGAATATGATGTCATTAAAAGACATAACATATAATACTAGAAGATACATGCAATACACTAGAATCCTAGGAAAAATTCTACTATAAGTAGTGTGAAGCTACGGAGCGTTCTAATAACGTTTATGCAAATAGGAAAATTATTCCTCTAGACTACTTTAAATTTAACATAAATGTTGATGGGCGGCAACACTACATTAACTAGTTAATAGTGATTATTAACTAGTGGTTAATAATGTAGTGCTGCTACCTACCCCTGAGTGCACAAGTTAACGTTGCCGCTATGAACCCAGCCTAAATGGGGTGCCAAAAAAATTATTTCTCCTATTAAAATAAATTACTCCTGCAGGTGGGAATAGCCTGAGGAGGGCTAAACTATATCTGTAACACACTGCATTTTTAATATTCACTTTGTATTATACCAAATCTGTATGGTAAATCCTATTATAATCTCATGAGCATGAGTTACTGATAATTCACCTTTATTTCCCAGATGTTTGGATCAATGCTTTAATCTGAAACTTTTTAATATACTGGTGTTAAGACTCCTTTTAAATTACTGAGATTTCTAAACTTTAGAGATATACAAATTTCACACTTAGTTTCAAGGGGTTTTGTTGGTTGGTTGGTTGGTTGGGGGTTTTGGTTTTTTTGGTTTTAGTTTTTTTGGGTTTTCTTTACAGGAAAATGCTTCTTATTCATATAGGTATTCATAATCTTTTTCAAGCACTTTGGAAACTAATGGTTCTTTGGGTAAAGAATTAAAATAAATGTATTGTATTCTCTGTCTGCAGTGCTATACTAGATATTTTTTTTTCCTAACAGGTTCAAGCACTAAAACACTGTATAGAAAGTAATGCGGCATAGCTCAAATCTGGGATGAAAAGTAACAAATCAGAAGTGAATACTACTTGAAGTCAGTTCCTGTTGTGTTCATTTTTCCTGGATGTGTAAGGAAAGCTGACAGGCAGAATTACTTGCCTCACAGATGACTGGGTGAACCTTGATGAGATGGACATGTGATTGTCTTACCACATTTTATTTGCCCTAACATGGAAGGTACATAGTAGCTTTAGAGTCCCAGGTAAATGCCATTTCATCTAGCATTCTTCAATTAAGCAGATTCACAAGGATAGACGAGTGATTTGGCAAAGCAGCATCAAACAATGACATTTTATGGCAGGTTACATAGCAACGATTCACTGATACATGTTACTGTAACACTGTATTACATATTTTGTGGAATTTATTGTCTCTCCCTTCATTTTTAGTAAAGAAATAGCAACAGCCCCTCTATTTTTGCAGCCTCAGTATCATTAGCAATAGTTGCATGAGACTGGAAAGCAAATTATTTTCTTTCCCTTTGTGGTAATCCCTTGAGAACAGAACAAAGCATGACAACCTGTACACCACCTGCTTTATGTTTCACAAAAATCAGGAAGGCTGTCAAATACCTCCCTCCCTTTGCAGTAGATGCATGTAGGAATACTATGTTTATATGTGAAAAAAAGCAGATAATAGATTTCAGAGGCTAGCTAATTTTTTTTTTATTATTATTATTAGATATTTGGATAGAAGAAATAATAGACATATGATTAGTAAGAAAACTTCAGCATTCAAACAGTAACTTCTTTTCTTTCTATTCAAGTTAATTATGCAGTTGGTACGGGTAAGCATTTTAATTTCAGAATTACTGAGAAGTCAAACACCCCATGAAGCAGGTACTAAGAGCTATGTGAAGCACTGAAACATCTGTGTGCAGATTTTGGGTAGAATAAATCAAGCTCTAGCCTTTGGAATGCTAATTTATTAATGCAAAACAGAAACTGAGAGAGTTAAAACTGTTTAAAGTAATTATGACTTATAATCTCACAGTAAAAGCTTGAGTCGTGTAGATCTGTTGCACTCGCTTAGCTTTAATCCCCTTGGTGTCAATGAGACTATTCAAACGCTTAAGGTGAAGCATGAACAGGGCAATAAATTAATTTGTTTATATTAACATACCAAAAACCCAAGGTATTTCACCAAACCCATCCAAATATAAGGCAAGTCTAAGAGTGCCAATACTGTAGTTTACATGTCTTATATAACAGTACTTTTTTCAATATTTTGGAATGAGAGGCATAGGGTATTGAAAATCACAAAATGTGGTCATTCCTACTGAGTTTGCATAGCTTCTTTAGTACTCTTTGTCTTTATCATACCTGCATAACATTTAGGCGATTTTAAATTCTAAATATGCCACTGACATGGTCCAGAACTAAGAAAACATAGGAATTTGTTCTGTGGTATCTCATTCAATATCAGGCTTCTGGCTCTTGGGTTGCTGCATAGGTATTCTTGTTACAGTCAAATTAAGCATTTTAGGACCAGCATATATTAGAAAGTTATTCCTCACAAGAGAAAAAAAGAAATAAAAAGAAAAAAGATAATCCTTTCTTTAATTGTTGTTCTTTCATTTGATTGGATTCCTGTCTTTTGTGCCGCCACTACTAAGCATTGTATCCTTTCTTGATTTGCATTAGACACTTGTCTTTAGGAATGTTTCTTTCAAACACCAAGTGTGAAGAGATGCTATGAAGTATTTATGTAGTATTATGTAGGAAAAATGCAATACCAAGAATACATGATGGGGGGGGTGGGGGGGGGAGAAGAGGAATAAAAATAACCAAGGTTAATTTTACATTAGAGAAGTGAGTCTATAGTGAAACTGAAATATTTCAGAAACTGGAATATTCAGAAATATTTCAGCAGAGCAAAACTTAGAAAAATATAATTGAAAGTAAGAATAGCTTTAGGGTGTATGTATTTTATCAGTAATTTATAAGAAATTATTTATATGGTGGTGAGGCTAATTTTATATCACTTGGAGTCTGAATATCAGATTTACATAAGCTCTTTAAATATGTTCTGTAGCTTAGAAAAAAACTTTTCTCTTTTGACTAGCTTGAAATTCCATAGTGACAGGTCAGTCATAATGGTTATGGTGGTTTCTACTGGCATTAAAGATGTAAGAAATCTACAAAGTCCTCTTGAAAAATAAAAGCCTCTGTCTGTCAAAATTTGAAATCTCTTTCATTGACAGGTATTAAAAGGCCTTCAATCTATGAAGCACAAAGTGGCTATCTTGGAGAATATAAAATATTATAACTTATTGCAACAAGCAAAGGTAAAAGTTAAGGATTACATGTATATCTAAATACAAATTTTCTTATTGCTATCCATTCTAATTGCTGATCTAATTGCAATGCTGTTACAACAGCATTGATATGTTTCCTGTTTTCTTTAAAATATCATTCAAATTAAATAAAAACAGGTAGTCCTTTCAGTGTATTCTTCTGTCCATTCATTTTAGGCACCTAACAAATGATCCCAAATATTATTGCTTTATGATTCTTTATTAGGTCTGTGCTAAAGGACAAAAGCTTTTTTTCCCTTGTGTGCAACCTCCTTGAAACTACAGGTTCTTTTCACCTCTATTAGTACAAAAGAAAGTCACATTACTTTGCCTTTCATGGACATCCACTGAGAATCCAGAAACATGGGAATAAAGACTGATGTAGTTTCACTCCTAGGTTATCAGCATGTAGTTAAATAAAAGGAAATTTTTATAAAAATTGTAGTGACAGCATAGACCTTTGCTATAGGCTTGCTCTAGATACACCAGGAAACCCCTTTGGTATTTCATATGGGTACCTATCTTACCTTCCAGTAGGAAGATTTAATATAAAACAGCAGGGAAAGTGTAGTTTGAATTACAATTACGTCTCTGTACCATCTATTTGTGTGATACAATACAAGTAAGAAGTGGCAACTATTAACAGTACAAGATGCTTTGAAAGTGACACACATGCACACTAAGAATAATAAATCAACAGCACTAACTTATTTGTATCAAGATGAGGATTCCATCTTTGAAAAATTAAAAAAAAAATAGGTTAGAAAAGAGGCAAAGCAGGGCTTCTCAGATTACGAGGTTCATTATTTTGCTTTCATGCCATTTATGAGAAATGGTGATTGTGTGATATAGATCATGTCATGATTCATTATGAATTCAAATGTGAGGGGTTTTTTTTGCAATGCATGTACCTTCTAACTCTGCACAAAATTTATTCCACCTTGATGAGAATTATTTTGGTTATCTGACTTTCATATGTACAAATGTTCAGTTCCCACATACTATTTAATAACTCAAAAAATGCTAAAATCTCCCTTATTCTTTCAAATTTGCAAGAAAAAATGTTCACGACACATATTTGGTAGAAGTTCTTTATCTCAGGTGTGTCTACAAGGCTACTTTTCATATCGACTATAGCTGTTTCTTTTTTACATCCAGGCCATTAAATTTTCTAAATTGCTCATGAGTCCTGAGTCTACTTATTTCAAGTAATTTTAAAACATGCTCTTACTATGCACTTTATTCTTGAAAGCATATTCTAAACAAACTCATAAACTGCAGAGAGTAAACCTTTCAAAACTGCTCAGCTCTCAGCTCTTCCATTAGTGTTACTGTCAAATATATAAAATGAAAATCACAGAAATCCTTTCTGTTGCTATATCAGGTGTCAGATATTGTCCTGCTAGTTAATCTCTGAAAGTAAGAGGGAAGCTTAATAAAACTATAGCTAGAATCCTTTGACATGAATCCTGCTCTTACCTGTGGATTATAATGTAATCCCATTATGACCTTTCGATATCCTTTATCTATCATGAAAAGTGATGTCTTAAAAGCTTCGTATTTTTGAACCACAGTATACATGGGTTTTTCTATTGTTAAAGAATGCAATTTAACTCTGCATATGTTGAAATAGAGGAGTTTCAGAGTCTAGATCTATTATTAAAGCTATTTACAGTCTTCAGTTTGGAAGCATTTCGATTGTCATTTTAAAATAAGTATGGCCACATCTGCTTGAAGGATCTCTCAGGTTTTGACAGTGTATCACTCATTGTTTGGTGATCTTGGGCTGAGTAAAATGTTAGTCGACAGCCTGAGTGGCTCAGGGTGCAGAGACATCTCCTCTTGAGTACTGCTCACATATCTCCATCATCCCTTTGCCTATTTCTGCCAGGATGCGTCTCTGCTTTGTCTTGAGAGCTCTTCCCTTTCCCCTGTCTTTTTGCACAAGTCGAGACACTGTGATATTCTGCTACATTTTTCCATGGAAAGAATCTTCACAAATCCTTGGAATAATATACAGACACAATAAATAATAAAAAGGCATTGTTTTTACTTAGATTCAGTGCCTTTTGCACTAAACTTCTTTTGTGCTAGTCACAAGTAGGGAAATGCAGGCAATAGCTCTGGAATCTATATTGGTCTTTACAGTTTGTCTTGAGTGTCATCAGGCACGGGTAAACAATTATATGAAAGGATAATGCAAGAGAAGCATGAAAGTTATTGTTTACCTACAAAATTAACATCCTAGTTTTTGGCCTTAATTTCATTCTGCCATATTCTTGGCTATGCTATAGAGAACTCAATGATTATATTAACCAAAAAGTACAAGATCCAATTCACTGTTACATTTAATGATTATTTTATATGTCTCAAATCTTTCACTATTTTACTCTATGACATGTGAACAAAATAAAGCTTTATATTTTCAAATGAAAGGTTCTTGTAATAGTGAATGACAATAAGAAAATTATCGTTACAGCAGAAGATCAATTTCTGATAATTGCAATGACTATTATCTGCAACTGCCTGAACTAAGAACCAAGTATCAATTATCTGATATTACCCAACCCAAACAAAATCACAAGATACTGTCAACTCCTTCAAGGCTTTTCAGTCACTACTGTTTTCCAAATGGACTGAAACCACTTTTTTTTTCTTTTAAATTAGAAACAGATTGCCTTTAACAAAGATGAGGCTTCTGTGATTAGATTTCTCTAACCCACAGAATATTCTAGGAAAACTTAGAAGACACAAGGTGGTTCATATATTTTTTCACAACACAGCTGATTTTCTTCAAAAGATAACAGCGCCTGTGTCAAAATTTCCATCAAGATTTTAAAATATTTACAAAAAATGGTTGCAATAGCTAGCCCCTAATGAAAATATTAAAAAGCACATGAACCTTCCTGATAAAACCTTCTGTTGGAAAGGCCATTGTGCAGAATATATTGTGGTAAGTTCTTTTTATTTTCTGTGTATAATATGTTTACGATATTAGAATACACCAAAAATAAAACTAAGGAAGATTGAATGTATGGTAAGAGCTAAATGAAACATATCTTATGCTCAAAGGCCAAAGACAGGCAATATATGAAATACAACATTATGAAAGGCAATTTAGTATGGGAGAAATCCTCTTTCCAAGTAATCCAGTACAGCTATACCCTGAAATATGTATTTCCTCAAGGATACCTGGTGTTTGCTAGAAAGTTTCTCAGTTTCTGAATATATAGATTCTTTTCTGTTATTTCCTCTGACTTTTGACCCCCAGCTTGGTTCCAGACCCCCAATTACACTTGTAAAGTACTCTGTCCAGTTTTGAACAAATGCTAGAAAATTACCTAACATATTTTAAATTGTAGGACATGAAATGGAATAAGTGTGCAAGTAAGACATACTTCATATGCCTAGTACCAATTTCAATGATGATTTATTTTCTGCACAACCTTCATTTGTTTTATGCTGCCTGTCACCCTGCAGCAAGATCACGACAGTCAGTGTAGAAATATCACCGTTTAGTCAAGCAAAACAATTATCCTTTGCTTTTTCAGATTGGTGAAGTTACAATAATAAGCTTGGGGGAAATTGATAATGAGATTTGTAAAGGATTTAGTTTTGTTGTTCTTTATTGGGTTTTTGTGTGTTCTTTAGAAAGGGCTTTGCTTCTTTTCTACTATAGCCTCGACACCCAAACATAAATATACAGCCTCCCTCTGCCCAGAGAGAGAAGTCAAGGAAAAAGGAGATGAAAGGAAGAGAGTTACAAAGTCTTTGTTATTCCCTGCCCTTCATCTCAGGATGAAAGGAAAGAAAATAAATAGGAAAATCTGACGACAGCCATTTTGACTCCTGCCACAATGATCTGCATGGCTCCAGCCACTGACCCTTACCAGAGCTGGGACTAATGACTGTAGCCCTCTAGCTACTACTCTTCTGTCTTTCCATCCTAAGAGTGAAATGGTCTCAACTAGACTTTCAGGAAGCAAGGAAGTTCTTCTCCCTGAGATGAAGGAGAGAAAAAAATTCACCAGACTGGAAGTATTCCAGGCTCACACATGACCTTGGGAGGTGGAACTAGTAGGACACTCAATGCATATCCTTCTACTGACTGTCTTTTAGCTGGCAGAGATGTAAAACTAAAGAAAGCACTGACTTTGTTTCTGTTTTCACCTATCAGGGAGTAATTTGGTCAACAATTGCAGTTATGGGTTCATCTCCTGAGCAAGGCTGAGAGCATTTACAAGCATAATGACAGCCCCCTCAGCTGCTGCCCTTCTTTGTGGAAGAGTGTGAAACTGTTCCAAGGCTCCTCCTTCTGCCAGTCCTCAAAACATACAAAGTTCACAGGTTGTCTCCTTCAGCTTGAGGAGGGCTGCCATATGTCAGAATAAATCTTGATTTAATCAACCAGCAAAATTCAAGTTGCATGGTTCAGTGCACGAGCTGGGTGAAAAGAGTCATATTTGCAGGTATGTGTTGCAAAAGAAGTCATTACCAAATCCTCTTTCCATTAAAAAAAAATCAAAATAAAACAAAAAAAAAAAAAAAAAAAAAAACCCAAACAAAATAAGAACCCAGAGAAAATGATCATTTATTTAAAGAACTGTAGTTTTATTCTTTGCAAATATGACATCTTTGACTCATGTCATTAGTTCCAGTGCCAAGACAGATGTGTCAAATGTTAATAATGTGAAATAAACTTTCTTCTATAAGGAAAATATGCCCTTTTTCTTGTGGTGTTATAGTAGTATAACTTTTCATAGTAACTGTAACCTTCCATTTGATTTTCTACTCTTACAACAAGAACAGAATAAAATAAGTGCCAGATGAGAATATGTTATGGAATCATTATCATTGTGGTGTAACAGGTTACTTCGTGTGAAAAGGAGAAAAAATCTTAGATGGAGTCTGTTGGGGATTACTCCTGCTTATATCTGCAAAACAGTAGAAAATGTACATCTAATATCAGGCAATTACCTTTGAGTGGATGACTGAACTAATCCCACTGTCTTCTGAGTTTCCAATTAAAAAAATAGGCTTACCATGTCCTCAAGATATTATTTCAGAAACTACAGCTCATTGGAGGGTCTATAAAATATGACCTATTAAAGATACTGAAACAGTTGGGTTCCTATACTCCAGAGAAGCCTGAAAGGACATTTATTAACAACCTTCAAATATGTAAAAAGTTTTTGCAAAGAGGAAACTAATAAACTGCTTCCCAGTGGTTTTTTGGGATAGTGCAAAGACTAATTAGATAAATAGCAGCAGGGGAGATTTAGCTTTGATATTGGAAACAACAGTTTAATGATGTTCAAATACTGAAGTATATCACATAAGAAAGTAGCAGAGTTTTCATCATTAGACATTTTTAACAACAGGTCTCTCATAAATGAAGAAGTGTTTGATTATATTTGACAGTTGATCCACAATAAACTGTGAGATTGACAATCTTTTGAGCCAGAGATCAACTAAGTGGTCTTTAGAAACATCTTCCAACCCTCTATTCTATTAGCCAATATTAATTATAAATCTAAAGCTATCTGTTGTGCTAGATACATAATATAGAAGTCTGTAGATCCCTTAACTTTCTGCATTTTTCACTTGTAATTTCTTTAAAAACTAAGGAACTCCAGTTGGACCAGCAACAAGAACTATATGGAGACCCAACAATATTCCTGCCTTAATCTGAGGAAATCTAAGTACTTACTGATTCTCCTGGTGCTGTCCATTGTGAAATCCAGGCTATGTTTGGAGACTGAATTTAGAGCTGTCAGGATGTCTTGATGCACCTGTGACAATGTCAGCAGCAGTGTCAATAATCAGTGATTGGATGCTTGTCTAGAGCTTTCTGTCCCCCACACAGAGATTTAGAATTAGAGTGATTAAATTTGATCACCTCTTGCTTCAAAATTCTTAAGTTTTTAAGCAGAGGCTGTATTTGAACCTGAAAAAGCTCAAATTATTGCAGTTCTAATCTGTCATACAAAACAGAGCTAAGTAAACAGATTAAAAAATATTCCAAAAACCTTTTAAAAGTGGGATCCAGATTTTATCTTTAAAATGGGGAGGTAATTGTATATACAGATAAGTAATTAAATTTAATATAATACTGAAAAAAAAAAAAAACACCAACCTGAAATCCGTAAGAATTTGCAACATTTTACTTCTTTTTTGTATTCTCTACCCTGTTTTATCCTAGTCGCTCTCTGTTTAGACTGTTTTTCGGGGAGAATACATTCTAAGTTGCTAAACCACATTTTTTATGTGCATATAAATACATGTAACAACAATTTATATTTTGGATGGCAATGATACAACTCTGAATTTTCTGAGGAAACTGGGTCAAATTTTTTTTGTGATCTGATGATGTTCACTGAGTATATCATTTTAATGTTTTGCCCACTTGACATCAAGTTGTTTCTGCAACAAGGCTCTGACTTTTAGTGAAAACTGTACATGTCAATGCCCCCAGTAGCCCAATTTTCTTTATTTTGCAGATTAAATATGGTTTGTTTGTTGATATTTGTAAAGTCCAAATGGACCAGATAGTGATAAATTCTGAAAGAGAGCCTCATATATTCTATATATCTGTTAGATTGCAGTATCGGGGTAACAACAGACAAATATTTCCCTTCTCAAGATATACTACACTTTGGTGACCTTAGAATATTTTGTGATTTGAAGCAGAAACATGAGTTAGGTATTTTCTTTGTTGGGGGTACTTATTTACAGAGCTTGTCCTTACACAATAAGTACGTAGTTAAAGTGCAGTCTTTAAACTGACAATTCTTTTTTCAAAGGGTAGGCAAGGCAAGGAAAACAGTTATCCAGCTGCTGGATTGTTTGCCTCTCCTGGTTCTTTTAGAAATCTTAATTGCTCAAAGAACAAGGGTGAATATTCTGCCTCAGTCCTTGAAACTGTGTTGTCTTCTTTCCCTCATTTTTTGGACTTGACCCTTGAAGTATTTCTCTATTTCAAAACTCCCAGTCACAGTCCTCAAAGACTTTCCTGAATGTCTACTCTGTTTTCAGAAGCAGCTCTGCAGTTCAAAAGAACTTTCCAGGTTTGCCTGAAAGATATTAGAAGGTCACAGTGATATATTAAACATTTCTTAATGAATTATCCAATTGCCACTGGATAATTTCCCATTTCAGGGTAGTCATATATACATTTATGTGACTGGAATATGGAGGACTAAGCATATTTAAACATCATTTATATTTGTATAGAAATTTAACAAAAAATAATTGAGGAATGTAAAAAATCGTATAGTTGAAGAGTGGCAGAGCAAGAGCAAGAAGAAATTATTTATATTGAGTCTAAATTCTCTGTTTAATACGTCCTCTGTTAAACATCTGAACACTTGATTCACCTTGCACCTAAAAACTTCAGTGTCTCCAGTAAAAGATATGCACATTCACAGTAAATTTAAAACAAACTTAGCTAAACACAGTGTCTTGCAAAGGCTTATCCCTTCTGTGGTCTCAACATGCTAACACAGAAATTAGTGAACTCAGGACAGTCAAAAGCACCTGTGAAGAGCACTCTTTTGTTCCAGGCATGCTTTAGAGTAGCATGAATGTTACAATACATTTTGTCTGCATCCTTCATCTCTGGCTTCCACAGTGCAAACTATCTCTTCTTTAGAAGAAACGGGAGATTGAGATAGCTTTGTAGTTTCTGTGCCAGCTAAAAATTTACCCAGAATACTTCAATCTGTCTGCTTTATTTTGTATTGTCAAAGGTTTTTATATTGAATTCTGCAACCTGACTCTTTGAAACAGCCACACAACAGCAACTGTCTCTGCACAGAAGATGAAGAAACAATTCACAAAGCAGCCAGATATTTGTTCTCTGTGTTTCTCCATCATATGCATACACACACCTATTTACCTAATTTTTCTTCTTTTACTTCCTATCATTTTAGATGTATTTCATCTTCTATGACTTCTTGAACCGTTTTATCATAACAGGTGATCCATTTTGATTAATATGTATGACTGGTTCGGTACGATCCTATATTGTGCTAATCTATCAGCAAACTCTTGTCAGACCAATGATGTTATAACTCAGTGTTACAACAGCTGCTGACATCAGTGGTTTTGGCTGACTTGGTCTTTCTTGATATAATAATATTAAATGGTTGTGGATAGTGACTACATGATCTAACTATGGAAAAGGATGTAAAGGAAACATCGTGCAAGACTGTGTCTCTGGCATATTTAGCTGAACATCTATTTCTCTCTGATTCTGTACAGTAATTATTGCAGAGAAACAGGTTTCATCTTTTAAAACACAAATTAGTTTTATTGACAAAATATGCTTCAAGGTCAAAAAGGAAAAAACTGAGGAAATAATCAATAGAGAAGCCACATTTGTTATTACTTATTTTATAGTTACCATGAAAAGAAGTAATTTCCCATATGTAATTTACAGTCAGATTTGTTTCACAAATAAAAGATTTTTCCTTTTTTCCCATTTTGTGCTTCAAGAAAAAATCAAAACAAAAATTATCTTCCTATACCTCTTTCTTGTATGCTGTTATAGACATAGTTGAAAACAAACAATCTGTAATGGTCTGTATTTACTTTTTTTCTTCTTTCTTCCCTTCCCTTCTTCACTAATTTGTCCAAATATGAAACAAAAATGAATATCCATCTGACTTGCACACAAACCTTTTGAAATCTATTTCCCAAAGACTGCCACACATCAAACACCCATGTAAATTGCTGTTTCTTACAAGGCTGGATAAGGCAATCTTCAGATTGCAATATCCTTACTGAAATACTGCAGGAAAAGTTTGAATTGTGGGTTTTCTTATTTCATTTGGAATTCAGAAGTAATAGAAACTTCAATATTCCTGTTATCTATGACCTCAAGCTATTTCTGACCAAAGAGAATTAGATGAGTTTGAGCAACGTCTTCATGTAAGCACATGATTAATATTTATCTTGTTTTTCTCTCTTAAGGCTCAAACATCAATAATTTGATATTACAGGTTCCAGGCCAATCCAGCCTTATATGACATGTCAAGGCAAAGATTGATAGTATACAGCACTTTTCTGTTAGATAAAAGTTAGCATTGAAAATATGAAGATACATCTGTATTAACAGCTTCTGTGGTGTGATAAAAACAGACTGCTAAAGCAGAAGACTCATTGCTCAGGGCCTGAAATCCACAGTGCACGTGTTTCATTACCCCTTGTGCATAGCAGTTATTCTGGAGTAGCTCTGGGCCATTCTCAAAGACAGATTTCCAGTAACAGCTGGACTCCATCTTGATGCAGTTCCTTTGCTGAAGTTTCATCCAAAAGGAATCCATACCTCAAGAGCACTCTGTGACGAAAATAAAATGGGCAAAGTGGAAAGAATTGGGAGTTTCATTTCCAAACTCTTTGCTGACCCAAATTAAATTGCTAATGCAAATGCAGGCTCCACACAGCTAGCATTTTTTGTTTTCCTACCTTTGCCTCCTCATTTGAAATTCTAGCAGGATAAAAAGACAATGCAAACGCTTTCTTTTTAGTGGATCTAGGTTTCAATGTTTATTTAATTTCTTTTTCTATTAAGAATTTGAGTGCTTCAGTCCTGAATGAATACATTAAAGAATATAAATGCAAACAGATCACCAGGTTTGTGCACAGAGTAAGTTGCAGCCATATTTCCACAGGGTTACTTAGAGGGTGATTTCACTGTGAATGTCATACACTGAAATAATCTCTTCAGAGATACAACAGCAGAAACATCTAAGAGCTAAAACAGCATTATCATATCAGTGATCAGCTACCTATGAAGGTTAAAAATATACTGTAACTGTTTATTTCATCTAAAACCTGCTTACTAAAAGGTATGCCAGATCCATAAACTGCAGTGAAGAAGTCCATAAATATGAGTTTCTATCATAGATGGTGACTACTTGGAATCCTTTGTAAGGACAGCAATCAGCATTTTTAACATCCACAGCCTTTGCTCAGCTAAATTTTCTTGAAAACCAGGATGTTAACGTATTTAAAATCTTGTAACTTGTCCACTTTTTTTCTTTTCCTTTGTTTTTCATGAACTATTACTAATTCTATTCCTTTTAAATTTCCCGTTGAATTTTATAAAAATATTCTGCAGAACATTTGCATTTAATTGCAAAATCAGAACTTTGCAGTCATGATTACATTTGTTTGGTCACATTTCAAAGACAAAGAAAATTCTAGGATAACCCTAGAATTGCTGGATTAGTGTATTAGTGTGTGGAACTCATCCAGACTTCCAAGGTATGCTAAGAGATTCAAGTTTCAAAAGCTGAAAAAGTACTGCTGATTGGCAGAGGATATCACTGTCGTGAACTGCTGTTACGATCCTTATAAATGTACCTAAAGGTGAGCCAAGTGAAGAAAATTTCTAGAGAAAAAGTGGAAAAGCATGAATGAAACTATGAGTATCTTCTTTTTTTAGAGTTCCTTATCTTGTCAGAATAAGAAAGGGGAAAATGATTCAAAGAAATCATACTTCCTCTTAGCCATTCTCCCTTAAGCCTTAATTATTTATACAGATTAATGCTGGCAAATAATTTCTGCATCAAACTCCACTGGCACAAAGGGACACCAAGGCAAAATAAAGGAGTGTAGAAAGCCAGTGTCAACTAGTTTCCATATAGTCTAAAATGTGTATAATTTTTATTTATTTCTTTATACAGGTATACAGTTGGTGGTTAACAATATCAGCAAGAGTTATAACCTTTAGCAGCATTAGCAATTTATTTGTGAAATGAAGCTTCCTTCCAGATGTATAATAAATGTCATTTTAACTAATCTTCTACTGTTATTTATGCTGCTTACACAAAGTACTGATTCTTTGGGGCACAATCAGATGGCAAAACCCACATACTATTCAAAGTCAGTACTTGGTCTCTGTTTTCACTGAAAGATGGTAAGAGATGTCAACTCACAGTAGCCAGGTCTCACTTAGGCCCAGTGGGACTTTGGCAAATCAGGAAAACTTTATATAGTGGATCTTTATGTTGGTGTAGCTGTGATTTCCCGTCTGTTTTTCAGTCTTAGACACGACTTTTCCCTTATTGTAAGCCTTACAGGCAAATAGTGATCCTGAAAATTTCCAAGGGGCTTGTCTGATCATTCTTAAATCTCTAGTGAGTCATTCTCCGCAACTCAGGAAAATCAACAATTTAGAATTTTCAAGAGTGAGAGTGAAAGGTTATGCTGAAGGAAAGCAATTCCAGACAAATCACTATGACACCCTGGGCAAAAAAAGAAACAGTAAATATGGATCCTTTCTCCCCCCAGATAGCATTATATTCTTATTATTAGTGTTTCTTATTGTGTTGCAGTGAACCAAAGGGGTTTCGGTTCTTTTAGGACAGGAATGGAACTTGATGCAGCAATGATTTTTCATTAAATTGAACTTAGAGTAGCTTATGGTGACTGCCAACAAAGTATAAAGGGAGAATTAACTGAGGCCTTACTGTCATTGCTTTGTTTAAGCCAAGTATTCACTGGAGCTCACTCAGGAGAAAACAAATAATATATTGGAATGATTTCATCCTAACCTGTCAAGCAGAAATAAATGCAGACATTGAATCTCAGGGAACCTTACATAAAATATAGAGAGAAGTAAGCTCTACCACAGCATAACTTTCAGATAAAAATATTGCCAGAGAACTAGTATATTTTAGAAAGCCAGGCCTGTTATAGCTCCTCTGTTAGTTAGTGAAAGATAGATATTTGTACCCACAACAATTTAGGAGAGTCATAAAAGACCTAAATGCTGGTAACTGCTTCTTGTCTAACTGTTAGGGTTGCTGAAAGTTATGCCACTTTGAAAGACCCAGATAAATCAGATTTTCTCATTTCATTTTAGGACTCTTGGGCTATCCTCTTCTTTTTTAATGAGCCTCTCTTCTCATTTCATTACTACTGAGAGATTGTCAGTATGGACAGAACAACCTATAATGGGAACTTGAATGAGATATAGGCTAAAAATGTAAACCAGGAAGTATAAGCAGGCATCAGAATTTGGTGTAACAGAAATATAGATACTGAAAAAAAAAACCCTTTTACTAATTTTCTAGTAATAGAAAGAAAGACAAGAGTCAAACAGGCTCATTGTGTGATGCACAATCACCAGGCAGTAGAGCCACTACAGAGAAAAATAGAAAAGACAAAAGCCTTATAAACAACAGTAGCATTAAGTGTATTCATTCAACATGTTTTCAAATCACTTCTGGTGTGGTTTTGGGATTGGTAGTTTATTTAGCCAGGAGTAAACAGTATGAAAGAAGATACTCAAAATTACAATGGTTAGAGCAGAGGATGACAAGCTGTAGTGAAACTAAAAATTCACTTAAATAACTTGAAGAAAAGGTTACAGTTAAGCAGTCTCAACAGAGAAGGTTTAGTGCAAATTCATACAATGTAAAGTAATGCTTTGTTGAGATAGCCAGTCTCTGACAAGGCATGAACAGAAGTATCAAGCTAAAAACTTTCACATCTGAAATCCACCAGCATTCTGGTAGCATTTGGAGAGGAATCTCAACCAGTAGAAAGCAATACTAAAGTGAATGGTCTTGCAACGTGAACACAACCACTACTGAGCTGGCACAGGCATCTGTTGTATACCTTAAAATATGCAGAAATGTCAACCCTTTTTTTGTAGCTAGAGAGTTATCCAAAAAACTGTAGACTAAATGTTGTCTTTAGTATGAAATTCAAGTTTATTCTGCAGGAAGGAGATTGACATCATATTCTTCTGTAAAATGACATAGCCATAAGCTATGGAGATGCAGGAATGGGAATACTCTCCTACCTTGCTGAAGAAGTAAGCTAATTTGTACTAGAAGTTAAGTAAGAAAGAGTTCTTAATTCTGTAGACTATTTTAGGGCTATTAGGAAAAAATTCTTCTCCAAAGAATAATTGGGCAGTGGAACAAGATACCCAGGGAAGCAGATGAGTCACCATTCCTGGAGGTACTCATGCAGAAGTGGCACTTGGGGGCATGGTTTAGTGCTGGACTTGGCAGTGTAAGGTTAATGGTTGAATTTGATGATCTTAGAGGTCTTTTCCAACCTAAATGATTCTGTGATTCAATTGACCTGAATCAGTAGAGAGAACACTTCTTCAGAAGTCTCTTTCCAAAACCAGATAGTTACATAATGTCAGAAAAGATATATGCCTTTGCCACACCGTTATGTTAATTTATCTTTTTATTCTAAGCAACCTGAAAGAAAAATAGCAAAGAAATTTCATGCTGTAAAAACTTGTTTATACCTGCTCTTCTCTGATAATGGTTCACTCAGTAAGTATGGGAGTGTGTCTTGTTTGGTTCAGTCCAGGTCTCCCCTTTGGGTTTTGTGTTACTGTACCATCCCAGTTTATACCCTCCTGGTTTCGTGTTCATAACCCTGCTTTCTCTATTTGTCTCCTCCCAGACCCCTGCCAATCGCTCCGGCACCCCTCCCAAGCTTCTAGAAAGTTCTGGCAGGGGCGTCGAGTGACTGGTCTTGGGGGGAGGATCCCTCCCCTTCCTTTCCCAAGATAGGTTCCCTTGTGTGTCCCTCATCCCGCAGACCTGTCCTACTCCTTCCCTGATTCGATGCCGTGGTCATCCCTCCCCTGTCGCCACCCCCCCATAAAACCCCTGGCAGGCGCGTTCAGGGTTGCTCATTGCTGGACACCCCCGGGGGGCGAGGTCCCCTGTTCGGAGACACAATAAACCTTCCGGATTTCATCCACAATTGAGCCTGCCTCCTTCTTCCACCACCTGCCTCTATTGCCGCGGTCCTGTGGAAGGACCCACGAGCCAGACCTCTGGTCTCCCGGATTCCGGAGGCTGGCCCCCGCAGCCTGCTGCGTCCAGAGCTGACCGGGCAAAGTGGGAACTGCTCCAAAAAGGACGCAGAGGCAAGTAAGCTCCAGGTTTAGGACTACAAAGCAGCAGTAAAAAAAACAACCAAACAACCCTAAACCAAAATCAAAACCAAACACACACAACGAAAAAGTCTACAAAACCATTGCCCTGCTGTACTAGTTTGAAAACAAACCAGTGGGAGGCACCAAGTCAGAATAACAATTTAATAGGGAAATTAAAGAAAAGAAAAAAAAGAAAACACTGGTTCAAACTGACAGAGCCAAGATACAACCTGAATCCCTGTTAGGCAGGGTGGTGGTAGCAGTCTGGTAGAATGGTGGCTGTAGTCCTCTGAAGTGGTGATCCTGTAGTAAAAAGGTCTGCTCTTCCTCAGAAAGTCCAGTGGTGGCTGTGTAGCTCCTGTCCTCTGGAAATACAGTGGGAAGGGTTGTCTCTGGTGTTCAGTCTCAGATTATATCCAGGATGGGATGCTTGGTTCCTCCCTCTGGGTGGAGCATCTCACAATGGGGTAATGAGTCATGAGGCCAAGTGTTGATTAGGCTCATTAACAGGAGATAGTCCAGAGGGAGTTATCTCTGAGTCATGCAGCAGGACAATGATGGGCCATTAACAGAAAGATAGTCTGGGGGGAGGAGGCAAGGAAACACTGCCCCACCTGATTTCAACGGCTCATGAGGCTGGTAATAGAATACACTGCAACCCAGGACACCTGCCTAATTTTACATGACGATTTTAACTGTGACTTAGTTAACCTGGACTGCAAACTCATTTGATATCAAATGTACATGTATACTTCTCTTGCCCTGTTGTTGAATCCCCCTTCTAGGCAGTATTGTATGGAATCATAAACCATCTTTGTACACAAGCTGAAAGCAGAAAGTCATGAAGAAATAAAAAAAGAGAAAATATGGGCTCTGCTCGTGGTACCTGACTGCAGCTTCCTTAAATCTAACTCACAGCTCATGATTTGAAGAAAATGCAAAAGGGAATAAACAACACATCAGCCAGTTTGGCAATAACATTGCAAGGAACTGGAAAATACTCAGGCATTTGAAATATATGTAATGGCATTTGGTGCAGAAAAGCAAAAGGGAAGTCATCAATCTTTCCACATGTTGCAGGAAAAGCAACATTTAACATTTACAATCACTAAAGTTTTCAGAAGAAAATGTAAACTGCAATATAGTACTAAATATCTTGTACTTCAAAACAAACTAACTTTGAATAAATCAGTTTCTCTGCCTGTACAGACTGGGCAAACCACAGCTCAGATCTGAAACGCAAGCTTAGTCTAAAGTACACAGAGCCACAAGAAAAATACAGAGTGATCTCTGAAATTGCAGAGATGTTTAAGAACAAGAAAGATAAAATGACTAATTGTTCTTAAGCTAAATGTTTTAATTTCCAGTATTTCTATTCATTTAATATATTCAAATATTTCATTTTATATCATAGCAAAAAAAGAAATTTTCTGTCCTTAACTAGGTAATAAGAGATATTTGGTGAAATTACTTGAACTGAATTGTTTTAATTTTAAATGTTGAGAATTTTAAATGCAAATGCAGACATTGATGCACTCTATTAGAATAAATAATTTTATGACAATACCTGATTTTCCAGAAAATTTGTAGCAAAATAATTTATGCCCTAAAATTCAAATTTCAAGGCATAGATGACAAATCTGTTGGTTTGGGTTTTTTTAGGTTTGGGGGTTTTGTTATTTCAAATAATTTCCATCTGGTTAGAAATTCCCATCTAGTTATTTCAGTGAAAGTCTTTAAAACATCCAATATATGCTGAATATATTGGTAATATGAGGCCTTCTTTTGAAAGTTCTAATAGTCAATAATATAATTAAACAGACCAGTGTTGGGGACTATTTAGTGCACAAACTAATTATGCAGGCTTTTTCCACTCTTCTAAAAATACACAGACTGGTTTAATAGTCACCCTTCAAATATTAGTGCTCTCATGCATATGGGTAATACTCAGATTCAATATATGCTTTAAAAAGGAGAAAAAAAGGCACTTTCCATGAATGTTTGTATAAATTTTAAAACATATCTTCAGTTGCCTTTCCTTTATTCTTTCATTGCACAGCCAAATGTTCACAAAATGTGCATATGAACAGTGAAATCTGAATATTCACTAGTGAATTTCAAAAAGCAGTATTATATATTATATATTATATATTATATATTATATATTATATATTATATATTATATATTATATATTATATATTATATATTATATATTATATATTATATATTATATGTTATATAATATATAATATATATTATATATTATATATTTATTATATGTGATATATTAATACTTCCTTTTGAAATAATCATGTTTATAATTAAATATCATATATATTTTTAATTAACAATTATACACTTTATAGAATATTATATATCTTTTTTATTTATGATTAATTATAGGCTTTTTAAAATGTAAAATATAAAATATTGTTATTGTATTGACAATAATATCAGTGGGATCTTTCACACAAAACTCTGACTTTAAAGTAGGAAACATTTACAACAGTTGTGTTGTACCTCTGAAAAAAAAAAAAGAAAAACATTACATAACTCCCTAATTGAGAGACTTCTGTGGTATTTGTAATAGAATTATTCTTAAAGCAAAGTACGCACCAGAGAGTTGGATAGAGCAAGAACTTCTGTGTCCCCTACAAAACTAATTCTTTGCCACTGCTAGATCTCTCCTTAGCGATACATCCCCAAATGGTAGCTCCAAATCTGGCTGTTTCTCATCCTCCTACCTGGTCCAGGCTGGACTGGAACTCCTTCATTTTCCCATCCTGGGTGAGGGGAGTGGTGGAAATCCTCATTCCTGGACCAAAGCTTAGATCCTGCGATCCCATGCTTTAGCCTTACCCCCAGTAGTGGATGCAGCATATTTGTGAGTCTACCCTGTCCAAATAACCAGTATAATAAATATTTTTCACTGAAGACATTGTCCATAGTTGGAAAGGGAAGAAAAGAGATCAGGAATATTTTAATTTTATTAAATACCTTTTCCTTTATCAGTTATTCACTCACTGCTAGTTATCATACAAGCCTTATCCATTTTGTCAATTATGTGTAATCTTTCCATACATGAGATAAATTTATCAAGCATGATGAATGTTGCTGGTACAAACCTTTTGGGACAAAGTATTAGATGTCTCCCATGCAAGGAATGGAAAATTCACTCTTTCAACTCTTTTTTTTCAACAACCTAATTTGAAGCATCATTTTTATTTCCCTGAACTGTTGTTACCATTTAATATAGAACAAATTTGGAAGTTTAAACAGGGGGGTTTTTTGAGTCAGAAGATATTTTTAAAATCAAGTTGAATGACTTCTCTGATTCACATCTGAAACACTCTACTGTACACAGATGTAATATAAAGATTAGGTACAGATATTAATATTCTAGAGGTCTTTCTGTAAAGTATAATATAAATTAAAATAAATGTGCATTAATAACACTTTACTACAAATTGGCATTATTCTACCCATGACATTAATGCTTTGGCATAATGGTTATAACATCTTTTACATAGTATGATCAAATTATATTAAAAAGGAAATAGACAAGCAAATGCATTACAAAGAAGGGCCCATATATATTAAATCATGTCATCATTAAAACAGTAATGAAAAGCACTCATACAATAAATTGAGTAAAATATAAAAATTGATGCTCTTATTGGCTAGATGTGTTTTCCATGAATTTTAATAATATTATGATGGCTGCAAAAAATATGACATATTTGCATAGCCTACCCTTGCTTTTTCAAATTTCACAATTCAGAGTTTCTGATGAAAAGTAAGTTGTTCTTTCTGACATATTTCTGAATCACATTATTAGTATCAGTATTTCCTGCTTTGTTTTTTAACCACGTGACTTTTAACAGGTGGGTTCTGAGAGTAGGTAACAAAGACTGTGAAATATCACTGTATTTTCCAGATGCTTTTGTAAGAAAACACAAGACAGGACCTTTCAGAGTAAAAACTGTCCTGTTCATGAATTATTCAAGAAAATGTGAATCACACCAACATTGACTAATTTAGGCCTGTTGCATGCTGGTCATCAGCATCTTTGTAAACTCTGGTGTGTTGGTCTTGCTAAGCCTCTTTTATTTCTATGTCATCTCCATAAATATCTTCAATTTTTCTATTCTATTACAGTTGTACAGCTATAACATTCATATTAAAAATATTCTGAGTTTCTCAGAAGTTGCTTCTCTTACTACCTTCCCTTTTTTAGTTTTAATATCAAACATTATTTGTACAGCCTTTACTGTGCCACAAGCCACCAAAACTAGTGGTTTTTCTTCATATCAAAAGACTATCTGCAGGAAGATGCATCCCAAAAAGAAAACTGACTAAGAGAAGTCACAGGCTCTGTTTTATTGAGAATCCCTGCCAGAAACATATCAAAATGGAATGAAGACAAGGAAAAAATGATTGAGATGATTAGCCATATCCCTGATAATTTTTCTGTGTAGCATTAGTTATTCCCACATAATAATTCACTCAGTACTTCCCGAATAGTTGATTGTTTGGACTTTTTTTATTCTACAACAATGAGGGAGTATACTGATTGAGATGGCTCATGTAATTGCTCTATAGTTTTCAGAGCAATGAAAACATCTACATGCTTTTGGCCTTTGCTTTTGTGAGAAATCATATCCCAGCATGTATGAGTCATGGTTTTATTGGTCTTACTTGGCAATATGAGAGGTTCTGAAAATTTATGTCCAGTTCTTCCTCATATGTTTTGCTGTCCAGTCCTTCCAGAGAGCAAAGTCATCCTTCTCCTAGTGGTGCATTTTAGTGGGGAAATTGTCAAAACCAGCAATTCCAGAAGTTTTTATCAGTCTGTCGTCTGAGGAAGAAATCAAGTCATAAACAATAGGTTTTCTGAGTGAGCTAAAACACACAGTTGTAGAAAAACAAGCCAAAGAGAACAAGCACCTTTGGATGTGATCATGAAGTAATTTACTAGTATTTCAAAGTGCTTCACCCAGTGGTTACAACCTCTTAGTCACCTCAAGACCAGACAAGACCTCACTGTAACATTTTAACTTTAATATTGGTAGCATCACTGTAAGATCTACTGATTACCCACTTGATGTTACAATCACCTCATTTTCTTTAGAGTTTCTTTTGAGAAGATAGTGACCTACTGCCATTCTATTGTACTGTGTACGATTTATGTGACACCAAAATGCCTCCAGGTTCAATGTGCACTATTGAGAGTAAAATAAATTATTCCCGTAAGTTTTCTTTTGACTGTTTAATAGCACAGGATAAGTTCAAAAGGAGAAAAAAAAGCCCAGAACACAAAAGTAGAATCAATTATATCATATTTCATTTGGAGTTCAGTTTGGAAGGATATATATTTGGATGGGAACATCCATGCTTTGACAAGTGAAAAACCCATTTATCAAGACAAATACAGACAATAAAAGTAAACACGAATCAAATAAATATTAATTAAAATACCAAAGTATATTTACTTTAATGTTTTTAGATATTTTCCATATCAAATTATTTCAACTACAATTTCAATTAAATGCACACATTTTACATAAATTAAAAAAAAAAAACTGCAGAGAAATGCTTTCTATATTTTTTGTTAATGATTAAATGAGTAAAATAATTTCACAGAATGATTGGGATTGGAAGAGATCTCTGGAGATATCCAGTCAAGCTCCAAATTTGATTTTCATTAAATTTGGAACAGAAGTTGTGGAAAGCTTTTACCAATACTTAACAGTACCAGAAATAAATGAAAGAAAAATAGTACATCATGGCAATGTCCAAAGCTTAAAGAAGGTCACTAATACAAATCTCTAAAAATCTGACAAAATTGTCCTTGAGAGTTAACTGGTGGTACACATTTCACTGGGATTGTAATTGAAAAGAAAAGAGATGCCCCATCATCAAATTATAGGTTTTTAGCTGGGAGAGGGGGGCTGTTTCTGGGGTTCTGTGTTGTTTTTTTTTTTTTAATTTGGCTTGGTTTGGGATTTTTTTGGTGGTAGTGGTGGTGGTTTTTGTTTGTTTGGAGGGTTCTTGGTTTTTTAATTTGCTATGGAAAGATACACCATTATACTCCTGAAATATTTGACTTCTTGGGGATTAATTAGATGTGCATGTGGTAGGTAGGCAAAAAGGACAAAATGGATTAAAAAGAATGGATGTGTTGAGGTCGGATAGAGACCCATAAGGCCAACAGAATCTGCAGCAATCCTGCATAACCACAGAGCAAACATTCATTTGATTCTCAACCAATGTGGTTTTTACAGAGGCAGGTGAGCCTGTGCTTGCATTTCAGCTGCAGTGACTGGAGTAGGGGGTTAAATTCACTCCAGTTTCATTTGTTATGGACAGTCAGAACATACTGCTTAAGTAATTTTTTTGTTTGTCACACCTGTTTGCATAAGTTTTGTGTGAGTCATTCCTGTGGGTACAACAGAGAGAATAGCAAGCAATCAACCAAGTAACTTTAAGTTAATTGCCATTAAGAAAAAACACTACATATGTGCTTGATTTTTTTTCTTCTTCTAAGATTGACTTACAAAGGTAAAATAATACTCTAGTTGAGGAAAAGAATTTTAAAAACCCTCAGCCTTTTTTCTGTATTTATTGAAAACATTGTCATCTTGTGAAGTATCATGTTCTCAGGTTACAGATGATTCTTTTCCCTAGGTATTCTTAATGAATTTAAAACAGACATTGACATGTCCAAACATTAAAAAACCCACCCTTTTTTTTGGCTTGTTCCCATGGTGTGTTCGATGGACTAGATTTTCTTTCAGGGCACATGGAATTCTGTGATTTCATTATATACTGAGCTGAGGTAAACCTTAAAGTGCTTTTTTGTTTGTTTTCTTTAATATGTAAATGCAATTTACTTCTTTTTTTTCTTTTTTTCCAAAATATGCCATAGGGCCAGGCTTATGAAATTATACCCAAATTACCTGTGTCAGAGCTAACTTTCACTTTGAGGTGTCATAACTTAAATTCAATCTGCATTTAAAGATTTAAACTTATACAGAAAACAACTTTTAAATTCTTTATTAATTAAAGTATATTTTTAAGATTTTTAAAATCTTATTATGTCCTTCTAAATTACTGACTTAGTTTATAGACTTTATTATCTGGCTATAATTATTCTGTGAACCCAAGACTATCAAAATATTTCTTCACTGTCCTGTTGGTTTCATGAAAAATCTAATATACTTTTAAGATAAAGTACATTCATAAATTAACATTTCTGTGGAAATTGTCATTAAAAAAAGGCATCCGGTAGCAATGCTTGGACTTAATGATCAGTGTAGCCTCCAGACTGTGATAATAATCATCTCCATAAGTTGTTATTGTCAAATTCAGTAGGTAGCTTTGGAAATTGCTCAGTAATCATCTGTGTGAATTGAATCATAGAATCACAGAATTGCTTAGATTGGAAAAGATCTTTGAGATCACTGAGTCTAAACATTAACCTAACACTGTCACATCCACCACTAAACCATGTCTGTAGTTTCCTGAAATGCCTAGGCTTGTAAAGTTCACACCAGGACATGACTTAAGGGGAATGCAAATTTCCAGTTGTGGATTTGGAGAAACATTTTTTCTTTTAACAATTAAGGGTAAAGCTGAAGTCTGAAAATAGCTCTGAGTAAACACTGCTGTCATTTGCTCCCAGATGATTTCATTGTGGCTGCACTGGGCATTTAACTGCTGAGTTTATTATAAAATTTCAGAAAGGACCTGTTAAAACCCAAAAAACTTACAAATTATCAGGCAATTTTTTTTCCCTGAGCTTTAGACTTATGGATATTAAAATCTTACACATATTACTTGGTAATATAATCTGCAGACAACCATTAAAATTAAATAAGAAGTAAAAATTCCTTTATGCACTTTGGAAAGAATTCTGACACATGGGTAGCTGAAAGGATGGAGAGGGTATGATTTTACCATTAGCTTTCTGTCTTGAGCCCTGATTGCAGAAGTGGCACTGCACTCAGGATAGTGGTGTGCTCCAGACAAGAGTGTCTTCCCAGCTACCAAAACGCAGAGAGGGCTCCAGATGCTGCTCCCTTGCTGCGGGGAACATGTGCTGCGTGCTCTCTTCCAAGCATCCTTCATGGCTGATCTCTCCCCGCTGTGCTTCCAAGGGCATGGCCCAGCAGAACTGCTGAGTGAGAGGTTCACAGAGGCTGAGGTCCGACATTCCAGCACTATCGGGACAGCTGATGGCTGAAACTGGAACACAGCCTTTAACAACAGTTGCAGGCAAGACACACAAGTTTGTTTCAGCCTGAAGGCACTTGACTCATGATTGCAGTCCTTCCCAGTCCTTTCCTGTTGTTTGCACTAGGAAGTTAAGTTTTGGACATATACTAAAATGCACAGTATCACACTGGAGCAAATTGAGTATGAGCCCCCATATTTTTCAGTTAATTATTAACACAACATTTCATATTTAAAAACATAAAAGCACTGGGTTTTCTTAGTTTTCACAAATATTGACATTATTTACCATTAACCTTAGGGAAATTCTAGCTCCAAGTTTTAAAATGTATTCTCCTGAATTCTTCCCTATAAAATCAAGATCAACAGCTATTCAGGCACAATTCTTTTTTGTTGTTGTTTTCTTGGCAGAAGAAAAGAGAAACAGCACAAAGGTATAAGGATTAGTAGATTAATGTATTTTAATGACTGTGTACTCAGATGGAAAATGTTCTTTTTGGAACTAACTCATTCCTGGTGGATCACTCAAAGTTCATGCAGCAATTAACATTAATTATTTCAAACATATGCTGAAAACTTTTTAACGGCAAAGTTAATTATTGAATGCAAAAGGAATACACTGATGTAATAAATACAAGAAAACTCAAATCTAAGGGGAATGGTGCCAGCAATTAGAAGAAGAAACTGTGCTCCATTCCTACAGTAAGTGCTAATGCAACATCACTTTCAGACATCTTTGCCCAACTCTAGCATCTCACAAAACAAATTTGGGATAATATGCCTGTGGAGAAAATACCTAACTTGCCGTGCATGTCCCATTCTTCTCTGACTCCTGAGACTAATATTTGACACAAAAGACATCAGAAAGCATTTTATAGATTCCTCCTTGGTATTCACATTCAGTTAGAAGAAACAGATTTCAAGCAGTGGGGTGTGCTTCAAAATGAAGATTAACTGATTCATAATAATTGTTTTTCTAAAAATTTTGCTTCTTCTTTTGAAGAACTATATTGCTGAGAAAGATTTTGGTTCTTTCCTTCATAATAGCAGATCCAAAATAAATAATTGATTATAAATAAATTATAGGTAACCTTTCAACATCTGCTATTAAAATTATTAGATTTCAGTGATGCCACCTTTCTTTTCTCTACTTTGATTATTTTTGGAATTATCAAATAAAAAAAAAATCCTAAAAATAGAGAGGAAAATAGAGAAATTCTCACAACAGCCTCTAACCTACACAACTATATTTTCCTTATATTGTATAGTTAAACCTAGTAGGAGTAATTTGTTCTGTGTGATTTCCTCAATTGTATATGTTGTAGTTGTTTCAGCTATTTTCCAATAGTCATAATGATTTTGAAATTTTCCACTATTTTGGGGTTTGTTGTTATGCAAACAGTTGAAAGATTTACCTTTAAAATACTTGATTCATTTCCAAAAAGGCTCAGAAAAGTTTTTATTTTGGGTTTTAACATGTCGTAATAAATTTCTTACTTTAAGGAAGAGGTATAATAATTTTGTAATAGTATTTAATTTTTAGCAAATGAGTGCAAGGTAGGCACTTTTTTTGCTCTTGCTTTTAATTCACTCTTACAGAAGAATTAACTAGTAGAACACCAATTTTAAAATAAATTCTACATGCTCAGAAATTCTTTGGCCTATGCTCTTTCTGCATGCACAAAAATTAACACCAAAAAAATCTGAAACAAAGCTCACAGAATTCAGTTCTGTCCTGGATTCAAAGATATTAAATTGTGAATTTACTAATACAAAGATTTATTAATAGTGTGGATTTCATTCTTTTTAGCTGTAGCTTTTTACGTGGAGCAGAGTTTTCTCCTGTCCCTTTAGTACTTATAAAAGTTAATGAAGATAACATTTTGCTTGAATTATGGGGAGGCACTAATTGCATATTTATCCAGATGTTAAGAGGAGCAAGGTTATACTGGAAGTTGCAGCATCACATTCCAACACAATCTGATGTAAAGTATCCTGTAAAAAGGCATTAAAAAGAAAAGGGAAAGAGGAAGCAGAAACACAATCAGCAATGAAAAAGAAATAAATTCTCGTATCTGTCTGTGTCCAAGGAAAGAGAATTTATAAGGTTTTTCAGAGGGACTGTTATGAGCAGTGCAGCAGGAACCATGTCATAGCATGTGTTATTTGACAGCAAAAGTAAATAGACTTGGTGGTGACACAGGGAGACCTTGTAGTGTGGGAGCCTCCCTGCAGAGCATGGAGAGGAAGGAGGCTTTCCAAAAACATTAAAAAGTTTTATATTCTTTCCTTTTTTTTTCTAGAAGGCTGACATAGAATTTTAGATGTGATTAGGAGGAAATGGGCCAGAAGCAGCCCAGACTGATATATTATTGTATGGGACTAATTTTGATAGTCATAATAACTTCCTTCTGCGTTGGACTTCACAGAACAGGCTTTTTTCCACGTTCCATTTAGGATTGCAAGTATCTTGTCAGGACAGGTCCTGAGAGATACTGCTCCAGAAACTGGGTTTGACTAGCTTAACCCTCAGCAGGTTCCAAATACTTTGCTTACTATACATCAAATGAAATGCTTGTTCTTAATTATCTACTTAGTTCATAGACAGCAGGTTGTTTAAGGAATGATGAATACAGCTTTAATTTTATTGCTCTTTTACATGATGTTTCTTAATATGATGTTGATTTAATTTTCTGCTTTTAAATAACAGAGTAATTTGCATTGATACCATTCTATTATCTCGTCAATGTAACGCAATCTTCAAACCCCTACATTGGAAACCTTTAGACTGACATATTATCAGATTTCCATATCATTGGGTTTTTTTACTGAGATCCTTTTAACATTGTCTTGACATGGTAGTATCTCATAGCATAGTTGCATTGAAAAAATTTTCCATCAGTTTGACATGACATTGTCTCCCTGGACTTGTACTGACACTTAAAACAAACAGAGAATTACTGTTGCTATTTTGCAGAGAAAAAAAATGCTGCACTCAGAAAACAATTTTGTTTTCACAATACAGTGATCCACTTTAATAACTACTTTCAATTTCCTGCTTTCAATTTCATATGTCTTTCTTTTTTCTCTTTTTTTCCCTTTTTTTCCCTTGCTACTATAAAAAGCTATAAAACAATAGAAGAAGTTAATCTTTGCTTACCTGAAAAGGCTTCACATATTGAAATGTATTTAATTTTAAATAAAATACTTAGAAAATACACAGTTAGTTACAAATGAGACATAAAATTGCTAGAAAAGACTATATGAAGAACTATATCAAAACTTCTCAGTTCCATTTTCATGTTTTAACATGATGACCACATTTCTGTTACTTTCATATTCCAAGCTAAAACCAAGATAATGAAACATGGACTAAAGGGAAGATAATTGGAGTGAGATAATTTTCATATCTTGGTGTTTGTCGTTAAGATTCTTTCATTAGTGACTCCGAGATAAAAATTGGCAATTACAAAATTTGTCAATGGCTCAGAATTTGAAAGTACTGACTAAACATATAAGGGTCAGACTATCAGGAAGAACCGGTGGCATTAAAAAAATGGGAATAAAATGACATTTAATAGTGCAAAATAAAAGCTATATCTCTGTAAAAGTCAACAAGGATATGTTATAAACCCCAAGCTCAAAGTGAACATAAAATCTGCCTATGTGATGTGATCATGATAAAAACCCCAAGGCTGTATCAGGGCAACTATTTCAAATAGAAAAAAATAGGAATACCATTATACAGTATACTGGAATACAGGACTATATTTTTGTTGCTAATATCCAGAGAGATTAATTCTAATTGGAAGGGCATCAAGAAGCATTACCAGGAGTGTTTCCAGGAGGGAGATGAAGTGTCTGTCATACAAAGGGAGCAAAACAATTAGGGCCCCTCTAAGAGCTAGCAGAGAATATGGTTTTCTCATCAAGATTCAGAGGGAAGGAAATTATCTCTTTTCAGGGAGAAGAAACATTTCAGTTAGAGGACAATGATAACACAAGAACAAAGATGTGTTTTCTGGTTATGAACATGGCTAGGCTACTCCAAGAAATTGTCTACCTAATTAAAAATTCTGTTCTTCCAAACTAAAAGAGAGAACTGTCTTTCTCTGAAGAAATTTTAAGACCAGATAATGTGGCTAAATGGATTTATATACCAAAACACTTACATCACAGATGTGCAGTTTAACTAACTGTGTGATTTTTCCAGCCTGTGAGACAGTGCAGGTCGTGTGGGTCAGTGCAGTAGTGTCAATGCTGCAGTGTGTGGTCCAGGGCTGTGGGGACCTGTGTTTCCTGGAGGTTAGAGACACAGTCCTGGATCCTGGGGAGTGCCATTGGGTTCCTCAACAATGTCTTTTTTGTGGTTACCTCTACTATTCTTAAGTGCCTTTGAGTACAGAATAGCTTGCCACGGATTCTTGCCTTCTCAAATAGCACTGTTTTGTTATGATTTGTTGCAGCCATTGTCAGTGCTCCCAATCCTCCTGTTCAGATAACTTCTGGACATTTTGATGTCCAGCAGACTGTGTTCTTTGTCTATATATTTCTTTAAGTGCACCAAAACTACTCTGTCGTTTGCAACAGGTTTGTACCATATTTCGTCTACTTCTGTTACAGCAAAAGAGTCAAAGTTCATCAGCTCCTGCCAAAAGCTATGCTAACTTCAAGTAACTCATGATAACTGCTACAGCAGTGGGGCCAGGAAACACAGCTGGTTTTAGTCTTGAGATTAAAATTATTATTATATGATTTCTTTCGCAGATCGACTCACCACAGGTGACTGGACAAAGATCTCTTAACAGTACTAAGAACCTCTTCTCCCATGTCCTTAATGTGGACCTGCTTTTCACAGATCTTTGCCAGTTTTAGTGTGAGTGCCCATGCTCACAGTCAAAATCCACAGTAAAGCTCTGTGTTTTCTAATGCTGGTGCCATCAAAAGAGAATAAAAATGGGAAATTGTGAAAAAGCAATTGAGAATAGTGGAGTATTTAATGGGTAATGGATGCCAGCAGTAATTCTCTTAGTCTATGAACACTGCCAGTTTGGTTGAGGTCAATACTTGTGTGATTGCCTGTTGCTTATGCTTTTATGAGCCAAAAATTCAGAAGAATCTCCCTTTGAACACCAGCGGACGTATGTGCTTTAATGGGAACTGATGTGAAGTGCCTCAACAATACCCGGTGACTGAGTCATGGTCCACATTTTATGCCAGTCTGCTTCTGTTCATCAGGAACATGAGACTGTATTTTAAGAGGCAGTTAAGGAGCACTTTTTCAATAATATAAATTTAAACTTAAATAGACAGGTTAAGGTGAGGTTAAGGTTAGCTGATGAAACCTTGACTATTGCTGTCTTTTTCACGAGTAATATACACATAGGAGTGGATCTACAGCTTACAAAGACCATTTTAAGCAGTCAAGCCAAGAAGGAGAAAGGGGCATATTTAAATTCAAACCTGAACAATTCAGAGCTTTAAAACATCAGTCAAAACTCCTTAAACCAGGCTGCTGTAACTGATTGAAGTACCCTCAGAACTTTAAAATGAAGTGGGCTGACACTTCAGGATAACATTGATTTAACACATATTGGCCCAGGTGAACTAATATTGAACATAACAGGATGACAGCATATTATATATGACAGACAGAAAGCTGTCAGAAAGCAGTTTTTACAAAAAGTCTAAGTTGTTTCTCTAATTTTGGCATGCATTACAATCACTCTTCTGCAAAGTTTTAGTTACAGTATCAGCAACTTATCGTTTCAAAGAACCATGTCATTACAAAAAAGGTGTTTCTGCAGAGATCATAGAACATGAATGGCAAATATCATGCTGGTTAGCTCTGAATATTATTTTGTTAGCTTAAGAAAATCAATACAGTTGTGAAATTTTTTGACAGCTGAAGGTGTCATTATTAAGAAGACAATTAATATAATTAAATAAGCCATATAAGCCATATAATTATGGTTTCTTCATGCTTCCCAAAAAAAATTATAGTAGAAGCTGCAAGCAGGAAGACTTTTCAGAATTATTGACTTGGTCTGTCCTTGAGATCAGAGGAATTTGGAAAAGAATGTGTGGCAATGGCAAAAAATGTTACAAGAATGTGGAGTAAATTGTCAAAAGGAAAAGAAATATATTAAAATTTCAGTCTTGAAATAAGCACATTTTCTTTTTTTTGAAGGATAACTATTGAAATGGAGGAACATGCTGAATGCCATGCTAAAAGATTATTGAGACAAAGGTAAATAACTTTTTGCCAAAACACATCTCTAATGCTGTCCACGTCATTAATTGTTGTCTTCCCTGATGGGGGAGACATTCAGATTTTTGCCAGGAGAAAAAAGGAGGCGAATGGGACTTCATGTTTCTCAGTCTCCAGATAGGTGTTTATTAATTCTTATCTAAGGAGTACAAGCCACTGGCATGGTCTAGACATAGCACAGAGCAGAGAATGCAGCAAGAAGACAAATTATCAAGATTTCACAGCCTTTTTAAAGGTAAATTACCCAATGAAAACTTAAAACACAGGGTATTTTCACTTTTTTACCAATGTCCAACGAGTTCCTAAATCACGTAGACAGGAATTGTGGAATTCTGTATCCAATCATCCCAAACCACTATTGCTGCAAAATATGGAGTTAGTGAAGAAGGAGAAAGAAGCTTTTAACTACAATTTATCCTCCATTTTGAGGTTTTCTACTTCTATCTATTTACTATGCAAATAGACCTAAAAACTCTAAATTTTTCACCCTGTAATAATCTCATATAGTATTCTATCACCTAATTCACTCCATTGTAGATTCAAATTCTTCCCAGAGGCTAGGCAAATTTTCCCATGGACAAAGGTCAAAACCAGTACTGTCCAGGGGAGTAAAACCTTTCAAAACAGGCAGAGAAATATTCTCTGCATTCTAGGTTCCCACACATGTCGATTTTTTTGATGTAAGATAAGATTTCCAACAACTTTGCCACATCTACATTGTTTATTAGGTAGAGGATTAAAGCGCAAAAATTTCCAGAGCAACCAACAGCAAAAAGCAAGTCTGACTCCCCTGACTACATGCTGTGTTACGGCTTTACATCTTCATGTTCCAGTTACCCACTTTCAACAAAAATGCACATAAAAATTTAACCTCACTCTTCTTGTTCTTATTTACCTTTCTGCTTTGTTCTCAGAATGAGGGACTTAGTGGTCATAATTCTCCCTTTGACCTTTACATCTCTGAACAGGATGTGTGAGCTTCAGCTTGACCACAAAGAAATTCTTTGTGATAGAGAATGGAAAGACTTACGAGTTTCACTACAAGCATAGCCCAAAGCAATGTATTATTTTTATTTCAGTATAAATACATATACTCTTAGATTCTCCTCTAATTCTATGGAAGAATGCTTTTCAAATCATTTTGCAGAGATGAAGAGCAGGTCTGAAACAGCAAATCGTATTTTATAAAGCCCTGTATGCTGTGCATACAGGCATATTTGGATCTCCCTGACTCATTACTGTAGGAACATTTCAGTTTCTTGTCCATGCAGCTTCAAGTCAAACCTTTAGAGTTGGGGGGGGGGGCGTGTCTAGAAACCCAATACCTTTTAAATATGGCCCTATGTGCATATCTATATACATACTCCAAGGACTGAAAACAGTATAGAACTGTGAAAAATGTTGGTCCTACTTCTCTGATCAAGTATTTATGAAAGGGATACTATACAACTATTTATTGACTGGCACACTGTTTTTCTGCATATACCTTAATGATCTTTAGGTCTTCTGCTAGTGGAAGCAAGGATATCTACATATTCAAATATTTGCTCTTAATAAATCTATCATGTATGGAGATTTTGGTGTTTTACAGGGGGCTTATTTTTTACAAACTGTGTTAAGTAGAGAGTGGATTACTGAATGAGCTTGCAGTCAGTACTTTTTGACCTAAATTATGCTTACAAATTAACCAACAGGAAGGTAAGCAGGAAGGCTAAGGGGATTAATAGATTACAGTGTCACAGCAAGCAGGTTAGCTCACACTGCAGTGGGTTTAGTATGTTATTTTAAATGGGAAAGGAGATAGAAACAAACAAGCAAAGATTAAAGCCAATCTGCTATAAGATGTTCTCTTGATACTAACTTTTAAAAAATGGGATGGCCTTAGGCAAAATTTTAATTTTTTTACCCCCATCTAATCCTCCTACTGAGAACAGAATATTCTTCTCTTTGTGGTTCAAGATGAGGTTATTCTCTTGGTCTTTCACACAGCAGAGATCAGATGATGTCACAAGTAACAAAGTAGTTACAAAAATAACCAGACACACACATGATTTTACAGCTAATCCTTACCATCTATTGAAATCAGATTATGTATAAATAAAACATCTAGATTTATTAGAGTGCTTTTCCAATGTTGTAATTGCATTATCAACACACTAGTCAATAACATATTTTGAAGTGAAGAGGGGAAAAAACCTACCAAATTTGAACTAACTTTTTTTCTGATCATGTTTAGTGATCATGGAGTTTAAAGTATAGAGACAGAGAAAAGAGAAACAACAAACTGCTGAAGTTTAAAGGAAGGAGACAGAAATCACATGAAGTTCCACCTCTAGTTCACATCATTCTGTCAGCAAGTGTCATTTGTGGCAGGTGTAGCACATAAAAGATGAGGTACAATAACCACCACAGAATATAAGGCAATTAGCCAATTATCCCGACTACATTCCTCTTCTACACTCTCTTTTAAACCTGATGGTGACCTTAGTTGTCCTAAATTAATGGAATAAGCCTAGTGTCATAGAGCTGGCAAAACTTGTTCTTTACTATCATTCTCAACATATCCATGCTCTAATTCTATTATGCAAATGGATAACTAAGCATTACTATTACAAATGTATTATAATGGCATCAGAATTATATAATTAATAATTAAGATATTGCTATATATTTAATAAAGGTCAGATTTTCAACTATTAATTGAATGCGAAATGTTGATTTGCAGATTAAAGGGTGTAGAATCCCTTGTGAAAGCCCAGAAGCTGTCACATACTCTAATTCTCATTCCTTTCAAACATCAAATCCTCTTATGTATCCCTTTATCTAATGACCAGAAAGATCCTGTCTACATTGGTTATTCTTATTACTGATGTTTTTTCTGCATTTAGTATTTGAAATTAGAAGCACATTTCTTTGACAGTTTTTCTTAGGAGTTTTCTACCTAATTGAGCTACAATGTTGTACTTTCTTCATAAGCACAAAAAGACAACCTCCTATAAATTAGGATCTTTGTAATAGCAATGGGTACCATATTATAAGATCATGAACCTACTAAAACATAGCTTTCCAAAATACATAACATCTTTTACACTGTGCAATTTCTGGTAAAGAATTCCTTACATTGGTGTCTGTTACAAGACACAAAGGTTTTTTTAAACAAATGTATCTACAAAGTGGATTTAACTAAATTGTTTTCCTGAGTACTTTTATCATCTTCCCTTCTATCCACATGAAGTCACAAACGAAAGTAGTTTAAGTAAAATTAATATAAACCAAGAGAATATATCATCTTCATTATATCATGTATGCAAGAATTAACAACTTTTCACATCAGCTGCAATCCTCTGTGTGATTTCTATAATACAGACTTACTTCAGTTGCCAAAGCATCAGCACCTGGTGCTACTTGAAACACACTGTTGTACCAGAGACTCTGCACAGGACCAGCAAACACAATCTAGAATCTGCAAATGGCCTTTGCCTACTTAGTACAGCACAGCAGCTGGAAGCCAGACATGATGCTCTGGAACATAAAAAGTGGTATTCGGTGCCTTTATTTAGGCAAACTAATCGACAGTGCTCTTCTATCCCTGCACAAGACCAAGCTTCTGAAACTAAGATGCACTATTTACATTTGAAAGCTGCCATATAAGAATGCTTAGTACACTACCATTTTTGTTCTAAGCAACACTGTTGATTTCACTATTTTTATGTCCCCATGCAAACACAGCATTTGACTATGAGCCTTTGATTCTAACTTTAATAAGTAATTTTGATTCTAACTTTAATAAGTAATTGGGTTTTATTTTTTGGAAATACTGGGTTTAGAGTATTATGTGAATTCCATGTCATTCCATGCTGCTGTATCCTGTCTTCCTTTTATTATGAAGTTCAGAAACTAAATTGTTCTGCTGCTGCAGGATCTGAATATACTAAATAAAACTTCACTAGCAACATTAAATATTCTGGAAATGTATGGAGGAATTACCTTTGTGTCAGAAAAACAACCCAAATTTATTTTAGTCATAGGTTTAAGATGACTCTCGCTGTCATTTTCAGACCATTCCTCCCCTGATCTCATTTTGTCACAAAAGAAAGCCAACATGGATATGCATCTACAGTCATTACTGAATTGAAATATCTCAAGCTGTGAAAATGTCTGCTGATTAAAGCAGAAGCTATTGAAAAGATAGGTCAATGTAATGTGTTTATAGCTCTTACTACAATTTCTAAACTTTGGTAGGCAATCAAAATAAAACTGACAGCTATTATCTAGGTAACACCAACTTACCCATTAGGAGGACAGAGAAACATTTTGTCACCTTTAGGACTAGTAAGAAAATTTATGGTAGATCATAAGTCTGACATATGACAATTGACATATGGTAAACTGCTAAATTACCAAAATTTAGCAAGTAGCTGGAACTTTAATGCAACCAGATTTTATGGACTGTTAAGAACGCAGATCTAAACATACACAATTTTATTCACCTTATTAAGACTGAAAGCCAGAAAACTCTAATTGAGAATATGTTTTGTCTACAAGGTCAAACCACTTAGATGAAAGACAAAGTATAGCATAATGATGCTCAATGCCAATTAAAGCACCAAGGCACCAAAAGCTCTTTAAACAGTATTAGGAGCAGTGAAAGAGTAGTATTTTCACTGCAATTTCTTTGTGGAATATTTACGGCCTGATGATCCTACACAAAATAAAAAATGCAAGTGACAAGGAAAAATCTTTTCTTGCATTTTAAATATGCTAAGAAAACAATAAGTGACTGTTTTGTTAAACAAGGGCGTTTTATCCAGATTTATATTTCTGTTGACAGTATGAAAATACACTAATCATGTTTCTATATGTAGAACATGAATAGATTTTATTAAAATTTTGAGTGTTACTTTTTCAAAGTAAATAAAATTATGACAAAACATGAAAAGAAGGTAAAGAGGTGAGGACAGGAAAAAATGTTTGATCTTGTTTAATCTAATAATATAGAATACATTTAGCCCACTTGCAAATATTCTAATTATTTTATAGAATACTAATAAGAATCTTTGGAGAAGATTTGTAGGTATGGGGGACAAAACTTTTCTATGAACTTCCATCAGGATGAAAGTGCTGTATGAACAGACCAAAACAATAAGAAAAAAAAAAAGAGATATTCCTCTAAATATGAATGTTCTCTGATTCCTTGTGTCTTTGCAGAAAGCATTTAAAAATAAGTAGGTGGCTGGCCTGCAGCACAATCTGTAGGACAGCTTACTGTGACTCAAAGCAGAAAGCTACCTTTCAAAATCAAGCACCAATGAACTCCATGTTTCAAAGAATTGCCAGGAATTTCCAAGAATTGTAGCTTATCATTGGAAGAGCAAATTCTTCCCAGAGAAAATGTTTCAGTACAAAACAGAACATGCATGTGAAGAGGAGAAGTAGGAAGACAAGACTGCTGAAGCAGTTTGGGCTCTGTCTCAATATCTCAGACAGAAAATCTTTAACTGTTGTATTTATGTGAGTGGGTCAAGTATTCTCCTAGCAAAGAAATTATTCTGCCATCTAGTAGGCCAGGATCCTGCGAGACTCATGTATTTGCCTTATTTATATTACTTGAAGTTATACAATTTCCTTCTCTGGAAAACCTATTGCGCTAAGAGCAGAGCAACAGAAAAGCTAAGCTTACCCACAAAATGTCTCTGTGGAATATCTGTGGAAGCATTGAGAGGCCTCCTGAATGGCTGACATGGGGCTCCCAAACATTAATTCACAGGTGTTGACCGAAGAAAAAGAGGAATACCTTGAGAAACTAATTATAGAGAATAAGAAGGATTTGAGAAATTACAAAACAAGGTAAGTCTGCATGTCACAGGAACAGGAAAAATATAAAAGAATCAGGCATTATGAATAGCATAAAAGTTCTTATACATTATATTTTTCCATGGTATGTACAAAAACATATTAATTCTTTGACAACTAAACTGACTCTGTGACCTTTACTTTCTGAATCATCTCCCAATGATTTCCAGCTATTTTATTTTCTGTTAGCCTAACCATGTGTATCCCTATGACTAAAGCTAAATAAAATGGTTTTGCAAATGAAAACATTTGTTAGATTGCTATTCATTTTACTACCTTGTCTCTTCAAGTTATTTTCTTTGGGTTGTTATTTTAATTTACACAGTTCTTTAAATTAAATATTTCAAAAAAATCAATAACAGCAATCCATTTGTTTTGGTCATGGCTTTTGAGGAGGGGAAAATATTCAAACTAATACAAACTGTTATTCCTTTTCCTTTTTTATCTCTTCTAGGTATAAGAAAGACCACATTTAAGATGTGTACTTCTGTACTCTAACTCAACCTGAGGAAGAACTGGGTGAAAATATCAGTCAGGTGTTCCATTAAAAAGGGACCTTACTTTTTTTCTCTTCTTTTAAGGAAAGACTTTAAAAGGCTTTGTACATCAGATGTTTTTATTTCTTGAAATATGAAGAATACCTGAAGATTAGTTTATGATGATGCTGCTTTGAGTACTTTCAGAAAAAGGGTTCATGCTGAATCATAGTTGACTGTAAAAGTTTATTTAATTTTCAAAGCTACATATATATGCATCAAAATTGGAATTTGAATTGTAATATTTCATTTGCCCATTCATGTCTGCTTTGATTTAAGATGATGGGTACTTCAATATCTGGATTCCTGAATTAATTATCTTTGTTGTCTATTTGAAGTGATGTGTATGTGTATGCATTTGTGTGCATTAGAAAATATAAATATAGTAACTGACAACATCTCTTTGGGGAAGGAGGAATGGTGTCTAATGGGGGTGTTTGTACCACTTTGTTATCCTAAATTATCTTATCAGCATATGTAATTGGAAAATATATAAAATATGATTCTATATCTTAACAGGTGCCAGGGGGACTTTTTTAATCATTTCTTTTCCTTCCCTAAAGTTGACTCTGAAACAGATAAGTTACTGTCATAATAACTGAATTTATATCACTTTTTCTCTCTGTAGAAAGGCAGTTTACTATGTAAGCAAGACTTAAAAAGTAACAGGATTCCACATTGCCAATTTGCTAATCTTGATCACATGTCTTTTGCAACTCAGGTCTTGTTAACCTAAATACACTGTTGCTTACGTCAGAGTATGAGATGGCCAAAGACTAGTTGTAACTTAAGAAACATTGGCTTTTTTGAAAATCACATAATGGTGACAAAACACAAATATAACTCTACTGCCATGGTTCCAGGTCAGCTGATGAGTGGAGAGAGTCTATGTTCCACTGATTACACTTCGCAAAAATATGGGAGACTATGAAGTCATATAATTCAAAAGCAGTTTGAAATCCCTGAACTCAAAACTTTTGCCTTAAATTCTACACTAGCAATAGACATGCCAGTTATCTGGATTACAAAAAACCCCACAACTACTTTTGCATCTTTTATGAGAACTCTCACAGTATATCAAAGTCACCATACTACCCGTGCCTACTGCAGGATTAACCCTATTTAATAAAGAAATTTATCACATATGATTAAATACTAGAGGCTAGAAATAAATCTTTAGAGATAAATATGTTGTAATTCAGCAACTGTGCATGTGGTGGATTTATGATAACTACAAAAACCTTTGGACTCATATTTTCTATCTTTTTTTGATAGTTACAAAAGGGTTCCTAATATGTCATTAACATAGACAATGTTTTGTTTTCATGGGAGGATTGAATTCCTTCACAAGAAAAGTACATGTCATCTCATTTCTTGCTCACTGAAGACTGCATATTGTCAACTTTGATTTCTTTATTTTTTGTGACCAGTTTCTTCTCATGGTTCTATCACTGCCGTGCTAGAATACAGCATTCATTTCACTTCCAGTCTTCTGTTAGGTCAAGGTTATCTTCATCATTAATGTCCATACACAGCTCTTAATTCAGAAATATCCCCAAATCCCCTTTTGCCTGAATAAAAGTTACCAGACTAATAGTATCTCATGAGAACTTAGTAATTCTTCTTTATTGCATTACCTGGTATCATCTTTCAGTCATGTCCTAGCAGTTGTCTTACTATCTTATTTAATTTAAGGTAATTTATGGACTTATGCTTCCTAAGAGGTGTGCGGGAGCTGTTTTCTTCCATTTTTAACATGTAATCTCTTCATTGGAATATATTCTTTTCATATATTTTATACCAGATAGAACTTTTTTTCTGTAGGGAATACTTCTCTATGACATACACACAGACTTTTCTGAAGACAATACATACACCTGCTGTGTTTTGCAGCAGAATGATTGTGTCAAGGGAGGCGGCTGTTATTTCCCACAGTACCAGCTGTTCCATCCACAACTCATACTAAAAACTAGCCCACGTTTTATCATTCTCTCAGATTCCTTATTGTGTTTACTAATAAAACTGAAGTCATGCAGTGCTTTTACCTTTTAAGTTCCCCCAAGAAGTAATTCCTGTTTAACATAATTCTTCATGTGGTAATATCCCAAAATTATTCTTGCAGTGTTTTAATACTGTTTTTACACTGGTATGTTTCTACATCTAAACGTATTTGATAATGTAGATTTAACACTAGTGATTTTTAATAGCAGGTCTCACAACTTAACAGTAATTAAATTATCACATCTCTCTGCCAATGGATAACTCTATCGACATCTGATCTGTACATCAGATGGTGTTGATGCTTTGAGGAAAATCAACACTACCCAGAAAAAAATAACTTTACCTTTTTCCTGTTTCATACTAAGATAGGACAACCCTCAGTATCAAGACAGGCTGGGGGATGAAAGGATTGAGAACTGCTCTGCAGAGAAGGGCTTGGGGATGCTGGTGAATGAGAGAATGGACATGAGCTGGAAATGTGCATTTGCAGCACAGAAACCCAAGCGTGTCCTGGGCTGCATCAGAAGCATGGTGTCCAAGAGGGCAAGGGAGGGGATTCTGCCCCTCTATTTTGCTCTGGTGAGACCCCACCTGGAGTGCTGAATCCAGTGCAAGAAATATGTGGACCTGCTAGAGCTTGTCCAGACGAGGGCCATAAAAAAGGTCAGAGGAATGGAACACCCCTGCTGTTAAGGGGGTGGTTAAGAGGGGAAGGGAGGGAGAGAAAGGGAAGGAAGGGAAGGGGAGGGGAGGGAAGGGAAGGGGAGGGGAGGGAAGGGAAGGAGAGAGGAGAGAGGAGAGAGGAGAGAGGAGAGAGAGAAGAGACAAGAGACAAGAGACAAGAGACAAGAGAGAAGAAGAGAGGAGAGAGAAGAGAGAAAAGAAGAGAGAAGAAGAGAGAAGAAGAGAGAAGAGAGAAGGGTGTGAAACACTGGAACAGTTTGCCCAGAGAAGTTGTGGGTGCCCTTATAAATATCTAATATCTATATATCTAAACAGAATTTCTGGTGTACTAATTTATGTCTGATTCTTTTCATTGTATGCCTGTTTATAGTAACATTTAAAAATCCTCCACAGGAAAAAAATATTTTTATATTAAAATATATCCAACTAAATAAATAACTTGTAATCAGACACAATTTCCTCTGAGTTATTCTGCATCAATTCCTGCTCTTTTTCAACTACACATAATTAGTGATCAGAAAAAAATATTCATCATCTTGATTGCAATAATTTACTCTTCTTTCAATTATGAGACTGCAAAATTATGGATAAAGTGATCTATTTCAGAGGCTGTGAAAATTTTCTTATTGCATCTTTTTCTCCTTTGATCATTTATTGATATGCCTCTCACAAATTTAGTCAAATTAGCTCCATGTTGATTTTTGTGAATTTCTATTTCCATTAATTCTGGTTTTGTGCATAAAAGTGTATTAAAATGAAGCAATTTTTAAAAATATCGCTTGAACATTACAGATAATGGAGATGATAGCACACAATCTTAACTTACAAATTAAGGTGAAATGCAAGGAAATCTTAACTCAATAATAAAAAGATGTTCTGGCTAAAAACCCAGTTATGCTCTGGGGTGGTCTTATTGGTCAGTGGTAGACTTAGTAGATGCTCAGAAGAACGTATTTTGAGAAACAAATTCCCTCTTTTCCAGATGAGAAGATGGAATCTTCTTATTTTAGGGGTGTGGGGTGCTGGATTTTTTAAACTATTTTTGCTTAGTAGTTTTTTTCTTATAAGAAACTACAATTCCTCCATACTTTGAATCATAGGTTTAATTATTTCTGTATTCATCAACTCAAGCAAATCTGACCAAGTTACGAGCCTTTAAAATTTCTGTGTTATGCATATTCTGTTCAAATTTACAATAATTACTTCAAATTTTTAACAGTGAGATATTGTTACCCTGTTCATCTTAACTCCTACTAATTGTCATATAGTGCCAGGGAAGATACCTTTGTAACAAATCATTAATTGCTCCATAAAGTACTGCACTTAATGAATCATACTGTCATGTTTTAATCACAATGACGTTTCCATTGATTACACTGTCTAAAGCACATAAGATACTGAATTTTTTCTAATAAAGTTCAGGTTTCTTAGGGTTTACAGTTTTTAGGTTGCAATTTTAACAATGTATTAAGCATGCAGTTCACATAGCAGCTGGTAGCACCATCAATTGATATATTATGTTTTTCTTCTATTTTGTGAACTTTGCAAAAGCGTCTTGAAAGTCACTAGCATTTTTTTTTATTTCAAAAGAAGGAGCATATTTCAAAGCAATTGATTTTTAATGAGAAGAAAAATATTACACAATTTTTAGTGTTGTCCAACTATGTTAAAATCTTTATATCAAAGTTAAAAAATTAGTTTACTTTTACTTTGTAATCCCTAATAGAACAACTGGTAACAACACTAAAATTCTTATTGCTTCCAGAATTATTCTCAAATGCTTACTTTATGACCATTTATATATTTCAAAATAGATATTCATAATTTTAAAATCAATAGATTATTTCAAAATTTTACACTGCCCTTAGATTATCCTTTTTTTCATGGAATTGGAAGCTAACAAAGCCAAAGCTGTGTAACAATTTTAAAAATAACTGCAGATTAATAATCATAATATCATTATGCAGGTAAAATTGTCTTTAAGATCAATCTCTTGTCTGTCCATGGAAGGTTCTAACCTCAAAAAAAAGAAAGACAATCCAGTTCAAACCAATAACTCATTGGGGTTTTGTGAACTGTATCCAAAGTATTTTGAAAATGCTAAAAAAAACCGAACACCAACATGAAGAAGAAAATGTTGCACAAAACTAAGGGGTTCATATAGTGACACAGTCCATCCTACTTTGATGGATTTTTCTTTTAGTTATTTAGAGATACCTTTAATAAAGAGCTTGTGTTACAGTCACAGTGACATATAAAATATCTTTTTCGTCTTGCAGAATAAAAATATCCTTTTCATCCCTGCTGACCCATTTGAGTACTGCTTTCTCCATAATAACCTTACAAACTATCTTTCTTGGGTCTCCCATTTGATCTTGTAGGTTGAGATCATGTTTTGAAAAATGTCATATTCAATATAACCTACATAGGCGCATTCATATCCACGCTTCTGGTCTTCAGAAAGGAGTTTTTCAAGTTGACTATTGGTATATGTCTTAGAAAAATCCTACCAGTTTTTCTGAAAGACATGGAGGCAACTTCTCAATGACAGGTCTGATAAAGACATCTTACCCAACAAGGCTGCTCTTGAGTTGCTCTTTGGTTACTGGTACTATTAGCTTTACAATTATAAAAAAATATTTTATTTCAGAAAATATTTACATCTTGAGGTATGGATTCTCAAGTCTTTTCCAAAATATTTATAGCAGCAAGGAACCTGTTATACCTCAATCTGTTCTATAGTCATGTCTTTCTCTTCAATATGCTTCAATCACAATTTCAAAACTGGTTGAATTTCTAGAAGTAATGAATATAAGTCTTTCTCTTCTATGAAGACAATTTCATAGGCAGATCATTCTTGTTTCTCTGACAAGTTTTATAAATTTCCATACTTTCTGGGGTTTTTTCATATATGTTAAGGTTTTTGTCTTATATTTATGTGGCATGTAGCTATTGTTCTCTGCTATATTTTCCTATCCACCTTCGGTGACCAAATCCCAGCCACTCTTAGCATATAGATTTTCATAAATTCAAGTATCAACTGAACAGATTTGTTTACAGGAGTGAGAAAACATCCTGTTTGTTTTCGCTTCTCTTAAGAACTGGGACATGGCATATTTTAGCTCATTTGTCTGTTTCTTTGGAGAAGCACAACTGACATATTTCAGCTTAAAGGTCTACTTGCTCTGCTGGCAGCCTTTATGTTTTGTATGTATTCAGTCTTACAATAATCTGCCCAATAAATCATCCACTTATAATATAAGAAAATAGAAATAGTTCTCCATTCTTTATTCTACCAAAATCCAGATCAAATTACGCCCTTTTGTCTTTGTTGTTCCTGCTAAATCTCAATTCTTCCAGTAGTTATAAATGGGGTTTTTTCAGTGAAATATTTTCTTATCAATGATTTGCTAAGGTTAGATTACTGAGAGGAGTATCTGGCAGGCTATGTTTCATACTAGCTTTTTCAAGAACACTACAGCAAATTAAGAGGTTTTCAATCTATAGTTAATATACTGTGTGGGTTTTGGGCTTTCATTGAATACATGCTGTCCTAAGAAAAATTTAGGTATTCAGTATTAAAAGTAAGAAGAGACAATGAGAGGTTTGGGGTTCACCCAGCAAACTTTGCTGGGGCCTTTAGCTTGGGCTATCAAGCTAAAGAGTGGTTCTCCAAATTTTCTCATATTTGTAAGGGTATGGGAAAGGAGAAAGTGTCTGCCCTTTCAAGGGTATCTGATCAAAATCCTGTTAAAAGCAAAAGGGGATAACAAGAAGAGGAAGAAGTCATAAACAAGAACATAAAAAGGCACAAATTTGGTTGACAAACGATAAGGGAGGCAGTAGTAAGAATCAAACCGGGTCAGTCATGCTAATTAATAAGGGTAGGTGAAATGTTAGAATGTTTATTTCCATGAAATTATCTGATCATGGGCCTTGTCAGATATTAAGAAAAAAGGACAAAATACACAGAAACACAGACTTGAGATTTGACAGACAAAACTAATGGAGACACAAGTAACAAACCTTGCCAGTCACACTGCTTTTGGTGGGTAATCAAGAAAATACAGGTAAAACTAGTGCTTTGCAACTGATAAGGATGTAAACCTGAGGATTGTTGGAGAGGAGTCAGTGAAACCATGCAAACTGATGAGGGAACATGCATGGGAAGGAAACTGGGAGCAACAAAGTGGAGAATAGAAACCACAGAATATAAAAGGGGACAGTTGCATGTAAAATGTGGTTGGTCAGTATGATCACCTGCCTGATCCCTGTACCTGCCAACCACATTCTGTCCTGGGTTCTTATTAAATCCTTTCTAAAGTATCTCTCTGAGTAATCTCACTCTATCCCATGTGTACATGCACTGCAATGACCAAGTGCCACCTGCTGCTGGAGTGGACTAGATGCCAGCTATTGGAGTAAGACCAGAGGTGTAAGCAGGTCTCACACCAGTGCCAGCTTCTGGAGCAGGTAGGGGGGGCTTGGCCCCAGCCACTAGGACTGGAGCTCTGTGTGTCCCAAAAACAGCTACCAGGAGGGAGTGGCACAATGAAGTGAGAGGCTCAGTGTAGGTGGCTGGAGTGGGACCATGGGTCACAATCTGTGTGCCTGGTACAGGCTGCTATGGGGGACAAGTTTCTGTATCTTCCTTAAGTTGGGGGGTGTGCGTGGGTCCTTTGCTAGCAAACCTGAAGCTTGACTAGGCAGCAAGGAGAAGATCCTGGGGTCAGCAGGGGTATCAAGTGGGTGGAGGCTATTTGAGGGGACCTGTGAGCACAGGATGCCTGTGAGATGAGTGTGCACTGTTTTCTAGTGAGCACCAAGCTGGACCAATTGGTGAGCAGGAGACCCACAGGCAGGTGAGGAGGCCTGACCTGCAGGGGTACAGGGAAGACAGAGTCACTGTGTTGGCACTGGGGTGATCCAAGACTGTTTGTGTACTTGGCAATCTGGGGAGTGCTGTGTGCACACCAGCCCTAGTGCCCTTCTATCTCTGCCAGCACGGAGGACAGGGATTTGGCTGTGTGTGCTTGTGTTTGATGCTGGTTCTATATGTAGGTGCTGCCAGAGGTGGCACCATGTCTGTGGTAGTCTGTGGCCATACCAGTGTCCTCTGTGCACGTGTGTTTGTGTCTGTGGGGTAGATGTTCAGTTCTCCACTCAAATCTCCAAGTGAGAATGCAGCCCCTTCATTCCTCAGTATGGATCACTGCTTCTGACATCCTTTAAAAGTACTAAAATGAGGGAAAATAAAGGAAACTATATTGAGATCAATTTAAAACCATGAAAATAACATAGGCTTTAGGTTTGAGGTGGGGGAGGCTCCACCTTATTGCCAGAATACATAGTGTAATCTGACAGTCCATAGTGTCTCAGCAGTTTCAAAACCAAAATAGAGAAATTAATGAGAAATGATCCATGTGAAAAAACTAAAAGACTGGGAAGGGATGTGTCCACTATCCATAATGTAACAATGGTGGAAGCTGGAGGAGGTGAAACAGAAGGAACCACAAAGAGACAGCAGATCCACAGGTTCCCTTAAATCATCTCTTATCAATACTCTCTGAGATAGAATTTTGGCTTAAATAGACGTAGTGATTTTATTTCTGTCTTCTAATTAACTGTAGGAAAGGATCTAAACAAGTATTGCCTTTTGTTCTTGGAGAAAATGTGGGGAAAAATTTCCTCGGGCAATTCTTGTGGGCGTATTTATTCGTGAAAATGAACCAGAATTAGAACAGTAGTTCTCAGAATAAATACATACAATGCCATCAAGTTGGCTACTTGAGTTATTTTTTCCCAAAGAAACAGGAATATGTAGTACAGAGACACCTTAAATCACCTCAAGAATTTAATTTTCCTATCCTTAATGCTAGTTTGAGTAGTAGATAGATATTAACAAGCTTTAGATAGGAAAAAAACAGTGCAGAAAGTATGCGATACAGTAATTTTTTGCATGTCAAGTCAAAAACCCCTACCTCTCTCTTTGGCTATATAACAAATTGATTTTTTCTGAACAAACTCTGTGATGCTCACCCTTGCTTTCTTTCCAGTAACATTTTGAAAGCTTGTTTTAATTACAGCAAAGGTAACTCTTCTTGAAAATTTTCTTTTTATTTAATGACTTTTTCTGCTTTTATAAGCTCAGCATATGAGTGCATGGTGTATCATAATCATTGTCAACAACTGCCAACAGCAGAAACTGCATCAGTTAATACATACTTTAGTAGAGACTAAAGCACCGTGAGTTAATATGGTAAATCAACATCAGTGTGAGACAATTTACACTATTTAAAGATTTTATACTGTGTCTAAAACATATTTCTATTTTCTGTTCAATTTTCTCCAGTTAACTCCCTCTTCAACCAGCCTTGTTTATCATTCTCCCCTGATTCCCTCCCTATATTTCTAATTTCAGAACTCACTGTAACATACTCTCTATTGTAATTGGTACTCACCACTTTCTTGCCTCAGCATCTCCTGTAAATGTTATTAACTACCTTGTTCTTTCATCTTCTGGGTTATTAATGGTGATGTCCATCCATTCATGATTTGCAAATTTTTCATGCAAAAACTACTCAGAAATGCTGATACAACTCTACAAACTTTGCCAGGAATTTTAATCTCACTGGTTGGCACAAACCTCAGGATATTTTTCTGCACTGGTAAAGCTCAGAGAAAAGTAAAAAAACTTATTCCGTGAAATATATTACCACTTTTGAGAGACTGTCTTTAACTACTTGTCCTAAGTTTAGAGCATGATTAGGGCAACTACATATACAACAAGCCTGCAGATACTCTTAAAACTGTAGGGGTTTTTTCAATAATTAAAGCGTAAAAAGACTCTTTTTTTTTCTAATCTTTTTTCTTTCCCACCTGTTTTTTAACTCTATTTAACTTGTGGTGTTTTTCAAGGGTTTTTACCACTCACTTCCCTGGGCTTTCATCTCCAAAATTTTATATGAATCCTTCTTAATAACATTAAAAATTACATGGACCGAATCTTGGGAAAATGTTAATATACATTTTTTCCTATCTGAGACCATCTTTCTTCTGAATCCTTAATAAGTCACTCACCTTACAACCAAAGAAAGAGAAATAATTTTTAAAATTTTTACAGTAACAGGAGAATCAAAAGACCTTTCTTGTGTAAATCCGGTTTACCCATAGTAGAACATAGTAAAATGGTTTCCAACTACTGTAGGTAGTATAGAAGGATGGAGTATAAAGCTGACCTATAAAAATAGAAAAAAAATTATTAAAGATGTAATGGTAATATTTCTAATCTTACATATCACATCTAGTTCTTAAGAGTAGGTTACTGTAATGAGACTATCAGCTATTTCAGAACTTTACTGTGACCTTTAAAGAGATAAGATACATATATTTCCTAAGGAAAGATGTGTAAGTGAGTAGCATACAGATTATTTTCCTAGCTGACAGTAAAAATCACCAGTAAAATACTGCAACATGTAGGAATAAGAATAGCACATGCAGAAGAGCAGGACAATAAATGTGGGGTTTAGGGATTTTGGTGGGTTTTTTTTTCCTAATGAACGGCAACAGCCTTAATGTGAACAAGCCTATGACTTTTAGAAAAGGCTTCAAAGATTTTCTCAAGCAGAAGAAAAAAAATATCTTTCATTCAACTAAAATCAAAGTTATCTGGTTTTTTGCTTTTATCATTAAATGAAAGACAGTCTATATGTGCTGTGCAATATGGTCTAGAAATGTGTTTATATTTTTATTCCTACTTTGAAATCAGTGGCTGCCACACCCAAAAAAGTGCAATCTTAAACCAAAACTGCAAATCATATCACTGTCGATTAGCTAATTCCATGGGTAGTTTGTAAAAATAAACAATCACCAACATGAAATAGTACAGGTGTGCCTTTATTTTCTACAGATGGATTTTCATTTAATAGAAAACCACCCTTTTTCTCATTCTCATTGGGGTCTTTAAGTAAAAGGATTAAAGACTAAATCAATGAACGGAGCATGGATTCTAGGTAAACCAGCAAACTTGCTGTGAAGTCTCAACTGCCCCAACAGCCAACCAGCCAGCAAAGTTTTCAGGTAGTACATCTTATTTGAGATGTAATCAGGAGTCTATCTCTAAAGAGACTGTCTTGGATGATTTGAGCAATGTATTATGTATGACCAATAGTTTTGCTGTTTTAGTTACTATCCCAGTTACTGAGAAGCCGAAATCTTACCTATAAACCCTGAGATAAAAAAGACACACAAGAAATGTCAGCAAAAGAGCTTCACTTCCTAAGAAGATGCAAATTTACTCACTTGTATCAAATCTAGTTTAATTGTAGAACACAGCAATTATGAACAGGTGGCAAAACATCTGATGATGCTGAAAAACTGTCAGTTTGAACTCACAGGTTGAGAAGGGCTTAGAGGGTCTCTTCCTACTTCCCAGAGACATTTTCTGCCATGCTACTGATGAGAAAGAGATAGATAACATCCCAAGTGCAGCTCTGAATTTCCTTGGACCATTCGAACATTTCCTTCTCTCTGATATTTCCAACTACCTGTCACAGGTATTCCAAACCTTACCATGATATTGTCACTCCAGCACCAGAAACCTTCTAGTTTTCACTTAGTTCAAAAGAAACAGGACATCTAAAGTCAGGTTTATGAGTCAATCTCCTAATCTTATTAATCCCTCTCTAACTTCTCTCCCAGAGTTAGGTGCTAGAACCATGAAATTTAAAAGCTTTTTTTTAATGTCCCTCTGTTTACTAACATTTCCTAAATTAAGGTTTTTAACATATTCAGAACACCACAAACAGACTTCTTCAACATTTGTTCCACTCTTCCCAGGTTGCAAATGTGGTTTCTAACCTCCATTATGACTGTGTTAGTTCAGAAGTTCAGTTAGTGCATCCTGACATCTGGACTTCTTCTCCTGGTACTTCTACTGGAGCAGTATTTGGAGACTGGTCCAGAATCTACCAACTTAAAATCTTTTGGTTTCTGCCTACATATACTCTTTCATATTAAAATCTATGCCAAAACCAGGTAACATGTCTTTTCTCTTTATATCCATGATGTGTTTAAAAACTGCAGTTGTAGTCAGCATTTTGAAAGACAAAGCCAGTTAAGGTCCTTGATATTCATACTCAAGGTCTGCCTTGAAAATATTCTAATATTCTAACATTCTAATATTTTAACATTCTAATATTCACCAGACAATGATTTTCAGTTTATCAAAGCCGCCAAATCTGATCTGGCCTCTCCAGAGCTCCACTACCCTGCCCACAGCCCAGGAATTTGGCCATTCCAGGCCACTCAGGGGTAGCCCTACTGCTCCTGGCTTCTGAGTCCAGGAAGCCACCGGCTCCCACAACACCTTGGCGCCATTGAAGCACAATTCATTCTAGTTTTATCCTTTTTTTCACTTCCGTGTCATTTTACACAGCTTTTACTAACTTCCTTTCTTTGACATTGTAGGTAAAACATTCACTAGCAATAACGTATCAAACCTTTTAAGAAGAGAGGAATTAAAGCTACTCTTGTTGTTTTGCAAAAAAAAAAATAGTCACGTTATTAAGGAAATCAGGTTTTTTACTTCATTTTCTTTCTGCTCACATAGCTTCCTTTTTTTCCCTTCTACTTAAGGTAAGACTAATAGGTAAGTAGTAAAAAAAATCACTCTCATTTTGCCAAATTAGAGAATTCTTTTTCCTGTTCTTACTATGTATTATCGTAGATTTCACTTTGAAAAATCTGGCTACTGGAAATGCAATTTCTTTAACCACTTCTTTCCAAAGGTTAAGATAGGAATTACCTGGTCCTTCCAAGTCGTCTTTTTACTGGCTTAGCCTTGAACTTATGCACTGTGTGTCTGATACATTCAATATTTTGTTTGGGATATACAAGAGGGGTTTATTTTCAGAGTCACTGAGTATCATAACACTGTACTCAAGTACATCCCAGATGTAGGGCCAGAAAAAGTTTTCAGCTCATTGTAGCTTACTCATATCATTCTCATTATAGCTTACTCACATCATTCAGTAGTCAACGGATAGAGAGGGGGATCTCTTCAAATGGACAGTTGTGCTTTTATAAACATTTTTTCCCCTGAAATTGGTGAGATGTACCTTCAGCATTGAGTCAGACTGTCTGGCTCTTAGAATAGAGATTTTTTTTTAATTTAGTCATAACAAATAGCTATGTATTTAATTAATAGACCTGTTTAATTCGAGTGACAGGCTCTACCTGTGTATTTCAATTTAGTTTTCCCATAATCACACAAACCTTGGAGTTTAGAACTGAAAGGGAACACTATCATTTAATGAAGAAACATAAAGATTACTTTAATTTTTTTGAAGAGCATTTCTCTTCATAATTCTTTAATCAAACTTGAGTTCAGGCAAAACACATTTTTATTCAAATATTAACTGCTATACAAACCTGAAAAGATAATTTTGTAATCCTTTTATCAATTTAAAACAAAGGCTGCAGTGGTTGAGTTTAATTAAGGAAAAGTAAATTGCTTTCTGTTAGCCAAATTAATATATATCTATGAACCATGACCCTTTTCTTTCATTTACACTGGAGAATTACTTAAAATGATAGTCCTTTTCAAACTATTTGTATAAAACAGGAAAATTAATATCATGATATTAATCCAAGCTGGGATGGCTAATCATAAGTTTTTCCTATTATTTTCTATAAAAAGTTATCTGAGAAAGGGTGAAAATTAATTTAAGAATTACCTTCACTTTTATTCCTTCCATTTATAAATTGAGTTTTTTCAGTTAGTCAAGATCAGATTCTTACCTGGAATAAACTGCTGTATCAAGATTTATTTTTTTTTAATTCCACTCTGACATAGCATTATCAATCAGAAAATCATTACCTTGACTTTATAAATGGGGTAATTGAAGAACAGTGAAATAATTGTGGCTCGTCCTCTACCATTTTGTGAACAATAATTAGTAAGTGATGTAAGAATATAAGCCAGAATACTAAAAAGATGATTCCACATCTATGCCTTGAAACTCCTTAGTAGAAGTGATACTACAGGTATCAGGTAAAAGATACAGAATCACGTAAAATTTTAAACATTTTCTCCAATCAAATCAATTGTAGCTTTCAAATTAAACCTTGTAAACACCACTGTATAAAATATGAACTTCACAAAATACAATCCAATCTGTATTACCCTCAACTGAAATATGCTGTCCTCAACATCAGTATTACAAAAAAGATCTTATCATGGGAAAATGAAATTTGTTTCCTGATATTCAGAATATAATTGTAGCACTGGAATTGAAACTGTAATTGCAAGTCTGACTGGTTGGATCTACATGACCACAGTGTACAGTCTTGAGGCAAGATTGAAATTGGATTTGCCATACATCTAGATAATTTATGAGCTTTAGTGCCTGCAACTCTGGAGCAACTCCCTCAGCATTATGGAAGAGTAACCATTCAAGGGACATTTCAGAAGACTGTCCACTTGCTGTTCAGAGGATTGCACCACTCTGCAGCAGACTTGATTTGGCACTAGTCCATCTAAAATATGACATTTTAGCCTTCCTGCAGCACCACATAATCAAAATCAGGCAGTCAAATCAGATTCCAGAGAAACCTTCAGCAACAACTTTTACAAAGACAAATAGGATTCTTAGGCATAATGTGATTCTAGGAGCAAAATCCATACATTTCACAAGCTTTAGAAAATGTGCATCAGGTAAGAATGTGTGTAGCTTTTATGTCACAATGAGGAACAAACTTTGTTCAGAAGGGCAGCAAGGGTATTCTTGTTATTCAGAACAGAAGGAGCAGTCTTAAAGAAGGAACAGGTGATTCTGCCAAAATCATCATATGCCTAGGAATTGCTCATGCTTGAGGGTTTTTCCAGGATAGGAGGTCAAGAGTGAAACTATAACATTCCCCTTTTCAAACCATAGACTTACATTTAAAAAATTACATCAATCACCCACAGAATGCTGCACTTAACTCTTTCACTGATTTTCATAGAACCATGCACACTACTTTACAGTTTAAAAACAGTTTAAACCAATTTATTCTTATTTTCAAGGCATCCTGGACGGGTTTTTTAGTTTATTTTACTCTTTCCACTCCTCTGTTTTAGAGAAGTTCCTTTACATCTGTTTTTTCATACCTAGCATCATCTGTCATACTGCTGAAACTAACTGCCACTTCAGGCAACCCAGAAGTCAGAACCCAGAAGATCCCACTTACAGTTTAGTGGGATTTGCAAGTTTGTTATATCTGTGCTCATGAATAAGTCTGTGGGAAGGTGACAAGTACTGTAGCCCCTTCTTCTAGCCTTAGCATTCCCCAGCACATTCCATGTGCCACAGGAGATGGGAGCTGTTTCAAACCCATGTCTAGACACAGGCTTGTTTCATTTAGCACCCAAATCTAATTATCTAATTATTCCTAGTCATACAAACTGCAGTTCCAAGAACAAATACTTCTATTCTTTAGCCCTGTAGAAGCATAAGTTAAAATGCCATTTCCCATATTTTGTGAGAAGACAGAACCACCACATGATAGTCTAGCTGTAAAAGCATTGTCAAATTTTCACTTTGCGCTACCCATACTCTACCAATAGATTGTCCTGTGCTATTGCACAAAATACACTGTGTTCCTCTACATTATACTTCATTCTTTTGTTTGAAAAGATCCTGCATGCTCCATTTGTTAGAAGGAATGGAATTTGCAAGATTCTGTAAGAATCAAAACTAGAAACAATTACCAAATTCCAAAAGGAATACTGTACAAGGAAGACAAGGAACTACTAGAGCAGGTCCAGTGGAGGACTACAAAGATGATGAGGGGTCTGGATCTTTTTTATGAGGGGAGACTGCGGGAGCTGGGCCTTTTAAGTCTGGAGAAGATAAGACTGAGAGGGGATCTCATCAATACATATAAATACCTTAAAGGCAGGTGTGGAGAGGATGGTGCCAGAGTGTTTTCAGTGGTGTCCAGCGACAGAATGCAGAGCAGTGGCCATAAACTAAAGTACAAGAAGTTCCTCATGTTCCTCAACATGAGGAAGAACTTCTTTACACTGAGGGAGGCAGAGCACTGGAACAGACTGCCCAGGCAGGTTGTGGAGTTTCCCTCTCTGGAGACACTCAAAACCCACCTGGATGGGTTTCTGGGCCACCTGCTCCAGGTGACCCTGCCTTGGCAGGGGATTGGACTAAATGATCTCCAGAGGTCCCTTCTAACCCTAAAAATTCTGTGATTCCATGATTCTGTTACCTGAATGCTTCACAATTAATCCTATAATTCTGGAATACCTCATCTCTTCTTCTCAATGTCTTTAATTTGTTTCTAACAATCATATCAATAGAATTTACAGAAATTAAGAAAGACAGAAATAACAACAGAATAAAGGTTAACTTCTGTTCGTACTACAAAGAACGGACTGTGTTACTCTGAAATGCTAATATACTCGTCTTTGTTTCCTCATTGTTTAACAAACTCATTCTGTTACAGCTTTTCTTCTTCTTTCCAGCTTATAAAGTCCTTTTGACTTTGGTTATTTTCCTTCCTGATGTAAGTATGGTGAAGAGATTTGGTGTAACTTTTCTTCACTATTTTGTTTGGGGTTTTGGGGGAGGAACTTTTTGGTTTGGTTTTCTTTTTTTAGTCTCTACTAGTAACACACTCCCAATCCTATTCCTCCTCTAACAGTTTGCATCAGGAGAGACAGATTGCTGCCTCTGCCTCTTCAAACATGGAGCCAAAGAATGTTTCAGAATGTTTCTTAGGTGACAACATTCTGCTTTGCAGTTATTTTCTGAAAACTTGGACAGAAACAGAAGGTTTTTCGACTAACACAGAAGCAGAGTATATCTGACTGAAAATGCATTACTTTTTCTCAAGGCATCTCTGTAATTATATTTATTGAAGACACACCTGTTTAATTTTTTAAAATCTGCTGAGTGATAAATTGATTATGAAATTTTAAACAAGTGTGAATTTTTTCTATGTAACAGGTGCACCTGGACACTAGTGATTCCAGGAGTCTTAATGCAATAAGAATAACAGATATGGAGCCATGTGAAAATGAATATAATTCTGTGAAGAGCTTCTTGAAGCATCACAAACTATGCCCATAGTAGTTAAGCATTTTTCCTCAAATGGATCATTTCCTTTCTTTTTGGCATATTCTTACAAACTTGTATTTGTTTATATACCTGATTGACTAAAATAATTTTTCTCAAGTGACCTTAGTTTGATTTCATGTCATCTTGTGATTTCTCACACTGCTTGAGAACTACAGTCTGTGACATGATATGTAATTGCATGCAAAATTAAAATTTTCTCTCTTCCAGCTTTTTAGCATATGAAGATCCACTCTCCTTTGGAATCTAATCCCCTACCCTCACTCCTGCATGAGATCATCATGATTCATGCAGCTATATTTATGAACAAGCAGTCTGTTTCATGCAGCTATATTTATGAACAAGCAGTCTGTTCATAAAGACACCTTTATTTTGTGTCTTTTTTGCCCTTTCCCTTCTTTTTTCCCTCTTCCCCCATCAGGAGAAACAAACCACCCTTTTTTTTTCTCCTAATCATGACATTTTTTCTGTGGGATCCAACATCTACTGATAAGGGTCAAGCATTTGGAAGCAAAGTTATGTCCCTTCACGAGATCTTGCTCACCCTCAGCCTACTGGTGGTGGGGGGAATGTTGGAAAGACGGCGCTGATGCTGTGCCAGTGCTGCTCAATAGTTACCAAAACACTGGTGTGTCATCAACACCTTTCCAGCTACCAATGTACAGCACTGTGAGAGCTGCTGAGGGAAATTCACTCCATCTCAGACAGACCCTAAATATGCAGAAATACTCAGGGTGTTTGCTGACTCTAACTGGATGAAGAAGGGAAGAATGCTATTAAACGAAGTTGTTACAGCTAAGGAAGGCTGAGACCAAACTGTTAAAATATTCACTAAATGTCTGACAGAAAAATGAAGGTCATTTCATTCCAGATTACATCACAGACCACTTCATTGCATGCAGCACTCATCTAAGAGACTATGTCCTTATGACTTAGCCTATTTTTAAACCTCAGATAAAATTATGCATTCTAAATCTATAGTTTTGCCACTTTTCAGGCTCAGGACATGAATAAATACTTGATATATCAACTGCTTTCACTTGTTTTAACTGACCTTTTAGTTAATATTTAACACTGTGGTGTGTCAAAATAAATTACTTTATCAGTAGGTAAAAGCCATTGCTCTCTTACCAGAAAGTAAGTAATTTTCTACACTAACTCCAAAGAGTGCATACTATAAAATTTAAATATTTGCAAAAAAATATTGAAAATCTAGAGCTTCTTTGCATCCCATGGGTATTGTTTTAGTTAATAAACTTTGTATTAAAGGCACTTTGGGATCAACCAGAATTGATATAAGAAGAAAAATATTCAGGAAATTTGAAATCAAATACTAAACCTATTGCTGGTGTTGATTATGAAATAAGGAAGTGTTAAAGTCAGCCTGGCAAGCACAGAAAGATGCTGAAGAATGTTCATTCTTCTAAAAAGAAGAATGACTAAGTTTTGTAACTGCAACAAAGTATCTTTTTGTGTCTTTTTTTTTTTTTTTTTTTTTTTTTTTTTTTTTTTTTTTACTTTGTAGAAAAAATATAATTGTGAATTAATAAAATTTCTAATGTTCAGGAGTGAAATCTTGGAGTGAGGCTTCAGGTGAAGGAGTTATTTGATTACTTCCCCCATAAGCCAAAGCACAGTTTTCCATTAATACTTGCTGATGAAAAGAAAGGGACTACTGATTTGGGGGTTTTTTAAAGGAACAATGAGGTTTATTCTTGTGGCTACAAACTGAATTCAAATTACGTACTTCCTAATAGAACATTTCAAAAGAGTTCTTGCAGTAAACTTCATCTCCCTAGACACCTGTGGGAAAAACCAAAGTAATCATCTCCCTTTGTACTTCTGGTGAAAAAGAGAAGTTTCCAAAGGACAACTCATACTTCCTATTTAAGAAATTATTTTTTGTAGATGAACCTCTTTTTTCTTTTATAGTTTTTTTTAACTATAATGGAACTTACATGATTGAATTAGATGGGTAAGTTCGGGTTATCTTAGGATGCAGTTCTTCTGTCCGTGAAGAAAACGTGCAGTGTATAAGCACCCTAGGATGTTTAATCACTCACCTGGGGCTAGCAGATGAGGTGCAGAAGATCTATGCCTTTATGGAGCAATAGAAACATTAGGGCTCCTCCAAAAGGGCTAAGATACCTATGTCTTGACATCAGATAATTCCTGTGATGTCCTATTCATATAAATACTGCACAGTGTACACTAATTGTACACTATTTGTACAGTGACCTTCTCAGTGATACATATTTTTTCACCAGTCTTATGTTATCAATTTAAGAAAAAAATTAACCTTTAGATTTCATAATATTTAATTAATCTAGAAGTCCCAGAAAAAGTGTTTGTTGTCCTAGAACTGATTGAAACATAATGTTGCTTCTCATGTTTTATTTACATGTTCACAATCTATGTAAACAACAAATGAAGTTGAAACACCATCCTCTGTTCTCCTTAAAATCTTTAAAGGAAGAATGGGGAGGAGACATAGATAAAAGATGTGACTTCCATAAAATACATTGATTCTTTTTTCTCTTTTTTTGTTTCTTCAGATGGACACATTTCAGCACCTATTGCATGAAATATTGGCGAGATCCCTGGTCAAGCTGTGACTGCCATCAAGGAGTGTTGAGAGTTCTTGGTTTCTGCTGAACAGGATGTAAAGGCAAACTTTTAACGTGAAACCCGAGATTTAGAGCAATGAAACTTCCAATTAAAAGGATTTTCTTTTGCAGTAAAGCCTGTTCTATTTCATGTACATTGGTGTGTTATTCTTCTAAGTCAGCAGAGTGAATTTTGCCGCTCTTATGAAAATCCATTCTCTCTCCATTTACCATTATATATCCTTCAGGCACAGTACGATTCAAGTAGATTTATAAGCTAAAGAACATGTTCTGGTCCAGTTATAAACAGGATTTTTTATGCATTAGAAAGGGTATAACTTGTGTTTACAGTACATTTCACTGCATTTCTGAGTTATGCTTCTATCTTAAGCAAAGTAAAATTTGTTCGTTTTGAAAAGTCAAAACAACTTCATTTTGAATAAATTATTTTTTAGAATAAAAAAGAGAGAGTTAGGTATATTCTGAAATGAGCATGTTATAAGACCATCTATCCTCTGTTAGGAATTTTATTTACATTCATTTAAGGAACAAATATTTAATTTTGAGTTGAAGAAAATTACTCTATTGTTAGGATAGCTTGTAGAAAGCTTTTTCCTCTGGTTAACATTGTTTTGCTGCTCACCAAAACACCCATTGATTTACTGTTTGATAAAAAAGAGGGACATATTAAACCTATATGTACAGAGATATCCTCACAAGTATTGGCTACTTCACAAAGTACTGGCTACTTCAAACTACAAAACTTTTCAGAAGTTTTTCACTTTTCGGTTGGCTTTTAAAAATAACTCTTAATAGAATATTACACATATATTTAGACTAAAAAAATGGAAAATTAAGTAGTATACAATTTCAGTACATGCCTTAAAACAGGGCTTATTAACCAGTGTACAACAACTGGAAAATTTAAAATCTGAATTAAATGTTTAATTGATTGCTTATGATTATCTCCATTTGAGGATCATGCATTCAGATGCAGTGGCTGTCCTGCTCTGATCCATTTGTGTTTGGAAGAAGTCTTGGATCTCAATTCTCCAGATTAAGTTTCAATTTAAAGTTTTCTTGATGTTGATCTAAAGATCCTTCTATGAAAAAAAAAATGCAAAGGGATTTTTCCAGAGTAATTTAGTTCCAGCTGCTACCAGAGGATTTGATATTCCACAGGGTTTCTCAACCATATCTTTATTTCCTTATATGTTGTAAAAGGGCCTCATATTGGTGGTTTTTTACAGAGCTCCACATTTGCACAGAAGTAATTTTTCCTGGGCTGTGCATGATTATTTTAAAAAAGCAAGTTCTGCAGCAATGTAACATTAAATTTACACAGTAGAATAAACCCAGTCTGTTGCTGTCATTTTATTAAATCAGTAAAATAATATTATTTGATTTCTTATCTCATTGTAAATTTATAGTAACACTATTTAACATTTATCCAGGATATTTACAAATTAGTTACATTCCAAAGCACTTTATAAACTTTAAATAATTAATGTCATTTGTAGAAGGTAAAAAAGTTTGGGTTTTTTTAATTTCATGACATTTACAAATTAACAGACTAATTATAGCATAAAGAGGCTTCATGCCTTTAAAAAATTATCTCTTGTGGTGCATTTATGTAGATATTTTGCAGACATAGAATATTCTATCTCTTTTCTCTTTATCATATCCTCAGTAGTTTTTAAAGAATTTTAAAATGTGCTGGTAGTTTTTAAATTTTACATGTGTACAAGGGATATATATATCTCCACACAGGTAATTCGGCCTTTTGGTTTATGGATAGACTAGTGAATATAAGGGGCTTCTTTAAATTTTTTTTCATCATGTTTGTATGTTTTTCAGGGCAGTATATCCTGGTATTAATGTGTAACTGATTAAACTGTCATGTAATTAGTGCTGTTGTTTGAAAAATAGTCCCAAAATACTATTAAGGGCATCTCTCGTTATCCATATAAAAGTAATAAATTTTTCAGTCTGAAAATGCTTTATAAATGAGGTGATCTCAGAAGAGTTTTGTAGACGTGTGTTTTCTTCTAATGCATCTTGTTAGTAATTAGATATCCTTGTAATCTTTTTTTTTTTCTGGAAGTACAAAGCTATTTGAATATAATTGCAATGATGTGGACTTTGAGCCAGTTGAAAGCATCTGAGGGTTTCCAGTAGACCATGTATTGCAGCCCAGAATGGAGAGTTTTTCCTGGTTGGGACTATTTATTTATTCATTCTCATATATCTAAAAGTGGATACAAAACCCATCAACATAAATCTTTTACATGCTTAATAAATCATCACATTTCCAACACCAAAAAATTTAAGCAATCTTTTTCAAATAATACCTTAAAGATAGTTAAAAACACTAAATTGTGATGGGGAAAACCTGCTGTTAAGCTTTTGACTATTTCTCTTTGCATCTTCCATTGTTAAACGGTTTTGATCTCTCTGATAAATAGCTTAAGCCAATATCAATATTATGACTGAGACTGACTCTGTACCATCAGAAGCACCACAGCAGCCTTGTACTGGTGACAAAATCATCACTGCCAGTACAATTGTCACACAGCTCAAAGTCCAAAGGCTGTGCAACTACAGACAAGAACATTTCTTACGTAATATGACTTTTACACAAAACTTGATACATTACTCATTAGATGAACAGTTTGCTCAATGCATCACTAAATATTCTGTACCTACCCAGACATTTTACCATTTCTCAAGATGGAATTTAAATCAGTTTAGTTATTAATGTTAATTTGTTTTTCCAAATGCATGCAGGTTTTTTTCATGACACAATATCCAAAAAGATATTTTGCATTTGGTTATTCAAGTTCATTTATAATTAATGCAGCTTAAATGTACACAATCATGTCCAGTGAACTGTCAGTCTTTGTACTGCTTAATCAGGGCTAGTATGTTTGTTTTGGCATGAAAAAATATCTAAACAAGAGCAGCAGGATAGCCTTCATCTGGGACAGAAAAATTTTTGGTGTTAAAGCACATGCTACTATCATTAGGTGATTTTGACACTAAAGCTCATTTCTGCTCCTATCTCCAGGATGGATGATTGATCATATAAAACAGTGGGGATCACTGTGATCAATATTACATTCAGACTAGAAAAAAGTCTTCTGGAATATGCATATGGGCAAGATGTGTGGAATTTTACAGTAGTAAATAGAAATTTATTGGATTCTTTTGCTCTATAAAATTTGAAATAGCATGATTTTTTACACCTTTTCCCATACACTCTTTTATTTCCAGCTTTTGTAATTATAGAAATAATTTATAATTCCTATTTAAATTCAAGGATATATTTCTAATATATATGGAATTGCTTTCATATTGTATATTTCTAGGTGACTATTCTTTAACATAATATACTTTGATAACTATGACAATAATGAAACACAGTGTTAAACAGCATATTTACTAGTACACTTGAAGACATCTAATAAAGCACCAGTTCAGAAAAACATCTGCCAGTGATCAATTCCCTGAGTAATAAAACAATGCAGAAAATCTGTCTTCCTGTTAATAAGACCAGTATGTGAGTGGATTAAAATAAATTATCAGTTTCACATTAGGTTTCAGCCTGAGGACAGTGTTCCACTGGCTTGAAGGTTTGAGTCTAGCCACATTTTTCATTTTTTAACAATCAGTCAAGGCTGAATGCAAAGACTCAGGAAATGCCTCAAGGTCTTAACCCACCTGATTGTTATACACCAGAAACTGGCCAAGGCAGAAACCTTTATTTACTCAAACAAAATTAATTGCTGAAAAGTTATTTGTTGGTTTTACATTTTGCCTAGAGATAAAGAAAATACATTTCCTTGGCAAGCATGGGAAAATAGCCTGGCATGTTCTTTGACATTTGGCATTTGAAGCCTCTCCACCTGCTGGAAATAAAAAAGTTAGATACGCCAGCAACAAGAAAATACGTCTCCTGTTGTAGAGGCTCCGATGTGTGACTGCCGCGCACCGCGCGGATCCTGGCTCCTCAGAAAAGGCGGCCGGACGCTGCCCGGAAGGAACGAGCGCTGTCCGTGGTGCTGAGCACCCGCCCGGGGCGCTCCTGGTTGGGTTTGAGGGCAGCTACTGCGAGCCTGCCTCCCTGTCTGAAACAGCACGCAGGGTGTGGTCCGTGTGGACTTCTGTACAACAGCCATCAGCAATATACAGAGCTGTTGCTGCATTGTTTAAAATTCGTTTGTCTTTGCCAAGGTTGAAATAAAAACCTGCTGTCAGCCATTTGCTTCCTTTCACATTTAGGTAAAACTTGTTATTTATATAATTTTTATTTATATTTTTATATATTTATATATATTTATCTATTTTTATATATATATTTTATACACAGGCGCATATATACATTTATACACATATATATGCACATATATATACACACACATATATATACATACATATACATCTGTCTGATACTGACTTCATAGCTTTTAAGTGGAGTCCACTTCGTCTCCTTAGCTGGTTTATATTCTCCATAGATCTTTTTAATAATATCAGATGCTCACATAAGGAAATGCAATTATTTATTTATTTATGTATTTATATATACATATATATATATATATATATAGACACACATATCTAAATTTTAATATATTAAAATGCCTTTCTTGACACAATGCTTCGGCATATTTTGCATAGGATTATTTCATTATTTTTATTATTATCTCATGCAACTACACTAAATAGAGAATAAAATTACTGAATTCTGTAGATAGTTCAGAGCTCCAGCTTTCATTGAAATCTCTTTTTTTCTAAAAAGTTATGGATCACATTCTGCAGTCAATTAATCTTCCTACTTTCTTTGAGGCCAAAACAACATAGCATAACATTTGGCTTTTAATACCAACTGTATGTTTAAAAAAAAGAAAGAAGAAGAAAAGAAAAAAGATTGCAATCTCTATGCTGAAAAACACTTAAAGACTTTGATTCAGGGATAATGAGATCCAAATGGTAGCTGAATGAATGGACAGATGCTGAAGTTATTCCTTCTACTTGGTATCAAATTTTACAGGCATGAACATATAACTAAGCCACTATCATACTACTGTCATTAGAAAAATTTCTAATACTGTTCCATTTTCATTTTGTATAATTCTGTTCTGTTGCTTCAAAGCATCACAGGCTCTCCAAGTTGTCTGTGAATGTTGAAAAAATAGAGTTGCATTACCATTTGCTGTTTAATTTTAAAAAGATGTTCCTCGTCTCCATAAACATATCAGAAACATATTTCTAAGAAAAATCCCTCAAAATATATATTGAATATTCTTAAGCTTATTACTAGAAATGTCAGAATCTATTTATCTTTAATTTCCATAAATGCACAGGAGTATTATTAATAAAACCAAAAACACTTTGTAGAATGTTACCTGTGAAAATAGAAAATTACAAACAAATTAGCATCAGACCTAAAACTGTGCCTTAGATTAATTGCTGGTATCTTCTCCCTATGCACTTGCTTTGTTAAAATTTGTGCTAGGACTTGTGCATGTTAGTACAAATATATTAAATATTATCAATGTTACTGAATAAATTTACCATAGGTCTGATAGTGATTTCATAGCTTTTAAATGGAGTCCACTTTGTCCTCTTAGCTGGTTTATATTTTCCATAGATCTTTTTAATAATATCAGATGCTCACATAAGAAAATGCAATCATTTATTTATTTGTTTATTTATTTATTTATTTTATACTTGTCATTAAATAAATCATTGTAACTAAGCTTCTATATCTATTTCAGGATTTCTTTGTTTCAATCACATATATGTGTATTTATGTTATATATAAATGTAGGGGATTAATCACACAGGCTTATTGCGTGTACTTAAAATATCACACAGCATTACCTTATATGATCATGCATTTCTTAGAATCACTAACTGATGTTAACTTTATTTCCCATTTGAATATGCTAAGTTTAAAGAACTACACTCAGTCTGCCCAAAACTTTGCAAATTTCCTATACGAGTCTAAACTCCAACAGCAAAACAGAAGCAATACAGTGTGTTCCCACAATGCTGTCAAAATGAAAGACAGGAGTACTGCTGGTTTTTTTGTTATTTCCTGGACTTATTTTATGTGGCTTCAGTTCTGACTTTAATGTTAATCAGTAATAAAGTGAATTCCTTTTGACAGCTCCTTAAAATTCTCAGGAATGTTTCTGCAAAATGAAACCATATTGCTCTCATAAAGTGTACTCTATCTGACAGCTTGCTGACTTTCTGTCAAGGAACATACACTCACTTCTGGGAAGCTGAAGTTTAAAAAAACAAAAAAAAAGCACAGAACTAAATTTTGCAAAATGTACTAACTCAGTTTGCCCGAGAACAGGATGCTGAATTATACATGCACATACATGGAATTCGGGTGCAACTTTGTATGAATTTTCAAGCATTTGAATGTTCAAAGGCTTTGTTTAAAACATTAGAAAGTTTTCAGAACCCATTCTAATAAATTTTATCCACCTTGACTCACAAAGTCTTTTAAATTAAATGGGTTGATCTGGATGCACAACACTCATATTGTGGGTATGTTATTTTGCAGAGGGAATATGAGCTGTTCAGACAGCTATTATACCTTTTGAGAAAGGCATAAGAGCTGTAGCACCTTAACAGGTTTCCTTCCAGTCTATTTACCCATAAATCTGGGTTGAACCTAACAATAAAGTCTACCCAAGTGCCTGCTCTCCTGTTTTCATTTCACCTACAATAAATACAGTTTAGGTGAAGCTTTTTAACACTCATACACCAATCAATCATAGTAGAGAAGCTATTCAATATTCAACATTCCCAAAGAAGGCACAAACATGAAATTATGCAGTGACTCCATGACTCCATTCAGAAAGGAACAAAGCAGTTGTGTCTGGGTAACTTTTACTGAGGGATGTGACAGCTTGTTACGTCTCTTTCCCCTCCCGTAATAAAAAGGTGGATTGTTCTGCATGAGAAACATGACTGTCCTTTCAGTCATCTGAGGCACAATGACCTAAACTGACACCTTCCATGTCAATCATCTTTTCACCTGCACTCTATTTCAGTGCTGCAAGCCTAAGGCTTACTATGAAAAAATATAGAGAGCATTACTTCCCCAATAGCATGTTTGAACATTCAATATTCTCCCAGTTCATAGTGCTCAAAACTTATTAATATCTTTGCTTAACTGAAGCAGTAGCTACTGCTATATTTTAATAAGCAGAGTATTTTCAAGCTCTCTAAATACTAATGATGACAAGCAAACAATCCATTTGCATTTGAAGGTTACTGTCAAAGAAAACTGATAGTCCTTAGCAAAATCCAGCACCAGGAGATACTTGAACAGAAAGAGAGAGGAACATCTCAGGCAACTGTGAGGAATCACAGTTTGCAGTAAAACAGTTCATAAATCAATGAGTCAGATGATAGTGAAAAAATGAAACAGTAGAATTCACTGCATTTTAAAACAGAGAGTACATTGCATTCAAAAGAAAATACCTTTTTACTTAAAGCTGGTTCTGGTTTCCTTTTCCTTAGTGTTGCTATGGCTGTTGAGGCCAGGTAAATTTGATCAAATGAATCAAAGCAAAGGGTGAAGTATCTGTAGTTACTACTCTTCAAGGATCCTTTTGAATACCACCCCTACAACACCAACAAAAAAAAAAAATTTAAAAAGGCTTCTTGCAATTCTAACTGTAAGTAGTACTCACAGATCTACATTCCATACGTAGTGAAGAGACCAAGGGAAGGTAAAACATTCAACTCTGCATATGTTATTCTAAAATACAATTACATATTAGAAAAAAGTAGTATATAAGGTCCTCTGCAACCACTAGACCTTCACAAAGAGAAACACAGTATTTTTTTCCTATTGTTATTCAATTCACAAAGCTATCCTAGACAGGCAGGGAAATGACTAAGAAAAAAATGTCAGAAATGATGTTATACTAATGACCTTTGGGTTCCTATAAAAAAAATTCAAAACCACATGTGTTTTGAAAAGAATCACTGGCTCTCAACTGTCATATTTCCCTGCCAATAAATCTTCAGCCAGCGTAGAAGTTGTTAAGCAAGTCACAAGAATCCTACATAGGTATTTCTGGAACAAATTTTTCAATACCCTTCAAAAATGTATCTAATCTTGAATTGATATGTCAGTTCCCTTTAGAGAAATAACTAGATGGGGCATTTGTAACTATACTCTACATTTTATCTTTTCATAATTACTTTCTTTGAACTGAAATGAATTTTTATATTTTGGGTTTTTTTCAACTTAAGAAAGAAATATTGCAAGAGATGTTCTAATTTTGTCTTGGTTGAGTGAAATAAACATTGCTTTGTGTTCAAGTCACATGATATATCAAAATTCTCTGTTTTGTTTTATTGCAGAAGGGAAAAAGAGTTGCATCTGTGGAAATTCCCAGCAGAAAAAAAAAAAGCCAAACCTATTTTACATTCAGCCTAACTAAGAAATTTCAGTGTCTCATTGATTAGTCTTTCCTGAAGGTGGGAGAATAGGGAAGGGAAGAATGGGAGATTTCAGAAGTGTGGTTTGATATAAAACACCCCAGTCAAACCTTTCAGTCATTAGATAAAATTCAGGGCTTTCTAATTTTAAAAGGGGAAAGGATCCATTAAAATTATTTTGCTTTCCTCCCAGGTCCAGTTTTTCTGCATGTTAGGAAGATTACTAAAGACTTTCTGTACATATTAAGATACTGTTTCTTCATACCTGCTTGAAATTTGCTCTGTTAGAGGATGTAAGTCAAGAAAATATTTTCAGCTGCAGCTTTTCACCTTGGCTTTAAATATCATACAAAAGGCCTTTTATCTTGTCTTTTTGTAGACAGGAGAGACAGTGCCTTTAGAAAAATATTCAATGCTTTGTGCCCTCAAGGTACAGTGGCTCATCTAGGCATTGGTTCTTATCATCATTTAATATGTAACTATCTTTTTTGATAAATCAATTCACTGACTGTTCTTAGATGTTAACATGTTTCCCAGAGCAGATCACAGACTGTTCCAGTAACTGCTCTGAACAATTTCCAATCTTTCCCTTTTTAAAACAGACTGCAAAAGTAGGCAGAGCAGTCTGACCTCAACTTCAAATACTGTAAACAAACAGACAAAAAATCCTGCATTTAAGTCGTGACTTAAAAAGTTGCACATTTGCATCAAAACATGAACATTTCTAATGGAACATGAGCTATGGTGTGATGGTTACGTATCAGCAGTGGTATTGCTGTGCTATTAACAGTTCTTCTGCGAGCGTAGAGGTTCACAAGTCTTGAAATGTCATTCTTTTCTATGTCCATCTTGTGCCTGGTACTTCTACCAAGTTCAGCACACACCTAGAAGAAAGGAATACTTGAAGTAGAAAGTATCATTCCATTTTGCAAGTATGGCAGCATCATGGGAATTTCTCAGGTATTTCCAATTTTGCATAAAGATCTTCTGGTGAGGTTTTTTTGGTTTTCATTTTCTGAAATGAGCTTATAAATTCCCCTATTGCATTCTGCACTTCTGTTAACAATGTAGTGCTTTGGTAGGCATTACTGTAAGATTTGAATGTGAAATGTACTCCTGTAATAAAACTAAATAGGCTAGGATGGAAACCTGTTACTTCTGAAAGCCAGAAGCATCTTCCTTTTTATAGCATTACAGTCATGGCAGTCTCAGTGGTCTCCTTCTCTGTTAAACAAACACCAAAAATTTAGGAAATCCTTGAGTCTGGGATTATTTTCTCATAGGATCAGTTATAAAGTAAAGATCTAGACCTGTAATAAGATTTTAAATATCCCTAAAGAAATTTTCCTTCATTTCTGGAGATACATAATTTGCTTTAATTAGCTGGAAACAATAGCAAGCATTTTGCCAAAATTTCTTTGCATTACTGGAAAAAACAGATCTGGTGCTCTTTTTGTTTTATTTTTACTTTTTTTGCCTATTTGATTGCTTCAATTTATAGTATTTCAGTTTCTTTAGAATGACATCACCTGCAGAGACAGCCCTGCTTTTATATTTATCCATGTTTTATATTTTTTATGTGATTAAATTCAAGAGAATTTGTAAATAAGACCAGACCAAAAATAACACCATTTCAAGTGATTCTCTTATGGTACAGCTAACTGCTCCTTAATGTCACTTCTGAAATAGAAATTCTTAAAAAATTAAATCAATTTACCTAAAAAATATCAGGTCATCAGTGCTGTAGGAAACATAGCAAATTCTCAAGACTAGAACACTATTTTTTGAAGCAATTCTCTCAACCCCTATAAAGTATTTGATCAGGTAAGACATTTATTTATGTTCGAATTGGCAAATGCAGTCACCCAGATAATTAAGTGGCTGAAAAATATTGATCTGCTAGGCATAATGGGGTCAATGTCAGAAATGTTTACCAGAGTAATGTTAACATTGATACATTCCATTCCCTTGTAAAATTATTGGGTTAGGTCTTAAGACCACATCTCTTTCCAATAATCTTCAAGGATTCAATTCAATTCAAGAATCTTAGTTCCTACTATTTGTGAGGAGTGAAGCAACATAAAAATGTTTAATACAATTTTGAAACCTATGAAAATATCCCCTGAGGTATACTCAGCATGATACTGTAATATCTGTCATGATCACTCTAATAATGAATTTCACAAGAAGTTTGTGAAAAGTAAAGTAGCACAAATTAAGACTCTGTGGCCACAACGAACATGTAGAGCCATTAATAAAGACAAGTCAAAATATCGGTGTGACTTTTTTTTCTGCTCAGTGTGCCAGAACCTTTTCTACTTGCAGTGCTAGTTTGGCATGTCACCATAGCTGTAGCACATTTTCATCATTACAAATAAATTTGAAAATTCATGATGCAAAAAAAGACACTGAAAGCAAGAGCAGACATTCTTTGCTTTCAGTAGGGTATGGCTTGTGCTGTGTCATTGCAAAATGATTAGATTGCTAGTTATTTATAAAAGTATTATTTAAGACTGCTACTTTATTTAGGCTGGATAGACCAACCAGTTTTTCCAGTGGATTTATTTCTGTTGCACATAATTTCTCTCTACATTTCTGCGTTGTCGTGAGGTGTGTGACATCAAGATCCATAATTCCAAAGGCTGGCACCCAAATGGTTCTATTCATGTGAAGCAAGTATTTGCACTTTTTGGGCTTTATCTATAAAATCCCAAGTGATATAAAGGCAAAGAGCTGATTAAATACAAGAACTAAGGTGTGGTAAAAACTGCTTAAGGTGCTGGTTCAAAAGAAAGAGAAGAAAGCTGTTCCTCATATAATTAATCTGTGGAGCTCCTGGCCCAAGAGTACATGTTAAAAATCCAGGGAGACTAAAGAAGTGCCTAGCTTAAATCATGGAAAAAGATCTGTAGTGGTCTATTAAGTATGAAAAGATCCCCATTGAGCCAGAAAGTCCCAGAACTGCAATTTGTTTGAGACTAGACAGATAGTCTGGGGAGCCATTACTGCATACTTGTGCTTGTATTTTTTCCTAGACCTCCACTGTGGACCATTGTCAGAGAGTCTTAATACTGAGCCAAATAAAGTTTTAGTGTGAACAAGAGCCCGTTTTAGGGTTTTTATGTATTAACAATATCACTTGGAACCTATATTTCTAGTTTTACTTCCATAGACTTGAGGTAAGACTACAGGAAAAAAGAATAAGTCAAAGTTATCTAAATGTAATTAATTTTTTATATCACTTGAAGTAAAGATGTCAGATACATGAATGTCCTTTAAATACATTAACACTAAGTTTTCATTTGCATGTAGGTGGCTGAGGAATTATTTTTGTCCATTTGATTGTTACCCCTCTGTTTCAACTTCCTTTTTTCTTTTAAAGTAATTATTATATTTTGACAACTTCTCTTGATGCATAGAAGATAACTTTGCATTTTTTCCACAACAATGGAGCTGTAAGTTTGCTTGTCTTGTTACTGCATCATTCCACAGAAGGTTCATGCCTGTGCAAAAGACATCAATACATTTAACAAGTGGCAATAATGTCTACAAAAATGTTATTAGAACAGAAGCTTTATTAGAGCCTTTGTCTACAACGTTTCTATGGCTGAAATGTCTGTCTTCTCTGTAAATGACTATTAAGACAGGTTTTTTTCAAGGACTTTATTAATTTTTGTTATAGGTTAAGAATTAATATAAATTTTAGTGAAATTCCTTGGCTGCAACAAAGAAGTAAGACCAGTAGTTTGAAGGAGATGATTCTTCCCCTCTCCTCCACTCTCATGAGACCCCACCTTGAGTACTGTGTCCAGCCCTCAGCACAGGAAGGACATGTTGGAGTGGGTCAAGAGGATGGCAAAGAAGATGATCAGAGGGCTGGACCACCTCTCCCATGAGGAAAAGGTGGGGAGAATTTGGATTGTTCAACTTGGGAAAGAGAAGTCTCTGGGGAGACCTTACTTAGGTACCCTTTTGGTACCTAAAAGAGGCTTATAAGAAAGACAGGGACAAACATTTTAGCAGGGTTTGTTGGGATAAGACAAGGGGTAGTGGTTTCAAACTGAAGGAGGGTCAATTCAGACTAGATTTAAGGAAGAAGTTTTTTTACAGTAAGAGAGGTAAAATAACAGCTTTTTGACCAGAGAGGTAATGGATGCCCCATCCCTGAACACACTCAAGGTCAGGATGCATGGGGCTCTGGGCAACCTGATCTAACTGAGGATGTCCCTGCTCATTGAAGTGGGCTTGGAGTAGATAACTTTTGGTCCCTTCCAACCCAATCTAGATCTCTCCTCTCGATTATGTGATGCCTCTTCCAAAGTCTGACAAATTCAGCACCCAGCACACATACATCAGTCCTGTCTGTCAAACTCACTTCTACCATCTGAACTAACAAGTATGCTGAGCGTACCTGCTTCCACACAGACATAGACAAGTAGAAAAGTCTGTGAGAGTGGCTGCTTTTTATATCCTGCTATAGCTTGGGATATAGAAGACTTCAGTTTAGATTTCTGTTTTGAAATAGACTCCTCAGAGTAGAGATCCCCAGACCGTTGTTCTCCATCTCCTTACACAAGGTGAAGAGATAAGTGTCAGCATCACACAAAATTGTAAGATCACCACAACCACTTCTTTCGCCTTCAGTCTGCTGTGACAAGGTTAGCCACCAAACAACCCTTAAGCCAAGATATGTATGTCTGTCTCCTCACCTCAGTATTTCCACGTGGTTATCAGCCACCCACTGACATGGATCAGGTCAGCTCTTACCTGAATTCTGTTCTTTGACTTTTCTCTCCTCAAGGACTGGAGTCTATATTCCACCTTCTGAAACAGCATCTCTAAGTTAGGTATCATGATGTTTAACTTCTCTTCAGAGATCCACTCCTTACTGTCAAATACTATTTTCAGTCATGAAATTTATTCCCTGTTAAAAATTACAGCCCATGTCAAAAAAATTTACATTGATTTTCACTCCTGAGTGATTTTATTATTTTTCTTGGGCCTCATTCCAGTTTTACCACATAAAATGGAAAAAATGCTAAAATGGAGCTTCTTGAGGGAAGCAACACCTGTGTATCACAGAAGAGTATCAAGGAAGAATAGACATGCAGTCATTTGCAATAATCTTTTTAATTTTATTCATCTAAAATTAGGATGCACTGAGTGCTTTATGCCTGAGATGAGTCATACCCAAAGCTCAGGTCTCTCACTTCATTAATAAATGCAACCTGTGGCATGAAATGCAACCAGGGCTATACTAAGAGAAGCATTAAAAACTGGACTATCTAAAATAAAATAAAAGGTCATGGGAAGATACATTTCCTAAGCCAGCACAGTCTACCTTTCTGGAAGGTTTCACATTTAGTAGCCCAGCTGAATGAGGTGTTATGCAGAAACTTTGATTACCATCAGTTCAGACAAAATGCAGAAAGAACCACGTCTCTGGTGAAATTTGTGGATTGCCTCTGCCATTTTTGTGGTGCTCTAAATGCAGCCTCATGGAACCCAGCATAGGTACTATCAGCTAAATGGGGAATGTGCAGTAAACTTAACCCATGAATGCTACTTCTAAAGGCAGGAGTGTAACCTAGTGGCCTTGAGGTTCTGTGTATCACAGTAATACTTATTTTTAGTTTGTTCCTCTCTTTTGGGTTTTCTTTTGGGTATGATTTTGGGGATATGTTTGTGGGGTTCTTTTCTGGAGAAAGTTATTACAGTGACCAGATCCAGTCTGAGATCCTGTACTAAGGTTAATTGTGACTGATAAAGAATGCCACAGAATATTACAACTTCTACTGAAAAAGCATCAAAGCTGAAAATCCAACATCTAGACATAGTCTGACTTATCAATTAAATTTAATTACTAGACTTCAGCTGATTTTTGTCTACTTGGTATCTCTGGCCCATTATTTTTCAAATATCATAAAAAATGTAAAAACGAAACTCAAACTCTTACACTCTTTTTATACTCACTGTTCAGCCTCTGTGTCTGCATCAAATTCTCCCACAGAGTTAAGACAGAAATTTAGTATTGTTCCCTCAGATGCTTGCTCTATTGTAGTCCCAGATGTGAGAGAGTTCATGGACAGGTTTTCCCAAGCAGGCTGTTTTATCTTTGCTATGCTATTGCCAAGAAGAAATACATTGCTTGTTCTCAGCTGGCACTTGTAACACAATACTGCAGTGTGTTCAACTTCCTTCCTATCTTCTTCCTCAGTCAATGTACTTCTGATCAATATCCAGTCTTAAAAGAGACATATACTTCAAGGAATTTTCCAGGAATGGATTTGATTGAAAATGAAAGAAAAATTTTTCACTGACTTTTCAAAAAGGATTGGTTTCCTTAATATTGTAGACCACAATTAATACAATTTTTTCTCTTGTTGAATACATTCACTATTCTTAATCTTCCCAAGTTATTATACCCGGCCAGTGAAAGAGAATTTCTTATGGTATTTGCAGCATTTTGCAGAAAATTTAGAATCATTTAACATAATTCTAGGAACAAAATAATAAAAAAATATTTGTGCCTGGGCAATTTATAGTTTAGGTTGTTCAAGACAATGGAATAACTGCTATGACCAAATTACAGCATAACTTTTTTCCTGGTGGGCCCCAAAAGAGAAAATGTATTTTCCCCCATTGTTTCTAATGCCTAATTTTATATTTCAATCAATAGAAAACCCTAAAAAAAAAAAAATCATATTTTTCTGTGAAAAATGAAATTAATAATAAAGTAAAACCAAGACCAAAAACTTTAGAGTATTAGATAATACTGAATTTTCAATTTTTCATCAAGACAACTTTCTTTTCTTTTATCATTTTTTGTCAGTATTTCCAGATTAATAACTGCAACTGGCTGACCTGCTAAACTGAGTATTGCTAGCAATACCTACTATGATTTCACTGCCAAAGACTATAACTGTAAATATTTACAACAGTTTCCTATCATGCTGCCAGATGACTGCTAGGAAACACGCTGCGTTCATATTTTGCTCTTGCTATTTATTTGCTGTGTGAAGGATGATTCATGTCACACCAGTCTGCATTGCTATTCTGTTTGGTGATAGGTTCTTCTGTATCAAGTAACATCACTCTGCTTCCTGTCAGCTCTCTAACTGGTCTGAGCTAGCTCACCTAGAGACAACCTATTCAGCCAGTCAAATATACTGCACTTCATGAAGGATAAGGTAGAAGTGATTCTGCATCCTCAGCATTTTCTCTGATACATTCCTACTTCAGAGCACCAAAGCCCATGGTACCACATGTGTCTCCTCATTCTCACTTCTCTTTCTGCAAACATGACAGTTGTAGGGGACTGTTATATATCCAACAGATAATTGGTACCGTGTTCTAAGTCGCCTTGGTCTTGCATAGACTTGGAGATTGTCAGCACACTGTCACTGCATTCCAGGAGAGCTCCTATTAGTTAACTGTACTTGACAGCACCTCAGAAACTGTATATTTTAAGTTAAGAAGCCTGACATCATAAAGGTTATCACTTTCTTTCTCTGGATAATTACTCACAGCATTGACAAACATGTATTCCTTCTCCAGTTCATCAGAAGACCGATGGGAATATGTGATTTTTAAAGTTCCTGATGCTTTTCAGAATCATATATTGTTGAAGTCCTTGGCTGATAATATAATTATAGGCCTACATATATACATATGTATATATTTATATGCATCTTTGCCCACTTGGCTATTATCTCTCATCTTTCAGAATATTAATGAAGACATATTTAATCTGAAGAGGAGAGGAAATTCCAAGTACCAGGACTGGAATATTTTTTAACTTCCTGTGCTTTTATTTATTTATTTGTTTACTTATTTATTTTTCTATCTTTCAATCTATCTGTCTACCTATCTAGTGCTTTGAACTTCAAATAGTACAGCTCTTTCTCATCAGAAACAATTGCAACACTGCAGGAATTTGTTCTTTTAATGACTCTGAATCAGGACAGTAGAGACAACTAGGCTTATCAAAGTCATCAACATTATTTTGTGAGTTTCCCTGCTGTTTTATATGTGCATTGTTCTCTACTATGTAAGTACTGCTACCTGAAAATGGTCATAATCAGTGCAGTTAAACTCAGCAGAAAACTCTTGCACAGGATTGTTAAAATCTTTTGGGGATTTGGTTATGGCTGTTCAGCAACTACAAGTGAAGTAGAACTTGTTAAAGTGTCATGTGGAAAAATACAAGAATTAAACTAGTATAAAAATCTTGATACATAATTCTTAGCAGTGTGTGGCTGTCACAGCAGAACTTCCAACTTCATGTGCTCATTATCACAGAGTAGTAGAGAACATTTTTGTTGCAGTAGACTCTTTCCAGGGAGGTAATAATTAGATATCTTTGCATTTTCTGATGTGATTTTCCAGAGACTTCCATCTACATTTTCAAAAGTCACTGGTGGTTTGAGGTACTCGAAGAGAAACAGTTTAGAGTGAAACATGGAGTATCTGCTCACTGAAAACTAGACATTTTGAGCTTCCTCATGCTCTTGCATTTGAAAAATGGAGGAACACATTACTCCAAGGTTACTTGTGAAAATACAGCAACATGACTTCCTGATACTAGAGTAGATATTTTACTCTCATGGGAGGAGCAGATGGCTTTGATAGAAGTTGCCAAAGTGTTGGACTATCAAAGGATTAGTCTTATTACTTGAGAACACAAGAATCCATCATTCTGTTCCAAGGAGAGCATTTTGCTATCACAGAGAGTTGCATAAGAACAAAAAACAATTTACATGATATTTGGGCAGGAGTTTGATACATGCTTCCTGAGAAAGCTGAAGCTGAGGAAAAGAGTCATTTTTAAGAATCAAACTTCCAAAGAAGAGATGAAATGGAGATGGATGTAGGATATTTTACTTGCCTCTTTGTCCTCTGCAGTCAGTTCCTGTGACTTTTATTCATATATCCTAGCATGTGCATTGCATAGGCCCAAGTTATGATGTGAAAAATCAAATTTATACTGTCACATCATGACCAGCCACAAATCCACTTAGACAGGTTTAAGTGAAAGATTTTAAACCTGCAGAACTAGTAAGAAAGGTTTTAATAGCTCAGTCACTCAAAACAAACAGGTTCCTTGATGATAAATAGACTTTAAAGATATCAGAACAGAATCTCAGGAACCTGTAAAATAATAGAAAAAAATAAGGATAAAGGGGAAATCTCTCCTTGAAGTTATTTTACTGAGGGGAAAAAGCGAGACAGGTTGGGGGATGGTGGCATACATGTTATGATGGTGATAGATTTACAAAGGATGGTATCTGATGATAAGGTAGATTTAAATTTCAGCATTTTAGTAGTGTGTAGGAAACTTTGAAACCTTAACATATCTTTAATAGTATTTTTGGGAGGGGATTAACATTATTGCACACACATTTTTATTTGGTATAGAATCTAAGAAATTAATATTTTTATTGTGTGCAATCTGTTAGTTTTATCTGTTGTGCTTACATAGTAAACACTGAGTAGTAAAGTAAGAAGTATTGGCATTGCTCAGAAATGCTCTCTACAATTACAGAGGAATTAAAGAAAGAATTCTGAGTAGAGTTTACCTCTTAAAGGTAAGAAAATTCATGTTCTTGAGCAAACATCAAATGTTTCACAGCATATTAAGTATTTTTCATCGTCCACTATGAAGAAGCTTGTTCATAGAATATTTGACATTGAAGAAGGAAAAATCAAGGGCCATCAAGGGCTTCCTGGGGGGAATCTTCCATAAAACTGGCTATATTCATAAAAAGTCTGAAATCCAGAGACCTAAAGCAAATCATCTAGCAAAATGATTTAACCAACTCTTTGTTCTGTGGTCATGTACCAAAGACGATAAAGTTTTCTTAGCAAAATAATTAAAATATCTCTGAAAGCAGCTGGCTACACATTTCAATTATTTGAATACACAGTTCTCTGACAATTTACATAAGACAGTATTGTAAAACAACCTGAAATAAGCTATTCTCCCTCTACTTATTTTGGTGGCCTCACTTTGTACATTTGTGCAGTAGGGGTTCAGCTGAGACATCTGGCCATTTTGAGAGAGATTTTCTTAGTATTTTTCTGCTATCAGAATAGCTATGTGTATGCAATGTCATTAAAGATGTTTGATGGAATTATCCTGGTGGATGTTCCATTTGCTATCCACCCTGTGGATAACAAGAACTGAGGGAGAAAAGAGAATAATAAAGAAAATGAGAAGCACGTATGTATCTTTGGAAATTACCTAGTCACTCGTATATATTTACAATTGATATTAGAATTAGTCAACTTCGAAATTTTATCTCAGTTCAACCACCACAATATATACTTAATTTTGTGAGACCAAGAGAATAATCTGATATGAAACAAGAAGACTATTCCAAAATTTGTCACTGGGCATAATGCAAACTCTCTTTACCAATAATGTCTTATTCTGTCCTGGCAAAGGTCTGACATTTGTTGCTTTGTATTCCTCTCATGAGCAGCTTGCTATAAGTGATTAATTCAATTACATTATCTAAACAGACACCGGGGAGTTTTGTGTCAGCTTTATGAAGTATAACGGACTATGTCATATGTGACAATGCCTACCAGGAGGAGATTTTCAGCAGTGTTGAATGCACTTCACACATATTTTCAGTAACAAGAAAAAAATTACAAAGGAGTTAAAGTAGCATTGTGGGAAACAGAGAAGCAGAAACTTCTATAAGCATTAGTAAATTTGATTTACAGCCCTGGAAGGAGCTTGGGTTGATGTAGTGGCAAAGCTGTGCAGGCTTTAAGCAGAAGAATCATAAACCTGTGTTTCTATAGTTATAAGTTAGAAAATGTATTGGGTGATATGGTGAAAGGTTTTACGTATAGTAACGTGATTTTATAATTTAAGAATTTAGATGCTATAATAGAAGTATATGCGCGTACCTGACCTAGAAAGTCATAGGTTGTGAAACAGATGCAATGCAGTAAAAAGTACTAAAGGTGATAGGTTATAAAGTCAAAACAAAGTTTCATGTTAATTGCTTAGTGGACCAAAAAGTTATTGTAGCGGGTTGGGTTTGTAACCAGGCAGAAACACCAATTTAGTGTAGTGGTTTGGCCCAAAATACTCATTACTGTTTATCTTCTTGAGATAAGAATTAGTAGAAACACAAAGCAGGCACCAAGCTTGAAAGAATATAAAGAAGTTTATTAACAGACCTAAAAGAAGGGGAAAAAAAATTATACCACCTTCAGAACTCTCCTCCTCCCCTCCACCTTCCTCCCTTCTCCCACTGACAATGTAAAAAGACAACCCTTAAGATGTTCAGTCAGTTTACCACTTCCATAATAACCTTGTTCAGTCCATTTAGAAAGAGAAGTCTCTTCTTGCTCGTGCTGTGAAAACATTATCACAACGAGACAGCCACCCACTTCCAAATATTGTTCAGTCCATTTAGGAAGAGGAGTCTCTCTGCCTGCGTGTGAGTCCTTTCCCCCGACTTGCAGCTTTTCCCGCAACTGCTTTCGAGGGTCCACTCTTGAAGTTTTTTGAGGTCGAGCCATTCAGAAACAAAAAACAGAGGCCCTTCTTCCCTGGGAGCAAAGGGTCTTCCTCATCTTCATCATTAGGACTATCTCTGGGAGCATCTCTAGGAACTGAGGTTTTCTCCTTTCCCATTTGGAGCAAAAGTCCTCATCTGGTTCATCTCTAGGGACTGAGGTTTTCTCCTTTCCCATTTGGAGCAAAAGTCCTCATCTGGTCCATCTCTAGGGACTGAGGTTTTCTCCTTTCCCATTTGGAGCAAAAGTCCTCATCTGGTCTATCTCTCCCTGTCCAAACTTCTCATGAAATTACAGCTGTGTCAGCATCTGCCTATCTCAGCGCAGGTGCTTTTGCTTGTGAGTTGAACACTCCACCCCCCATATCTTCATGAAATTACAACGGGATACTCTGATATATCATAGCTTTACAAGAGAATTTCAGCTTTAAGCATCTCCTCTCTCTCTTCCCTCAGGTTTTCAGCTCTTCACAGCAATAAAAGGGTTAATCTCACCTCGGCCTTGCAGCTTTGCAGCTGGAATGTTGAATTTTTCTTATCAAAGTGGAGAGGGGGGAGAGCCGAGCTGCTCCGGCTGCCCACGGCAAGGCAGTGGGAGGGGTTCCACAGCTGGAACAGGTCCATCGACTCCAGGACGGCCGTGGCCCGGCCCGGCCTGGCCCAAGCAGGGCTTGGCCGGGCCCGCTGGCCCCCACACGGGGCCCGCAGCCACCTGTCCCAGTGCTGGAAACGAGAGAGAGCTTGGTGGGGGAGTTTGTCTATTCTTAAGTGTGTATCACAGAGGCGGTCACAACTTTAAGTGGCTTAAAGAATTGTCCATATTCAAACTGGCCAGCTGATAGGTTCTCTCAGGTCCCAGAGGAAGCTGTAAGCACCCCTTAGCAAGGACATCCCTTCCGGGACTATGCTTGCTAACCTACTACAGTTATAAATTACGATGTAACTCTGAAACTTGTGACTTTCTCCATTATGGTGACTTGTTACTAAATCACGGCCTCTGAGACTTATGCCTTGTTTGCTTTTAAGTAATAAATAGTGATAATTGTGATCGTCCCATCTCTTGGATAATAAGGCACTGACAAAATAACGTTTTTCTGACTATTCAAATGGAAAGAGAAAAGAGAGAGATCTGGTCACAAACAGCTGACCTGCACTCTTATGTTCCCTGATATATTCAGAAAACTTTACAGTTGAAATATCCAAAATAAATGTAGTTACTGCACAGGGTTAGAACTAGATGATCTTGAAGGTCCCTTCCAAACCAAATCATTCTATGATTCTATATGCTTTAGACTGCTAAATGGAGTCCACTTAAAAAAACCTAAGGATTCCTTACATAATACATCATTATCTTAAACAATTTTATTTTTTTAATCCAGACCTCTTTATGCTTATTTTAAATCATTTTTTTCTTACTCTTTAAAGCATTTCTGTGACATTATACACTTTCCTGTATCTGGCTTTTTTATTCAAAATAAGATGGCTAATCTCTGATAGGACAAGTTCAAATTGTCTACACATTAGTCTGAAAAATGGACAGTGGCAACAGATGTATAATTTCAATGTCTGCAGGAGCTCTCTAAGGGCAGTAGACCAGCTGAGAAATGCATTAAGGAGTTGGGTGAATACTAGGACAGTAAAGTTAGAAGGCTAGAATAAACTGGGGCAGTGAGAAATTTGCCTAAAAAGTAGTAGAAGAGACAAAGAAGTTCCTGGTGAAATTTACTTTTTAGCTGTTGTTCTGCTGAAAAACAGGTCTAGAGAGGATGGTAGAGAAATGATTGGCCAAGGGAAAGTTGGAAGGTCTACTGAAAGGTTTCCATGAGAGATACTGGTGTGAATACCAGCCGTTTGAATGGAAGGCCTTCAAAGAAGGAACCAAAATTAAAATCAAACCTTATTTCTAGGAGTTTAATTTTGAACTCTAATTATGTGCTAAAATGCCTTGCTAGACTTCATCTTGCTCTCTTCAAAAGAAGAAAGTGTTGCTTAATGAGGAACCTTTCAATACTGCCTTTTTCTCAATCTAAAGTGCTCACTTTAGATTCTCATGCACTCTGCTCTGTATTAACGCACCGTGCGTAGATTCGTGAAGGGTAGCTGCATTTCCCTGAAACGTCCCTGGCAAAGGAATCATTCTGGTGGGTGCAGTATAGCACTCCAGCAAGCTTGCTCCTTTCACTCACACAGCTGTTGGGACAGACTCTCACCACACACTCAAGCTGGATAGCTCACGCATTACCAGAGGCAAAGAGCCAGGAGGGCTCTCCTGTATGGCACTTCCACAGACAAGGTTTATTGCATCCTGCCGCGAAGGGAGACCAGAGACGAAAGAGAGGCCCAACCACACAGTGACCAGGGTTTTTGTACTGGAGCGGGGAGAGCATCAGAACCAATGATCTGAGGGCACGGGAGTGGTACAAAGGCAGGACTAGGGTATGGGAGCCAATGGGGAAGGTCTGGGGATGTGTAGGGCAGCAAGTCAATCAAACAGACTAAGTCTGCATGGCACCACAAAGCTTGATGGGAGAGGCTTTTCCTTTCTCATCATGAGGTCAGGGTGTTGTAAACGAGGCAGAGACTTTTTGGAACGAAAAGCCAACTCGTTTATTTATTAACAACTGAGAGCGGGAACCCAGGATAAGCCCAGGCTCCGCGCAACAGGCCAGAACAGTGTGACCCACTGGGTACTCCCTTGGACACCAAGTTCTGCAGGAGGACCCCCTCTCCAAACAAAACAAAAAACAACAGCCCCCCCAGATAGAATCCCAGGACCATTCTTATGCCCTCTGTCAGTTCATAATTGGTGCATTTTGGATCCTTCCTCTGACTGGCTCATTTCTAGGGCTTCTATTGGTCTTTATCAAGACGCATTCCTATCCAATCATTTCCTGAGGGCATCGAATGATTGGATGATTCTTTATCCAGTAACAGTCCAAGATGTTGACATCACCTGCGTGAAGTAATCTTCTAGTCTATCACATCCTCAATTACATCCCTACCTAGTGTTCACACTCCAATATTACACCCATACAGTTTTGCATCATCCTTAATTAACATGTTAATCTATTTAACTATCAACTCCCTTTTTTTTACGTCTCATTTGAACAGTAACAATCAACACTCAGAAACAGATTCATTTATTACAAGGGGGTGCTCTTAAACCTCGGATTCAGTCCACCAGCAGGCCTCTGCTATTTCAGGGCTCCTTGGCCCCTCAGCCATCACTTTTGCTGGTTCAGTCACCTCAACACTGTATCAAGGTTCTGGACAGGTAATACTCCACCCTATAGTTAAGTCATTCATACCTAAACATACTTATTGAAAGTTTTACACATCTCAGAGTGTTGCATAAAGGATTATGAGCAATCGTTAGTGAAATCTAAATTGAGGATTTCAAAACTTTCCTGTAAAGCTGATTTGAACGCATGTCCAGAGGCATGCTGAAATTAGTAACAGTTTGCTTTGAAAGTAAAGATATTTAATTTTTTTAGTCTAAAACATCTGATTGTCCTGGTTTCAGATGGGATAGGGTTCATTTTCTTCTCAGAAGCTCGTACAGTGCTGTGTTTTGGATTCAGTATGAGAATAATGTTGATAACACACTGATGTTCTGTTTGTTGCTGATAACACGCTGAAGTTCTGTTTGTTTTTAAATAGTGCTTACTCTAAGTCAAGGACTTTTCAGTGTCTCATGATCTGCCAATGAGGAGCTGCAAGGGAGCACAGCCAGCACAGCTGATCCAAACTAGTCAATTCCAATTCTCCTGCCCATGCTACCAGGGAAGAATGGGAGTAGTTAGTGAGCAGCTGTGTGGTACTTGGGCTGGGATTAAACCATGACAGTCATTTAAAGTTTATTTCTGTAATTTATAGTACTAACAAAGGCTCTCAGAAACTTTTAAATAGGAAAAAAAAAAGTAGTTGGTTTCAGGGGAATGAACTATCTAGATCAAGCCCCCAGGTATGTTTTATTGTCTTCCCAAGCACAGAAAAATTGTTTGGCATGATACTTCAACAGTGCTTTTCTTTTTTTTTTTTCCAGTTTAGTAAGAAATCAATTAATAAATTATTCATTTTGCTGTATAAGAAATTCTTATTCAAGCTACCTAGCTACTTCATTTGGCCTGGAAGATGTAAATAGAGTTATAGTTCTTCTTAACTCTATTAAGAACATGTAGAAGTAATGAACCTTTAATTCTCTAATGTCCACTAATTGATGCAGGATTTAGGGTTCTACAAGGCATTTTAAAATTACTGCCACTGTCCTAACAGAGGCAACAGGTGCTGTTGGAGGGGCTAGAAATTCCTTAGGTGCCATTTTCTAATTGCAATATTTACATTTATGTTTTCCACACTTCATGCTTTGCTCAGAGCTTAAATCCACAATCATCCATGTTGTTGGGCATTTTGGTAGAGCAGCCTTAGACAGCCTGGTGGCTTTATCAAAATCATATCTGGAAAAAGAGGGAAATATTTCAGCACAGCATCATATTTAGCCTGGTACACTTTTGTTTCCTAAGCAAAATAGTAAGAATTTGCTTATAGAGGACTACATAGGCAGCATTCAACAAAATGGAAAGTGATTTTTGTAGTGAAATAAATTAAAAGGAAGACATGCTTTCTTTCTCAGGTTCTTGCTCTGCCCAAAAGACAAAAAAGTGAGGATAGACACATAAGTATGGCTTCTGTTGTTGTTTCTCCCTAGGAAAGTTCAAGGCTGCTTTACATTTAAATTTTTATATTTGATCACAACACAGCATAATAATAATATGTTATGATAAGATCAGAAGGTCATCTAGTTATTGTTCTTGTCTGAATGAGAATATATAAAAACTTGCTATTAGTGGCCTGTAGCAGGAAAGCAGATGCTGAAATACTGCTAAGTGACATTAAAAAGGACTGTATTAATATCTTTCTCATTTTCTCAGTGCAGACATAAATAATACATAAATGCTAGAATGGGAAAAGGAGATGCACGATTTGCACACATTTATCCTTGGGTTCAGCGCAATTTTGCTGTGCATTGACACATCACAGCTTTCTTTAATAATCTCTTTCATCATAAAGTACTGGATATTGAATGAGTGAAGCCAGAGCAATCTAATTCTCAGACTTGTAGTCTGAGAATACCCACATTTCTGAGAAGCACTGAAAGAAAGCCTAAAAAGACTCAGAAATGTTCAGTCTCACTGTCACTCTTTTTCTGTCTCTGGTGTAGGTAGGAGTTTGAATTTGGGTTGTGGGAATTGCTTTGAAGTTCTCTCTTCTTTATTCCTCCATGTCAGCATTCACAAGGACAGAAAATTGGAGATGCAAAATATAAAGCCCTTAATCACCTTGATCAAGATAATCAAATGACAAAGGCTTGAAGAATGGGCTGTAGGCTGAAAAAAGACAGGACAAATTCCAATAAGACTCTTCCCCATTTCAGAAACATTCATGTGCCACCAAGAAAGGAAAATAATTTATTCCCTGTTATAAAAACACAAATTTCCTAAATGGAGGTCAAGGACCTGATTTGAGCTTGAGATTCCTATCTGACTTGAAAAACAGGCCCTGAATTCTACTTAGTCTGGTGGTAAAAACAGGGCAAAAAATGTAAGCAGAAAAAATAGCCTTTATTAAAATGAAGTGAAATATGCTACTTTTCCCCATAGACCTTGCCCAGTTAATTCCATGAATAGTGTGTTCATTCTCTGGAATTTAAATGGTGTCTTCCCGCTGAAACTTTAGCTCAGGCTAATCAATAAATGCTGCAGCTGGTCAGACTCCTGAACTGCAGAATTACGCAAACATCAATGGATACTTTAAATAGAGTCTTACACCAGGTTCAAGTAATATAATGCCTGGGGCATTGCACTGGCTTAGGGCAAGCAGAAAGATTGTGTCCAGTTGTGGGGCTGTCTTATCTTTTGCGACCTCTAGCAAAGGCAGGGTAAGAAAGTGACATCAACTTAAAGCAATTATGCCTGATCCAAGCTGATAGCTACTCTTGCAGTCCAGGGAGAACGGTTGCACAGGTCTGGCAAGTAGGAGGCAGAAACGAGTTAGAAGATGCCTGAGGGAAAGAGGAGGGTTAAAAATGCCTCAGAGAGCTAAAAATGTCTCCCTGCCCTTCTGGTGATGTTATCTAATATATGCCGAATACCCATACGTGCAAGCCTTCTGTATCATTCACAGAATGCTCAGCAATGCTGTGCTGCAAGCTCTAGTTTCACACTTCCTCACCTTTTGTTCCATTGCACTCTGCAGCCTTGCCACTGTGTTAATGCAGGTGTGGGTTGGACTGGGCATTTGGCTGCATGCATGCAAAAAAGGAAGTCCTTTGAAAGGTTTTAAACTGTCATAAAACCAGCACTGAAGTGTCCTGTCAATCCTCCTTTCCCCGGCTGTACAAATATTTTGATGTTTGTTTCTAAAGAGTTTGAGTTCACGTTATGGAGGAGATCTTTGCTTACAGAATCTTTACTAAACCCTGTTTTCTACTTGTCAATTCAGCACTAAAGGACCTTGTTTCTTGGTGTCTGTTGCCTATGGCCTATCCTTGTGACAGCTAGGTGCATGCTGTTAAATGAAATTAGGAAGATGTTATTCATGGGAACAGCTGAAAACTGAAATTTAGCATTTCCTGAAAATACTAATTTATCTAGTCTCCTTTTCAAAATCAAACATGAGAAGGATAAGAAACATGCCATAAGAGGTTAACTAATACATCACAGGAAGAATCCACATGTCTAACTTATATGCTGATCTCCTAAGGACTGCAATGACTTTTGCAAATTTTTGCAAATTTAGGAAGTAGGTAGAACTGCATCTTTCCTGAGCTGATAGATTGGTTTCAGAGAAGTAATGCAAGACATTGAGAAGACGTTTTAGTTACTCACCTCAAGGTCTTGTTCTGATCTTCTCTTCTGGTTGTTTATACATTGTTGCCAAATCTACACTGTCAAAGATCATGCACAAGGACAACAAACTACGATGATTTTTTTCTTAACTTCATTATTTGTGAGCCAAACATTAATATTGGGTGCTTTTAATTTTAATTTTTCCTGATCTTTGATATTTTTGCTATGTCTTTCTACAGAATATCTTGCAAAGAAATTTCTACTTTAGGTCTTTTATTACTTACTAAACCAAGTCATGAGGAAAAATATATGGTATGGGAAATAGATTATTATATTTTAGTAAAAGAAATCTATACTATATATAATCTATATTATATAGAAATCAATATAGTTGAAAATTAGAATTAGGAAAACAACAGTTCTTCAAATTAATCTTCATTCTCCTCTTCAAGACACCAGGCTTCCAACTGTCTCATTGCAAAGGGAGCAGTGTGTGATTTGTTCTGGAAAGATGTGATATATTTATAAATAGAACCCTACAATGCAGTAAGTGATAAGGCATTTCCATTGATTGTCCAGGGAGTCCTTCCAGTTCTGGAGGAAGACAGTCTGTTATTTCAGTATGATAATAAAATGTATGATTGTGATGGAATTTAATATGACAGGCTGCTATCATTTCAAATGTACTAATACTGAAAAAAAAAATTGAGTAAAAATAGAACTTACTACAAAAAAAGAAAAAATTAAAAATTTGAATTTCTTTAAATATTGCATGCCATTCCTTCACCATAGCATGTTTTCATTTTTAAAAACTATAAGGGGCTTTAATAGAATTTTAACTTAAGCCAACAAATATCAAAGCCCATTTTCCCTAACATTTGAAAATTACAACATACTACCAAAGCTAAAAGTGTGCTTTGTTCTTTCTATAGCAGTTTATAGAGGCACACTTATATGTTGAAGGAAATTATTTAAGACAAGTATTTGGCCCGGAAATTAATTAATTTAATAATAACTTTTAGCTGCAGGTAAAAAGAAAGATGTAACAGAAAATCTACTAACAACTTCATCAACATATTCCTGAGAAATATTAACATAACTGAGAAAAATTTATCAGGAGTGAAGGATCAGAAATGGTTGACATCTAGCCAAAGGAATGGAAACTGGTGAGTCCAGGTGGCTGGGACCTTATCCTACAGAAGAAAGATGATCAGAGAGAAAGTCAAGTTTTCAACAAAGGTTATTATTGTTCAAACTCCAACAGAACATCAACAAAGGAAGAAAGAAAGATCATCAGTCTTGGCTCCAGCACTGACCCAGCTGATGTGGTCTCCAGGGTCCTGGGGGTGCACCACCTGGGCTCTTTGTGAGAGTACCTTTTTATAGATATGTTTTCCCCACCCTGGTGCTAAATTTTTCACTTCCTATGCTAATTAGTTACCATGTGCAGTTCATTTTTCTAGACCATTTGGAAATGGACTGAAGGGCTTTGGGGGTTTTTGGTGGTCTTGATCACCCCCTGTGGTGGCCGGTTGGCCTGTGGCACAAGAGACAGAGAGAGCTCTTGGTAAGAAAGTCTCTGGTGCCAAAGACTTATCAGGCATGGTGAGGGAAAGAAGCCTCACCCAGGATGCCTTGTTCGGTTATGGTAATCTATGCCAGTTCTGCTTACCCGGTTGGCTCCTGGTGTTAGCCACACCCCCATACCTAAGCCTGAGTTTTCCCATGATCTGGGTCACTTGCCTCTGGAAATCTTCACAGGTATGAGCAATAAACGGCTTTCTGTGGAAATCTATGCAAGGACCTTTCCTATCTCCTGGCCATCGGCTTAATATTACTGAAGCTGTCCGTGCGTTTGTGTGTGCACGCGTGTGTGAGTGTATTCAGCAGATCCTGCTGACAGATTTTGCTGTAGAGACACTGTTTAAAGGTCGCGACACTCCGTGCTCTGGCACGGACCCTGCAGAGCCAGAGAGAGACAGTAATAGCCCCCCTATTGGACCGACCTTTGGTCATCAGTCCATACCTGCTTCTTGACCTCACTCCTGAAATTGGACTGCAGTGTGTTGTGCTTGTCTCCGAGAGCCAGAATTGTTTGTCCAGAAAAGTGCTGCCCTATCTCAATATGGCCCCCATCTCCAGTTACATGCTGTTCTTTCTTGCCTGTTTGCGCAGCGTGTTCTTACCGACAGTCCTGGGTTGGTTCCATTGCTATCTCGTTACCGCTGTGTGACGTGTACACATAAGCCCCTCATCATCTGGGCTTCCACAACAGTTACTTGTTTAAACAGTCCCTGCTACTTGTGTGAAACTATTTCAGCATATTAAAGACAAAATACTTGACAAATTGTAAAGACAATCTTATACAGCTGTAACTCCGTCAAGATTCATGATTTTGTTTATTGAAGATGTGAGGACAAGAGTTTTGATGGAACTAAGTTCCACCATAATCTTATTCAGCTTATTAGTAGACCTTCTAGACCTTGTTGACTTGCTTTTATTATTTTAAAACTAAATAAAGGTAGAAGCTTATTGGCCTTTTAATTAATTAAATTTAATTTAATGTGAAACATTGTTATATTGAGAGAGTTATTGAAAAAGAGAAATAAAATGTCTTTGGGGCTTCCCAGTCCTCCACAGGGGCTTTAACTGATGCTAAGTGATCTCATGCTTCAGTGGGTAGTGGGCATATGTTTCCTACAGATTTTTTTAGAAACCTCAGGCTACTACAACTCTTAAGCATATGACCCTGGGTTTTAGGAACGGAAAAAATAGCTGTTACAACTGGATTGTCTGACTTCTCATGTTCTTTCACATATAACATTAGATACAACTAGTTGTAATATTTTGTCCAGATTTTTGATCATAGTGCAAAAACACCTGGCCATATCACACTTAGGTTTCCACAGTAGCATCAGGTACTTTTAATCATTTCACAGACTTTACCAATATACAGAGGACTGCTTGCATCCTCCAAGATCTCCCCATAGTTAACTTACATTACCCAAAGTCTATCAACTAAAAAAGGACCAAGGCACAATTACTGACATTGCATTCATTAAATATAGAAATAACTTTGTATACATAGCCTCACACCAAAGCCACAATCATTGTGGTCTGTGCCTCTAGTGGCATCTATTTTGAATATGTTCAGATTGAGGCCCCTTGGGTGAAAAACATACTTCAGTGGAAAAAAGGATTCAGAAAAAAAATTGTAGGATACAGCAAAAGTTGAAAAAAGCTGCTGCCTTCTTTTCTCTCTGACTTCTTTTGTAAAAAGAACTCTCTCTCTCTTTCATCTTGCCAGAGAAATAACATCTGAAATCTTCAGGTTCTGCTTAACCTCATCTTAATCTTATTAGAATTTCTTTAATAACAGAAAGGAAATTGAATTTGTGCAGAAGTAGGAAACATCCTTATGAAAACCTCTAGGCACCCTGAAAATTGTTTAAACAAATTATGTAATTAAATGTCCAAAATACATTTTCAACTTCAGATTGCTAAAGTAGGTTTAAAAACTCAACTCTGAAAAACAACCATACAATTTTTATATTGTCTCATTAAGCTCTATTACTAATTTAATTATCAATAAAATTTTACAATGCAGCTTGTCCTAGATGTTCACAGAGCATCAGACCCCTCATTTCTTCTTTCCTCTCTGCCTCCTAAATGCAGAACAACCCAGATGTTGCAATGAGAAGTGCCTTTCTTGTGTAACTTGACATTCAGTACTACGGAATCATGGAATTATGCTAGCAAACAAAGAATGCCGTAGATTGTGACAAACCTGAAGGGATGCATCTGCATGCTTTGATTATAAATATCCTTGGGGTTTCTATTTTATACAAACTTCATCAAATTAGAAAGCAAAGCATCATAACTTATATCACAGATTGAACAACTCTGCTTGTGTCAGTAACCATAGCCATCAAAGTCTCAAAGCCACTGAAGAAGTCATTATGAGACAATTAGGTAATGTTTCAACACACAATGAGCACAACTGTTTGTCACAGGATGCTACCAAAGCTTCATTTCCTGTGATTTGTTCAGAAAGACCAGGAAAACGAAAGAAACAAAAACCAACCACAATACAAAGAGCACATTGCTTTGAATATTCTCCCAAGATTTAACTGAAGAGATTCTGAAGGGAAAGTTGTCCATTTGCTGTTTTCGATAATTTGTGTTAATGTTGTTTTATTTTGATTTTAACCAACAGATGCAGGATCTGCAATGTGTGTACATCTGCAGATGCAAATTTTGTGCCTCATGCATATTTCATAAACAACCAGCACTGAAATGAAGAAAAACTGCTTATACAGAATCACTCTTAGGCCATATATTTGTTAATTTTAGTACACTTCTCCCATTCAAGAAAGAAAGAACTCTCTAAGAGAGCAAACAAAGGTTTTAAGAATATAAGTAAGGTGTAAGAATATAAGCAATATATTGAACAGCCAGCAGTGATTTGAACATACAAAATTGTGCAAGCTTATATTGTCTCCCCTTTTAAATACAGCATTTAATCATATACCCATCATATACTATTCTCATTCCCACGGCCTCAATTCAACAGAGTCCTGAAATACATTAGTAACTTATGTTGTCATCTGGACGTTAATAAAGCAATGAAGCAATATGTGATATCAGTCAGGATATTTCTAAAGTATCTGAGTCACCATGCTTGGAAATATTTAAAAGACATGTAGATGTGTCACTTAGGGACACAGTTTAGAGGTGGGCTTGGCAGAGCTGGTTTAGCTTGGATTCAATGATCTTAGATGTCTTTTCCAACCTAAATGCTTCTGTATTTCTATGATAAAAAAGTTCTCGAGAAAAAGTGTCACAGCTGTGAGGATCTTTGCAAGATCACATGTTATCATACACTGGCAGCCTCGGTGCTTTCTCTTATGACTCTTCAAAGCAAACGTATGTGTAAGTACCCCACTGTTTGAATGTTCATAGATAACTGGATTACTATATAAAATCTATACAAAAATGTAAGAAATGTATTGGAAGCTATATTTAGAGCCGTTCAAAACCTGAACATTTTCTTCTTTCATTTTTCTACTGTATAGCACTTATAATATCACATCAGGTAAATAGATAGACATTGACATAGATGTGCTATGAGAATTAAAAAATGAAATTGGAGAAAAAAGTATCCCACTCAAAATCATAAAAGTAGAGGAAATAATAATGATTTTTTTTTTAATAAATTATGGATGTTTTAGTGTAATTCAGCATGGTTTCCATATCCAGGAACTTTTCTCTGGCAGATAACTAAAATATCTCCTATCTGAATTCTCCTCTTTACTGTACTTGTTCAAAAGGTAAATTCTAAATCTGATGTCAAATTACTGTCCTGTATCTAACTGGGGAACAGTATGAGGAGACAATGAGTACAAATTCTGGAAAAAGATACTGTCTTTAATTAGTAAAAACTGTCTGTTTTCAAAATCTTTCTCTTTGGGATGTAGTGGATCCCTTGCTCATCTCTGCAGCTATGGAAAAGGAGCACTTCTTGCCATTTTTGTGTGCTATTCTCACTCTCAGCCCAGTCCCAATATCACACCTAGTTTCACCTTGTTTTGCCACTCTGCCTGTTCCAGAGAGACCCCATAGCTTCTGCTGCCCATGTCCACACTGGCTGGCTACTGTGAAGTCTCAAGCATTGACCCAGATCAGTGAACTCCACCCCATTCCAGAGAGAGATGCTGAGTGACAAAATAGGCAATGTGGAAAGTCAGGAAGTTTGTGCTTAAATGCTAAGTCTGAGCTCCAAGATGACTTGACAGTGCAGGTAATACCATAATATCTATGCACACTAAACTACTCAAGACAGAACATAAAGACAAGGCATGTTAATATGAGAAGGAGAGAAGATAATTTCACTCGCCCCCTGAGAAGTCAAGTCCAGAAAGAACAGGACAGTTGCTACATTTCCAAATACACTAAGGGCCACACAAGACAAACACAAGAAATAGTTTTAGCAGGGATGAGGTCTATAGTATTTGATTTTTCTGCTTCAGTTCTCAGCCCAGGAAATTTAAAGCTAGGAAAAATCAGAAACAATACATTTTCATCAACCTGATGTTTATCTGCACAAAATCTTGTATTCTGTCTTAAACAATACAGAATACTTTGACAAATATACAACTAAACCTACAGTAAGCTTCAGAAATGTCTGAGGATTTTTCCTTACAATATCTGAAAAGTTCTCATATGGTCAAGAATACTGTTTGCTTCTTCACTGGTTAACAATACTTCGATGTCATATTTTTAACACATCACACAGGCCACATTTTTTTTTCAATTCTAGCTCAGCAATCAAGGTTTCTAGTAACTTGCATGTTTAAATGCTATTTTTTTCTTACTTCATATGGCAATATTTACATTTGCTTTTTTGTTGTTGTTGTTTTCTCTAAAAAAATCCCATGGAAAAAAACCAAGAAAAACTGACTGTCTGAAATGATGTTTAAAACAATTGTATTGAAATACAAACTGAACACAAGAGATCAGTGCATACGTTATACACTCAAGGTATGAAAATTCTCATGACATACTTAACGAGCTTTAAGAGTGTATAGAATAACACTTAAAGGGAAAAAATAATGAAACCCAATATTTTTTAGTCATTTCTTGCAAGTTTTAGTTAAATAGTAAAGTATTGGTGAAATAGAAGAATATCAGTAGCTTGTGTATCCATCAAGATAACTGAACCAAACTATGGATCTACTTGTTATGATGCCACATGCACTCTTCTAACTCCCAAGACCACTAATGAATTTAGAAAATATTGAGATTCCAAGAAAGCTGAGCCTTTCTTTTGTTTGTTTTTTAATTTTGCATAATAGATAAATGATATGAGTTTAAGGCTGGAATTGGCATTTTACTCACTGTTTCTCACCTGGGGAGGTGAAATGAAGAGACTGACCTATAGAACAGGAAAAACATGAACTTCATCACACAGTTACCCCGGTTTGGAGAGTGTGGCAGCTCTAAACTGATTCCTGGCTTCAGGATTTCCTAATCATTGCTGTTCCACAATAGCATAGACCCTGCATTTGACTTTATGCCCTAGCCACAGACACATGGGCATGTTGTAACAGCACAAATGTTAATGCTGTAAGTTGAAAGGGAGTAGGTTTATATTAGTTATTAGGAAGAAATTCTTTACTGTGAAGGTGGTGAGGCACTGGAACAGGCTATCCTGAGAAGTTGTGGATGTCCCACACCTGAAAATTCAACACCAGATTGGATGGGACTTTGCACAACCTGGTCTACTGGAAGCTGCCCATGTGCATGGCAGGGGGGTTGGAACTAGATGATCTTTAAGATTCCATCCAACCCAAACCATTCTATGACTCTATGATTCTGTGATATGGCATAGATATGACATATTCCCTCTTTACTGAAGGAAACTATAGAGCTGCTTGGCAGACTCAGCATAACAGTTGCAAAATAAATAAGATCAGTCACCAAATTTAGATTTTTATGGAAACTGGTCATCAGCAGCAGCATCAGAAATGCCTGGCTACCTTGACTTGATAAACTCTGAAAGGTCTCTCAAATGACACACTGAAATGCAGAGGAACCCATGACATTTTCCTTCAGAAAACAGAGATCTTCAAATAGTTTAAGACACTGAACTCTAGGTTCTGACAAATGTCTCTCATATTACCTAAAGCACTTTCTAATAAAAGCTAAAAATTGAGACTTTTTATTCAGATGTATCCACAGAATGTACGACAGGTGACAAGACAGGTGTAAAATTTTATTATATTCTAGTAAAGATAAGAAATCCTGTGAATTGCCTTAGAGGATATCTCTAGTTCAATATGTTACTTAAATTTAACAAGGAGCTTACATCCTGACATAAATAAGGACCATTATTTCTGTGATTTCACTTTCCCTTGTTAGGGGTTTAATCATTTAAAATAAATCATTGGAGGGTACTTTGTCCTGTATTCTTTTATTATCATTGTTTTGAAAAAAATGGTTTTAGTCAAAGATGAGTCTCAGATTTACTAACATAAGATTTGAAAATACCTCATCCACATGTCATATAGTCTCTCAAATATACCTTTCTTCAGTCTGACAGATAGGAGTACTGTATATTCCTACAACTGCAGGCTTCAAATATTGAGCTCCAATTTCTAGAGTTTCCAATCAGTTTGGTGTTATTTTTTGTTGTGTTTCTTAATTTCATGAAAACACATTCTACATTCTTCAAGTGGAAGAAAGCATTATTTATGCTATTCCATTTTGAAGCATTATGTAGCATTTTATCATATGGGGGAAAAAAACCACTAAAAGTGTGTTTAATATTTATTGTAATATTTTTAAATGCTAACGAAGTGCTATTCAGTCTCCCATATTTCCATTTTTTACAATAATATCATAATGGTCTTGCCATATTGCTTCAGCAACATTTTTACATTTAAAAAGAACACTTTCCCCAAAATTTCCCTTGAAACAAAATTGAAATAATAAAACAATTACACATGCCAAGTCTCCACTTCCCTGAATAGCACTTTCAAGTATTGAAAGAAATTCCATAGTTAATTCTTTCTTCTATTCCCTTGTTAATCTCTTTTTTCAACATCAAACATACTCATTTAGTCATTGAAAACACTGTGGATAGGATTCAATTCACCTGACTTTAGACATCTATATTGAAGGTCTCCATGTGAAGTACGTAGTTTGTTACATTAAGCAAAGAGAAAACAGTGTATCTAAAATCACAGAATTGTTTGAATTGGAAAGGACCTTTAAAGATAACATCGTTCAGCCCCCACTGTAATGCACAGAAACATCTTCCACCAAATCTAGATGAGGTTGCTCAAAGTCCCATCCAACCGGCCTTGAACACTTGAAATGATGGGGAGGTTGCTGTTTCCCAGCTTGTCTGGGTAACCTGTCCCATTGTCTCACCCCCCACATCATTAAAATATTTCTTCCATGTATCCAATCTAAACCTATCCTCATTCAGTTTAAAATCATTGTTCCTTGTCCTGTCACTACAGGTCCTGGCAAAAAGGCTCTCTTCTTCTTTCTTATAAGCCCACTTAAAGTACTAAAAGACCACAATAAGGTCTTTCTGGAGCCTTCTCTTCTCCAGGATGAAAAACTCCCTCAGCCTTTCTGCATATAAGTGGTATTCCAGATGTCTGATGATTTCATGGCTCTCCCATGGGCCAATTCTGACAGTTCCATGCCTTTCTTGTACTACCAGCCCCAGGACTGAATGCAGATCTCCAGGTGGAGTCTCACAAGAGTGGAGTAGAGGGGAAGAATTACCTGCTTTTACAAACTGGCCATGCTGCTTTGCATGCAACCCAGGGCGTGGCTGTCTTTCTGGGTTGCAAGTGCACATTGCCAGCTCAAGTCCAATTTTTCATTCACCTGTATACCCAAGCCCTTGTCTTCAGGACTGCTATTAATTTATCCCACAGTCTATACTGATATCGGGGATCGTCCCAACCCGAGCACAGGATTTGTCTCTCAAATGTTATCAACTGCACCACTCAGTTTGGTGTCACCCACAAACTTGCTATGGGTGCACTCAGTCCCACTGTCTGTGCCATCGACAAAGATATTGAGCAGCTTTGCTCACAGTGTGGACCTCTGAGGGATACCCCTTATTGCTGGTTTCCACCTGGACATTGAGATATTGACTGTAACTCTTTGGGGCTGGTCATCCAGTCAATTCCTTATCCATCAAACAGTCTATCCATCAACCCCTGTGGTGATGCGACGTTTTTATTGCATTTTTGTATGTTCTTTGTACCCTAATGGTTCATCCCTACCTTCCCCACTCCTACTCCCAGTTGGTCTGCCCCAGATCCAAGCCACTCCCCCAGTGTTCCCAATATGGTTATCCCCTCCCCTTGTTCTGGCTCTTTCCCTATCAATCACCCAACCCCCTCCCAGAGTTCTGGATTGTTCCGTGTCCATCACCAAAGCCCTCCCTAATTACCCTTATGTGGTCCCCATGTTTCCCCCGAGACCCTGCCCCCTCGGATACCTCCCCTCTTGGCAATCCCCTAAACCTCGACACCCCATTGGGGCATGTGACCCCTCTCCCTCCACCCACCGAAACCATTGGACCAGATGTGAGTCCATCCCTCCAGCATCTCTCCCTCCTAATCGGCTTATTGGTCCCTAGTTAGGTTACTCCCCTTGTTCAACCCCCCTTTATAAGGCATGGTCACTCTACAACTGTTGCTTGTCCTCCGTGGATACCCTTCATAAACTTGGGTTACTTCCCATGGCAAGCCTCCCTGCTACTTTTTATCTCTCCCTTCGTCAAGGGCTGCTGACTGCTACAGTGCCTGGAGCCTGTGCTCCCCTAGGTAGAGCAGGGGCTTCGAGGAGCAGCTTTAAAGCTCCGTGCCTCCGGCTGCTCCCCACTCCTGCCGCACACTGCTGGAGCTAGCTTGGGCAATGGACAGCACTGGTCACTGCGACAAACCCCATACCCATCAACTCCAATTTACAAGTAATAACGTTGTGTGGGACCACATCGAAGGCCTTAGAGAAATCAAAGTAGATGACATCAGTTGCTCTGCCCTTATCCACCAACACAGTCACTCCATTGATAGATCAGTCAGGCATGACTTGCCCTTGGTCAAGATGTGATCGCTGTCTAATCACCTCCATCTTCCACATACCTTGCAATAGCTTCCAGAGGTAGTGGGTCCGTGCTCATACCAAGTACAGAGGTGAGACTGAATGTTTGGTAGTTTTCAGGGCCCTCATTTTCACCCTTTTTTAATGGGTGTGATGTTTCCATTTTTCCAGTCGCTGGGGACTTCATCTGAATAATCCATCTGCTATAGCTTAGATGACTGCCATAGGGCAGAATTTATCTCTCCTATATGAAGCAATCTCTCGCACAGTATATAGAGACTTTAGGGCAACAGTTCAGATATAAATATTATAACATAAATACATAAGTTACCTATTCTTTTATTCCCAGGTCCTTACCATTATCTTTTATGATCAAAAAGTGTTATTTTTTCATTATTTCTTTCCTCTTCTTGACATTCATATATTGGGAATTGGTCAAACAGCCCCATAAACATTCCACAGGAGAAACAAGAACATCTTGACTTCTACCCACTCCAGTGGACAGAACTGATTAAGCTAAAAAATTCCCAATGCTTTTGAAGAAAGATTCATTCAATGGGTACACACAGAAGAAGTAAAATGATATAAGAGTAGGTGATGACATTTTCATTTTGACGTCTATCGTTTCTATGCCCTGCATGAAGAAAAAAGAATCACACAAAGAAACACAACATCTTCTATCAAATTTTTATTCATCCATCTATGATTTAGATTACACTTATTAAAAAATAGTATTGTAGATGTTTGTCTGGAATTTTGCCAGGCTGACTGTAAGACAAAGGAGTTAGGGATCAGGAAGCAGAAAAAGCACTGAAAAAATTTAAGGAATATATATGTATCTTCAACCCAGATGGAGCTTTGCACATGACCTTGATCAAGTTACCAGATAGGGAAGCAGAAATACATAAGCCCCTGTAACCCATGGCCAAAAGGTTTATCTCTCTGTGATCAAACCCCCAATTTTGTATAGCACAGCTGGTGGCTTTCTGTCAGAGAAAATTGCTGCTGACGTGTGACAAAGTACACAAATTGAAGCCAAGCAAGATAAGAAAAACAAAAACATACACGGAAGTAAAATTGTTGGGGGAATAATAGTTACCAATTCAAAATTAAGGGAAGAAACAAACAAAACCAAACAAGCAAAAACCTCACAAAACTAGAAAAATAACTGACAAATTTTCTTGAGCAATAAAGTCCTAAGAAAAAAACACTAAGGATCAGTAGATGGGTATTTAGCAAGATTGAGGATCGGCCCTCTGCAAGGAGTAGAGGCAGCACTTTTACAGCTGACTGATGACTGCCTGGCCAGCAAAGACTCATCTGGTGTCTCATCAGAGCCAGTGAGCAAATTAATGCTAAGTGTAGTAGCATGAATTTTCTATCAGCTGTGTATATGAGACAATTAATAATTGCTTTAAACCTTTAAGCTGTGTATCCTGCTTGCAGGATCTCTGTGAATGGTAAAAGATACCTGAACATAAGTGACCTAATTAAGGAGGTTGCAATTCCCCATTTTACACTGGGGAACAGCTTCTGCATATGAAATGTACCCCTCCCTCTGAGGTTTTCTCTTACTTGTACACTTTGATACAGTCTGTGAATGAACTCAGTAGTTATTGCTCTGACCAAGACCATCAAGTCTGTTTGCTCCAAGAAGAAATAGAACAGACAATTCTGGAACTCCAGAAACCAGATACAAACAAAGCCTAGGAAATTCACAACATGTTTCTATGCTTGTGTCAGCACTATTTGTTTCTTCCTGGTAGATTCTACAAAGTTGACATTCATTTCTGAGGTAATTGCTGTTTTCTGGAAGTTCAATTATGTCTTACAATCCCAATGACAATTTGCCAAAGTAATCAATGCTACTATAATTAGTCCTTTACATGATGATGTTTATTTTTTTATGTCTTCTTCCTATTTCATTCATTTTCTCTTAAATCTTTTCAACATTTCAGCAATTTCTACTGTGTCACTAATGAGTTCAGATCTATATTCTTCCCCACAGGAAGATTCTAAGTGTGAAACACATCTCTCAGGTAACAGACATTTCAATATCTTTTCTTTTGATAAGTCTCTGTACAATACGAGCTAAAATGTTTGGGTTTCCATGTATATAATATGTTGTTAATTTTATTCACTTTATAATCAACTAGTTACAGCACAGCTTACTGAACTAGTGGTAAAGGACATGTATTAAATCTAAATGGCTTTGTACTACTAAAACAATGCCTTTGCCAGTAGTTCTTAAACATTTTATTATACAGACATAACTATGTATGTCTGTGTATGTTTATGCATATATTGCATTATATACACCTAATTAACAGCTTTATTTTGAGCTTTAAGGAAAGTACTGCAGCTTTGACATCTAAAACATTTTGCCAGTAGCCTCAATCAATGTTGTGTGTTTTATCATCTACTAAATAGCCACAGGCACTGATCAATACAATAGCAGAACGACTTGTCATTAATCTCAATCTGTTCTAGGTCAGCACCCTGTTACTTTCAACTGAGAATTTTTAATATATATTTAAGGTATCCTTTTCTTATTCTTTAGCATTGTACTTTTCCCACTCATCTCCTAACACAGGAACTAAGATTTTTTTTTAAGGTGACTTCTATTTGAACCCAAAAATAAAATTCAAGATTGTCAAGGTTTTGGTTCCTTTCTTTTAGCAAATTCATTTTCAACACTGCAGTACTACATTCTTGAAACAATAACATAAAGTAAAATGCAGAGGGTCTGACATCCATTGAATTAGCATTTCTAGTAGTTGTTATCATTCCATGTATTAGAAAGCTGTGGGGATTTTTAACATTAAAATATGGAAAATCATAAATTGAAATCATAAACTTTAAAGTCATGCCTTGAAAAATGCATGTTCAGACATTTATTCCAGCCCTTAAGGATTTACTAATAATAAGCAATTGCCCTGAACCCAAAAACATAGTAATATCTATAGAGCCATCAGACTCTCTAGACTTTATGAATGGCATTCATTTAACATAAGCTATTTTAAAGCAAGACATGAAAACTAAGAGGTCCTTGGCCTATGTAGAGTCAATAGGGAGAGATCTACCTACAGAGGAGAGGGCTTACTTTAACAAGTTGAAAAGACAGGATAAACGACAATATAATGTCAGTGAGACAGAATATCAGATTTCTTATCCAACCTTACAAGATCTGCTCAGCAGACAGTAATCCTTCTGTTTTGCAGTCTTTGGTACTAGCAACAAGTGCTTGTATTCATCTCACATGAATTTATCCATTAAGAAAAATTAATTAATGCGATCACAGTATGGGTTTCTAGGTGGAATCAATCATCCTTTAACAATGCCTCTCTCATTTCCTTTCCAGTGGTTACAGAATGAGATAACCAGAATAATTTATAAGCTTAACATTTGGATGGCTAAACTTAAGGTGACTTCAAACCTTGACAAATTGCAAGTGCTCCTCACAGAGAGAAGATTTTGCATTGCTTAAAACAAATAAGTAACAGATCTTTCACGTTAGTAATACACAGAAGCTACTTTCTTGACTGTCCAAATAATTAATGTGAAATCTCATCACCAGAGTTGATAAACAAACTTGTTTGAAACAGAATCACAGTATCAAAGAATCATAAACAAGTTTGGGTGAGAGAGAGCCTATAAAGGTAATCTAGTTCAAACTCCCCTGCAATGAACAGAAGCATTTTTAACTGGATCAGATTGCTCAGTCCAACCTGACCTCAAACGTTTCCAGGGATGTGGTATCCACCATCTCTCTGGGAAAGCTGTTGCAGTTTTTCACCACTCTCAAAAAATTTCTTCCTTATACCATAGAACATCATAAAGTGTTTAAATTCCTGAACTGCCTCTACAAATTGGGTCCTATCCTCTGTCATAAAGTACATTTAATATTATTGTCAGACTGTTTTGCCCAGAGTGACATTGCATATCCCAAATTTTCAGGAAGAAGTTAAGTGACATCAGAATAATCACAGAATCATAGAATGGTTTGGGTTGGAAGGGACCTTAGAGATCGTGGGCAGGGACACCTCTCACTAGACCAGGGTGCTCAAAGACCCATCCAACCTGGCCTTGAACACTTCAAAGCTTTAAAAATTTGCTTGGGATAAGTGTAGCCAAGTATCATCCGTACAAAATGTAATTAAAGCCACCTTATTTTTAAAGATTAATTAAAAGTATAATTGATTATAAGAAACAAATATTTACAATTTTCTTCTAAAAAGAGCAATGATTTACCAGAACAGGAGAGCTACTTGGGTATTTCTGCTGATAAAACAAATCCTAATGTAGGAATAGATACAAGCAATTAATCTGTCATGATTTAACTAGCTTGAAAGTGATTAATTTTGAGTAATGGTGCTCATCTAGTAGGCTTTTACTTAATTATCCTAGAAAGCAAAACAAAGAACAGTTTACACAGATGTGTGTATCTGTATTGGGCTCCACTTGAATTGACTGTGACAGAAAGCTGAAGTATCAACATTTCCCATTCAGGGCTGAGAGAGATGGCTCTGTCTGCCAGATCAGCATGAGAGAGAATAATCCTGTGGGACAAGGACTCTCGTTTCCCAATAAATTTCAACAATGCCTACTGTACTGATGCCCCGCGATTCTTTTGTTGTTCTGTTTTCAGTCATACTGTAATTAAAAAAAAGTCTTCAAAACATTTCTGAGGCTTAAAATCTTTCTAGAAACCAAGAACCCCTGAAGCTGATGGCATTTCTTCCATTTATCTCAAGTAAACGGGCAAGAGATGTTTCTGGATATACAGAAACTATATCTGAGAATTGTTCACACTAATATGTACAAGTGTCATCTTGAGATCTTATGTGTAATAGAGGACTTGTGTGTCACACCAGCAAACAGGCATCACTGGTTGTAAGAACAGGAACAGAGGAAGGAAAGCAAAGACATCCTAGACATGCTACAGAGCACATAACAGCAGATCCTGTCTAGTGACCCAAAACAACCTGTACACAATATGCACTTGTCATCATCCACACCCCAGGACCACTTCCAGCATTCTTCCACACTAGGCACAGAGCCTAACTCTATTCTGCAAGTGAAAGTTGGGGGGTTTTTTTAAGGGAGTGCTGGAAAGTTATATAGAGAATGTATGTATTTAGAGTATGTCTATATTGTTCACAGATTCCTCAGCTAGCTCCAAAACTAGAATTATTGGAGTCTCCTAAACACAGTGCTCTGTCAAAGCTAATTAACTGTTACTGAAAAGAGGAGGCAATCAACTTGGGAGTAACCTTTCTCTGACACAGCCTTATCTTTTCAGGTATTGAAACTTCCGAACCATGTTACAATTTTCATTATAATAGCACCACATACACAAGCTAAGGTGTCTTTTATGGGATGACATTGACTAAAACACACGAGGACTGCCCAGCTGCTGTTCTGGGTCTTCAGTGTTGCCATTCATTAAACAAATGTAGGGTGAAGAAAGATGAGAGCAATGCCATGTCTTAGTGGTGTGGTACTGAAGAAGCTGAACAAAGGAGAGTCAGGGTTGCACCAGATCTTGTACCATTTTCTGAAACAAGCAGTGCCACATGCCTGTGTAGGTACAGGACAGGCATGAGTGCCCATGATTCTGAAGTCAGTGATACAGGTAGAAGGTAAATGAGGGAGGATATAGTGGAAAAGGCAGAGCCATGAGGTTCACCTAAGTCTGGGAATACCAGCTTTAAAACAGAAATATCCTCTACTTCAGCTATAAGAACTTCCAAGGTGTTGTTTGTGTAAGTGAATGTGTATTGTATACAAGATACTTGTAAATTAAATATTGTATCTGCAGTATGGAACACTATTTATCTCGTGCCTCTGTCCATCTGATAACACAACCCCTCAATATTCACAGTATACAGAAATACAGAAGACACAGGGGAGATATCATTAGTGTCTATTAAAAAAAACAAACTAGATGCCAAGGAGTCAAGAAGACAGAGACAGCCTCTTCTTAGTGGTACCCAGTAACGGGGCAAGTGGCAACAGACACAAACAGAATTATGGGAAATTCCACTTTAGAATAAGGGAGCTTTCACTGTGATGGTGGTCAAACACTGCGAGAGGCTTCTCAGTTCAATAGTAGACGATCCATCCTTGGAAATATTCAAACCCCAGCTGGCCAACCTGCTCTAGCTGACCCTGCTCTGAACAGAGGTTGGAAATGATGATCCCCAGAGGTGCAATTGCCATTCTACCTCAGTTGCTCTGTGACTCCACAGTGTGTCAAACATTTACACCCTGCACTGAGAACAGCAAGTACTACTGATTTTCATTCCTAGACCAGACGTGCCTTACCTAATTGAGGACATAACTATATTATGAATCAGGGGATTCCTGAATAGTTTATCACCTGTCATCTTAGATTAAATTTGCTGCAAAATTTTTTTGTGTTTTGAATTAGGCTATAGGGTTAAGTAAAAAAAAAAGATTGCATGAAATACTTCTTCATAAAAACAGTATTTGATTGCAGTCATTTAAAGCTAATGCAGAGAAATATAATAATTAGGTAACAGATCTGATTTGGGATCCAAGGAATAAAAAGTCATCAGGGAATACCAGCAATTGATCTATATGTTTGATTTTGAGTTTCAACTGAAATACAAAATGTAAGATAGACGGACATAATATAGGATAAAACAACATATGTAATTAAATCCTGAGCTCTACCGATCAGCATATGCTGTTGTACTAAAGTGCATAGTTGTTATTCACTCCTACCTTGTTTTAAAGAGAACAATCTGGCCTCAAAGAAAACACCAGAAGAACTGGTTTCTTACCACATGCCTGGGGAAACATGATCAAATAAGTAGCAGATATGATTTTACATGATAAATATAGATTTTATAAAAATACTAAAGGTTAAAAGAGTAGGATGTTTGGGGTTTTTTTCTTTTGGTCCAACTGTAAGGATTTCTAGACAAGTGCTTTTGTTGATTACCATGGCACTTTCCTAGAAATTGGATCCATCAAAGTATTGTGAGTAGCAATATTCCATGTTACAGAGGCAGACTACTAAGAACTGCTTATCATATCAGAATATGTAGTCATTTTTAACATATCTATAAAGTAGGCATGCATGTAAACTAATCAAAATATTCCTAAATCCTTCCCAGTTTGCTGGGAAATTCTTCATTTTACTTACTTACTGGCTGCACTTACACCTGTCCTACATTCAAGGCATAAATTTACTTATTTTACAGGTATTTCTTCTCTTTGATAGATGCATTAGGCTAATACAGCAAAAGGTCTGGTCTTGATCTAGAGCGTCTTCCTAATTTTGTAAATCAACAGTGGGAGCCTGCAGCAATGGCCTGCTCTCTGGTCTCATAGCCCAAAAAGCCAACTGCATCCTGGGCTGCAGCAAAGGAAATGTGTCCAGCAGGTCGAGGGAGGTGATTTTATGCCCCTACTCCATTCTTGTGAGACTCCACCTAAAGTACTGTATCCAGCTCTGGAATCTTCAGTACAGGAAATACATGGACCTGTTGTTGCAAATCTAATGGAGAACCACAAAAAAGATCAGAGGTATGAAACACCTGTCCTATGAGGAAAGGCTGAGAGAGCTGGGTTTGTTCAGCCTAGGGGAGAAGGCTCTGAGGAGACACAGCAGCATTTCAATACCTAAAGAGGGTTTAGAAGAATGATAAGGACAGACTCCTTAGTAAGGCTTGTAGCAATAGGACAAGTGTGGATGCTAGCAAGGGCTGGCAGAGGAATTTTCCTGTGAAACTTTTCTTTTTTCATGAGAGGGCAGTTAGAGAAATCCAGCTTCTCACAGCTTCTCTGTGAAAGCTTTCGTTCTCATGCGAACCGGATGGTCAACAGTTTAAGAGACTGTAAACCATTTCTACACCTGCAAGTTGTTATGGGAACTGTGCAAATTATTTTCCTTTTCTAATAATAATATTTGGAAATGGGTATCTTTCTGCTCAACCTATCACCTTGAGAGGTGGTGGGTCAACAGGCCAATCATGTAATTTCTCTTTTGCAAACCATGCTATAAAAGGTATGAGTGATTAAACGAGGTTGCTTCGGCCATATCATCTGACCTGGATTTATGTCATGATTTTCACTGTTCTCTGGGGATAACAGCGACAGATAAGAGGTAATGGTTTTAAAGTAAAAGAGGGTAGATTCAAACTAAATATAAAGAACACGTTTTTTACAATGAGGGTACTGAAATACTGGCATATGTTCACCAGAGAGGTGGTATATTACCCATCCCTGGCAACATTCAGGGCCAGGTTGCATGGGGTTTTGGACAACCTGATCTAGTTGAAGAGGTCCCCGCTCATTGCCAGGGTGTTAGACTAAGTGACTTTTAAAGGTCCCTTCCAACCCAAACTATTCTATGAGTCTATGAACAGTGACAACAGCGGCCTTGGTCTGGAGAACCTCTCTGCTTTTCACACTGCTGTTCAGCTCAGGAAACCTCTTAATTATCCATTCAGTGTGAAAATACCCTGAGATATTCTGATAGTGGAAACCCTGTTCCTTCCCACCAAGGACTAGTTAACTTGCAGGAAGATGAGAGGATGTTCATAAACTTCAGGCATCAGACAAAGATGCAAAACACATGAAAAAAAGGTACTGTTTTGGGAAACAGAAGCGAGCATGTTAACTACTCCGGAGATGACTTGGTTGCTGCTTTATGGACTGGAAGTGAAAATGGAATCAGAAAGAGACCAGAAGCAATGTTACTTATATGGTATATGTGTTTTCTATACCTTCACTGATGATCTAGAAATGAGGTGGAGTGCTCTCTCAGAAAATTTGATTCTAAATTTTAAGGAGCGGTCTTCATGCTGGGTAACAGAGCCAAGATGAGTTTGAGTTAGCAGTTCTTGCTTATTGCAAGATATGTGTGAGCTCTTGGGTCATAGTATGACCAAAGTGTGGATAGAAGCCTGAAGGGAATTTTTAGTCTACTCTGTTTGGCATTGGTGAGGCTGAGCCTGGAATGCTGTGAGGTGTAATTAAGGCAGCAGTCACAAAATCCATCTTGGGAGCTTTCATACAGACATATTTAGACAGCCACTACCCTGGAGGGATGTCTGCTGAGATTGCATAATCGCCCAGCAGGACTCCTTGGAAAGACAACCACTTCTTTGGTCATGGCGAGAAAAGACAGTCCCACAATCTTTTAGGAGACCCTATGCAGATCCCTTGTAATCCATTGGCCTTTACCCCCTGGCACCCACCCCCTGTATCCCTATAAAAGCTAGCCCTCTGCCCCTACGAAGGGAGATGCTCGCCTGTAGCTCCCCTTCGCCGGAGTACGGACCGATAAAGCTGCCTCGTGCGGAACCAGCTACACGGGCCTCTCCTCTCTCTCTGGTCTGGCTTGGCCTGGAGGCTGCCCTGCAGAGCTGAGCTGAAATCACGAGCTGATAATCACTAAAGAGCTGACAGCTTCTGCACGGGCCCTTCTGCCAGCAGCTGAGGGAAGATCCCGGGCCTTGGGAAGGCGATTCCTTTCAGGACCATCTCTCTGGACAGGTCACCCCTTCCCCGGTCAGAACCACTGACCCCTCACCAGCTGTAATAATATATTAAGGAACTTGTTTGGAGTTTGAGATTTGGCTAGACAAAACCACTGATCTAGAGTGAGTAACACTCCTGCTTAAACAGGAGGCAGGAATACGTGACCTATATAAGTCCCTTCTAACTCATTCTTGGATGACTCTGTAAAATACTGATTCAGAATATACCATTTTGTTCTCCTTGGTTTTGCTTGGCTGAACAACTGAACAGAGAAGACAGGAAAGTTAGATCCTATATGTAACGTAACATATTCCACCCTCCTGATGTAGTAAATTAGGTAAAAAAAGAAGTAGCTGTGTATTCACAGTGTCAGAATTTTTGTTTACATTTTCTTTTAACTTTAGTTCTCCAGTAGAAAAGAGAAGAATTACAAAGCATAAAGAAACTGATAAAAGAAAGCCAGACCAGAAGTGATCAGATATACTGCAAGATGTTTCTTACCTTTTTTTTGTAAAAAAGTGGACTGAATCAATCAGTCTTTGTTATCATCATTAAAAAATCCTGGCTTTAATGATCATATAGGTAATACAAACTGAATTCTTCTGTATTAGTTTCAATTAAAAAAAAATGTAGAGTTTTTTCTAAAGAAACCTGAAGGATAAGAGATTAAATAGATTAATACTTCCTAAACATTAAAAAACTTGAAAAAAGTAAATTTTCATGTCTTTGCAGACAAAAAATAAAGAGAATTTGCAGGTAAATTAGCAGATGACATGGATATATTTCAGTATTTTAAATTACTTCTATTTAACACATCTATCAAAACATAAAATACATGTTAATTTTATAACAACCCAAAGAAAATACTATGTATATTCTAATAGAATATGAAATATGTTAATTAATTTATTACATTAAATTAAAATTATTACTATTATTATTATTAAGTAGTCCTGCAGTTCTTATGCTAGAGTGTACGAGCCTAAAAGTAGAAGACAGTCTTCTCTTGCTTCAGTTGTCGTCATATGAAGGAATAAAAAAATGTCTGATACTTGATACAACAAAATCTCCAGAATGATCGGTTCCCTCAGAAATTTATATTTATATTATAAACCCTCAGGAAAAACCATGCTAAACTGTGTTGTCATTGCCACAATCCATAACTGCAGCTGTATTCAACTGCAGAGCTCAGGAGTATGAATATCTCCACTCCTCTGGCATACAGCTTGTCTGAGCTATAAAATACTGCTGTACCCATTCATCATGCCTCTTGTTCAGATTTTTCATCTGTGCTGATGAAATTCCATGGTATGTGTAACTTTACTCCCCTGAATGACTGCAACACAAGTATCAAAGGTATCAAAGTTAGGATCATTTCAGAAATAAATTTTTGTAGTTAAAATGAATGAGGGTGGTTTTCTAAAAATATGAGAGAATATATGTGAGAAAACAGTGACTTCTTAGAACTAAAATTGTTGGCAAAAACAAATTGGCTTGAAGAAATTTTTATGAACAATATCTCTCAGGTTTGCAGTAGAACATTTCAAAGAAAAAATTAAAGAGTCATCCTAGCAGAGTCCAAAGGCCAAGACTTCAAACTGAACAAGGCTATGACTTTATGTTGCGTCCCTTCACTATCCCAGCCAGTACACTATGCGGTCAGGATGCTTCTGTCTCTCCTCTGGCAAAATGAATTTTTAATGATTTGTGCAAAATTTAGATAGATCCAACATGGAAAAAGAGAAACCAGTTTATGCCAAACCTGCTGACTAGTACATTCAGGCACCTTGTGAACCCTTTTTTTCAAAGTAGCAAAGAGAGAGTTTTACCTTTTCTTACTTAATCTTCTCTTATCCATGTCACAGAGGAGTATTTCAAACACTATTTTTTCTACTTCTTTTTTTCTTTTATCTTGTGATATTCTCATTCCTTCTTTTCCGTAAATTTTCAGAAGCAGTGTGTTTCTCTGAAGTTAGCCAGGAGACCAGGAATAATGTCAGATTTCTTCCATGTTGGCATTACTTCTTTTCCTTCTTCAGGTGATTATTGGTGGATTCCCAGTTCATGTTTTCTAGCATGTGCATGGCAACTGGGCATAACACAGCCTCTTCAAGGTAGTAAAATACCTGCTTTCACATAAAGTGTGTGTCCTGAAGATCCTATTAGAGGGTACCTGAAAGGCAGTTCCTTAAAAAGGATAGTGACCCCTCAGGTTGTTTAAGCTCCTGCTCAGATGGAGTTTGACCTGAAAATCTTGAATTTTGATTCCAACATCCTAAAGCTCTCATGTTACACAGCCCACCTGGAATATAAATATAACCCTTTTGCAAAAGCAAAGAAAATACAGAGTTTTGAGAACTACTTCTAAACTTTGCAAAATGGATTCCATTGTAGTAATTGAGTGACCCATTCTCCAATGTACTGTTGGTATCTAGGGGTGTACAGATGTACTTATGAGAAAAGAATTAGACAACACTCTCACCAGGACTAATTTTAGTTTGGAAATAAAGATAGAAGCTGAATTACTATGGATAGTGTCATAATTTAATCCCAGTTGGCAACTAAGCACCAACCAGCCTCTCTCTCACTCCCCTTACAGTGGGATAGGGGAGAGAAGAAGAGAAAAAATGCAAAAACTCATGGGCTGAGGTAAGGACAATTTTATATGTAAATTATAAGCTGTGCAAGCAAGCCCAGCGAAACAAGGACTTTGTTCACTGCTTTCCATGGACAGGCAGGTGTTCAGCCATCCCTAGGACAGCAGGGCTCCATCACACATCACCATGACAAGGGAAGACGAGTGCCATGATCTAAACATCTCCCCTTTCTTCTTCCACCAGCTTTATGCCAAACATGACACCACATAATGTGGGATATCCCTTTGGAAATTTGGTCTCAGCTGTCCCAGCCTCACTGAGGATGCCTGGGTATGCACAAAGAGTTGGGAAGACACATGGCCAGGACAGCTGACCCCAGATTTCCAAAAGGATGTCCTCATTCTGGTGGGGTGGTGTGAGGAGCAGAAGTGGCTCTAACTCTCTGTAAGCACTGCTCAGCAATAACTAAAACATCTCTATGTTATCAACAGTTTCCAGCACAAATGCAAAACATAGCCCCATAAAAGCTACTGTGAAGAAAATTAACTCTATCTCAGCCAAAACCAGAGAGATGGAGGGCCTGGGTTCACCATTATCATTGTTGAAAAGAAGAAAAATAACCCCATTACTTGCAAAAGGAGTACATGTAAAGTGAAAAACAGAGCAAGCATTGGTAACAAAATGAACAGCAATAAAACAAAATGGTTATTCACTTCTGTCTGCATTTTTCAGTCTGCATTTGGAGCACTCTGTCCAGTTTGGAGCCATTCAAATGCAAAGCAGACAAACAGGAGATCGGCTGTGGAGTGCCACCAGGTTGGTCAGTGTGCTGGAGCACAGGATGCAAGAGAAGACTGTAAGGTAGTTGAGTTTGTTTAGTTGTAAGAAGAGGTCAATAATTTTACTGATGTCTTCAACTACATATTAGATAATTATGGAGAAAAACTCCATTTGGAGAGGTATCATAAAATAAATTCCCACTAAATATTAAGAAACAAAAGTCACCATGAGGGCAGCCAAATACCATGTCGCCCAAAGAGATGTCAGAAGCTTCATTGTTGGAGATGTTGGAAAAGCAGCAACCTGAGCAACCTGACAAACACTGAAGTTCCCCTGCTTTGAGTCAAGGGTTGGACCAACCAATATAATGAGTCCCTTTCAAGCAAATGATTCTTTGGTTCTGTCACTCATCGTTTTTCTGAGGAATGTGTCCTCCTGATATTTCTCAGTTTTCTCGGGACTACAACTCCACTCCTGCCCTTGCGTCTTTCTCTGTGTACCCAAGAGGACCTGCATCTTTGTGTTTTTCTACCAGCATTCACAAACATTTGGATCAGTTAGAAAAACCCATATTTGTTCTCTTTGAGAAATGTATCCCTTATTTCAGCGTGACCCAGTGTAATGACTGTACAGGAAACAATAATCCACAAACAATTAGGGTGGTCATTTATCTCTTTCTAATGTATGTTGGTAATCAATAAAAATTACCAACTATGCCATTACTTCCAATAACAGTGTGCCCACTTTAATTACAAAAAAACTGATAGTGAACAGGATTCAAGGCTGACAAATTAGGATAGGCATTCACTGTATATGTTTATTCCCATACATTTTATCACAATGAAGAGTTGTTAAAGGAGATAAGTAGACACTGTGTAACTGAAAATATTGAATGATTCATCAATCCTTGACCATAAAATCTTGTTACAGACTATAACATATTTTATAAAACCTACAGAGACAAAATATCTGAAAAAATGAAGTGGACCTAGGGCCCTGAAATTGAAACCATTACTGTAATTTCCTAATTATAGACAGTAGGACAGTATTAAGTCTTTCTGTTAAAAATAAAATATTCTTCTTGGGTATGTCTGTAAGACAGCAATTTTCAAGATCAGTAACTGTCACTGTTGAGCCACAAGAGATTTCATGTGTGGTTGCCAAGTAAAAATTAATGGCTCAGTTTTTCTGAATTAAACTGATATTACTCTGGCCATCATGAATATTCTCCTATGACATCTTAAAAAAAACCCAGACAGAAGAGTTTCTCACAGAAACCACATGTTTCCATACTTCAGTATACTTTCCATACCTAAAGATATTGTCCCACACAATATCTTTATCCATTTGATTAAAATGGAATAAGAATTCTCTTGCATCTTTAAAACATTCCATTTAAAAGAATATGTTTTGAATATGGCTTTGAAGAATCTCCCATGCAATGAATTAGAGAAGAATAAACAAAATAAAACAAAAACAGATTTCTAGGAAATAGTCACATTTGTGGGAAAGTGCAAAATCATATGTGAATTCTCCATATGGACCTTATTTTGGTGGACATGTATGGAGAGGGTGTTCCTCTCAAGGTGGATCTCCCCTAGACAGTGGTGAGAAACAAGATGTTTATGGCACAGATTGAAACTCAATAATATAGTGCTTTAAAAAAATTACCCAGTCTGCAGTTTTTATATGGCCATCTAACAAGGGGATTGACCTTATAAAACACTCCTTTGAGTACCCAGAACAATGATTTACTTACAAGTAGTTTTTAGTCAATTAATGTTTAATAGGAAAGTCAGCTAGGAATACTCCATTTAATTTTATCTCAAAATAGATTTCTTTTCTGATACAAACTCCTTACCTCACTTTTCTTCCTGATTTCCTCTTTACAAACAAAATAATGATCTGATAGCAGGATTCAGCATGGCACCTGGTAGATTGGGGGTTAAAAGTAGGCGTCATGAAAAGCAGAGACTTTGCACGACTGATGTCAGTGATTACTCTTGCCAGACTAATTGGCCAGATTTGTGAATTTCTCAGCTTCCTCAGCTCACATCCAGGACTGACTTTTGCAAGGCATGAGCCTTGACCCTGGGGAGCATTCAGTTTTTATTTGAACTGGAGCTGAAGGAAGACTTCATTACATATTCTGATTAAAAGTGGCTACAAAAGGCCTTTTCCTTGATCTAACCAAATACTGCGGTGATCAGCATGCCATCTTTTGGTATGGAAAGGAAGGGATCTTTGTGCAGAAGGTCAATTAGAACTCAATACTTACACATTATTCCAAGCAAGCTCAGCTAAGAAAGTTACCAATTGGCAAAGTTCACAACTTTGGAAAACAGCTAACAGCAACTGTGTTTCTAATTTGTCTTAGAAACAGAAACACAAAAACAATACATAATGTATTGATTTAACAATCAAGAAGGAGAGTAATTAATGGGAAGAAAAAAATTGACATGGGGCAGTGCTTTTTGTCTTAGGATATAATTGATGTCCACTTACAGAGCATCTTTACAAAAGTCAGGTATGGGTAACAGGTTTGACTTTGTGTAGAAAAGTTCCAAATGACAAATGTTTTGCTCACAGAAATCATATTTGTTTACCGGAGTTAGGTAAGAAATTAATTTTGAAGGGGTTAAAATAAGGCTGAAATAAAGTTAGGAAATTTACTCCAAAAAAACCAAGAAGTGTTCAGCCTTTTAAAATATTTATAATGGTACTAATGGTAAATAAAGTACATTTTCTTGCTCCCCCTGCCACAGATCATCCATTAGTGTGGACTTGAGTGAGCTACCCCATAAAAACCTTAGCATACCAAAAAATCCATATGAATATACAGGACTGACAGGTAAATAAACATCATCTGACCTTAAATGTATTTCTTATTCTACTTCCTACAGGTTCATGCCATTTGTATTGATTTTTTTCCAGACAAAGTAATAACCACAGCATAAGATCATTCTCCAGTGTACTATCTTTTTTCATTTACAAGTCTGAAATATTTTTCCTAGTGAATTAAATATTTACACAAACAAAATTAGTTCATTTTGACAGATGCTTAGTAATGCATAATTTTGGATACACAGGGATGGCAATAAGGGATTTTTTGGCCATAAAAATCTTCAAACTAGTTCATTCAGTGGAATTTAAACTCATGCTTTAATACTGGGAAAAACTGAAGTGGTTTAGAAGGTCTGAGAAAGATAAACTTGTTAAAAATTGCAGATCTGAGTAGCCCATTCATTATCTACTTGCTATCTTCTAAAAATAGCCAACAGGGTCTCCTGAATGATCCCAATTGATATGATTGGAAAAGTATCTCAGACTATGACAGCCACTATTTTTTTTTAATCTTTAAAATAAGTGGGTTTTTTAAAAGTCTGGAAAAATGTAAAAAATTTATACTATTTTAAATTAATTTTTAAATGGACAGGAATGGTCTATTTAACTTAATGGTCCATTAAAAAAGTTCAAATATTTATGTCCCTATAGGGACTAAAATAGTTGTACATTATATCCAACATTAATGTACTGCTGGTCGCAGGTCTGCATACAACCATTTCTACTGCAACAAACTCAGTTGGTTAGTTACCTAAGGATCTTTTCCTGCATATTCCTCTTTTTCAAAGGATATGCATTTTTCATGCAATACAGATATATAGAGAATCTGAAGTGTTGTCCTCTACTAAATCCACTAAAGCAACTGAGCTGTAGCAAAAGGGGTGTAAGCAAATCTTCTGTGATTTCCAGTAGCCAGATGCTGCATATAAATATGTCTCAAAGTCCAGAAATCATAGATAAAGGGTATTGATTTCATGTCATCTTTGCAGGCATACCCTTATAGCAGACAGGCAAAGACCAGATAGCAGGTCTGAATTCCCCACTCTTTCAGGGGTTTAGACTTTCATAGCAAATAGAACTGTTAATCACTTACAACTTCAACCACTTAATGGTAGATATTCCAAAGAAAATTACATCTTTAATTCCTAATCTTTTCAGATGCTCCAATTATTTCAGTTTATAGAATTTGTCTTGTTTGCATAAAACAAGGCACAAAAGAAAATGATATGCAATTATTGAATCAAAAAATGCATTGACACCAAAGGATACAAATTTGTCTTGCATGGCAGGATCACCTCAAAAATATTTATCTGTCCTTCCCTTTAACCACTTTACAGTTAAAATAAGTAACAGAGACTTAGCTTGAGGATCTTAGTTTGGTTTTTTGGGTTTTTTTAAAGAACATCTGATTCAACATTATCTTGTTAATGTGGAAAATGCCCTGAAGAGCCCAAATCCCAGTAGAAGTGCCCTGGAAGCAGACCCACCCTTGTGCCTGCATTGCTGCTGCTAAGCAACAAGAACAAAAAACACAACACAAGTCAATTCTCATTTAAAGAAATGATGCTAATTTCATTCTTGCTTCAGAAAGACAAAGGAAATTAATGCAAACTGAAAAAAAAAAATCCCATAACATTTTTTTACTACCTTTCTGATAAGAAAGTGGGTTTTTTATTAACAACTTTTCTGAGCAAAAGGGAATAAAGATTTGCTGCTATAATTAGCCACATGGATCAGCAGTTCACATGATGATTAGTACAATGAGGTCTAAATCAGTGATCAGACTGAAATATTGCTCTATCTGTTCTCTGCAGAAAAGCAAGTGTGAACTTCCACCAAAGAGTTTAATGACACTTTCAAGAAATTCAAAGCTGATGTAAAAGTTTAAATTTAAAGAAAAAGAAAAAACAGATGCCCAATATAAAGTATAAGAAGATGGCAAATACCACATTGCACTTAGGCTGTTTTCTCCCATACCCCATTTATAATATAACATAATACTTTTTGTTTTCTGAGACTCAGTCACAAACTGTGTTTTAGTGTAAATGACCCTGCTCTTGAGTAATGCCTGCTTTGCCTTATGACCTTTTTGTCCAGGGAATTTTTGAAAGTAATTGTCACAGATTTGGAGAACTCTTTGGAGTTCTATTATCTGCTTGATTTCTGCCCTAAAACAGATCACTTGTAAACGAAATGTGTACACAATCCTATAGCGCTGGCTAGGTACACAAAGGCTGTGAGAGCTGTTTTGAAGTTAGAAAAAAGCAGAAAAAATATGTAATGAAATGCTACATTCCTTGAAGATAAATTCCTGTTTCCCTTCATGGTAAGGACCCCTGCAGAGCAGGCAGCAAAATAACAAACACCTGGAAACTGTTTGGGTATCAAAAACTAAGGGATACCCTGTGGCTTCTGATAAACTCAAAGACAGATTGGACCCTGTCTGGCAGCTTCTACAAGAATGGTGTGAAAGAAACTCTTCTGAGATACATGACTTCAAAATATTTTGGTATGGAATTGATTTTAGATAAGGCAATTGTAGCAGCGTGGTCAGTGGGCTCAGATGACAACTTGCATTTCAGGTGTCTTTCTGGAGAAGAATATGTGAACCATTATATGAAAGTAATCCAATCTGTGGCAACACGAGCTCTAAAGAAATTTACTTCCAAAACTGGTGGCAAAACCAGTGGTATGCTATACCAGGCCCCTTTGCAACTGATGGAACTAGGTCAAATTTGTTTCTTGTCTTGATTTCATTGTCAGGAGGACTTACAAGAGATGTTCAGCCAACATATTCCATTTGGAATTAGAGGAAATATCCTTGAAGCAACTTGTAAGCAGCACTTAACTGCTAATGAAGAGACTCATCTGGACTGCACCTTAATGGCATACCTTTATATCCTACTTGGGTGATATCCAAAAGACCTGAAGTAGGAAAAAAGCCTAAACAACACTGAGAAGTGTTGGGGGTAGGGGAGAAGAAGTCACTATTTTCTGTCTTAGGATGAAAAATTCAAGAAAAGGAAAATACCAAGTAAAAATGTAAATGGTACCTTGTGAATTATTGTCAGACACAGAGAAAGACTAGACAGTTCTCACAATTTGGACAAGAGGGGAAGAGGCAAAGGCAAACCCCAAATTCCCTTTCCTGATCTCTCAATTACAGTTCTTTTTTTTCCATGTAATTAATTAGAATTTTAATTTTAATGTGATTTAATGGAACTAGCAAGGATACATGTGTTCTTGGAAACTGAAGATGAGTTTTACTTCTGTGGTGCCCTAAAGGCACAATCTCACATGTATGACTCAGTAAGATTTCCACAGGACATTGTCAATGTACACTTGATTTTCTATAACATGATATATCTGGCATAAGAGAGCACTAGGTCAATTTGAACTGTGTGCTACAATACATGCAAGGTCCAAAGAAGCATTTTATTGATTTTTAATGGTCTATTGTGGTCTTCCTGGTAGAAGATGTTGCTTTTATTCAGTACAGCCAATTCATTATCTTATTTACATATATAGCTCCCATTACCACAAGAATCTGAAAACATCTTAAAATTACAGTGTCACTGACTTTATAAACTTCTCTGTGTGAGAAAGCAATGCCTTCACAACACTTAACAGATGGAAGACTGAGATTCAAATCAGTGGAGATGAAAGGAGTTGAATTCCTGTTAAAACTAGAGAAATACCACCTTGACAGTTTGAAAATCTTCACCAGAAGATGAGATCTGTGACAAAAGGACAATCTGTGACAAGATTCACAAAGGATTATATATACATGGTGACATTCAACATCCACAGTGAGTGTTAATTACATGACTAAAGAGGCACCTGGACAACTAAAGTTTCCTATAGCACTTTCTCCCAGGGTTTGTTGTTTGATGTTTGTGAAGTAAAGGCAAAGAAAAAAAAAAAAAAAAAAAAAAAAAAAAAAAAAAAAAAAAAAAAAAAAAAAACCACAACCAAAAAAGCCCTACCAGGCAAGATTTTTCTTTGTCTCCAAAGAACTAGATATCTGAAAATCATTTGAATATCATTGGGGTCCTTCCTTAACATCCTTTTGTCAAGTCACAGTAGGACATATGTGGACATATGCACAGGCAGCATATGCAGTTATCAAGGTACCTGTGTTGGTCTGACAAATTCAGATGAATAAAAGAGAGAATGTCATGAAATCTGAGATGATCTGAGAGTCTCTAAAATTTTCTTCTTATAAATGATCTTCTTTTCAATGAGTTGTGATAGGGAAGAAAAATATGTGATTATCAAACTATTTTTTCAAACCTCAGTGGAGAAAAATCTATTTTTATAGACTTATTTGCAATTACTCCACCAGTTCTTTTCAAAAAATCCATTTTATACCCATGAGCTAAACAAATCCAATGAACATGTAAGACTTTTTTTTTTTTTTTTTTAATCAGCAATACTGAAAAAGAAACATGTGCTCTGGGGATTTTTCATACCTGATTTCTAGTTCATTGAGAGCTTAAAGTACAGGTGACCTTTCAATGTTCTGAAAGGAAACAAGCATGAGTGATATAAGGAGGTGTCTCACCCCTACCTCAGGCCACAGTTTAAAAGAGCCTAATGGCTGACCCATGTAGACTACCTCCTGAGATACCTGCCAAACTTGCCAAGTGTAGATGAAGTAATTAGGAAAGGAACAGAAGATGAATGAAGAAGGCTGGTGCTGTTGACTCAAGGTAAGACTCTGCTATGCCTTGGAGAAATGTCTTTCAGTACTTTGAGAACTACTAGGCTTCTGAAAGAGAGAGAAGGTTCACAAAACTTCTTGTCAGGATAGAAATCTCAGTCACAAGTTCACCACCTCATAAGTTCCATTCCAACTCTGTCAAACAGACTGCTCCGATGGCACACTAAAGGACCCAAAAATCACCTGGCGATGAATCCGTTCTCCCCTTGGATGTGCAACCTCTTTAGTGATAAAGAACCAGGGAATGGTTTGCCACATTTTTTGAAGAATAAGAAAGATGCAGAAGGGGATTGGATATATATGTCTTTGTTCCTTTAGATCTGATTCATTTCATATCATAGGTTCTATAAGCCAATAGCCTCACCACAGTTGCTGAGCAGAAAAACAGTCATATCTGGTTGCCAAAAAATCCTTTAGTATCACTGTTATGTAGATAAACAAATCTTTGTTTTCACAAGAGGTCTACTTTGTTTCCTGCTTCTACTAGCTTCTCCTCTTTGGACACACTGAGAAATACTTTTCTAAGATTTACAAACAGGCCAGCACCATTAATATTAACTCTTATGGACAGACACTGTCATGAAAAAAAGTGAATGAGGACAGCAAACACTACAGAATTGTCTAACAAATGTCAGTTTCATTAAGAGTTGCAATATTAAGAAAAATGCATGATCTAAATGCATAATCTAATGGATCAACTGTCTGCATATTTATTTTATATTCCTAAGAAACTGAGACTCAGAAGTATATTGCTCTCTTTATTTTCAAATTGTGGTGACAATGGTGATGTAAAGCAAACAAATAAACATCAGTCATTGGATGTGATGGACAAAGCTTTCCTTCAGCTCCATACTTCAAGCAGCAACACATGTACAGACAATCCTGTGTAATCCCCAGAACTGCTTATTTAGAGTCATGGGAGGTGTACTGTGCTTTAACAATACCTTTTACTCAAGAAAGAGAAGGAAGTGTCTGTGCCTTTCTCCTGTATGTCTTTTTGGCTCAGTATCTATGTATGTTCCAGTTTGGTCAAATTTAGAAATATATCCTCTGAGAGAAGGCAGGTTACCCACCCCTCCCCCCACCAGGTTCAGGAAAAATAAATTTTCCTCGAAGGAAAGTGAAAGAGGTAAAACCTATTTATTTAACAAACACATGGGAAAAGGAAAATAATGCTAAATAATAAAATTTTGCTATGGAGAAAAAACCTGGGAAAGTGTTAAGAATCCTCCCTTTGGTCTCCTCGGAGCTGGGGCTTGGCCCAGGGCCAGGCCCTCTGTGCCCGATGGAAAGTCCTCCCGATGTGCTCTGATATTGAAGCAGTCCAGTAGAAAAGGGAGAAAATCTGAAATTCCAGGGAAGGAAAAAAAGTCCAACTCTCAGTCTCTCTCCGGAGAAAAAGAAACTGAAAAACTGCCCAAAAGCTGACTGGAAAGCAGCAAGCCGGGTGCTTCCTCCCTCCCCTGCTGCAATTGAAAAAAAAAATCTCTATCTCTGTGTGACCTTGAACAAGCTGCAAACTGCTTTGAAGAAGTTTTGCTCAAGTTTTCCTCCCCCCTCTCAGGCTCAGTTTAAAGGCATAGAAAGGCACGAAATTAATTCCTGGGCATAGGGCAGTGATATGGGATACACATCATAAAGTCACCCCAAGACAGTGTATTATCTAGTGCTGTGGCTTGTATGTGGTTATATACTTGTTAAAACTATTTATCTACACTCCTGTAGATGTTGTATTTATACACTCCTGTTTCCTGTACAGTGCAGCCCCAGTAGCTGATTTAAGAAAATATGCTGCACATCTTTCCAAGTGATTAGAAGGGTTGATTGAGCTAACAGAAATATAAAAGTATAGTATCAAAAAAATATTTCCATTAATATGCCATGGCACAATATATATATCTCTGTTGTATAAAAATCCTTTTACTTATATACTTATCCTAATATTACTCTACAAGTAGAACCTCTGGAAAGACATAACTTTGTTTAGAAAAAATTATATCTCGTAAGAATTTAGGTTAAGAAAAGACATATATACTGGGACACCAAAACTTAAACACATCCTGCAGTTACATCTATCTGCCTTATTTTCCTATTTACCGTACTTTAATTATCAGAGACTGGAAATTTTGAAAAATCTATTTAATAAATTTTATGGTAAATCTCATTTTCATTCCCAAGCAATTTAAAAAAACATTTGTTATTCTTTCTTTCTAAAGCAGAAATAAAACTCACCTAAAAATTCAGTGGAAATATTTTAAATGTCTGCCTGGATATATTGAGATAGTTCAGTTTGGAAGCATAGGTTCAATTCATATTTTCAACATAAGTCAGCAATGTGCTCCTGCAGCAAAGAAGGCCAACTGTGGTTGGGCAAGAGTGTAGACATCAGGCCAAGGAAACTGTTTATTCCTCTCTACTCAAACCTCATCAACCAGCGTCCATTCTTAGGCTCCACAGTACAAGAGGGGCTTGGATAGATTGGAGAAAGTCTAGCAGAGGGACATTAAGATGGTTAGAGGGCTGGAACTTGTGGCATATAACCAAAAGAATAAAAGGTCTGTTCAGGCCAATCTTAAAAACAGGAGAGCCAGAGAATATATTAATGCTTTTAAATGATTGGAAGGCATAGAGAAAACAGAGGTCAGAAATGTACTGTAGAAGTAGGTGAGACAATGGGCACAGCTTGGAATATGGGAAACTGACTTGGTTAGGAAACAAATCATTCGCTATGAGCATAGTAAAACACTGGACTAGTTTCTCAGAAAGCTGTGAAATATCCATCCTTGGAGACACAAAATACTTCCCTGTACAGGGCCCTGAGCAATTTTCCCTACCTAGAGTTTCTCTGATCAGGAGGTTGAAGTAGATGACCTCTGGAAGTCCCTTCCAAAATACTTGATTCAATGGTCCTAGGATTATATAGAATACACTGTACAAATTCTTGTAAGGCTATTGTTAATATTTTAATAAAGCTGGTGGTTAAACAAGCAACTTATATCTGTAAAATAAAGCAGCCCAATATTATGTTCAGGTTTCTCACCTTGTTTCAGCAGTATTTTAAATATCAAAATTCCTCCTCAAAACAACACAGTAGGATGGATACTTTTGATGCATCAACTCTGTGTTGTTTTAAAGGAAAGTTTTGTAATATTCACTGGGAATGAGCTTTTGTCACATGTCTATAACACTGGAGATAGTTTTAGCTTCCTAGACATGCCTTGAACCTGGGAAGTGCAGAATCCCTCTGTTCCTGGAGGAATGCCAGCTCAACCAGCTAGATCTGCTGGCCAGCATATGGGCAAGGTCAAAGCATTGTCTCCTTTGAAGCCTCCTGGGTACAGCAGCAGAGACAGAGCAGCTCCTCAGTATTTTCATAGTGCAGTCAGGGACTTGCCACAGGTTTAAGCACAGCTGACCAAACCATCCTTTTGGAAGAGTGACTTGCTGTTGAGGAAGGTGAACCCTCTAGCTCATCAGGGGAGGTATGGCAAAGAGAGGAACTACTGTAGCAATAGAAAATTGCTGTTTGGGCTCTGTTCAAAAGCACAGCTTTAAAAAAAGTTATTCTAACTCATATGCTTGGATTTAGATTCTAGAAACCTGGGTTATATAGTCTAGATAAATTTGCTGCAGTTTTTGTAAAATTCTCTCCTGCTAAAGATACTCAAAACAGCTCTAAATTAGCTTTTCCACATATCTAACAGTAAATAATTTTCATTTCCCAAATTATCTTTCAGTAATAAAATATATTTCTTTAGCAATGTATTTCCCTCTGCATAAAGAAAGACACAGAGTGTGATGGAGCAAAGGAAAATCCATGAATTTGGCTGTACCACAGAAGGGTATAGTCCTGTGCTGGGACTGGTGTCAGAGGGCTCACATCTGCTTTAATTTAATATTTATTCCTGAAAAACTGTTCAAACCTACCTGAATAAATTTTATACAGCAGAAAATTTTAGAAGGCTGGGATGAGGAGTAGTGTTCTGTGAGGCACACACAAGAAATTTTCAGAGTAACAGCTCTCCAGGTCTGACAGCTTAGCTTCATATATGGTGTAATTTGGAAAAAATTTCGAAACAAGAGTTGCATGGGCCTCCAAAACCAGGCTGGAACTGGGAACCAGTCCATGTTTTATGACTGTATGCCAGTGTTTGCAGTCAGCCTGGTGTTGGTTGGATTGGTTGTAGTGATGTAGCCAAGAGTGTAAATCTGTTCCTAACATTTTCCATAGTGTGAACTCACTAGGGAAGATTTCAGGATGTTTTAGGGGAAAAAAATCATTTAAATATTTAATAGTCTTTGACATTTCAATACATCTGAGTGCCTAAACTTGCCCTCTTACATTAGGGTATGATAATTCTTTCATACTGTTTACAAATTCTCTCTCAAGCAAGGTGCCTTTAAGATGACATACATTGTTTTGTTTGCATTCAGTTTTCCTGAGAAATTCTCTGAATTTTTACACTTGCCAGAAAATCAGCAATGTTATTTTGTTGTTGTTTGTGTTTAAGTCATAACACATTTGATGTTTTCAGAAGTATTTTAAAACTGGTTTGGTACCCAAGCTGCCGTGCAGATAAATCAGTAGTTGCAGAGCATGGGTCATAGCACTTCTCTTGAACCGTAAAAATGGGATTTTAACCAAGAGTGCTAAACATCACAAGCCATTTATTCTGTGGTCACAGCACAGTTGAAAGAAACGTGACTATGTTACCTAATAGCTAAATTCCAAAGAGCAAGTTTTATTCTAGAATGTTGACAATAGAATCATGGCTTGATTATGCTGGTATTAAAGGCCATTAAAGCACTTTTGAGGGAGGAAAAGGGTAATATCATAATATGTCTTGAATTTCAATATGAAAAAGAATTGTTAGATCCAGGTTTGTTAAGAGTATTTTCATTTAAAGGTATTGCAAACTTGATTTTTGCTTTGTCCTGTTTAAACAGGGGTCTGTATTGAGAATTTCGACTACCCTGGGCAGAGAGGTCACATGTTCATTTTATTACTAAAAGAATGTTGCAATGATGTCTAAATTAAATGCTTACCTCTAGAGGACTAAGTAGTTTAAGGACTGTGATTACTTGGCTCTGACTGTCCAGGACCCCAAGATCTGCCTTTCTTACATTGTAGGCTGCTGATCATGAATAGCTGAATGCCCTGAATATCCTATATAGTCTCATAGTGCTGTCCCAAGACCAAAATCAGGTGCATAGATTATCTCTGGGATGCTTTCCAAAGTGATCCAACCTTCATGTGTTACATCAGTTTTGGAAACAGCCTGTGACTGGTCTCTGCATTGGGCAATGCAACTGAAGGAAGGTGACTTAGGATCAAGCTGACTCTTCCCTCTGGCTTGACCTTACAGAGAACAGGACAGATGTTGTCCATGCAGTGTGGTGGTGAGAACATGATAGCACTAAAACCCAACATCTGCTAAGGCTTACACTGGCACTGGCACCTTGTTTAATCAGCACAGCAACTCTTTCATCTGTCTCATCCATCTGTCTGCTCTTCAGAGCATTAATAAAGCCTGTGGGAAGAGCCTGGCCATGACCACAGGTCCAGGCCTAGGATTAACATGGCAGTTCTGCTTCTCCAAGGGGCTGTGTGGAAATACACTCTATTACAAAGTTTTCTGACTTCTGTCTATATGTCAAGTTGAGCAAGCGTATTAACTACCCTAAGTTCATACAACTGGACTATGATTTAGCCACTATGATCCTAATAATTTGGTTGGACTTGAAGATCAGAGAATCACAGAAGGATAAGGTTGAAAGGGACCACAGTGGATCATCTAAACCAACCTCCCTGCTCAAGCAGGGTTATCCTAGAGTGCATGGCACAGGATTGCATCTGGACAGTTCTTGAATCTCTCCAGTGAAGGAGACTCCACAACCTTTCTGGGCAACCTGTTCCAGTGCTCGGTCACCTGCACAGTAAACAAGCCCTTCCTCATATTCAGGTGGATTCCTGTACATCATTTTCTGCCCATTTCCTCTTGTCCTATTGCTCAGCACCACTGAGAAGAGCCTGGCTCCATCCTCTTGACACCCTTCTTCAGATACTGATAGACATTGATGAGGTCCCCCTCAGTCATCTCTTCTCCAGGCTAAAGAGGCCCAGATACCTCAGCCTTTCCTTGTAAGAGAGATGCTTCAGTCCCCTCATCATCTTTGTAGACTTCTGCGGGACCCACTTCAGGAGCTCCATCTCTCTCTTGTACCAAGGACCCCAGAACTGGACACAGCACTCCAGATGTGGCCTAACCAGGGATGACCAAAGGAGCAGGATCACCTCCATCAACTTGCTGGCAATGTTCTTCCTAATTCACCCCAGGATACCATCGGCCTTCTCGGCCACAAGGACACTGCTGGCTCATGGACAGCTTGTTGCCCACCAGGACCCTCAGGTCCTTCTCCACAGAGCTGTTTTCCATCAGGTCAACTCCCAGCCTGGCCTGGTGCCTGGGGTTATTCCTTCCCAGGGACAGGACCCTCAATTTTCCTTTTTTCGATTTCAGACAGTCCTTTTCTTCCCATCTATCCACACTGTTGAGGTTCTTCTGAAAAGCCTCACAGCATTCTGGGGTATCAGTCACCCCTGCCAGTTTTGTACCATCAGCAAACTTGCTGAGGAGCATTGCACCCCCTCATCCAATTCAGATCCCCTGAATTAGTATTTTTAATAATCAGTACACCAACTGAGCCTAAAAACCTGCATTTGGAACACTCCAGTCCACATAATATCAAGAAACAGTTACAGAGATTACCTTCTTGAGGGTTTTCAGAAATACCATCCAAGCTGAGACAAGCTGTCCCTAGATGGTGTGTTACCTCTCCTCCCTCCGCTGTGGTTACCTGCCTCAACCCGCCTCACGCACTCCCCCCCGTCAATATAACTTGATTCATTAATTATCTGCAAAGAATCCAGACTGTGATTATCTGTAAGGAATCCAGGTGACTGTGAATTTCCTGCGCAAGCAAAGTACATGCCAAGAAATATTTTTTTCAGAATTATTTAAAATACTAAAAAAAAAAAAAAAAAAAAAAGGGACAAAAAAGAGATGATGAAAAAAACCAATAAAGCAAATACACATACTCCGAAACAAAAAAAAAAATTATGGTAAGATGTGTTTTATCCTGTAATGAGAATTAAAACTGTATTGCAATAACACATGGGGACAACATAAAATTAGAAACAAATGAACAAACAAACAAACCCCCCCAAAAAAAGAAAATAAAATTGGTGGGCAGCTGAATCACTGTTGCACTTGTCACACTGAACTTCAGTACTGAAAGTATTTCATACTTCAGTATGAAAAAAAGGAAACCACATATTCCAGATATTAATATAAAAGGATTGAATGGGAGAAATTCTGCACTGGTCATCCTTCATAGAAAAATTTCACCCAGTTTGTGTGTCTGAAGTGGCTGTGTTCACACACATAATTACACCATAGACCTGTGCTGAAGGTAGAGAAGAGCCATTAAATGAACATGGTGTGGATGCACAACATCTGCATAAGAGGGGCTGAGGTGTGGGGCTGCAAAACTGAGGGTGCAAGAGAGATGGAAACAATAGGGAGCAGCTGAAGAGAAGGGGCAATTTTCATTTCTCAGGGATGAAGATCAGGGTCAAGCCAATTTACACACTGCAGCTGTCTTTGTACTCCATATCACCCTGCTTCACCCTCTTCTGTTCTCTGACTTACGACCACTTTTTCAATTCTTTTTTAAGACCACTTTTTCACATCCTTTATTAACCTGGAACTCTAGAAAACTTAATTTTTTCTATACAGTTTTTTAAATGTTACATTATAGTTGCAGGTTTTATGGGGGGCTGGGGATGTCAGAAAAAATTTCAAAAACTATTCTGAAAATAAGCATGTCAATCTGTGTAAATATATCTGTGTAAATGATAGGCAGAGGGATGAATTCTGGGTCATGGCATCAGGTGAGGAAAAGAAGACTTCACTTCAGAAGAATAACTCTCCTTTAGAGAACAGCCTGAGAAAATTCAGTTTTCTAAGCCCCCCATGAATCTACCCTGGTCTGCTAAATGGCAGAAAGGTAGGGGTCTGTGGGAGATCCAAATGAGTAACTGAACTGTGCAAAAAATCAAATATAGAGAAAAAGACACTGAGAAGTGCCCTCCCCACATACAGCACTGATGACACATTAATTACAAAGTTTCATCAATGGTCTTGGTTGAGATAAACATTATTAGGCCAGATCATCCAGTTCACCAAAACCTTATTTTTATCCTAAGTCTTCACTTCAGCATATTGTAGGCAATTATGAATTACAGAAGAGATTCAACATGTTTCAGTCTTTTTTTGTCTCTCTGATGAGTGTCAGTAAAGAATTTACCTTTTCTTTAATCTGTTCCTTTATCCCCTATATCCTCAAGTTAGGACAGGAGAAAATTGCCCCAAGCTGGGTGAGAGGAGGTTTAGACTGGTTGTTAGGAAAAAATTTTAGGCCAAATGGGTTATCAAGCCATGGAACAGGCTAGCCAGGGAAGTGATTGAGTCACCAGCCATGCAGGAATTTAGAAGACATGTATATGTGATGCCTAGGGAAATGGTTTAGTGGTAGACTTGACACCACCAGATTAATGGTTGGAGTCTTATAGGTCTTTTCCCACCTAAATGTTTCTGTTATTCTAAGTTCTTCTCTGTGCCACAAAGTCTTTGATCTGGATTTGTATCATTGCAAATTCATTGGCAAAGCCTGGACCTCTCCATCTTTTAAAAAGAAGTGGAATAAGGTCCAGAATACGGTTACATGCACATGTGCTCACTCACATCCACGTGCATATGCCTACACATCCAAAACTTGAAGCAGCAGCTCTCAGTTGCTGAACATTAAGCTAAATTGACTGGGTGATTAACCATTTTTTTTCTCTATGACACCTGGAAAATAATTAGTCACCTATGGTACCATAGAAGAAGCATAAACACCAGATGTTTACACCATTGAATACCTTACTATTGTTATGGAATATTTAATAAAATAAGTAAGAGTGCAATTTCCCTTAAAATGTACAGTTAATTGCATTTACCATTGTTTTAGAAAAACAGGCTTTTGTTTTCATAACTGTAGGATTGCTTGCAATTAATATGCACAGATGTGCTGGCTGATCTGCATCATTAAGTCTTGAAAAGACTATTAAAATTTTATATCTTCCTATCTATTCTTATTATCTTTCTCAGTAAGAAAAATTTACTATTAATGGATGAAGTATTTCAGCAAGATTATGGAAGCAACTTTGAAACTGTAGAATAAAATTGAAATATATAAACAACAATAGTTAACAGAATATCAGAAAATAATTGCAGTGAGGCTGCCATATAACATATGAAGACAAATTCTACAAGTGAAGTGAAAACTGTGGGGTGCATACCCTTGCAACTGTGCTTATAAACACATTTAGTATAACATCCAGCTCACCAGTAAATACATAAATTGACTCACCATAATGGAGTGCTTTTTTCACAGTATTGATAAAATGAATTTAACAATTCAGTCCTGAATCCAAACCTGTATTCAGGTTTTTTCTTGAATTCCTTGGAAAGTGTCAGTGAAGAGAATCACATTCACTGTTCTGTGAGCACAGTCTCTCCACATCCTCAGTTACTGCATGGGGTAGGAGGAAAAAAAAAAGCAACCTATTCCAAGGTCAGTCCTAAAATTGGTATATTCTACTGGAAATGTTTAACCCAAACTTATTTTAAAATGAGAATCATGGTTTTTTCAACAATAGAATTAAGAAAATACAGTTCAAAAAGAAAATTTGTGAACACCTTCAAATTGTTTAGGAGATCCTCATATTTTAAAAGCTTTTTAGCATAATGTTAATATTTTTCCTGGAATTTAAGGGAATATGCTTCTGTAGCTTTTCTACTAGGATTATACCCCTCCAGGAAAATTCACCTGCTAATATCAGATCCTAAAAAATGCTATGACATCTTAAGCCTCAGATTACTGGGGATGCAGTAAATATGCTTCTACAGGATTTTAATTTAAAAATTAACTCCCAGTACTTCAATCTTTTGGAAGACTGTGGCTTTACTTCACATTTTCTACTGTACTACTGTGGATAAATATACTCAGGGAGTACATTTTTGATCACCTTGCTGAATAATTTCATTTTGTAAAGACTGCATTTCACTGTTTCACAGAAAATGCTGGTTTAGAACAACGTATCTGTAAATGATTCCCAAAATGCAGCATCTCAGTGTTAAGACACTGGTTTGCATTATTGCTGCAATAACATAGAAATAACTATTGTAGAAATAACTATGTTATAGAAATGACTATATTATAGAAATGGAATAACAGTCTACTGCTTGCTTTTGCTTTATGGACAGCAATTCAGTCCCAGCATAGGTTCATTTTGTGACTGTTCAGCACAGTAGGTTAGATGAAGCATTAGCAGTTTAAAATAGACACGTACACTTTCCATTTCAGTGCAGTCCAAAGACTTTTCCTGTCTTGTCAGTTGGCATCATTATGCAATCAACACAATGGTCTCAACATTAACTTCCTTGTAAATTTTGTTTTGGCTCAAGGACATGTTGAGTGGCCAAACTTTGATCCTGTGCCCAATAAAATCAAAGTTTCCTTTGATTTCAATGGCATAGGCAGAGATCGTAATGAAACAGCAGGATCTGTGGAGTAAATTACAATAAGAAGTGGGGACACATTTGTGAGACCACAAATATCTACTGTGCTGTACTCTGAATGTTTTGAAGGTACACTACTCACAAAATATAATGACCTTACACAGACAAACAAAACACTGTTTTGTTTGAATAGTAGAAAAATTCTTTTCTGAAGTATTTGCTCTAAATATATTGCTCACCCATTCAGTAGTTTGTATTCACTGCTCCTGTCTGTATTCAATCTACAAACAGAAGCAGTCATTTCACCTTTCATAAACATTGCCTTCCCACTGCAAACAAGAACAGAACAATTCATGCTAATTATCTTTTATTCTGAATGTCTTGGGGAATAATGACTTAGAAATTTTCACAGTTTTTTTTTAAGAACTAAAAACCTAAAACTCCTGTTTTGTAGATTGTGAATATTCACAATTTGCACAGTCATAGTTACATTGCATTATTATTTTTCTCTCCACTGATTAAAGAAACTAACACAGCATGAAGTCTACATTGTGCAATCAGAGACCCCATTAAATTTTTTTTTAAAAAATCTTATAATAATTATTTAGGCTTTTAAGTTTTAGATCTGTTTTCCAGGGAGTATTCATGCAAGCAAAGCATGACTGTGGTAAGGGTTAAAGACAAAATAGAAAGAACATGAATACAGACAAGTCAGGAAAAAAGAAGAAAGACGAAACAACATTTGCCTCACAAAAAAATGTTAAAAGGTGATCATTTTAGAAATTTTTCTGTTTAGCCAGAATAGCACTCATTTTTCACTACAAGGTAACCCTTTTCCTTTCTCTTAAACTTCCAGCTCAACTGGTGCCCTATCCTTGCTGTGCTGCTTTCGCTCCCTGCAAGAGTAAAACCAGCTGGAGTTCCCTTTCTCTTCGCCAGTCACCAGTCTCTGTTTGCCACTGCTTGAAAAAGAGACAAGAAGTGGAAATGCAATCTTTTCACTACACTAACATCCCAGAATTCAGGAATCAACCAAAGGGAATCACTTCACTTTTTGAAAAGCGCCTGTAGATCTGTCCCTGCAAACAGGACCCTAGAGGATGGTTATAGCTGCTGGCAGTATCACCCTCATTCTCTTCAAATTGAACTTCACCTTCAGTTTGGTACATGGGCTCCCTTAGGTTTCAAAAAATCATGATTCATTTCTTCAGGCTGCTTAGTTTTCTGAAGACTGGGCCCTGAGTAAATGTAAGGTAATTGTAATTATAATAAAATGAAAGCAATAAATGTTGCTGTAGTACAGTGTTAAGTGACAGATAATTGCCAAGTACTATAGATACACTTTTGCCTTTAATTAGAGAGAAGCAACCATCTCATTTATTTTAGTTAAATCGGAGATGTAATTTTTGAAGTTAGCATCAAAGACCTCAGGATTTAACCTTACCAAGTACACCACTAATAATAATTTTAAGTGTACTTACATTAAGCAATAATAGTGGCTTTTCATTTTGTTACAGGGTAATAATTTGGTCTTAGAGTAGATAAACCAGTATAAGGAAGGCCAAAGCAGTGAACTGCAGAGTAACACAATATTATTATTAATCCTCTGCTACAGCAACCATCATTGAAACTGATGCTATTGAACAAAAAAAACCCCTGTACCTGAAGAGTTTTAAAACAAATATTTTTGAGGCTTAAGAGATTGGGTGTTGAGGTCTTACGGAGGATTTCAATAAGCAGTGCTAAATCATCCTGATCTGATGAAACAAGGCACTGCTACTGCAATTAGTACGTACTAAAATGAATGGAATAATTTTCTGAAGTCAGAGCAAGTTTTTAAGCAAATAAACTAAGAACTGCTTACTTCATTTTTTCTGGGGTACAAAAAGGAGAATAAACACTTTTCCCATTTCTTAAATGGTGTTTTGAAAATAATGGCATTGTTTCTTTCCTTACTCATTAGAAAAGGCAGTGGAATATAAAAATCTTTGTAATATTAACTGGCATTTGCTAACTTTTTGCTACAGTGTAACATTGCTTCTTCTGGTAAATCTGATTTGAAATCACTGAAGCAACGGAGGTTCCATTAGGTAAATCATGTCACAATGTATTGACCTCACTCCTCTCCATTAGTAATGATGAGTTTTCATTTGTTTCATATGGTATTCCTCTTTCTGGAAATACATTTATTACCATTCTGTTGTCACACTGAAAATATTTATTCTAATTGTATCAGTCTTGTTCTTGCACCTATCTTTTCATTAAAAGTAAAACTGAAGTAAAACTTTACAATTAATTGTGATTATTGCCAAGGTCACTGCAGATAATTAAGAACTTCAAATATACATTTAACAATCTTCTTGCTGAAGAGCTTCATAGAACAGTACTTGGATGTGTGTTCCTTTGAGGTATTCTGATCACAAACTTACACAGATATCTACACCTTACCATTTCAGAAAGCCAAAACTTTTCCAGAAGACAACAGTCACTTGAAAAGGATCACCACTAGCAACACTCATTATTGTTTTGTGAATCAGATGCAAAAAGCCAAATGGCTGAAATAATGAGATCCAGCACTGTCATCCAAATTTCTGGAAAAGAATGGAAAAATTTACCACGTAAAGAATGGAAAAATTTACCTTTTATTTTGATTGCTTTTTCCTTCAAAGTAAATGCTTCGATCTGGAAATCATCCTTCATTCCATCCTGAAAAAAAGAAGACTATTTTATAGAGTTCCATTTTTTTCTAAGAACTAAAGGTGCAGGAAGAAAAAGAAACAACTTTCCAGTATTAGAACCCTAGGAAATAATGAAGCAGTCTGGGCTAGACAAAAAGATTTCTATGGAAGTTTCTTTAGAAATCTTTTGATTTCTCAGAAGTGCGACCTTATCTCAGAATACGCACATCTAGTTTCCAGAAACACTGGACCAACAAAAAGTGTTGCAAGACGGAGGTCAACCAAGCCTGACTTTTCTCCCCTGAGACAGAATGGAGATGGTACATACCTCTGTTATCACAGAATCACAAAATCATTTAGGTTGGAAAAGACCTCTAAGATCATTGAGTCCAGCCAAAATAAAACCAGCCTGCACAAAGACACAGACTGCTCAGCTGAGCTGGCCACACCGCTATGCAGAGCCAGCTTGGTTACCCCAAGGATTGTTGCAAGGTGCTTCTCTGTCGTTGCTTATCAATAATCTCTCATTCCTTCAAACTCTTTGTAAAAATCACTTTACCTACTTTTAAATGCAGAAGGAGTCTTCCCATACTATATACTTCTGAAACAGTACATAAGGACCTACATTACTCATGGGGACTGATGCCATCTATCCTAGTGTGCAGGATTTTGAAATGCAAGCATCAGAAAGCAGCAAAATACAGTTTTCATGCTATTTATATTCCTTTTAAAAGAAGATACAATATGTATTCAATTCCACTCCAGTACTTTGAAGGCAGTGAGTCTATGAAGTCTGCACTGGTGAACTGGTAAATTAGAAAATCAGAACACAACTCTTTTTTTCTTGTACTCTTACTGCATTAAATGAACATGAGGATTGAAAAGTGAAAATAGAAAGAATGGCTGAAATAATGAGATCCAGCACTGCCATACAAATTCTCAGGTGTTGAAGGACATTTTTTTTAAAACTACAAGCCTCATTAATTTTCTTTTTTCTTTTGTAGTAAAATACAACTCACAAATATGTGGAGGAAAAGGGCAGCTTTTTAATCAAAATCGCTTAAGTGATTTAGGAGCTGAAATTGCATTTAAAACCAGTAGCACTATGACTTAAATCTTTGCATAACTGAGACAACTTTGAAACTCTGTAAAATGCCCATTTGGAAGCAACAAGAGGATAAATTGCTAAGACAGAAAAGAAATGTGAAGTTTGAAGGTAATCTCTGCTATGTATATTTACATCTATTTCAAATACTATATTTAGTTATTTCCAGTCCAATATAGGGATTTCTATGTTGTCCTCTCTCTTTGGACTTACATTACAAATACAGTGGAAAATTGAATATGATAAAAATTGAATAATGAGATATTATATTATTAATAAAATAATATTATAATAATTGAATAATCTAAATACTGAATAAAATGGGCTATCACAGTACTGATGCTCTTTCTGTGGGCAGTGTGAGAGAGATAGATTGTTGCTACTGTGCCTCTCATATGCTGATGAGGAAGAATTCAGACATAATCTTCCAGGAACACAATGAAGTAAAAATTTCTTCTGGCAGAAATAAATTAACTATCCCTTGTTCAGCTGACATTAACAGAGCATATCTATCTAAGAGTGTGAGTTGATAATAACTGTCTTCTGTCCAAATGCATACATAATCAGGTTAAATTCATAAGTTCCATATAGTATAGCTGTATCTGTAATATGAAGGTTTTTTTAAAATTTGATCTCCCTCGGGTTCTCTTTACCTCATGTATTTTTTGTCTTGTCTCATAACAGCATGCCTATTACCTTTTTCTGAACACCTCTTACCACTACATCTGAGATTTCATTTTTGTTTGTTTGTTTTTGAACACCAAGACTGGCCCAAAATTACTTTTCTGACCAGAAAACTGTTTTTTCAATTCAGATGGAATTTGTACAATAGTTTTATCAAGGGAAATATTTTAAAGCTACATTTAAAAAAGAAACATAGAAAAATGTGGTGGCAACTGCTTGTATTCAGTGCCTCAGCAATGGACTGTTTACTGAGACTTGTACAAAATTCCACCCTCACTATGAGCATATACACATACATTCAACTTTATAGAGACTAGAAGGATGACAATGAAAAAGATATTAAGTAGTCCAGTTCTAGAAATGGGATAGTTTGTTGAAGAGAAATTCACGTGGAAAAAATGTTTGAAGCCTCTGCTTGATACAGGACCTAAATTTGAACTTATACCCTTCACTTCTTGCATGAATGTGTTAATCTCTAGCTATTTAGATATTCTGATGCAGATCTTTCACAGTCTTTGCTTGTACATTTCCTCTTTGTATAAAAATACTTAAATAGTCATTATGCCAGACTGTAAAAATTATTCCAGCCTGGCAGCTAGGCCATTTGCCTTGTTGATGGATTCCAGCTAATGCACTAGCAAATATCTAACAATTTATCTGAAGTGTGACAGGCTCTGTAGGAGGGACTGAAAGCACTTTCCAAGGATGTCCCCACAGCTTAGAAAACTAGTGCTCTCTTTTGTGTCAGATGGAATATTTCAGAAGCAAAAAAACCTTTTTGATTCAATTTTGCAATGCAGGAAATAAAAAAGCATTTTAAAATTTTTGATATATACTTACAGCTACTTTCTGCATGCAGTTCAGACAAAGGAAGGAGGGACTTGTACAGCCATGCCCAACACCCTTGTATCCCAGCTTCCATCCACAACGAATTATGGTGTAAATAAAAATAGGTGGGGAAAGGGCAAAGAGAAACATTTGCTAGAAAAGATGTCTTCACAGCAGAGAGTTGATTTCAAACAGAAAATTTGGAAAGTCTATATGCATGTTGTGAAAGAGAAAAAAAAAAACAAAAGGCTAATTAAGTGTCTTGGTTGAAGCAAGATCTTAGAAACACGTAACATTTTCCTGAATTAATAAATGTTTTAAGAATTTGAAAAGCCTAAATTTATAAATGCTTTGCACATTATCTGCAGCAACAGCAACTTTATGCATGCATGAACTTAATGAACCAGCCCACAAAAACAAAGAAGATTATTAATGAGACGTTTGCTCAAGGCAGGCTAAATGAGTTGCTTCTGAGAACATCAGAGAGAGCTCTCTAATGATAGGCAGAGAGGCACAGCTGCTGATTTGCTTTTGTACAAAGATAGTGGTCAGTGAATTTATTGCTGGGTGACAAAAGAAAGACATTTTGTAGGACTTTGGGTATAAATATTTAAATACATTCTTCATCTCCTCTCTTTTTACTTTCTTTTTATGCCTTTACCCCGCCTCTTTCCTTTCATTGTTCTTATGATTTTTCTAGGGTTTTGTTGCCTAAAATTAATTTTATTCACTCTTTCTGAAATGTTTGAACTTTTTTCTTAACAACTACTGGTCCAGTGTAATCAGAAATGAGCTTGATATCCTTCTGAAACTTGGTTATCATTTTGAGTCACTTCTTTCCATTGTTGTGCTTTCTTTTTAATGTGCTTATGGGGTCATTAGTCCTCCAGGTGAAGGGAAGTTACTTTCTTGAGATAAGCCGGAAAAGACCAAAATTTAACCTTCGGGTCAAGGTATTTCACAACAACCTTCATCTTCTAAGAGGGACCATTTCTTTGCAAGGGCTGGGTGATGTGAGCTTCTTGCTTTTGAAGCCTACCATCAGTCTTTCATGAGTGGTCTCCACAAGTCCTATGTCACTAAATAGATGTAAATTAATCGTTTGTCCTCTCCCTCTCAAAAGCTTAATCATACAAAGCAGTAATCTTTCAGTTCTCTACATCCAATCTTACAGTGCAGCCTAAGTAGATTAAAAGTTACATATTCCCCACACCAATATTTTGGAACAGAATTATTCTTCATTATAGGTCAAAATCACTCATGTAAAGTGTAAAATTTTACTAGTCTTTACTAGTTTATGTCAACCTAGAACCAGAAATACTGAAGCTTACATTTTCACTAATCAAAACTACTGGAAAAACTCCCGAGGGAAGGTTTTCTTTAGTTTTCTAGCTCAGTACTGAATTATAAAGGTCTGGTGACCTTAAAACAGAAAACGAATCCAAAGTACAATCACCACCACCTCATCCCCCCCCAAAAAATTATCAAATCCCTTACACACTTTGTCTGAAGTGGATGTTTAGGAGATGCTATGTGTGAAGGCTCTTTATATGGTGTTTGTGATAATGATATTTACTCTATTTTCAGCATCTAAAAAGATATATATGTCAAGGATAGACTCTTCTACAAACACATACTTTCTAGAAGACAAATCTAAAGTGGAAAGAAAACTAAATAAATCCAAACCAAGATATTAACATGGATATTTTATGCACACATGTATAGAAAAGACTATGTTGAGAAGAAAAGTCATAATGGAATTCACACAAATGATAGCCACAGAATCAGTAGCTGATTGGAAACAGCAAATTTACTGTGGAATATGCATTCAGAATCTTGTGTCAAGATAAGCAAACAGGAGACTCATCATAAGAGTTTATTTTCATAAGGTGCAAATCTAAGACTATTTTGCTTCATAATAAGCCTGATCTTCTGATCATGAGTAAAATACAGAGCAAATATTGCCATGAAATCAAAATCCGTAACTGTTTTAAGACCAGAAAATAAAATACTTCTACTTTCAGCTGATAGAACTAGTTGAGCTTAAAAGAAATCATAATTGCTGTATTTGTGGACTGCTACTGTAGAAATTTTCTCTAAGAATGTTCGGTCTTTAAATGGAGCTCACTGATGAAGCTCTGCAGTCTCTCTCCAGTTGGGTTAAACAGGTGATTTCATGGCTGTTATTTATGCAAGTTTCTTTATGGCAGTAGGCTTTTCTTTTTTTCACAATTCTTTATGTCTCTATTGTGTTTTTCACTATACTGATCCTGTCTAGTCAGAACAAGGTCTGGTTCTCTACTTTACTGCTTCCTCAACCCAACAGCACTCTCTCTGTGATACAATCCCACCTGTGATTTACATCACCAGAGCTAAAACTTAACAGTCCATGAAATTTATTGCATATTGTTTGATTCATTTGCGTTGAGCCATACAGAACACAAGCTAAATTGTAAATTTATCTCATATTGTTTTCAGACTGAATGACTGGTCATAGTTCACATGCAAATCTGGAGCTGCAGTGAGAATTTTAACTGCTTCATAAAGTTAATGTCAGAGGTTTTCTGATGACTGCACCCATCTTCTTTAATGGCCGTATTTATTTATTTATTTATTTAGAACAAGCCTGATGCAAGTCATTCTTTGTTACACATTTTCTATAGCTCTAATGCATCAGTTTATTTTTAGACCTCTTTCTCTTCTGCTAAGTAGCATGAGGAACTGACAATAAAACCAAAATATTTCCTTCCACTCAATAACACCAAATTTTATGCTTCATTTTTCTGTCCATTTTCCCATCTGTTGAAAGCCTTATGTAATTCAGGAGTATTGATGTATACTTTCCTCTCTGTTTTTCTTATTTGAAATTGCTGTGACTATTCAGGTCCAGATAAATTTAAAACTGCTTCAGTCAAAATGCTGGGGTGTTGTTAGGAATGTGCATGTATACCTCAGGGAGGGGACAAGAAAAGCATGAGTAAGAAGGAAAAGAGTGAAAGTGTTGGAAAGAGAAGGCCTTTAGGGTTTGTTAATTAAAACCTACCAAAACCAAGTGTACTTGCTGAAGCCATATATATTTGATAGAGACATATTAGAGGATGGAGCATTTGCTAACAGCACGCATCCAGCAGTCAGAAAACATTAGTCTTTGCATCTCAACATAGTTGAGTTGAATTGGTTTGGTCATTCTCAGTCTTCTGGACTGATATGAAGAATACAGGGGAAAAGAGCCATAAAGATATTTGCATCAATGCAAACATGGTTCCTCTGGTAATTACTGCTGCATTAACTCTGGAAATATAAAAAAAGGACCTGGCCTGAGGAGAAGGAAATAGCTGAGCTGCGTTGAGCTTTTCCTCACCACACACTCTTCACAATCTTGGAAATGTCACTTAGGGCAAGATGGGTAGCCTTATGCTACTCAGTCACCCACAGCCTTTCTTCCCTGACTTCTGTTACTGAATAATAGAGGCACCAAATCTCAATAGATTTGAAAGAGTAGTGATATTCATTGAGTGATTTATAAATAATCCTTAAATAAAACTGTAGCAATTCATATGCAGAAAGGAGAAAAGGCTCAACCCCGCTGAAAGGCCAAGTGCTATCTGTTGATTGTGCTCTCAGCATGCTGTAGCCTCCTTTACAGCACAAAAAGATGACATTGATATTTTCATTTCAAAATCAAAGGATTACTGTAATCCATCTTCTGCACAATTGATTTTGTTGAATATCCTTTAAATAAGACACATAACCCCAAGGTTATAGAGGAGCCTGAAGAGGAATAGTAACTCTATATTGTCCAGTTTCCAAAAACTGACCAAAAATAATCATGAACCTGGAAGAAAATCAAACAGGCTGACTTTATAACCAGTTGCAAGGATGTAGTTCTGATATTTTAGAACATAATGATGACAAAAAGTTATTTTTCTACTATGCTAAGTCCAAACTGGCAAGGCAGCCAACTTTAAGGTTTGTCAGAATGGTGCAAGAAGTGAGCTTCAAAGTGGGCAGAGAAGATTACTGCAAATTATTGCATATTTATAATGCTTTCAGACAAGTAACATCTGATTTGTTACTGAAAAGAAAATCATATCTTCTTAAAGAAAGTGTTCAAAAGGTATGATTCTCCATTTTAGCTGATCCGTTTGCACAAGGATAGCTCTTTGGCATGAGAACCTTCTTTCTAAATTAAGCAGTGGATCTTATTAAATTATCTACCAGCTTCCTTTTTCTATTGATATGAAATCAGGATAAATAAGAGATTGCAGTGTTTCATTTTGAAAATTGTTTTTCTGAAATTAATAACGTACTTTAGCAATAACAAGTGACTGTGTGACTAATTTACAGCTTCTCAGTGCTTTTAATCCATTTATTGCAGGATGTGGGAGTACTGAGTATACGCAAAGCTGTTTCTTCTCTGTGAGATGTAGTAGAATTTTAACTACCCTCACTACTTCTCAGCACAATCAGTAAAATAAGTGTGTGATATATAATCACATTTTTTAGTTAAGTCAGCACTTGAAATAGCACATCAGGTCTCAGGAGAACAATTAATCCACTATGATGAATATGAAGAAACTTTCTAATCTTAGCCTTCTGAACACAATTTTTTGAAATTTTGATTCCTTAAACGTCACATTCACTTTCTGTGAAGGAGGGGAGAACGTTGCATCTTAAAGGTTTCATCCAGACTTGAAATGCATATAAGCCTATTTATAGCTTAATTTGCTACAGGTAGAGATTTTGAAAAATCATCAGACTAGGTAGACCTGATTTTCGTAAAAGAAAAAACTAAGTATAATAATAATAAAAATAAAAAGCAAAACAAAGCAAAACAAAAACCTAAAAGTAATAATGTAACAGGTGAATTATTTCCCTTCCAAGGGCTTCAAAAATTTAAGCAAGAAATCCTACTAATGTTGGGGCAAGCAAAAGTATGTCTGGTACTCAGGGTCACGTCTGACCATGTTTGCCAGTATACATATAGTTTTGTCCTTCATTTCCAAAATTATGACAGATTTGCAGCTAATCATTGCCATTTGTCATCAACTCCTTTATGCCATAGTTTTTTAGATTAGAGCTGGCTAAGATATGCCTATCTACCTCACAGCTGCAGAAGGTGGGTCCATCAAATATAAGTGCTTTTGGGTCATTAGTTAAACATTACTATACATGGAGTTTTAGTGCAAACTTGGTTTATATGTTAAAGATTATGAGGAAAATTATTTTAAAATAATCCTCATTAGATTAACTTTTATATTAAAATTAATAATGAAAAGTTTTGAAGAGGACATAAAAATTTTGGATTGAGATTTTTTTCTACCACTCAAAGCCACTGTTCAAGGAGTACTTTACATGATATTTCTTAGTGTTTTGGTTTTGTTCCATGCAATTATTTTATTATTTTTTATTCCTCCGTCTAAGTGGGAAACGAATAATTGGCAACTATCACAAAAGCACTTCCTTATGTATAAAGTTTCAAGGTGTTGAAGAAAATCATATTCACAAAAGTACTAAGAAAGGAAACACCCTTTTTGAGGAAAAAAGAAAAGACCAAGGCACTATGGAAGCCTCAATGTCCTCATGCTCACGAGCTCAGCATATCCTATATGAGTCAGATTGGCTGTGCCATTCCCAGGTTCTCTCTGCACAATAGGACTAGCACATTCTCAACAGTGAAACATCTGGAATTTATGGACATTTCTGCAACGGTTCCAGTCACTCTGTGGGAGATTCAGAAATCACTGGCATATATTTCCAGGGCTTTCTCCTTCCTTTTTTTATCCCCATATGGAAAGGATTTCCTAGCAGCAAATCTGTAGACATTTTCCTCCAGGTAGGAAGTGTGGAGAAACCTGAGCATCCAGGTGAAAATCTGGTCCCTGAGTTGCTTTTTACAAGGAGCATTCTCGCAAAAATCAAGGGGAGACTTGCTATCCCACACTTTGATAACAAATAATGCGTCTCGAAGACAGAACTTCTTCCTTAGCTTTGTCAACTATTTTAAATTATGTACAATTTATTTCCCAATTACTTCTTGCCTGTTGTTTATTTCAAAAACCATTTCACTTGAAATTTTTCTATAACCATAAAATGTATCTAATGAGCTTATTTCTTCCAATGTTTTTCATTCATCATAGACCAGAAAATCTTCACTAAACTTATTTAGACTTTAACTGTAATTTGCTCATAAGTAAGATTTTTTAGCATTTAACAAGGGCAAAATGTATAGGAAAAATAATATAACTCCCCAAATTAATAATATATGCTCTTACTTTCCTCTATAAAATTACTCATCTTCTTCAATATACCATTTCAGTCAATTCTTCATAATATGTGATTTATAACTTCAAGGAAAAAAAAATTAGATAGATCATTCCAGATGAACAACATTATTTTAATTTACAAATTAGAATCTTTCTAAGTTACAAAAAATGGTTATCTACTGACATTTTACACAGAAATTCTAGATAATCATGTCCGTGGCAGAATGTGAAGGTCTTTTCAGTGCTTTATTAAATACCTTTGAGTGCTAAGATTTAAAGAAAACCACATTTTTATAATATGATCTTTAAACTTTGATTATTTGGCATTGGATCGAACTACAGAGGCTTAGCTATATTTTGACATTTCATTTGGGATTAACAGAAACTAAAAGTCAGCAGGATACCAATAAGGAAAAGATTTAATTTAAATTTATTGATGTCTAAGGGGTTCGTGTGTGTGTGTGTTCATGAAACAAGCGGATTGAAAAAACTAAATTCTCAAATACAGTTTCTTCCACAGCTCATACACAAGATTAATTTCTTAACCAAAATTAAATTGGCAACTAGTGCCGGCAGTATTATTTTGTGCAAATCACTGGTATTATTTTATTTCAAGTAATTAAAGCAGATTAATATATTCAAATAAACATAAACTCTTTTACTTTTGTTATCATGGAAGAAAGGTTTAAGATGAAGCAGCTAATAAATAAAATAGCAATAATGTGCTATGTCTAATATGAAAACTGCTTCTTTATCTCTAACACAGGCAGAGTTGTGTTACAAATGCCTCCTTTCACAATTTCACTGTTGTGTTGTTTAAGCATACAAAAAGGGATGAATGCCTATGTATAATAAGATGATTATAAATCCCTGTTTTAAAATGCATACAATTCAAAATACCATTCCTTTTCAGAAAATTAGAAATGCTGAGAAAATTCATGTACACAAACATGCAGTTCAGAGATATGGAACATCCTATTGAGATAAAACAAAGGTACTGGGGAAGCAGTACACCTGGAATGCAAGGCATGTCAAGGAAGAAAAAATATCAGTAAAATTAATAATTTTATTTAAGAATCTTTAAGGAAAAGGATCAGTAAATACCTACACACCTACAGTTTTGCAGAGTAACGGAACCCTATGAACAAGAGGTATCTCTGTACAATAAATAAGTTCAAAAGAAGTTTAGTAATTCCAGCTGAGGTCGAAGAAAGAATACTCTGTCTAGTAGACAGAGCAGAGGAGTCAGCTCAGACCATTTTAGAGGAACAAAGCTTCCATTTTAGCTGAAGAGTTATACCAGCCAAATAAATAAAGGTAATTTCAACAATTGGACTACTGTGGACACAGTTTGCAGAAACAGATCTTTTCCTGCTACTGAAAACTACACAAGAGAAGATAAATAGCCAATCTTCTGCTTTATTTTGGACAAGGAAATAACTTGGCATAACTCTTCCTGAAGTACCTATAATGAAACAAGAGATAGATAGATAGATAGATGGATAGATAGATAGATAGATAGATAGACACACAGACAGATGTGTACATGTATACAAATGTATAGACAGAGAGACACCAAAATTGCCTGGTTTTAACAATATATTTGTACCACTTATCTTTATATCTATCTGGGAAACCTCATTTTGGCTTTTTAGTAGCTGAAGGGGGCTTATAAAAAGGAGAGAGAGGGACTTTTTATATGGTCAGATAGTGACAGGACAAGGAGCAATGATCAGCATATTCTGTGATTTTGATTAGATTAGATGAAATATGAGGGAGAAATTCTTTACTCAGAGGGTGGTGAGGCAGCAGAACAGATTGCCCACAGAAGCAGTGGATGCCCCATCCCTGGAAGTCTTCAAGGTCAAGTTGGATGGGGCCCTGAACAAGCTGATCATGGCCTCCCTGCCCATGGCAGGGGAATTGGAATTAGGTGATGTTAAAGGTCTCTTCCAACCCAAGCCATTCTATGATTCTCTGAAATAAAAAAGCTAGTATTTCTTTAGTGGAACATTCATGACGCTCATACAGTGCAGTGGTAATTTCTCTGTTTCCATAAAATTCCCAACATTTACAATCAGAAAGGTATCATTTTTTCAGGCAGGCAGAAGATAGAATTACGTACAAGTCCATCAGGGACATAAGTTTTATTTTTCTCTTTTTGTAAACATCTGTGCAATATACACTTAGTCACTAGTCATTTTAGCAATTTCTAAAGAATGGATTGATTTTTTTGGCCAGAATATTTCATGTTTGGATCTCCTCCAGACCTGAATCTGTCCAAGATATGCTTCAATAAGTGTTGTGAGCCCATTCATTTTTTAAATCAACACACACATGCGCACAGATACATCTCATGGAGATGTGTTGCTGCTGTGTACCTGCTTCTTAAAAACTATTTGGAAAATGTTTATTCATTAAAAAAAAGTTATCTCCGGAAAAGATTTCAAATTGGCTGAAACTTGAGTTTTACACTAAGGTCTGTGGAACTCATGGTTTTGTTTATTTAAAAGAGTTGTTTTAATTTGTAACATCAGTTTCCAAAAATACTTTACTATTCATTCAAATTCTTATGCATTTTAAATACCCTTCAAGCAGCCAGGACCTAATATGACCCTAATGAATACTTGTATTCACCAGACTGAATGTCCATTGTGTTTCATGATGCAGTTTTGCATTTTATGCCCTTTGTTATTCAAATAATCTTCTGATAAGTGATGAATACGAGCCAGTATTTAGTTTTAATTAATTTCATAGGGTAATCAGATATGGCCAAATAACTGTGTGGTGTCTACAAAGCTTATATATAGTTTCTTTCCTTTTTTGTATTTTTCAGACTTAAATATACATAAAATACACAGAAGATAACTCAATTCAAATATACAGCATAGTTAATAAAGATCTCAGTAATGACCTGGTACAGAAAATGAGGCATTTATTATTCTACAGACATCCACAGCTGTTGGATATTTTTGCTTCTGAATGCATCATTCTGAAGCCAGCTTAAAAGTTAATATAGCAAATTGACATAGATCTACTCTCATTTATTACATTTCTGTAACTGAGAACAGATCTATAGGAATTCTTTACACAGCTAATTAGATTTGCCTTTGGCAATGTCTGTGGTGTCTATTTTGAACATTAAATGAACTGTTGCCATCAAACTTCGTTAACAGGACAGCAGACAACAGACATGCACATGTTCACATTTCAACTTCAGATTAGATTGAGTTCTTGAATAAACAGGTGTGGGGTATGCCCAGTCACTGCCCTGGAGGGACGTCTGCTGAGATAAGAAGATTGAGCAATCTCCCAGCAGGACCCCCTCTGGGAAGGCAGCTACTCTGCAGTTATGGCGAGAAGAAGACAGACCCAGAATCCTCTGGGAGACCCTATGCAGATCCTCTGTAACCCATTGGCCTTTATCCTCTGACACCCACCCCCTGTATCCCTACAAAGCTAACCCCCTGCCCCTGCAAGGGCAGAGAGATGCTCGTCCCTGGCTCCCCTTCGCCGGAGTACGGACCAATAAAGCTGCCTCGTGCAGAACAAGCTACACGGGCCTCTCGTCTCTCTGCCTGGTCTGGCCTGGAGGCTGCCCTGCAGAGCTGAGCTGGAATCACGAGCTGACAATCACTAAAGAGCTGACAGCTTCTGCACGGGCCCTCCTGCCAGCAGCTGAGGGAAGACACCAGGCCTCGGGAAGATGATCCTCCATGGGACCATCTCTCTGGACCGGTCACAGCTTCCTTGGTCAGAGCTACTGACCCTTCATCAGCTGTAATAACAGGTTCAGCTCAATTTAGCTCAGCAGAATTGTACCCAAAATAAAATCAGCAAATCAGCTTTGGATGTGGCCTGTTGTGTCATTTGAGGTTACATACTGTCTTAAAGTCTGAGTACAACTTTCACAAAATTATCTTCGCAATGAACGCTTTGAGATTTTAATTCTTGTTTATAACAAATCCTTAACATTTGATCTAAATATAAAGACACTGGATTGTTGATGGACTGTTTGAAGTTCCATGAGAGAAGAAATTAGTCTCATGGCAATGAGCAGTATGAAACAGTAACAACAAGATCTCTCAGTACCATTGGTCTATATGCTAATGGAAGTGCAAAGATCTGGAGAGAAGTGCCTTTACAACCCTGAACTATATGTGGGAATACAAAGAGACCTGGTGAATGAAGGGATAATAGGAAAAGAAAATGAGGAAGCTTGAAAAGAACTGAAAAATACATAGATGTGAAATACAGTAAAATCAATTAGAAAGATGTAACCCAAAGCAGAATAAGCTTTTCAGTGATAACATTCAGAGTTTAGCTGAGATAGAAGTGTCCTGAGCTGGATAGTGATAGACTTAGTTATTTCTTTTATCTTAGCTGGCTCAAAAAAATGAGTGGAATATTCTAGTTGGCTTCGAAGTGATTAAATGTCTCAGTAGAATGGCTTATAAAAGTAGCCTTTTAATTAATGTGAGCTGATACCAAGCTACAGGATTATAGGTTTACCTATTTCTGATCTCATCTATTCCCTCCTCGATAACACAGAAAGCCATAAATGACTCTCCAAAAGAAGTACCTAAAGATGCCTTCCAGAAATGCAGTGCCCATTTAAGAGATTAGAAAATTCTTTTTTGGGTATCTGATGCTTGTTGAACTTGTATTATCATAGAATCACAGAATGGCTTGAATTGGAAGGGACCTTAAAGGTCATCCAATTCCAAACCCACTGCCATGGCCACAGGCACTTTCCACTACACCATCCAACTTGGCTTTGAACAATTCCAGGGATGGGATATCTACAACTTCTCTGGCACCCTCTTCTAATGCCTCACCACTCTCACAGTAAAGAATTTCTCCTTCAGATCTAATCAAACCTACCCTCTTTCAGTTTAAGTCTAATTTTAAGACTTTAATTTGCAGAGAAGTGTGTCCAGTACAATGAGGTAGGCAGGCAGGAAAGAGGGTCTTTGGCCCATTGCTACGGCTAGCTGGTATGCTTATACGAGAAGCAGGTAAAAACCTCTCCTGTTTGTGATAAAAGCTAACTACAGCTGATGGTTACTTTGGGGATAAACAGTATCTCCTCAGTGTGGAACTTTAACAATCCTGTTGGAACTCACATTCATCATATATATTTGCCAGGATGAGGTGGGACGGAGACTTTACAATTGAGAATTTTTATCATGGAGTCCTCCTCAAAGTGCTTCTCAACTGGTTTACTCATTCAAATTTAGTACATCTCATGATGTGATATTCGGAATCTCACAACTGAGCTAGTTAACTCAGTTTCATCTTTAATGAACAAATGTGCACATGGACTGCAAGTATATCCTCCAGAGCTTATAACACTGCCCTTCTTGCCAGCACTCTAAACACAGAGCATTAAAATCTGTAAGATACAAAGAAAAAATTTTTTTTCTTTTTTATTCCCCTTCTCTTTTTAACAATGCATCTTTAGAAGTCCACTGCTGAAAAAGTGATAGATGAAGCTTGACTGGAGCTTGCCTTTGATTACAGCAAAGAGACTATTTTCATTTCCTAAAACTGTAAACTAGATATCAGCATTCTAATTAAATTGAAATTAAAAAAAAAAAAGAAATTACTAATAAATTATTGAATGGTTTAAGTGTTTTTCATGAGGAAAAAGCATGCACGAAACTAACAGCAGTCCCTTCTCTGGGGCAAGCAAGAACAAAGAATCACTTGAAATTAAATACTTCTGTAAAATTTCTAGGTAAACGACATTTTAAAAGCATTAGTGCATGTACTGAGAAACACCCTTCAAGGGTAAATCATTGTGGATAGTTATTTTATGTCCAGAGACTATGTTGCTTCATAATAGATTTGAATGGAGGAGCGTTGTTTGGGGTCTTTTTTATTTAGACTGGTCACAATATTTTTCTCAAGTGTTTTAATCAAACAATGGAATCCTGTTTAACTGAAAGCAAGTGAAAAAACACAATTACACTTGGACTGAATTCCACAGTAGGATGTTAAATGATTGATGTCGAGTAATTTAGCTACAGAACAAGATGTGCTGTTGGGGTTAGCTGTAGCATCTTTTTTCATTTCCTTGTAAGGCAAGCCTGTTATTTAAGGAAATAAATGGACAAAGGAGGAGTAAGGTTATACACCTCAATTAATAGTATCTTGCAGGTACCTTGACTCTTTGTGTTGCATGCTTTAAGCTCACAGAACTTTGTACTTTGTAAGAAAGAGAAAGCATTTATAACTGCAAGACATGCTAGAGGAAAAGACAATATTTTTGTGATTATTGAGTGTGTTTCTCTCTGAATAGTTTCCTGAGACATAGATAAAACATCTTGATAGATAAAAGTGCTAATAAAACTCTAACAAGAACAAAAAAAAAAAAAAATCTGCAGGCTATCACAATATCAGTAACAATCTTCAGAGAATTTGGTTTTGGAACTTGATCTTGACTTGACCAGTACTTTGTACTTTGACTGTTTAAGCTTTATAAAGGTGTTTGTGTACAAAATGCTCCAGAAGCAGTGCCATTGCTTACTGTCTGGCATGGGGATTTTGATATCTTTTTTGTCATCCTTAATAATTCCTAGCATATTTTCATGGTTATCCTGTTCAGGTACTTGAAAACTGTTACCTTATCCTGCTAAATTGTCAGGCCAAGTTACCAACATTCAGCTCCTTGAACAAATCCCTGTAAGTCAATCACTCTACCCGTCTGTATTCTTTCCAGCCCCTGGCCTTTGTTAGGAAACTGAGAGCACAGAGTAGGGATTCAGAGGTTTGCTCTTATACATGGTTGAAAACAAGTTCCAGTTTTATATTCAATCTTTATTCAACCATGAATTTCAGACCTAACAACAAACCTGTCTTTAACCGTCAAACCACGTTATAATTCAGGTGGGAAGAAAGATTCACACTAACTCTGTGGTAATCGATTTTATGTTTTAATTATGTTGACCAAACTATGCAAGTATTACCAAACTACTCTTTCCTTTAAGCTGAGCTGCTAAGGAAAACGCAGAATTACAAGAAGCACAAAACCTGAGGTTTATATTTTCTTTCCAAATATATTACCTGTTTTAGCTACTCACTAAAAGCAAAGATTCTTTCTTTTCCTTTTTCTTTCAGTTCAAGGGTAAAAGTGATGAGATAATGTACTAGGTGATTTCATTGGGCATATGTCAAGTTACACCAGCAACAGATATGTCCTTATTGCTACGGACAGACATCAAAGAAAGAGCTCTCACTATAGCCAAAATGCTTCCATAACTGAATGACCAGTATGTGGGCCCTGCAAGAGAGAGGAAAGGTGATTCAGGTTAGAGGATGAATGTCAAGAGAGCAAGTGTTTCCCTTCTGGTTTTGCACCATAAGATGGTTCAAATGCATTGTAATTTAACACTAGAAGAGAGACACTCATGAACTTTAGAATCTGTTCACTTTGGAAGAGCTAATAATAATGATAAAAGGAGATGGATCCATCACCACCAAGTGCTTAGATGTCAAACGTGCCTTGCACGTTTCCTTGTGAACAAAATTAACTCCTTGATAATTTTTGTGACTTAAGCAGCAAGCTACCTTAGCAGAGGAAGACTGGAAGTCTATGGCCAGAAATCTGAACTGAAATGTTTGCCTTAATGTACGTACCCTGTGTCATCATTTGAGCTGCCCTAGGGCAAACAACCTGGCCAGCTGTTGCCAATCCAGGACACACTGCTCTAGTTAAGTCCTGTGATGTATGTACAAGCTTTGTTTGGTTGCCTCAGATACCATAAAGAATTTTAAATGTCACTAGATAACAATGTGGAGGCAATTGAATCATCAAATGGATAGAAAACAGAGCTGCAAATGGGCTTGAAGCATGTGAATATTCATGCTGCATAGAGGAATATACATTGCATTAATTTAGGCAAACCATGCCATGAGCACTCCTGTTGGAGACAATGGCAATGTTCCCATTGATTAAACCAGATGAAAATCTTGCCCTTAGCTGTTCTATGAATATTTAATCAAATAAATTGGACTACAGTGAACACCTATGTGCCCTGTGATCCACTCAAGAAAGATCTTTACCTAAAGGTAGCTTTCATTTTTTACGAACTAGCAAAAGGAGGCTGGCTTCCTACCAAATCTATTTAACTTTATTGTCTTTCTCTTTCTCTTCAGCTCATGCCATTTCCTGCTCTTACCCTTTTTATCAGTTTTACTGACCCTTAAGATAAAAGCACATATTGTAGATGTTCCATCCCATATTTTCTTAGTTGTCTGCCAGATAAATGGAAAAAAAGTCTTTATAAACCTCCCAATTTTAGCCTTTTCTAATGGTTTTAGTTAAGAAAAAACTAATATTTGGGAGCAATGGTCTTGCAGGTTCTCTGTTATTCTCCAGGCCTTTGTTGTGGTGTATCTAAGAGTAACTCAGAAATTCAGAAATATTGGTAATAGTAATAACAGTCATATTAATAATATGATTATATGTGTAATAATAATTAGTCATAGTAGTAGCAGTAGTAATGCTAATTAAGTTCTCTCTGCTTCTGGAAAGCTGAAAAGTAAATTTGGACACTATTTGAAGGAAGCAAAAATGGTGAACAAAGGAGGAGAAGTTATTGTCTTCCTTTTTAAGGACTGCAGTGGAACAACTTAAAAACAATTTGGAAATACAGAGATCATTTCAGTGGCTTACATGAGACTCAGAGTCAAACCCAATCAAAGGCAACTAGCAGCGTTCCAACTGGGGTTGCACTGACCTTTATTTTGATGTGTTATGCTCTGCTGACTTTGTGGAGGAAGGGCATTTCAGACAGAATTTTCAGCTGGTTCACTGATTCATATTTGTTTGCAGGGCTGATATATTTTTGGCTATATAAATTGTTTAGTGCCACAAGTGTGATTATTAGCAACAGGAATAAGAGGGTGACCACACATGGATTGCCTAATCATTATTTATCTTAGGCTTAGCAAAATAAAATGCTAGACCATTTATTTCAGCTTTCACTTAACCCATCCTTATTTTGACCTGTGTCTGCTGTTGTTTTGAAGACACAAAGCATAGGGACTATTTGTTTTTCACAGAACAAAGCCATTGTTCATGCCTCAGACCAAACTGACAGCATATAGTATTATGAGCAATGACATTATGGAGACAGTCTGATGGAACTGGGAGTACTCACTATGTACTGAACATGCACCAGCTGTCAGTGCCTGACAGGGGACATTCAGTGAGTTGCTTTGTTATCAATACTCAAATTTGCCTCAGTCAGTTTCCAATGTCTTGTCATTGAAATCTCATTCTGTAAATTTTTCTTAACCTTGCAAGCCTTTAAAACATAGCAAAGAAACCTGCAGAATTTTAAGATTTTTCGCTGACTCATTTTCTCAGAATTTCCTACAACAAATTCACAATGAGGCTCTATGCTTTAATTTGAGCTATGTGAATTGCATGTGCTGTGAGTACAAAACTGCTAGAGATACATAAAACTCTAGAAGTAAATCAAACCAAAATCTTTTTGGGTTGCAGTTTTCCTAATGGTATCACAGTGGACAAGGTTAAGGGAGATCAGAACAGGAAAAGGGATATAAACTTAGCAGAAATCTTTAATCCTGGTATGCAGTGCCATTCCTAAACAGATTTAACCCAGAAAATTTAGATCCCTGTGGCTTGCAGCCTTTTATTTTTTTTTTTTTTCCTGGGTTAAACTTAGTCAAGATACTCAAAAGCTGTGATGGAAAACAAACATTAAAGATCCTGTTTCAAAGCTAGGAGACGCATATACCTGCAGCAGGATTATTTGTGATCAGCTTGTAAAAGATCTATCCTCAAATGCAGTAACTCTAAACAAAGTATTTGTAGTCCAATCATGGATGTTGCCTCAATGTAAAACTAATGTTCAAAGAGTAAATTACACTGTGTAAATTGCTTATCCACTTTCACTCTGTAACCAGTGTCACATGGATTTTCAAAGAGCTAGTTCAACTGTCTTATTCTTCTATTAGCTGACAACATTTTTATGACAAGAAAATTTCTTTTGCAAGAGTGCCTTCACCTTTCCTATCTTTCCTCTCTTTTTTCTGTTGTTTTTTTTTTTCTTTTAGCACAAGGATGTTTTTTAAAAAATAAGCAGATAAAGCTATTTTCTTTGTTTTGTTGTTGTCCAAGAAGGCATTTTAATTTGATCAACTGTTTACATCATCACCCTAGTTTCAAATCTGAAAGCTTATACAGTCAAATGAAATGAGGGCATCTATCTCAACAGCCTGAGCTGCAAGCAGCACTCCATTCCAACCAGTTCTCATCCTACATCACAAATGGAGCAATACAACAGCAGCAAGAAGTTTTCTAAAGTGGAAAAAGCTACCTGTAAAAATATTCTCTTAATATTGAGCACCTATATTTTCATATTGACTGCATTTTCTTAACTCATCATACTATAAATGTACTTCCCTCTTTCTCTTGCAGAGGATAAATGTAATCAAAGGTTAAAAATATAGAAAATGCTTTGTCTCCCTATTTGAAAAGAAGTATTAAGTCTTCCTTACAGACAAAATTTTGGTTCAAAGAAGGTAGATAGAAAAAAAAATTAGAATTTTTTCATGCATCATTGACATTTTGCATATTATCTTAATCTGCTACTTAGAGAACTGCAGATGAGGGACAATTGTCCTTAAACAGAAGACTGTACAGGTCATCAGTTCTGAGTTTCATTTTTCTTTATTTTTCCCACAAATCTATTTATTTTTGGAATTAGCATTAGAAAATGAAACCCAAAGTATTTTCTCCTATTCCTCGCTATCTTAGTCCCCAACACAGGACATTCCTTTCATGCACAATATTAAGATGGCCCTACTAAATCTGTAGGTCAGGTCTTTAATCAAGTTTTAAAAGGCTCTTTACTGTATTTGCATAATACACATTGCTAAGCCATAGCTAATGTGGCAGGCTGAGCTAGACCCCAGGATTTTTTTGGATACCAAACTTTTTCCATTTTTGCCATCTCTACAATTTTAAAAATACACTCATTTACAACAGCTTTTTAAAAGAAAAATGAAACTTGCAAACCTGACAAAACAACGACGTTCTGCTGCTTTTGCTTTTAAAAGGGGATATTTTTTTCTGTATTCCTAATGCAATTTTGTAGATTTGGTGTTGAAGGAATCAATTTTCTACAGAGATGGCAATATCTTTCAATAAGAAATGAAACCTTTACATCTTTCTGCTCAGCAGTTGGTTCATTCTGCACACTTTTCTTCATTTGGCACAGTTTACTGTGGCAGTCAACATTCTCTTGGCCATCACTGCCACAAGTATGTACAGTTCACAATACAATAGAGATTAGCCTTAGAGCAACATCATCAGATGGAGAACAAATCAAAACAAAAATTTTCCTACTCATTTTGCCTTAAAATCCCTGTCTCATTGTCTGCCCTAGCAGAGCTGGAATGCGTGAGGCTTTTCTTTTCTCATTAAACCTTCTCTGTAGAGTACAGGGCAGATTGGTTTAGGGTCTGCTTCTGGACAGATGGAAAGACAGCACCACAGGCCAGAACATGGCACTCCCTAATTTAAGTCCAGCTCCTAATTTTAGAGATGAAGCCCTGGGGGGAGTGAGAGGGAGTGAAGTTATACCCTTCCCTCCCCTTTCCCTATTTCTACTATGTGAAAGGTAGACAGTGGCATCACTATGTGACACTGGTTGCTCTTAAGCAGGTGCTCTGCATTGAGCAGGTCTTTCTCCCTGCAGTTGACAGCCACTTACCTTGATGTTCAGAGTTAGAGGTTCATCGTCAGGATAAGTATTTCCTCTAAGTAGCTGCTGTAATTGTGTCACCTTTTGGAGGAGCTCAGACCAGCCCATGATGAGCACAGGGTCCACAGGCCCCTCTCTGAGGATTCTGCATTGTAGTGTAACAGGCATGTAAACGAGGGATCAGTTCTGCAGCTCTGAAAGTATTTTCTGAGATGTATTCCGTGTCCCCATTTCCTCACTGCAAAATCAAAAACATGATTTCCAGTATATTTGGATTATTTCCAACAGCACTTAAGAAAAGAAAGAAATGGGCCTTCAAGGTGAGCTGCTGTGATAGCTTTTATAAGGAAACAGTTACTCTTTATTTGCTTTTGAAGGGTCTAGCTGTAATACATGCTAAAATTCTATTACAAAATGTCACTGCTAGTGCCCATTACATTAAATGTTTATGATGTGACCTGCGAAAAGATGAAATACAGACAATAATACCTCCAAAAAACAGTGACTACATTATGTCCTGCATTTCAGTGGCTGGTTCTGACCATGCAGAGTGACTGCAAGCACAGCTCAGGGGAACTTTGTCAGCCTGATTTTAAGTGATGCAATAGTTCTCCTGAACACAGGCAATAAGAATTTAGGTCACCCTTTTGGTCTTGAAACAGCTAATGTAGAGTCTGGCTCACAGTCATACCAGGCAAGGAGCTATAAGAATTTGCTGCCTCCATTTGACTAGTCATTCTTTTGTCACAGCTCCCATGGCAGAGCTCACTGAATAAATACACTGACTTGCCACAACCATAACGTGCTGTATTTATAGAGACCATCAATGAGTTCAATTGCAAACATCTCTAAGATTAGCATAGGGAGGGAATGACCTCGATTCCAGTTCCAGTGTGGAGTTAGCTGAGATGGTTGAAGAGGAGATTACTTCCCCCCAAGATGGGGACAGCAAAAACTACAGTCCATTGCAGGTAAACTCAGTAGAGATTATGAATCCAACCTAGTTCTCTATACCAGGCAGCATTTAGTCTGAAATATTCGAAAGCAGCATGTCCAAAAGGATTAAATAGTTCACTGAAGTCTAGTCCATGGAATACCAGCCACTGTTCCATCTGAAAGATTTCATTTTTAATTCAGCTTGGGTCTGACTTACCCCAAAACTTTGAGTTGGATTAGGACCCTAGTAATGGTCCAAGTGCACTATGAAACCTGTACATCTTGTTGCCTGAATGTTTACAGAAAGCTGGTCACACAATCACAGAATCACAGAACTATTTAGGTTGGAAAAGACCCCTAAGATCATCAAATCCAACAGTTAACCTGACACTGCCAAGTTCACAACTAAATTATGCCACTAATCATCACATTTACATATATTCAAAATGCCTCCAGGGATGGCGACTCAACCACTTTCCTGGGCAGCCTGTTCCAATTCTTGATAGTCAAGTTATTTCAAAATTCCAAAGTGCAGAGGTGTTTGTGACCGAGCTCATCTGGTATTGAAGCAAACACATGATAACTGTGCTGCTTAGAAAAGATACTTACAGTAGCAGGCACAAATTGGCCTGCCTATGGAGCACATCTCTGCGGAACTTTAGGTGCAAGAGGCCTGTGAACTTTGCTGTGACTGCGTTCTCAGTGTTTGTAGCTATGCTCCATTAGCTGTGATAATTGCCTCTGATTAATCAAAGCTAACACACCACGGTGCTTTATAGAAAAACAATTTCTATCAATTTGGTACCACTGCAAATTGCACTCCAGGGTCCACATTCAGTTGAAGTGGTTCAAGAGTAGTCTAATTCAAAAGATTCTGTTGAACCTCAGTGTACTTCACTAGATTGATCTTTCAGGGTTTCTCATCACCTCGGTTCTTATCACTTATCCTGTTCAATCTCTCCTTTTCCAACTTTTTACTAAATTATTTTCGAGCTATCAGAAGATTCCATGGAAGATTTTGAGTGAAACCAGCCAGAAAATTATTTACTTTAGTGTCCTCCTTTCCTTATTTCTAGGAATACACAGAAAGGAAAAAATATCTCCCTGTGGTTATTGTGCAGTACAAGAATGTCATATTGCAAAATGTGTAGTGCCTGCAAGAATGTGAAGATAGTTGCTTGCTAGATTATGCACAGATCATAAGCCATTTAATTTGAATAGTTTTGATTGCAGAAAATAGATAATTATTGATATTTTATGCCATTCTAACTAACTGAATCCCATCTGAAAAGCAATAGTTATATTCCAAAAATCATTCCTTCTCCAGCTACAGTTGTAAACATCGTTAATTTCATACTTTTAGTTAGTGGCCTTTACACCACCTGAGACCTGCAGTAATTTCTGCTGTGAGTCAAAATGAATGTATGGACGTTAAAACACACAGGAGGCAGTTCCATGCCTCTCATGATGGAGTTGGCTTCACTTGGTAGAGCACCTGAGCACAGACCAAAAAATTACCTTCATACAACATCTACAGCTGATTCTTAATCTGGCAGTCCATATTCTTGCCCTTAATATGGACTTTAAATAACATGATATATCACTTCCCAATAAAGAGAAAATACATCATAATAATAGAAAATCTATGAGTGCTTCTAGTGTTAACCATGAGCAGCTGATACATTTTATAATCTAATGTCTTTTCATGATATATAAGAGATTCCTGCTATGTAGGACTGCTCTAGAAAAAACTCAGATCAGGGTAATAGTTTAGATCATAGTGTTTGAAGTCCTGTCAAATAATTCTGCCAAAATAATTTTTTACCATGGATCATCATCTACCACGTTAGGAAAAATGTGCTCCACATTCTATTTTTTTAAGAACAATTTAACTGTACTTTCTTTTCAGCTGCATTTCTCTTCTTGCCTTGTCTTGTGCATTGCTACTGTGCAACATCCTACTTCCCTGCACATAGAACCACAAATACTTGTGTGGTCTCATGTGAGTGAATGAGGGATCAACCTTTCTCTGTTAGTTGAATAAGGTTCTTAAACACATGATGCCAAAGGAGTTGGTGTCTCATCCATGTCTTCTTGACTGGAAGAAGTGAATGAGATGCGGCATTCCATCTTACAGGATGTTGCAGATCATGACAGGTTCCTTGTTACCTTTCCTTTTTAATGTAATAGGAAGAAGAGGGAGCTAGATATGTGGAAAGCAAGAGGTATATACACTCTGGGTATATATGAGGGGAATACCTGAAGCTCAACTTTAGTTTCATTGGAACTACACAGAAGTAATTATAGTCACTGGACTGACACCTTGAAATGCGGAGTTCATGTCCTGACTTCCTGTTCTCCCTCGGGTGATGCACAAACCAAGTCAACAGATCAGACAGATTTATGAAAAAATATATTCAATAAGCACTTCTGTAAGCTTAAAGGTTATACTAGAAAGACCAGATCCAAGGCTTTGATACTGTCATATAAATTGTATAAACAAATGGTTATCACAAAATTTTAATTGAATTTTTCAGCTCTCCAAAAGATTTTAAAACTCATGGGGGGATTCGTTTTGGTAATCTGTCAAGCCTTCCAGCAAAACTTCCCATTTCTGTTGCCAAAGTAAGCAATAACACATTTCAAATATGAAGATTCAAATACACAGTTTTTTGGGGGGGGAGGGTTGTTGGGTTTTTTTCAAAGGAAAACAAGTTAAGTGTATTAAAGATTTTAAAGGAGATAACAATGTTAAATTCTTGCAGATCTGCATACAATTACCCTGCTGCAGTGAGATAACCAAAATTTAATCATGTGGAAAGAGCTGAAGAACTGTTTTATGAAGTAGTAATTCCTAGGAAGTTTGGGAATAGGAAAGCAGAAGCAATATCTCTAATCTGCATTCTGTTGGTTTTCTGGGAGGTGTGTATGTTTTATGGTTGCTTTAGTTTTGCGTCAGTAACCTGTCCTTGTAGAGTCCATTTTGGTGATTGTTATTCAGTGCTTGCAAAAGGATGTGCTTTCTTGTTTTTATATTTTTTGTGTATATCCTTGTACTGCATACCCTCTACACTGTTATTGATGCTGAGCTGATTTACCTGCTCAGATTAAATTTGCACATAATGTTTGAGATGACAAACATTTAATTATATCCCCATTCAGATGCTTCTTTTTATGAAGCAGCACAATCTATAAAGCACTTCTTTTTCCAGTGTCGATTCTGACAGCTAACAAAGCCTTGCTTATGTGATAGCTATTTCAAAGTGTCAGAAACCACTCCAGAGCTGGGCTGACACTTTTAAGTCAAGTCCACTGTGGGTTCTATTCCAGGAAACAGGCATAATCCAAACCCCACCCCAAGAAGCAGGTCTGAGGCAGTGACTCTCATGCTCAGTTCTGAGGTAGTGAATCTCATGCTCAGTTCAAGATTTCCTTTGCTTTTATTCCATTTGTTGCTAAGTAGATAGTATTTGTTTTCATCAAGTAGATTTTTTGTTCAACTGGCTTTTGTTTAAGTAGTGGGGTGAAGAATTTTTACTATGTAATAAATAGATGAAGTATTTTTTATGTAATCTAAGTAGTTTATGTAGCAGGATGAAGGAGAGAAGGGACTTCTCTCACTCTCACATTCCTCCGCTTATAGGTTATGAGGCATTCTGCTTCTGAGTCACTGTGAAATCTGAAGAGCCCTTGTGAAGATATGTTGCCTTTTGATCTCCTAGCTCATTTGGTTCTTGCTCAGCTCTCAATCTCACTTTTTTGGTTTTTTGTTTTTGTGATTTAAGAGCACTTCTCACCTTCATTCACCTTATATATAAATTTTCTTCATGGTAGGTATTACCCTCCTACTCCTGGTTTTATTTCAGAAAAATTGGCCAAGTCAGTGAGAAAGTATCTAATCAGTATATTAACTTTTTTCTTACTATATAACAACTCAATATTTTTACAGACTATATTTTTAAAGTTAGAGTTGTTGAGAAATTATTTAATTAATTTACCCATGTCTGTAATTTTGAATATCACAATGTAACAGAATATTCTGAGTTGGAAGGGACCCACTAAGATCACCAAAGTCCAAATATTAGTCCTGCACAGGACACCCCAAAAGTCACATCATGTGCCTGAGAGCATTGTCTAAATGCTTTTTGAACTCTGTCAGCCTTGGTGCTGTGACCACTTCCCTGGGAAGCCTGTTCCAGTATCCAACCACCCTCTGGGAGAAGACGTTTTTCTACTATCCAACCTACACCCCTCCTGACACAACTTCAGGCCATTCCCTTAGGGAATGAGTGCCTCACAACGAAAATCCTTTAAAAATCCCCAGAACAACCAACCCACATAATTTGAACCTTAAAAAAAAACAAAAAAAAACAAAAAAAAAAAACCAAAACACCAAAGAAACCTAAGCTTTCTTCTGTTTTATAAAGAATTTAGATTTCTCTTCTGAGTGATAAAGAACACACATTAAGTGAGCAGTATTGTGGGGGAAATTAAATTAAATACCTTTCTTGGTGACATTTTTTACAGTATCTTTTCTGATGCTGACAAAAACCAGCAAGAATTAATAAGACTGAGGTGCCCATAGGTAAAGGTTTTGTCAGGAACTAAACATATGTAAGAATTCCTGAACTAAATGAGAAATTCCATTTTCCAATCAGATAGATATCCAGAAGGTATAGTAAATCCTTTGCCCCCCAAAGTCCAAAATGGGTGCAAAAATTTCTTCATTTTTTTTAACTCAACTTAGCAAGCCTTCCTACTAGACTCCATATATTACCTCTAAGTATTCACAGAGGCAATTTTTATTTCCATACAGTAAAATCCACATTGTCTAGCACATGGCCTGCCTATAGCCTCTTTGTGGATTGCTAGCAGTATATCTGTATCGTATATCTCCAAACAGACCTCACATGCTTGCAAGTCTGCATAATAATATGCCCTTTACTGTTCTTTTAAATGCTTGCATCTTAGAAATAAGCAGTCTCTGAACAGACTACGGCCTGCCTCTCTGTATTTTGTGATATGCAGCACCCAGCCCAGGACTGCGGCATGCATTGTTAATAAATTCAGTGACAAACTGTACATTTTCTAGGGTATCGTCAGCTACAAAATCATTCTGAAGCATATCACTTTAATGGAAAATGCATAATTCAACCAGCACACACATGTAGGAGCTAACCTATGCCATGGCAAACTATTAAACAGCATCAGTTTCACAAAGTTTTCACATCCTTCTCATTGCAAAAGACTTCTACCTGCTTCATGTGGCGTACAAAAGGATTATATTTTCTTTAGCTTCCAGGCAGAGCAGTAGGGTATGCAGAAAGTCTTCTTTGTCAACTCACTCCTGGCATCTGAAATGAAAATCATAGGGTTTTTTACAACCCATTTACCAAAGGAGGAGTAAAACCAGAGGGAAAAAAAAAAAGAAGCATTGATGCACACCTCACATCAGGAAAAAATATGTTCTTGCCAGAGCAGAAACATAGAAAATAAAGAACAATCAGATTTATAAGATCATAGCAAAGCAGTAAAAATTGGGCAATGCTTCTGGGGGAAATTATAATACAGGGAGGAAGGAAAAATATACAAAAGGAGACAAACTGAAAAGCTAATGGCTGTAAGCAAAGGTTTTTACAGGTATAAACACATAAAAGAATTAATATTCTCCAATTTTCCTTAAATGTGTCTGCAGTGATAAACTCACAAGTGACAGCAGGAGAAAACATAAGAAATGTCCTGGATACATGGGGAGATATACCAGTGAGAGATTTGCAGTTTAATCAGATTTTGGTAACCTGGAACACTCAGATCATAAATTATTTGAAAAAACCTTCTCATGAATCCTTCCTTAGTTGCTTCCACTTGAAGGGCTGTTCCTAATCTTCTGCCCTCTTGCAATGGTTTTGCTGCAATGCCATTTTCCCACCACCCGTAGAACCTAAGGAAATCTGGCTGTTGCTTCACAGCACTAGATTTAAGACTCCCAGTCTTATTATCAACTTCTTCAAGAACTCCCCCTCTCTTCCCATTCCCAGCAATCAGACATCCATGGAAAGAGCATTTCTGTGTAACAGCTGTCCTTGGAAAAGGAATGCCGTCTTCCCAACATCACTAAAGTCCTCATCCCCAGGTCTTCAATCTTTTCTAAAAGAAATCTGTATCTGAACTCCAATCTGAACACTGAAATCTATATCCAAACTCCAACCCCCAAATACTTTCAACTTAGCTCTCCTTTATTTGTTCCTTTATGAACCATGCCACTCTGCCTTCCAATATGATATGTACACTGCAAAATAAAACCAAAGTGAAGTCATCTCTGCTTCAGGTGAGGCTGGGTAAGATTCTGTGCAGCTCATCAGCTGCAATGTGTGTGCTGTTCTGCCAGAGCTGCAGCTGGGCAAAGCTCAAATTGTCTGATCGCACCCACCTTTACTCTCTGATACTTGAAAAACTGGCAGTGTTTAGCAAGGACACCTTGCAGGTCATTGGTAACACTGGGATGGGAAGAAGTCTTTTGGGATGTGTCCTACATGCATTAAGTATGACTGCACTCATTAAAGCTGAATTGCTGTGTTCCCTGATATATATCAACATGCTTGCAGTTTCAGTCAACTTTCAGTTCCAGCTGTGGCATAAGCAACTACAAAACAGACTGATTTTTTCAGGATTTTCCCATGTTTTAATTGTATCTCATTTGGAGAACAACTCCCTGACTTAAGGAATTTCAAATGAAGAAGGCAGTAAACTATCATCCATTCCTTTTCTTATTGAATATTTGTCTTTTTTCAAGGTGTGACCTAAATTCCAGTGATATACTTAGAAACAGTTAGATTTGCTTTCATGGATTTCCATTTCTGTGGAAAGTACCTGCATTAGGTAAGAGATGTGTAATAATTGCTTAGGCTTATTCTGTAGCAAACAAAGCATCTACTTGTGGATTTAAAAAAAAATGCTGCTAGCAAGGATTTTCTTGCTATTTTCTAAGTCCATGAGAGACTTTTCTCCCTCACAGAGATAGTAGCAGAGTTCTGTAAACAATGAAACACCTGCAACCTTGGAAAAGCCTTGTTTATAGTACAGTAGAAAAATATTTTGACAATGGATGTTTTAGGATTCTAGCCAATTACCCCCAAGGGGTGGCTGATCCTTGTCCAGTTAGACTATGAAGAAAAAAGTCTATAAAAGAGTTTGTAAAATAATTAAATAAATCAATCTTGCTGCACAATTCCTGCCTGCTGGATCTTCTCTCCTCCCTACAGCTGCAGGACACGGTAATATACCTTAGAGCATTTTAATATCTACCATGTATAGATAGCTGTTCACTAATATTGCCACCAAAATCAGGTTTGGTCCCATATTTCTAGTTTTCTATCTCTCTCCCTTAATCTAGGAACAATGATTCATTTTGCTGAATTTTGAATTAGTCAAGCTTGTAGCATTTAACCTATGGCCACCCATGTCACACTTTTTAGCCAAACATGCAAAAAGGAGACTCGTGGGGAAACTTCAGAGCCTTGTAAAGAACAGTTAGAAATTTCCCATGACATTTCTAAACACTATGACCCAATAGCCATCATTCAAGTAATAATGGAAATTTGGAGTCAGATTTCTGCCTATACTTACTCTCTGGGGAAGTAATTCATGGAACATCATACAGAAGACTCAAGCAATAGAATATGCGAGGCATTTGCTATCTCTCAGCATAAATTCAAAGGATCCCTGAGATGAGACAGAAGTTACATTCATTCAGTCTCAAGTCAACCCCAGACAACTTCATCAGGAGACGTGTGTGGCAGCAGGGTCTTTGACCACAGTGGAACATCTTGCCTACAGCAAGTGTAATTAGCTAAAATTGCTGTTAAGTGTAAGTACAGTCTATGGGAAATGTAGAAGATGATATGCAATTGTCATAACCAGCCTATCTGCTATCCTTTCAAGTTCAACGAGTCTTCTCAGAATAGGGATTTCCAGAGATATAGACACTCTCAACAATTGGAAAGGAAACTTGAATTACTTTTGCACTTACTGTTTTATATTAAGGAGAGCAGTTTAGGAAATGATGGACTCAGTTTCTAGCCCACTAGAGATGTCCATTTAATAGGAAATCACATTTCAAAAAGATGAGTTCTTGGGCAAATGGAGTAGAACAGAAAACATTGCAGGCAAAGTCATAGTACCAGTAGGTGTTTCAGAGTTGCAGTATCTGAAATACCTTGCACTTATACTGCCCAAATAGATGGAATAATGTGAAATAAAACTGGACTTAAAACAATTAGCACAAAACCCTACAAACAACTTCTCTGAAGAAGGATTGAAAGTACTGGGATTTTTTTTCTCAGAAAATAAAAGAAGTAATGAGTAAAACACCTAAAATAGTAAAAACATGCTTCAAGGTATCTCTCTTTCAAATTCTTTTCTCTACCACTAAAATAAATATACTCTTGACCATTTGTCTAGAGTTTCAGAACAAGAAATGGAGCACGTCTAAAAACTTGGAAGTCTTCACAAATATGCCTTCTAAAAGAGATTATGTATTTAGCAGAATACATTCAGGTTGAAGTTTTGATAAACTTTAAAATAGCCCATTGATACTGAAAGAATGTATCTGAGTGTCATAATAATCTGCACCAGGGATGATACATCCATTTTTATCCACAGCATCTACTTGCATTGCTGTTAATGCAGCCATTTGCCCCAATCACCTTGTTGCAGATTATCCTCAGCCAGTGAGGCGATTGTCCTTCAGAATTATACTCATACGCCACATTAGTTCCAAAGGATTTCACGATTATTGACGTTGTTATCATGGGAATGAGGAAAAAGCTCTTGTCAGTGGAGTCTAGCACACACACAGAGGTTGTACCAGCATTATTTCTGTTAGGAATGTATTTTTCTACTGAAATATTTATGCTACTGCCTTTCTCAATGTGAGCACAACTCTAATACATCTGTGAATGTGCATGTACTGGAGTACAGTCTCTTTCCCTGTGGGGAAATAGATACACTAAGATAAGACCTTTATCCTTTTGTATCTACATCCTCACAAGTATGTAATTAAGCAGTGCAATCTTTTTGCAATGAATTGTACATCAATATCTGAACTTATTAACTACTGCAGAACTGGAAAAGTGTTGCTATTATCCAAAACATGCTCATAGATGCAAATATATTCAACCAGAAAATTATTTAATAGTATGCCACTCTGATGTGTAAGAGCCTTGTATCAGAATTAGTGAAAATGTGTTACCTAGTGGCATTGATTGTATCACTTAGAAAAGGCTATGAGGATTTGAATAAACAGGATTTGCACATAACATTCACTTTCAACGTCCAAGATAGAAAAAAAAGTACATATTAATCTTTAAATTAATTTTTTTCCCTATGCTATCAAGGTTGTTTATATACTAACATGTGTTTCCAGGTTTTCCCTTGCTGCTGTCAACAAGAGGCAAATATATTGCTCAGCATCTTAGTTTGCACCATTTGTTTTTTTCAAGGTGTGCTGGCACTGCTGCCCCACATCTCATTTTAATACTTGCACTTATTTTGTAAAGACAATCTACATCAAGTGCAGATCCCCTTAACTAATAATTAGCAGTGCAATTTGGGAAAGACATGGAAAAAAAAAAAAGAACAAGTAGCTATCAAATTTTCAATTCATCAGTAAAGTTTGAGAAAAGAAAAAATGGCCTTGTCTGGCCACATTGACATTCAAGACATTGGAGATCAGTTTTCAAGCTTGCTTCCTTTGTTCTGCATGACTTTCAGAAAACATCCATTTTGTGGGTTAGTGGTGAACATTAGTACCATTTCCCCATTAGTTACATGTTTCAGTCATCTACCACACTCATAGATTTAGAATGACTTGAGCTGGAAGAGACCTACAAGGAGCATCACACCCAATCCTTGACACCCGGAATTAATCACAGGTGAGGCTGGTCACAGGAAGAAACTCAGTCCTCAAGCCCTCAAACAGATTTTACCTGTTCTGTCTGGAAGATGTGAGGGTCACTGTCTATTGTTTTAATCTCCCACCTACAAGACAAAAATACTGCTTTCTCCTAACATTTACTTGCCTTCACTAGGCACTGTTTAGAGGTTCCAAGGTTAATGTGCTGGCATGAGAGTTAATCCCAGCTAATGGTAGTTAAAGTTGTCTGAAGGCTTTGTGAATATATCACATTGCTTCAAATTTTTATTTGCACATAGTTTTCCATGTCAGGTAATCATGAATTAGATATTCTAGTTAATACATTTGGTAAAATGCACAGTGCCCAGCTGTGAAGGGATTTCAAGCTTTGGATTCTCTGTACAAATACAGCAGAGCTATTCAGCTCTCCTCTCTTCCAGAATTCATTTGTCATTTTGCTGCTTTCAGAAATTAAGCAAAAAATCAAAAATGAAATGTTTGGAGCATTCTAAACTAGGGAAACAAGTTGAATCTGCTCTGCTCTGACTATTCAGCTTTCATCCTCCAGCCAATTACACTCCGTTGCTAACTGGTTAAGTCAGGACTTCGCTGTTTCCTTACAGAAATAAGCACTGTATCTACTGTTACTCTTTCATCAGATTGTGCAGGATTGACCACTTACTTGTCCTCGATCTGCTTAAGTTTACAGGTAGAAGTATAGACTTTGACATGTGAGGCTTTCCGAAGAAAGTAACAACACAGCAATACCCACATAGCAGCCCAGCTCCTTTGAATGTTTGGTTTTAAGAAAATAACTGAGAACAAGTGACATCTCAGTAGAATCTGAACAATTTAAAGCAGAATGATAGGAAAAGAAATTTCCATTTTTGAATCAACTTTCATTTTCCATACAAATTTCACTTCATAGAATACACACACACACAAAAGAAAAATCAACCCCTACAAATTCTGCAGCCTTTAATTTACCAAAAAAAAAAAAAAATCTTCCTAGGACCCCGAGCTGACCTGTAGGAATGTATTGCTCAGTGTAGGAGTGCTGCCCCCCACATCATCCCAAGATATGCAGGTTCCAGTGCTGTGGCACAGAAACCCCAAGCTGCCTGGCCCAAGACAGACCTGCCCCTCACAAGAGCTGGGTCTCTCTGGGTTATGAACCCCCCTATCCTGTAACAGTGAACAGTACTTCATTGTGTACCTTCATGTTTCTCTGGTGCTACTTTTTGTACCTAATGCCAGTCAGGAATTCATTAGATATAAACAAAAAATCAGTTATGAGAACAGTACCTTGAAAATACATACTAACCTAATAGAAATACAACTGTGTGGGTAAAAAATATTAATTTATTTAAGGTTATAGTAAAAGGACTACCATAATAATAAAGATCAAGGTCTAAGATATCTTCTGGGTGATTAGAAGTCTGGCTACATTGACTAATTTTTCCAGCTGGTCATAATACCATAAATCCAAAGTTATGATTGCTGCTTTTCCACAGGAAATGTTTTTGGCTCCTATATTTTCAACATAGAGAGTAAAACAAAAAATTATCTGAAGATTTTGTCCATCACATTACTTTGTGACTCTAACTTCTCATGGCTTGTAATATAAGGCAAACATTAAACAGCCTCACTTTGTATATTGTCATACATGAAATCCCTATTTGTGCTTGGTCTTTGCATATTAAGTGCTTTAATTAATTAATTTTGAGTTAATTATTTTTAAATTGAATGTTACAATTAACCCATCAGCCCAGGTACAAAAATCCAGTTCCATTATCAGTGTTTTCAATTGTTCAAAGTAGTTTATTAAGAGAGTTGCACCCTTCCCAGTTAAAATTTTCCCAGTTAAAAATCACAAACTTGCCCCTTCTCAAACTTCAAACCACCTATACACCATAAGAGTTACGTTTCCTGTGTTTACTGTATACTTTTACAAGTGTTTTGAGATGTGTTGGACTTGCATTCTGATTCCAAGGCCAAAACACCACCCAGTCTTAATAGCCAGCAGCTATTTTTAGCCACAAAGCCATTACTCTGCAGGCAAGCTCCATGGCAACCTGAATACCTGAATTTTAATAAAGGTATTGTATTCCCTTATCTCAACTGATACCACCCCCCCCCCCCCCCCGACAACGATGAACCATTGGTGGACGGAGATGATCCATCAAAGGGAAAGCACCAATCGCTTTGGACCAAAGGGGCGGGCTGTGGGCGGGCTGTGGGCAGACTGGGGGCGGAGCAAAAACTATAAAAAGGACAAAGCTGAGAGGCGGGGTCTCTTTTCCTCTCTTGCTCTCTCCAGACTAGCTGTGGGAGACATTGGTGTTGGGCATTCAAAGCCTTACCCCTTTTAAGGGGCTTTTAGTAATTTTTTTAAAGTCAGCCCAGCACTGCAAGTTCTTTTTCTCTACCTGAGGTCTACTGCTGTCTCAGCCAGAAGATCTCACATCCCTGCGCTCCTGGGGCATACCATCTACTGAGCCATAGGATCCCAAATTTTTATATTTTTCTAATTTCTGTAATTTTTCGATTTTTCTGTTTTCAATAAATTAATCTTTTTAAGAGTTGTCTTATTTCTCACATATATGAATCTGAGATTACTCTGTAGCTACGGATGAAAATCTGTTTGGCATGTTTGTCAAGGAATTATACAGTTGCATATGGTCTTCAATAAATATTTTCTACATTTTAATGGTTATTTGAAATCCTAAAAACAATCAGGCATTTTATTAGTTACACCGCACATGAACAAATAAGTCCTGAGATATTTCAGATCTGACTGTACAAACTGACAATGAATGTGGAATTTCTCATCCTACAGTTACCAGTACTTATAGATGTACAGTCCAGTTCTTCTGTACAGAATTTTGTGTGCAAGAAGTAAAAATATATTCTCTTGTTGTCTGGCAGAGATCTTGCTGTCATTGCTGGCCAGTTAGTAAAGTCATTGATGATTTGCAAGAGTTGCAGGACACTAAAAAGTTCCCTGACTTACAGAAGTGGGAGAGATGAAAAACACAACACAAAATCTGGCTTATATCTCATTTAGAGTATGATTTCTGACATTTTATTGTAATTTAAAAACAAACAAACAAACAAACAAAACACCAGAAAATCTGTCCAGAATAACAAACTTAATAATAGTTATGAACATTTTTAAGCAGTAGGATATACTCATAGCAAAATGATAATAAATGAAGAGGTTGTTCTTTGTAAACTAAAGAGACCAGTCAGTCAAAAGAGAAGTGGGAAATTAGTCAACAGTGCTAGACAGAAAATATTAGATACTTGTTTAAAAAAATATTGAGAAATCAGTTCAACTGGCTGTAATAGAAGAATAAAAAAGATGAATGTCTGAAAAAAGGTCCTGCCCCTGCAAATAGTCACACACAGCCCAGCTTCAAGCATGACAAAAATCAGCTGGCTGAAAGTTCAGTAAGCGCCTAAGTATTGGCCAAATCTGGAGCAAAAATGGCAAAAAAAATTAATGAGGGTCTGCATACACAAGTAAAATGTATTCAAAGAACTATTAAAAGGGATGAAACAAATCAGCTTTAAAAAAAGGTAAGTATTTCATGCATCAGAATTTGACTATCAAAAAAGTATTTTTTTTTCTGCACTGTCCCCTTTCTTTCCTTGTGCATGCTAGATTCAGGCTGCAGCCCCTTAAGGCAGGTGACCTGTCTTCTCCCTTGCAAGGCAGAAAATGTAATTTCGGCTGCTGTGTAAATAACAACAGCTGAAGGATTACCCAGCAGAAAAAAAGATAAATAATTTGATGGTAGCTGCCTCAGATTCACAGGGAAATGAAGCTAATTCAAATAGCAACAGCTTCAGTACTGAACTGCCTATGGAAGACTGCTATTATTATTAAAATTAGTAAACATTTCTCCTTCGTTTTTTTGGTTGTTTTTCTTTCACCATATTTGCATAATAATTTTTGTTCTTTTTTTTCTAAAGCAAAAAAACTCTAGTCTGTTAACTGGATAGCACATACACCTCAATCACTCACAGAGGGCACACACACAGCTTTAGGAGGGTGCGTGACAGTCCATTTACACAAAGCACCACAAGTCACTGCACTTAAATGCCATTTCAAGCAGGGACAAAGTTCACATCACAGTAACAGTGTCTCTTTTTCTTTGCCTTCCTTTCAAGCCCCTGACTTAGCTTCTCACGTGTCTCTTGGGTTTTTTATCACTCCTTCTGCTATCACAGAAGATTCTGAATAGAGATGAGATTAAACTATTTTTAGATACTAAGCAAATCTGTGCAAGGTCTCAGTTATTTCATGTTGCAGGGTTTCATGCAGTCTTTTGGCTTTTGATTTATTTGATCTCACACACTGACTTTTGCTTTGAAATTTAAGTTCAGACAAATTCAAAAATTCAAAGCAAAATTCATCTGAAACTGCCAACACCCTCTTTACCATTGCAGACAGGCTGCATGAAAGAGGTAGGTGTAACAGATTTCAGTATTTGAACAGGAAAGCATAGTCCAGAGCTGGTTCACTATAAAATTTCACCAAGTGTTACCTTAATCTAAACCAAAATTTGAGGGTTTGGCTCCAGGACATTATGACCGTTGGACTCCAGTCACAATGTGTAATATTTTCTGCTTGCTTCAAAACCTACTGAATTTTGTAATGAAAATCCTACATCTTTTAAATTTTCAAATTAAGTGAAACAGATCAAGGTTTGCATATTTTAAGGGTAAGCAGATACTAAACAGCACATTGGGTCTTGAACCACAACCTGTCCTTGAACACTTCCAGGGATGGGATATCCACAATTTTTTAGGCAACTTTTTCCAGTGCCTCCCCACCACAACAATAACAAACTCCTTCCTAACATCTAACCCATATCGCTCCTCTTTCATTTTATAGCCATTTCTCCATGAATGATGAAAATGTCATCCTTGTGGAATCCTGAAGATTTCCTTTGTGCTCAAGGTGGAAACCTTCCCTTTCCCCTTGTTGTTCTCTCCTTATTTTGTGAGATCTATTGTTATATCTTAAGCCTGTAAGCTCTTGAGGAAGGGACCAGCTTTTTGATAGTTTATCTGGTCAGCATAAAGAAATTGATGCGAAAGCAGCCTTTAGCTTTGGTACCATAACACCAATAACACAAATATGGTGGAGCTGGATCTGCTGGACGTGCCACATCTTAAAAGAAAGTATTCAAACCTGAAAAGAATACTCCATTTCTCTGTGGGGTTTTGCACTTGACTAAGATGTGGGAGAACCTGTATCTCTTTCCTCTGTAGTTGGCATTTCCAGTTGTTGTTCGTGGCACTGCATTAAATTCAAACTCTGTCCCTCACTATCCAGCCCTAAGAAAAATCCTGAAGCAGTAAAATTACTCTGCTTGATTTCTTACATCTGGGCCTTTTTTAACTTAGCGCCACACTTCCCTTCTAGACAACACAACCACTCTTTGTCTTTGGCCTCATGTAAAGTGCTTATGGATTTTGTCTCGCATGACTGCAAGTGGGTCAGCTCCAGCAAGTCTAATGCCTTTCCATGTCTGTTCCAGTGCTGCAGCTCCTACTTGGCTCTTCCACATGCTGTATGCTGCCTCCTCAGACCTGCAGAGATTAAATGCATGTTACATTGCCAGCTGTTCTGAATGCTGACAAGTACACATGCTCGCCATCCTTCTGCACAAAATTCAGGGGCAGACTGATGCCAAGGGGCTCAAATGCTTCTGGAATTCACTCTTGACTCTTGCACCATGTTTCCAACTTGTCTCAGTAAGTCTGAGTACTCTGTCACAGTAGGTCACTCGTTCAGTATAGAGTATGGTGAATAACAGTAGCAGTTATTAAGTACAGTTTTCAGAGTAACCTCCATTTACCAGGTCAGGGCTCCAACAAATGAATAAAAATAACAGATATGGTGTAAATGGCTTTGTTCGAAAGGTTGAGCTAATGTTCACCCCAGCTTTTTTCTTTACAGTAGATATTGTCATTTAAGAGCATATCCAATTTTACTTTGGAAGGACGCTATTTCTCCTTCCTGTTCCTGACAAGAAATATTCTTTAGCTGCTGCATGTCAAAGATACAATGTCTGCAGCATGGTACCTGGTGACTCCTAATGGAAATATACAGCCCACTGAAGCCTGTAAAATTTTCTGCAAATTAGGAAGAAAATTCTTTGAAGATAAGGATTGAAATTATTACACTTTTGCACAGAAAACATTAAGTTTACAGAAAATTCTATGCATTTAGGAAGTTAAAACTGTAAGACAATGTATATAAGCAGTAAGTCTTCAAAAAGGAAAAAATCACAATCATCCATATTCCTCAGAAACTGAGTGATTTATTTCAACCTGTAAAGATACACTGGTCATCTGCTGTAAATTCTTTCTGCTCAACAAACACTACCATATGGAGGCCCACAGAAATGTATAAAATTCTAGGCTAATATCAATGCTGTGGACTTCTAATGCTTTCTAAAAATTTTGAAACAACATGCTAGATTCTCCTAAGGTAAAATTAAAAATAAAGTAACAAAGCCTTTGAAAATATATATATATGCTTATAGATGTCACTTTAACCTCATACTTACAGAAATATTAGCCTTTTGGCTTCTACATTTTGCACAGGGAAAACTCTCACAGAAAAAGAGGTCAATTTCTCTTACAAAGGACTTAACAGTCCTCTTGGCTTGCAAAGAAGTTTGAGGAAAAGACTCCACTAAAGTCTAAACCTCATGTATCAGGTAGTAAATACTAATATATCTACCATATGCTATGCCTATATCTTCTGGGGATTTTCTGGTTTTTGATTGCCAGAGGTCCAAGTAAAAACCCATCTGCTGAAGCCTCTCTATTCTGCATCTAACTGGAGACAACCATGGTTATAATGCCAAGTGCTAAGCATGAAATTGCAGTCTTTAGATGCAGCAAAAATGATATATTGGTGCTCTGGCATACACAGACACATCTGCACCAGATTCCGTATTTGTGTACTGAGAACAGACTGTTTACAAGATAAGGTGACTGACATTCTTAATTACAGATGCATAATCTAGATAAAAGAAGATTATTATTTGCATAACCTGATTGCTTACTCAAATATTACACAGTGCTAGAGCTAATAAAAAGGCTTTAATAACTTTGAGACCAAGCGGTATTTTTTTTTTCTTTTTCATTTTTATATTTTTTTTTGGTGGAAGGCACAGGATATAGTTTCTTGCAAAAGAGATCTCTCCCAGCCTTTCCATACATATATAATTTTAAATTAAGTGGATATACATATTCATACATACCTATACTGTGTAAAAAGAAGACTGTGCAAGACATATTCGAGTATAGGACTTGAAGCAGAATGGATTCTCATAATTTTTCTCATCACTTGACTGAGAGATTTTCATGCCATAATTTAACACAAGCTTGTTATCCTATCACTTATAAATTAATTCTTTAGATACGACAATTCTAGAGGGGAAAAAAAGGAATAGAAAGATAGGACCAGGATTGTTTTAGGTTCTTTTCCCTAATTCTTTCCTGCAGCATTTTGCTAATGAGATACACAGTAAAATTACATCACTCGCGAATTATTTAACACCATGGCCCCTGGAATTTCTAGAGCTTGAGTTTAGATGACTCATGAGCTTGAAATCAGGGCAGCTCTAGGCATTTTAGATTTCAGAACGTACAGAAACCATGTACACGTTTTTCTACATCCAAGATTTTTTAATAATTAGATTAATTTTTTAACTTCACCTAGCTGGGGAAATTAACATGTCTTTGGAATGACAGCTGCAGAAAGTGATCTGAACATGATGGCTAACTTTCTGCTAAGATGTGGTTTCAGGTAAATTTCTGACAGCAAGATGCAGAAATCCTCACACTGAAAAAAGATCACTGATTTAATGAACAAGTGTGACAATTTAGAAGCTTTGCCCAACTAGACTAGAAACTAACAGTATTGATTATGGATGTAGTTGTGTTTATAAAGTCAGAAGTTCACTTACAAACTCCCATCCTCCCAAAATGTAGACATGTATCAATTATATGTTACTGGCTGCTAACATTCAAGAAGCAGCAAGTTTGCTATCACCAGCAGCTTCTAAAATGTTTTTTCCTGTTAGGTGTTGTGGGAACCCAGAGTGCAGAGAATATTTCTCTGCACTCTGGGTTCCCACATGTGTGCTCTCCAGGGCAAGCTTGGATGCTCTGTCAGTTAAACTAACTATGAAGGACACACTGGAAGTAAATGGCAAATTGAGATTCCCCAGCTGGCAGTCTTTAAGTTTGGAATCTAACAAAACTGATGGCAAAATGCAGCATAAAATTCAGAGAGGGCTGTACCTCATAACTACATCTCAGATTATTCACCTGCAAGCAGAAGAGCACCTTGGTAAAGATTAGTGACACATGAAGAAAGCAAAAAACATTTCAAAAGTTAAGCACTGCAGGTTGCCCTTGCTCAGTGGTGTTCCAGAGTAGATTTTAGGGTCATACTTTCCATCCACAAAGTGATCTGAAAAAGGTGGTTTATCCACTACGAGGAAATTTCCTAAATTGCAGTTCTGGTTATTGGCAAAGACTCCTCAAAAACTGTCCAAATGCAGGCTGCCATTAAGCGCCAAGGGCAAAGACCCTCACAAGAGCAGGGCCAGTTTCTGTGGGACACAGCTTCTTCTAGCTGTCTGAGGTCTCAGGGAGCAGTGGGCAGGACCAGGGCACAGACTGTCCCCCTGTCCTCAGCACTGGTGAGGCCACACCTTGAATCCTGTGTTCAGTTTTAGGCTCCTCACTACAAGAAGGAGGTTGATGTGCTGGAATGAGTCCAGAGAAGGGCAATGGAGCTGGGGAAGGGTCTGGAGTGCAAGTTTTATGAGCAGTGGCCAAGGGAGTTGGAGTTGTTTAGCCTGGAGAAAAAGAGGCTCAGGGGAGAACTTACTGCTCTCTACAGCTGACTGATGGGGGTGTAACAAAGTGGGTGTCAGTTTCTTTTTCCAAGTAACAAGTGATAATCAAAAGGAAATAGCTCCTCATCTTGACAGGGGAGGTTTAGATTGGATATTAGGAAAATAATTTTGCTGTAAGTGCAAAGAATTGGAACAAGCTGCCCAGGGAACTGGTTGAGTCAACATCCCTGGAGGTATTTACAACATGTGCAGATACAGCACTTAGGGATATGGTTTAATCCTGGACTTGACAGTGCTGGGTTAACAGTTGGGCTCGATGACCTTACAGGTCTTTTCCAGCCTAAATGATTTTATGATTCAATTAACTATGTAGCCTGATTCCCTCTATTAGTTGCTATTCATGTTCACCGGGAGCTGTAGAGGCCAACAACAAAAATTGTCATGAACCAGCTTGATAGTTTGTTCATCCTTCTGCTCAGCTGAGACTGCCAGTGTGTCCTTTGGCAGTGCCCTGAAGTGAGGCAGTGTAATATATATATATACTCACATTTCTTTATTGGCGAGCACATGCATAATTACATCCACACAGCAGCACTATTTGTGGCATCAGGATCTGAGTGCAGCCCTTAGCTTTCGGCGCACTGATGTCACATGGTGAGGGTGCGCTAGCAAGGAGAACAAGAAGCCCAGAGGTCTGGCTGCACCCTCTGTGTCCACAGCTCTAAGGGAGAGAGTGAGTTCCTCACCCGAAGGAGCTTGTCCTAGGCTAGGCTGCCGTGGTGCACGGGCGGAGGCAAAGAATGAAGGAGGGGACTCTCCGTATAGGTTCCACAAGCAGGTTTACTGCCAACAAGGTACTAGGGACAAAGAGACAATTTTTGAAGAGGGTCCAGGGGTCTTATACTCAAGGCAGGAAAGGCGGGGATAAGGGATCCAGCCAATAGGGTAAGGGAAAGAAGGTGGGGTGACAAGAAGGTAACCAATGGGGATAACTCAAGGGAGGGATTACAGGAGGTAGCCAATGGAGTATCGAGTAACATAGAAACTTCCAGAACGAATACATATTTAACTAAGGAAAATGAATATTTACAGACTTATACGTAGAACAGGGAGGGGAGAACAAGGAGCAACCAGAGTAGAATAGGTAAATCACCGCACCAAGGGGTGATGGGATCTCACCCTAACCACAAGGCAGTCTTTGTACATTGGTGCCTGATCACCAAAGTATGGATCTGAGCGTTTCACCCAGGATCAGGGTGGCTGTAGCCACTTGTATTGCCACAATATAGAATCCACCTGATCAACAACAGAAAGTGTTTGAGTAGGTGAGGGTAAGATGCATCATCAGATGGTTTTGGGACAGTTCAATCTAGAGACTGCTTCCCTTGCCAGGTTATTTCAATGGCTGCAGTATTGTACAGGGGAGGAAAGGTGTCTTTTCAGATAACTAAGACCTAAACCATAAAGACATCTCCTTCTTACTTACAAACTTGAAGTGAAAAAGTAGAGAAGCCACAGAGCAGCTGATATAATGTGTTTATTGTGCCCTAAGTCCCAGATGACATAGGCAGCTGTGGGGTACCTGTTTGGTTTTGGAGTCATCTTCAAAGTCATGGCATACAGCAAGGATGCAACTTAGAAGGCACCAAAGGACACATGCAGAACTTCCATGGAGATATTTTTATTCCTGAAGAGAAAAAAGATTTAGTCCTCTTCAGTGATTTCATGTTTACTTTCTAAAAGAAGGCACCTCACACAGTCAAAGGGGCTAAAATGCCAAGGTTGACTTGACTGGGCCAGCGAGAAGACTTTGATAAGGACAAGACACTGTGACAAAGCCCTTGTAGTTCTGTAATCCTTTAATGAGATAAAGTTAAAATCTAGCTTATTTTCTCTCCTAAAATTCATTAAAATCATTATCTTCCGAACCTCTCACCACTTCAATGTCAAGCACTGATTTATTCTTTATTAAAATAAAACCAATGGGACTTTATCCTGCAATATGTTTGTGTAGGATAGTTCATCCTATTTACCTGCTCTGACTGTTGTTTTTCTGGCAGACTGTTCTTTCAGGGTTTATCCATCCAGCTGGACATTTGTACAGGGTCCAGCTCTCTGACTGAATTGTCATTGCCATGAGGCATTACTGCAATGTAAAAAATACACAATCATTCATCCTACTCAAGGCCAACGGGTGACTGAAAATACAAAATCAATATGACAAACAAAGCAAGAGCAGTGGAGAGTAAAGCTGCAAAGATATAGGTAAATGATTGCCAGGCTCTCATCTCAATGAGATGCTTTTTTATGAGGCACTGAAGTTGTGTGTATATAGGATGACAGAAGGCTGTAGTCTCCAGAGTAAGAGAACCCCCAGAGTACTGGCAGATCAACAAGAAATAATTAGATAGAAATATGCAAGTTAAATGAAAAAAAAATTGAATATTACTCCAAGCTGTGCTTATAGAGAGAAATACATATGCTTTCTGAATTTTAAATAGACACATGAAAATATGAGTTTTCCTATAGTAAGTTGCAAAAACACTGAAGCAGTTTCTATCTTCTCATGTTTCTGGACTCTTTGACAGAGTCAGTGACAGACTAGTGACACAACTTAATGGATTCTAGCCTAACCTAGTCTAACTTCTACAATAAGTACTGGCCAGGATTCACGCTGTACCGCAACCTTTCCCAAAGGCTACAGCAGCACAGCAAGATCATAAAGCAGAATAGATGAGCTTTTTATGTAATTATCACTAAGGAACAGAAATTTCTGGCAGAGGCAGAACCAGCACAGCCAGTTCTGCAGTTGCTCTCAGGGAGCACTGCCTTAGGCGTGTCACATGCAAGCTGCAGGCAGGACCACATTCAAGAATTGACATTCTAACATTTCTCTTCTTTCAGTCCTTTTCCTGCAGCCACAGTTTCTGTTCTGGACTCACTGATGTATTTCTCAACTTCTCAAGCCATTATAAAATGACATAATAGTTAGTCAGACTCTTACTAACCCAGTAGTACATATTTTTCATAAGGATATTCATAGATTTTCCATTAGAACAGAAGAAAGCACTTTTATTATTCAGCATTATGCATATATATATACAAGTAAAAGTTTACTTCAACTTTTTCATTTGCTGAATACCTCATTATTTGAGCTCCACCACGGCCTACTCTCATCATCCCATGATCCCCACATGACTGGCAAGGGCCCAGGAACACAAGCAGAGGAATTTCCTTGCATCTTGTAAGGAAAGCCACACACTAGGATAATCTGTGGATTGCTCTTAGAAGTGGTATTTTAAAGAGGCATATGTAATACAAAGGTCATGGGGGTAACTGGGTACCTATCAACTCTGTGGTACCAAAATATATTTTCTTCAGTGCAATTTAACTGAGATAAACACAGAGTCTTTTGGATCACAACATTGTCATCCATTTTTCTCTTGCAATGACTATCTTACTTTACTACCTCTACATCCTCTGCCTCTTCTTCTGGATAACTTGACTCTGAGTAGCCCACAAATTTATCTCTGTTGCATCTTGCTGTCTTCTTTTTCCTCCCTTTCTTTTTTCTTCTACTCCATCCTTAAAACCCACTGGTATGCAGAGTTGGGGTGTATTTTTTTTTATTTTTCTTTTCACCAAATACTAAGCATAGAACAAAATAATGCTGAGCAAACGCACAACAAAATTATAGAGCATATCTTCTTCAAGTTTTACAAGTTTTAAAGAAAAAAATTTAGAGACACCAAAAAGGCAAGACATTTGATGTCAACATTGTAAGTGACAGTGCCAACACAGAAGCAGACACATTTTTTTGCAGTTTTCCAGGACATCACTGCCAGCAAACATTTAAAGAGACATTTAAAAAAGAATGTCCTTACCTATATTTATAAGGAGTTCTTTCAAATGACAAGTAAAATAGGAGAGAGCAGAAAAACACCTGTTAGAAATTGTAACTAGTCAATGACAGTAGCTGATATCCTAGATCAGTGAAAGGTAGGTGCTGACCTCCCAGTGCTGCCCAGGAAATGATAGATTGGCTGTGGATAGGCCATGAAAGCTTTTTGATTTGAGGATTCATGTCACATGCATCAACTGGTATTAACGCATCTTCTCTCTCAGCTTTGCCTGCATACTTGTTCACTTGTACTGTTGTGTCTGTTTAAATTAGTTTGTTAGCATCTACAAATCCTTCCACATGTTTGTAAAACTTTATGGACATCTTTGATATCATATAAGTTATAAATGCTAATAAAATAACAAGCTATTTAACTTTTTATCACTGTAAGTGCTTCCTTCAGGACATATTAGGATTACCTCCATTCTGCACTGTTTAGCCACAATGGTATAAGAAATCAATAAATAAAAATATTACCTGGAATGATTTTCAGTTGAGAAAGTTACCAACATGATTAAAAGCAGTAAGCTGAAATTTTCTGGGTTTCATGGTACTGAGATGTGCTCCTTAAAAATGGACTTATTTTTCTAATAGGAAAATTTTTTAAAAACCCAAACACCTTACCCCCAAATTCTTTTCTTTATTCCACATACATATGCGTGTTTGGGTTTCTCTAAATAATTAGGTGGAAAAGTAACCACTCTTCATTGAGAGAGTGAACTCTGGCTTGCTTTTACTACTTCCATTTTTTAAGGGATATCTATTGCCACTTACTTTTCAACAAACTTCAGGATTCATTTTAATAGATTTTTTTTGGTCAGTGGTAGACAATGGCCAAGAGACAGATACAGACTGCCAGGAAGCAGCTGAGCCAGTTTATTGCTTCCTCTTGGTCAGCTCTGTTATGTGGAAATTCCCAAGCTCTACTGTTTAACCAGTTCATCCTGAAAGAAAGATTTCTCCTCCTTCAGTAAATGAAGAGGTATTATTTGGAGTAAATGGCAACAACAACGTTATTTTTCCTGCCCGCTCCTTGAAGGTGAGATTGCATTTGCATGCTCACAGTCTGTCCCTTGCCATGTATATACTCATCCACTTTTCCATTTTCCACAGGAAAGTATGCATCATGCCCAAATGAGTATAGGGCCTTCTTCCATAGTTCAAGGAATTAGAGAAACACTGAAAAATACTGTATTTTGCATGTGCAATCTTCTTGCATCACACACTTTTTTAAGGATTTACTTTAAGCAAAATGAAAATGACCTATGAGTATGTAAGTTGTTTGGACTTTAAAAAAAAACACAAAGGAAGCCCTTCACAACAATTATCTGGTTAAGCAGTGAAAAATCAGGAGCTCTAGCTGGCCAAATTTCCATTGGATGTGTGAAATAGGGAGGAAAATAAAATAAAAGAAAATGTTTTGTTCAAGAGTTTGTTTCCCATCCCAAGTAACTGCTTGTTCATCATAAAATACTGTTCTGAATTTAGCTATGGAGTTGAGAGACTTTTCTTCTCTGTGCGGCCTAGTGGGCCCTCTAGCTAAGTTATACCAACATGGATTATAAACAACTGAAAAGACTTACAGTTCTTATGGGAAAATATTTGCTAACTAATCAATACAGCCTGTCAGATTTATGAGTCTGTTTTACACTGTAGTAGAATCTTTATATTTGGGTTAGGTAGTTTCCTCTATCAGTTCACCACATTGTACATTAAAGTCAACTAACAGGACAGATTTTTTATAAAAATACTTAGATAAAAAGGCTCATAATTTTGTTTTCTTTGATCTGCTCTTATTTGAAGACTTGTGTGAATAGTATTCAATCAAGAGATTGAGTAAAACATGTTAACATTATTCAAGGAATAATGTGTTATTCAAGTTGGCATGTAGTTAAACCCAAATTGGTTAAACACCAATGGTTATAACAAATCAAAAATAATGGAATTTCAGTAATTAATTTTAAAGCAACTCTATCTACTGGGAAATTTTTTTAGATTTTTTCGCCAATAACCTAAGATTATTGCACATATATGACCTGGAGAATTCTATACACCATGCCTAAATATTTTGAACAGTGACATGAATGCACTTTAATACGTAGTAACCTGATGTTTAGTTTTCATCTCACAATTAATAAATCAAGAGAAAATCAAGTATTAAGTGTAGTCAAAATGAAATTGCATGTAAATGGTACATTTTGTGTCATTTCCATGCCTGCTAGGAAAAGAAACCTCAAAGTGATTGTACAAAATTCTCTCAGAGAAATTTTAATAAAAATATTTCAAAGAGATGTATTCCTCTGAATTTTTAGAATCCTCTCTATTTAGATAAAAAATGAGAATGTGGTCTCTGTTCTTGTCTAGGTCACTTAGACCAGAGCAGACTGTCAGGCAGTCTAGTTTGTCTCAGCTAAGCCATAAACTGCAAACATGGAACACTGCACAGACCATGCACAGACTTTTGTTTAAATTTTTTAAAGGTACAAATATATAGCTTTCTGATGAGCATCCCACAGTCCCAGTGGGGCAGCGGTGTATTGTGGGAGCCTCTGTTAGCACACTGCTGGCATTCACACAGGGCTACCCTTCTTGAAACCGCTAGAACAAAGTGATTTATTTCCAGGATCCCTCTCTTTCTGAGCATGCAGACAAGACTGATACATCCTATAATGTTGGGAGACGTTGACCTGTGCTGATGTTTCAACACTGGCCACTCTCTTTTTGGTGGGACCTTCTACCAGGTAGGAAGGAACCCCAAAATGAAGACCCCAATGCAATGAACCTTTTCGTGCGGCAAAAGGAAAAGAATGGTGCACACCAGGAGAGCTTGCAGAGGACAGGTTAGCAATTGTATTTATGCCTCTGCAGGAAAATCATTTCCTCAGTTGGAGAACATCAGGATGAAACAAGACTCCAGGAAGCAAGGGAAAGAGCTATTCAGAAAGGCTAAAGACAGATCAGAAATTATCTGAAGGTGATCACTGCAGTAAGTTGAAAGAACAGATAAACTGTAATGCCCGTGTATTCATCATTCAGTTTTGTGAAACCAGCTCCTACCAAGCACTCTGGACATGACTTTTATTTATGCCTCCCTGTTATAAATGCACCTGGCCAGAACTACAGCTGACATAAGTCAGTTTGAGTTCAATGGAACAATACCAAATTACAGCAAGTGAGGATCTGGCCCCATAGAAATATTGTATGTCCCTTTTGTGGCCATTCTGCTGGTTCAGAAATCAATACTTCATTTATCTTCTGTCCCTGATACAATATCACTGCTGCCCTTATTTTGTTGCTTTGAGCCTGCTGGACGTAGCAATATTATGCAACCGAGGTATACTTTCATTTGCCAGAAAGCACTCATTTTCAGAGCAGTTCTCCAAAACCTTTTATTTGTTCTATGAGCCATTTAATGTTCCTCAAGTTTCTTTCCATAAGCAAGTTGGTCCCATTAAAGGTAGCAGAGGTCTTAGACCTGACCATGCTCTATTCCCTGGCTGACACATCTCCATTTCCACACACACAGTGTCTTATTTCAAACAGCTGTTTATCCATTCCTGTGTCCTACCCTGTGTCACTCTTTCAACAGGCAAAGTCAAATGCTGTCACTTATCTTTGCCATTTATTCTGTACTAATCAGAAAGGGCATAAACACAGGATTCAGACTGCCATTAAATAAAAAGCAAAGACAATCACATACAAAAATAATGAGTAACATTTAAAGTCAGAAGTACAGTTACTCTTTGAGCTACCCTGGTATCACTGATGATGATACAGAGCACAGAATCCAGTGAAGAGAATTGAAAAGATAGAAGACCTGAGCAAATATTAGTGCAGTCAAAAGTTTAGGAAGAAATTAATACTAAGAAAGGAAGTGATAGAGTATATTAATGGAGGAACAGATAATGTATCATTCGTTTCAGGAAGTGTCCCCACAACCCACTTCTGAAGACATTCTAACAATGACTAAAGAATAACTGCTAATATCTCACTTACAAGCTCTGACTCACCTTCCATTGCATCTACCTCCACCCATTATTTTTTAAGGGATTTGGGGATTCTACCTTTTTTCTTATAGCTTCACATAAGCTTAGGTGCCACGTGAATTTCTCATTGTAATGCTGGACTTTTAGCCATTGAGAACTTTGTATATTCTTGTTCCTCATTCAAATTTTTTTAGCTATTCTTCTTACTATAAGTGTGAGGCTAGGGAATTGGTACAAAGTAAAACCAAAAAGGACAATTATTTAAGCAAATGAGAAAAAAATAAGAGCTCCAGTCCATCTGTATACCTGGCATTACAATAAATCTTGCATAAATATGAAATAAAATATAACCACTAAATACAGACTTTCTAAATACTGATTATACAAAAACCCTCTCACAGATGCAGTTAAATTATTCAGAAAGGTATCTCAATGTCCAAGTAACAACTACAACTGCAGTGGTGACCTATTTTGTGAAAATGTCTCTAACTGTGGTGATGCAGAATTACAAGCTAATAAATTCAAAGTATTTGATGCACTTTTCATGAGCAACAACACTGTTAACAAAAGTTTGGGGAAGTGTCTCCTGTTCCATGAAACACCTATAGGGAGGTCCTCTTAGTGCTCTGCAAGCAGTGTTATTAAGCCTAAGATACCCCAGTGCCCAGAAGCATCCCCACTGGGACGTGTTTGCCTATATGCCATCCCAGAGTATTCATTGATATACTTTGCCTTTCCGAAAAGAATCCAAATCACTTGAGCTAACCAAGTCATGCTCAGAATGAGAGGGGAAATTCATTGTTCTGTTTTGTTTCATCTCATTCTGAATAACTTCCTTTTCTCATCCTTGGGAAATTCATGTCCTATCTGGGACAACATGACATAAGCTTGTGCATCATCCAAGATTTAGCTGGACAGGGCCCTGAGCAACCTCATTCCCCATGGAAATTGAGCCTGTTTTGAGAAGGTGGTTGCACTAGAGGACAGCTATGCACCAAAGGTCCCTTCCAAACTTAATTTTTCTGGACCTCTTTGTTTTTCATATCAATGCTACCCGTTTGTGAGTCACCAGTGTTAATGAACATACTCCGTACAAAATAGCTTTTCAGAGAAATTTGTTCTCTTTATGCAAGCATGTCCTTTCTCTCCAGATCTCAGAGAATCATTAAGGTTGGAAGAGGCCTCTAAGATCATCAAGTATTTCAGGCTGAATTTTAGACTGAATTATCTTAGCATCAAACACCTTATATTTTTGCCATAATGGCTTTCATCATTGATTAATTTTTCAGTTAATAATTTCAAATATGTACGTGTTGCAGACGAAAGCCTCTGTATACTCTACTACATGAGTAGCTATACTAGTCTGATTTTTTTTACTGCCCAGAATTTCTGTTAGATTAAGCTTTTATTTAACAATATTTTGATAGATGTGGCAGGTAGTATTGACCTTATTTTAAGTAAGACAGAGAAATGTTATGATTCTGAAGATGCCAGAAATTTACACATTTTTACCAGCTGAGGTAAGCAACATCCTTTATCGTTACTAAATAACTTGGGTATTTCATGCTAAAAAAAATAGTTTTGCAGCAATCACTTACAAAATCTACTTTTTCCTGTTAGATCTGCATTCCTACAGTCCCTATAACAACTATTGCAAAATATCTAACTGCTCTATGGTTCCTAGGTAGTCTATGCCTACATCTTTCCAAAGCCAAGCACCATTAATTCCTTGGCAATCCTTGTTGATTCTGTCCTAGCTTATGAACTTTGCCACATGCTAGAGAACACTTAAAACTGAAACATGCTTTAGCATGTGTATGGTTTGAATATACACTGTTTGCCTTTTCAGGATCTGTAGGTTTTGTTGGTTATTTTTTTAAAATTTCCTTATAAAAGCAGCATTTCAAATGCACACTCTTTGCCTGTGCACAAAATATTCATAAGCACAGCTGTTCAAAGTGTACTCTGAAGAAAAAAAATGCTGAAGAAATAGTTTTGGAGCAATAAAACTGTTGTTGATTTTATTTGATTAATAGTCTTAGGCAGAAAATAGAGGGATTAGAAGTGGAAAAAACCAAAATATCTCATTTCAGTTTTGTCAAACAGAAATATATACGTGCATTGTAAAAAGAAAACAGGGATTGAATATGTTCAGTAGACTTCAAGAAATTTTATTTATATACATTTCTGTAAGGCCAGTGAACCAAAATATCTATTATTTGCACAAGTCTACTCATGAATACTAAGTGCTAAACCTTCCTTTTTATTTTACTCTTTTTTTCCTTCAGATGCTTGAAATAAGATATCTCCTTGGTATGTCTGTCAGTCTTTCTATATCAGAATATTTCTTCCTGATACATTCAAGTACCTGGTGTTTTTCTGGTTACTGTACACTGAGGATTTCATAAACAGGGCTTTCATCCGACTGCTGCTCTAGGCAAAGAGACTGCCATGGACATCACATATCTTCATCTCTATTATGCAGCCAAGTGATGTTTTGGGATTTTCAACATCCCATAGCTTTTTTGAAACTCAAAACAAATGCATTTTGAAACCAGATTTGACAGTTGTTGTCCATGTGAGCTGTAAGTCAAACCTGGTGGTATTCAAAAAGGCTGCATAAACACTGACTATACTGAAATGCCTAAAGACAAATGCTTAAGTCTCACTAGGTGGTAGAATGTTGCTCTCACTTTGTATTCACCAGTTTTGTAGCTCATCTCAATTATGTTCAATAATTCAGAAAGAGGTAGCCAGACACTTCTTTAGATTCCATGGAATTGTACACGTGTTTGAGGACAAATCCAGGCAATCCCTTGAGCGGCTCCATTCCCCAGAAATAGTGCAAAATTCAGCTATGCATCATTGATGACTGATTCTGTTCATTCCAGAAAGAAATCGTCTAAATTCCCTAAATTCTCTTAACATCTCATTAAAGTACTCATTTGTTAGAAGCTAACTTCTATAAAGTATCATATAAAGACAATGCCTTTTTTGTTTTTTGACATTTGAAAGTCCTCTGAGAGTCTACTGAGCAGAAATATCATATTTGATACACAAATATAGCTTTTTGGTGTGGTTAGAACCAAGGTGCTCAAAGGCATCTCCAGTATTAAGATGTTACCTGCAATTATCCTAGCAACTTCAAATACTCTGGATTGCTAATATTCTCCTGGTTTGGAAAAAAAAATACCAAAAGTGACATATACCTACCTTTTTTTGTGTGTTCTATTACAGTGACAAGGTTTATTTCTTCAAATTTTACCTGCCAGATACTCCTTAGATTTTTGCCTTCCTGTACCTGATGATGCCAAACTTGAAGGTGCTATTGACCCTCTTGAGGGATCGGAGACAATAGACAGGGGTCTAGATAGGTTGGAGCATTGGGTAATGAACAATGGGATGAAATTAAACAAGGCAAAATGCTGGATCCTGCACCTAGGACAGAATAATGCCGGGCACAGATTGGTAGAGGAGTGGCTGGAGGGATCTGGGGGTGCTGGCTGACAGCAGCCTCAGTAGGAGTCAGCAGTGTGAGCTCAGGCAGCCCAGAGGGCAAATTCCATCCTGGCGTGCACCAAACTCAGCATCCCCAGCTGGTCAGGAGATCATCCCACTGTGTTCAGTGTTGGTGCTGCCTCACATTGAGCACTTTGTGCAGTTCTGGGCCCCACAGTTTAAGAAGGATGTGAAGTTCCTTTAACATGTCCAGAGGCGGTCAACAAAGCTGCTGACAGGGATGAAAGGAATGTCCTGTAAGGAGAAGCTAAGAACTTTGGGTTTGTCTAGTTTGGAAAAAGGGAGGCTGAGGGGTGACCTCATTGTTCTCTACAGCTTCCTGAAGAGGGGACGTGGAGAGGGAGGTGTTGAGATCTTCTCCCTGGTATGCAGTGACAGGACCTATGGAAATGGTTCAAAGTTATGCTGAGGAGACATAGTCTGAACTGTGAGGAGCATTTTTTTACCAAGGGGGTTGTCAAATTCTGGAACAGGCTTCCTAGAGAGGTGGTCCATGCCCTAGGCCTGTCAGTGTTTAAGAAGTGTTTTTGGACAATGCCCTCAACAACATGCTTTAACATTTGGTCTGTCCTGAATTAATCTGTTAGTTGGATGAGATGATCATTGTAGGTCCCTTCCAACAGAAATAGTCTATTCTATTCTATTCTACTAAGTGAAAATCTACCAATTCATAAAATATTATGTTAGAAGTCATTTCTTCGGATTACATTTTTTCTTGCTTGCATACTGAGTAGAAACAACACTCTTAGTATTCATGGTAAATCCATCACAGTCAAGCAAAAAGCATGGAGTTTAAACATAAAGTATCAAGCACTTCAAGCGTTCCATTCCATGCACAGAATAACACATACATAGCAAATATGTGTTTGGAGGAAATCCAAACAACTTATGGTTAGCTCCCTGACAGCTGGCAGAGAGGCAAGTTACCTCATATTTACTAGGTTTGTCTGTGAGTTTCAGTCCAGTGAGTCAGAGGGAAATCTGAGACCGACTACCTAAGAATAAAAATGTAAAGATTTCTGGGCTGCCTAATGCTTTAAGGTTGCCTGCACTTTGAGCAATTTCCATCTCCCCAGTGAATGTGAATTTTCTCAACTCTCCTTCAGGACAGCACTGGCTATTCAGAGGAGCTTTGTTGTGTGCTATAGAAATCTTCACAATTCCATGTCAGAACTTCAGGGGAAAATTTGTTAAAGGATGTTGGGCTAAGCAGATCCTTCAAATTACTTGCTCATAAAGAAAATCTCAAGTGAAGCACAGGTTCAATCAGAAATGCATATGAGCACAGTGAAATGGAAATGGAAAACAAAACCATTTTAAATTGCCAGTTAATTAGTCAAGCCAAAAGTATTATCCTAGTATTCTTTAAAGAACATCTATTGTCCCTGGTTAGTTTAGGTATGCCAGAATAACAATGTGTTTTCACTGCACTCAATCACATTCCAGGTGGCATTTGTGGACTGTTTACAACAGGAAAAATAAAGCAACCACCTTTCCTGGCAAGGATTGGGAATCTGGAGATTTGGAGACTCACAGTACAGGAGTGGAGTGGTCTTTTGACTTTGAGATACCAGATACAAAGCAGGGAAGGTAAATGGAATACTAAAAGATACTTCCATTAATTTTCATTTATGCTATCTGAGGCATTCAGGGATTGCATTTTGCTGAAAGAGGCTGAAAGTGGACATCTCATTCCTTACAGTTAATTCTAGTTCTGGGCATCTCATTCATTATGGCTACTTTTAGTTCTGAGCAGCCTCAAGTATTGCTTGTGCAGTCTGGTTTAGGACTGAGGCAAAATTGCACTGTATACAGCAGAGAAACAAGCATGCATATATGAACCTGTCCACTCTCCACAATTCTGGGAAAGAGAACGAAGCAGAGCAAGTGATTCTATCATTGCACCCTCTTCAGACACCTGGGGCTTATTGTAAGGGTATGTGTGGAATTGTGACTGGATACAGGTAAGAAATTTTGGTGAGCAATTCCAGCTGAAGTACAGGAGACTGTCCATCCCATTTCTGCAATCTGACACCTATACCTTGTGGGGCTGAGACTTTGGAACAGATTAGCGTTAACACTGAGGAGACTGTCATATTTTAGTGCAAGTCCTGTGCCTTTACCCAGAACATAACAAAGAGTCTGAAACTGATTTTTTGAGGTTGCAGCAGACAGCAAGATGTGAGAGATGACTGGCAAAATAAAATATGTGGACTAACAGGCCACTAAACTTGCCTGCAATTGCAGTGAGCCTGTACCGGTGGGTGCGGACAGGGATGAGGCTGAAGATAACCCCCTTTAAAAAGGTCATAAAGAACAAAAATGGCATGATAACCTATACTGCACAAATTACTGCCAGATAACTCCCAGATGAATGAAGTTAATAAAGATTTGGGCTAATTAAACCATATCCCATGTGCTTTGTCACTCTTTCTGCAGGTCCACCACAATGAATAATTTAAAATGAGACTGCAAAATAGAGCTGTTTAACTAGCCTTTTAATTCTTTCTCAAATTAGTAGCACCAATAGCTTTATGGGTTTTCTTTATTTCCCTTCTAGCATTATTTAAAGCACATTTGTGTTTTCCAGGTAGGTTGCAATTGATGGCCAAATGGGACTGCCATTTCAGCTAATATAGTACTAGGAACTCTTCCTAGTAGTCCATCCTTTGATATGTATAGGTAGCAGGACAGTCTATTTGGGGACCATATTTGAAGGAATGCTGTTCCATTATATGTATATCAAGCTATATTTAGGGTTGATTCTTTATACTGTGTAGAATTCCCAACATTCATTTTATATGCTTCTGTTTCTAATGGGACAACTAAATGAACATAAAATAGTCCAGATGTGGTTTAAAAATAAAGATATTAAAGCAGGTTGAATGTCCAGGAGGAAGAGCTCTCCATAAAGTTCTCCTTTTATCTCCAGAACTTGTACGATGCAGATATCAGCAGTGAAAACCTCATGTCTTCAGAGACCTGAGTCAGAAAGTTCAGTGTCTATAAAGCTGCTTTTAACCTGCAGCCCAGAGACCTCTGCAAGACTGTCAACAATTTTTAATGCATCCATGAAGGGTAAGCAAAGGTGAGAAAATTTCTCTTTTCAGAAGGCTTTGGTTCAGCCCACATATCTGTACTTCTGCTGGGAAATTTTTGGGTATCTGCAAATCCACAAAATAAAATATCTGCTGCAGACCAATTTAATGTGTCACTTGCCTTGCCTGGGTTCATCAAAGAAGGTGATGCTGATGACTGTTATTGAAATAAGGACATACCCTCTGAGAAAAAGACAGAGCCTGCTGATCCATCTCACCTGCTGCAGAAAATTACAATTTACTCTGAATAATCATTGTCTTCGTTACTGGTCATTACCAGGATGAATGAATGAGATAGCGGAAATAATATTAGCTTCATTCCTACAAATGAGAAAACATAGAACAGAGGAACAGAATGCAAACTGTGAAAGAGGTCATGATTTTTCAAAGCCATTTAATATAATATAAGGTGTTTAAATGTTCAAACTGCATTTTACATCACTTTCAATTGCACTGGAGACACTTAGCCCATGTGCAGATCAACTCTTGGGATATAGAGTCGAACATTCAGCAACCAAAGACTACACAGTAAACAAAAAGGAGGTTTTTTTAATCTCTTGATTAATTGAAAGGGTCAATTGACAAACCTAGGAACAAAACCCCCAATTTTTAGAGCACAATTCAATTGATTTAACTGACTGCTATTCCTTCTCTTCCTGTGTTTCTTTGAAGGACTAAATGGGCCTAAATGGTCAAAGGTGTCAAATGACCATATGATAGGACAGCATTAGATTGTTGAAAAATGCTCAAGTAGTGAATGCAGAGGGTTTAGAGTGCTTGTTTACCAAGGGTTTTCTTTTTAATAGTACATTTTATTTCCTTATTTTTACTGTAAAGAGTATTTAGAAAGAAAATTTCCTGCTTGATCAATTTACAGAAATATTATTCTTTATTGGGGAACAAAAATAAAATAATTCTGTTATTTCTAGAGCAAAAGATAAGAATGTTGCAAAGGAAATTGAAGATGAAAGAAAAGGAAAAAATATTTTCTGTTGGAGCTGTAGACTCCTACTTGCAAACTCAAGTAAAGAAAGAGAAACACATCACACAGTCTTATCAGCCCCTTCAAGACTGGGCAGATGCCAGAGTTGGGTTCTTCAAGTCAGTGCTGTTAGCTGCCCTTCTGGTCACGGGTCACAGTATTGTTACAAAAGATGAAATCTCAGCTAGTTAAATCAGCCTCTGTATTTACATAAGAGGCAAAAGAATAAAATAAGAAAGAGGAAAACATCCCTGAGAAGGCAAAGGAAGCGTGAGAGAATTGTGAAGAGAAAAAAAATCCTCTTTTTTGTTCTTATTCATAATGAATTTTAATTATAATCTTACAATTGCTTTAGATTGATTTCTAGCATACCTTCATTTTGAACACCAGTTCCAATGGTACCTCAGGCTCTGGATGACATTAGAAGGCAGAGGTTTTTTTCACTGTTGGTTACATTAACTTGTTTTACTGCAGAAAATTTGGTTTGCAAGATTCTGCACAATTTTTGTGGCATTTGTGACTATTTCCAGCTTATGAAATTAAATACATAAATAAAGTCAGGAGATTAGCAGCAAACAAGACTCTCCTTTACTTAACAGAATGTAGAATTGCATGGAGAGATGCCTCCTGCACAATGAATGACACTGGAGTGCTGTGGAAAACTAGTGAGTGATCATGCAGTGAAACCCCCCAAGAAAGTGTTTTTATTAAATCCCAGCTGCCGTGTTCCCAGCCCCACGATGAGTATCTCAGGACTCCAGAGGCTGTTCCTATCACAGTATCCTTGCCTAAACACCCTGCTTCCCCCAGATGCCTGGCTCCAAATACTCCCTTGGACAACAGGTCTGTTTATTCTGGGTCCCTCCCTGATCTGTTACGTTATGCCCCTACTCATTCCTGGGTGCAACTTCACATACACACTCCTTAGACATTTTCCTGATTGCCCACTATACTTTCCCAGCATTCTATCTCCCAAAATTTGAGTCTCTGTCCTTAACTTTTGGTCCAGCAGCTTTATTGGAAAGAAAAAGACACATATCTCATATTTTGCTGTCTTTCTGATCCTTCCTCATCTCTTCTCTTTCCTCCAAATAAAAGATATTTTAGTATTTCAAAGCAAAGCTTCTGAATCATATGAACAAAACAACCTATTTTCCCCTAGCATCATTCTCAGAAAAGCTTGAAACATTTTGATGCAAAGATTCAGCTGGAGGCAGAAATTGGCATGGAAAAATTCATCACAAACAGCTAGAGTCTGGCTGAGTTATAAGTAACTGAAAAAAGGTATGTATCAAGGAGATTGCTTGGCAACATCAGGAACAGGCAATGCTACTTAGTTTTGCCTGAAATAAGAATGCTCCTGACAAAGAAAGGAAAAAAAATGTAAAAGATTAATAACAAATTCTAAAGATATCATATAAATAGAGTAAGCTGCTGTACATTAATATACAAAAGCCACTTTTACAGTATTAGATGTACAAAAGAAAAAAAACCCATGTGTGGTGACTGTCGTGTGTTTCTAATGCAGATGGACACAGGCCTGCAGATCATGGGTGCCAGTTGTGACACCCAATATCCATCAATAACTAATGCCCCCTAAACTGTCCCGAGTTTCAAAAATAGGTTTCATCACAAGGAAATTCCAAGGGCAGGTGGCAGGGAGGAAGATAAGAGCTGTCACCTGCCAACGACCTGGAGGTTTGCACAGCAATCTTCCCCTTTCCTGGGTGTTCATCTCTCTGTCATCCAACACCTGTTTTGGTGTGGCCCTGCTGTGCAGCCTTGGCTCTGATCTCTGAGTCTGCTAAGCTGTGAGGGAGAACCATGGAGCTGCCCTTCTCTTCACGGGGTGGTGAGAGCCACTGGCCCTCACAGCCCCATGACAAGCCCAAGGGATCAAGTGGAAAAAAAGAAATGTGAATATGCAAAAAATGCTAAAGCAAAAATCAGGGAATTGTAGATGGCAACATAGATATTTCAGGGAGCAGTAGGCATGGACCCCTCTGCACCTGACTGATTACCAGCAAAAACACATCATACCCCTTTTGCAGGTGATGATGATCAGCCTAACAACTCACTAACTCCAGCTCTCCATTATGTGTTTTATCTGCAATATCTGCTCTGGTTTTAAAAAATGCACAGAATTTCTCCTTACGTGGCTAAAAGTTCCTAGACAAAACAATACAAGGAGGAATGGTGATAGTACAGGTATGAAAGCAGTCATATTAACATAAAATATTTTGATTATGTAGGGAAAACTAATAATATTCATGTAAACAATTGTTAAACAACCAGAATTTAGGTTACTCTTCTTTTCCCCTCTTTTGCTAGCATGACTTATTAGCTTAGTCCTCAAGAAAAGTCATCCCAAGGAAACCTTGACAAAAGTGTATTGTAGTATTTGAGCTAAAAGAAGCAGAAATAACACAGTGCAGTGTGTAAGTCCAGAAAATTGCAGAGCTAATCAATTCAGTCACATAATTTTTCCAGGTTAAATTAAATCAACAGTCAGTTCATAGCACAGAAAACAGTAGCAAGATCCAATGCTGCATAATCATTCCAGGTCTGATTGTGCATTCTCTGCACACTCACTTGTACAGAAGTCATTAGACATTTTGGTGCATAAAGAAATTGGGATTAGGTCTTCTACAAACTCCATAGGAGCAAGAGTAATTAAAATTTATGACTTTACAGTCTGGCCATCCAGCCAGCTGATCCAAAGATTCATATTTCAAGCAGAAACCTTTTGTTCAATCTCTGAACCAATTAACCTTGCCAATTCCTCTGTATTTCTGCAACAGCAATGGTATATTTAGGGAATCAAAAACTCTAATTGGATCCTCTGCATGTATTTGATTCCCTACTCAATTTATGTTGCCTTCACATATCCTCTAAAACTCCTCATCTGTTACTACTTTTCCATAAGCACTGGAGGTACACAATGTATCACACAAAGGCATGAAAACATCCTCTAAGTGATGTCTCTTTCCCCCAGAAAAAAAAACCCTAAGGGTTTCTGAACCTCTTTCTGACCCTCTCTTTGTCTTGATTAGCACTAAGCTCTATGTAAATTATTCCTATCACATTATCTAGGTCAGATTAATTGCAATATAATCAAGAATATCTTTTTCACTGGCAGACCAATTGTTACACCTTCTATTCTAACTTGTGGCAAAACATTGTGGAGCTATATTCAAACATCAGCTGAGATGAGAAGCCCCTGAATGCCTCACTTGCAATCACTGCTCCCTTACCAGACATGTATCTCTGAATAAACCTTCACACTTCATCCAAAAATGACCAGGACTGTTATGAAATTTATAGCATTCTCATGGTGACTGACCTCATTGCATGGGGTGCAGCACTTCTTATGTTAAACACTTTCAGGTAATACAATTTTCATTTATTCAATCCTCAAATGCTTAAACTTCCAGTATTGGTCCAGAAGTACATACACAATGGCAACATGAAGCCTTAAGAATGAAACTAAAACCTCTCTGAACTGTAACTTCACATTATACGAAGGAAACCCTTTCAAATGACATCAGTACAGAAAAGGCATTTCACAGCAGCTGAAAGTTCAATTCTTTTTATTTTTCTTTTTTTTTGTATGGATCAAAGTATCTTCCATCATTTAAATTATTAGTGATCCTCTTATTTTATTTTTCCACTATCCATGTAAAAATTTGTCTCCAGCTGTAGCACATTAAAATTACCTACAGTTTGTCCCTATAAGACTTATCCTCAGCCTTCACTGCCTTTATGAATTAACAGCAAGTCTCTGATTCAGAGATACTGCTCCCTGAATGGCAAACTCGCATTTTATTTCTTTTAGTGACACCCTGCATTCTGTCTGGTGTTATACAGCAGACATCTTAATTCACAATGGATATCAAAGACACATCACAATACAAACAGAAGAGAGCAAAGGAAATCTAAGCTTCTGCCTCATATGAGGCAGAACATAAAAATAAAGCAGTCTCTCAGAGATAATACCATAGGAATTTTTATGGGGTTTTTATAGTTTTTGAAATCGGCCCCTTTATGATAGAGAAGAAATATTTCATGTGCAGTGCATTTGTCAGCAGACAATGCAGATATATATTCACATATCACAGACATTTCCAGATACATCATTACACACATGTAAATGAGACACAAAACAAAGTTTTCCAAATGCAAATATTGTCACCAACTATAATAATAACAGTAACATTGTTTTAGACATATTCCTTTGCTATCACTGGTAAAAACTGCAAAGGACTGAAAAAAAAACAAAAGCAGAAACAGTCAGAACAACATAAAACAATAAACTATTATAAATATTAGCAAGACTCTGAAAGAATTGAAATATAATATATACAGTTTTTCACCAAACCTTCAATGAATTTTCTTTGGCAGGTTGCAAACAATCTAATCCAGTTTCCACTGGAGCAAAATTAATTTCAGTACTAGCTGACTTGGTTCCAAGGAGAATTTCTGACAAATATCATCACTCAGTCATATTTTTAGTATTTTGTTTCAATATTTTTTACTGGTTCTTTGTATTTTCAGTATCCTGGTACTAAGGTCAGTTCAATCCAATAGATTTGTCTTCATCACTTCTGTTTTCTCCCTGCTTTTTTAAGATCAGATGAAGTTTAAAGATCCTTACTGTCCCAGACTTTCTGGGAAAATCGGAATATTAATAGGATGCAATAAAAGGAAATCACATGCCAAAAAAAGACAGCATCGATAAAGAAAGAATCAAAAAGATGCAGGGAGAAAAAAAGTAGAGAGCAAAAGAAATCTATAAAGATGAAGATGATAGTTGGCAGTTAAAATCTGGAACCTGAATCTGCAGAGTATTAAGTTTAGCTCTCTGGGTTGCAGGAGGGAAACCTGACAGGATTTTCAGCACTGCCAAGAGTAGTACCCTGTTCTGGGTATGGGGAAGGACAATGAAGGAGATGCTATGAGGCCAACAAGGACTAGAGTCTTCTGTTTGGGAAGTATGGGGTCCAAAGCCAAGTCTGAGCAAATATGGAAGGGAGGAAGAGTTATGCCCAAGGTCATTCCTGGGAGTAACTCATAAAGTGCATCATTCCTGAAAGATGCCCCCATTACAGGGAATAAGACTTTCTAGTGGAAACTTTTAATGATCAAAGAAATGAATGCAAAGCAAACAATAAATTTGATCAAATGGCTTCACCTAAGAATGATGGAGAACAGACCAGAAACAGAAGAAAAAGAAATAATCTGGTATCCTTGAGAAAAGAAATGGCGAGAAATTAGAAGTGACTTAAAATGTGAGGGGGAAAAAAATCAGCTTGGAGGAGCTTATCTGATCTCACAATCTTTTGGTACATCATTTTATTAAAGAAATCTGTCTGTTGCTTATTCCTTGACACTGACCAGTGCTATTTATTGAAAATGTCAACTGAACATTAATTTTATTATTGCTGAAAGAGTGAATATACATTTTCCTCCATATGTCTTAATTATAGCTCTATTAAAGGGCTGCTGTAGGCCTACTGCACATTTAAGTAGTCACCATTTACAGATGAACTTTCCAATTTTCTGTGGAACCTTTATTTGCCATTTAAGACTGAGGTCTGAAGTGTTACCATTAGTTTTACCATTTAATCTATTTGATGAATTTCCTTTTGGCTTTGGGCCAGACTACAGCAAAATTACTTTGGGAAACTACTCCAACAACATGCTTAATGCGTCTTGCCCTTGCTATTAGTATTTGTGGACATATCTATAGGTATCAACAGCTTAGATTTAAAAATGAAACAGACCCAATTTTTTGCCAAAAGTCCTTATTTATGCAACCCTATTTCTTGGTAGAATTTATTTTCTAATAATATGGAATGAAAAAGCACCCTACGAAGCCTAATAAATATAAAATGTAATTTTTGAAGGCTTAAGAGCCTGTATTTTACTTTTAAAATATTTGCTTAAAAGAAAAATATAATAAATAGCAGTGTTCTAAAAAGTTGTATTTCTTGGCAATTCCAAATGAAAAGAAGTACTATATTAATATTTTACTTGCACAGTTCCAAATTAATTTCCCAAAGTTTTTCTTTTTTTAATGGAAAATGTTCATGCATGATACAATTAGATATGACCATGGGATGCAACCTAGACCAATAGCCCCTCATTTTTTGTAGCCAAAAGCTCACTGCTGCTGTTTTCTTTCCTTAGCTTAAGCCTATCTCCACTGTTGAACCACATTGCCAGTCCCTACCTGTCCCTTAGGGTCACCATGGTCTCCATGCTCCCTCTCCCTCCCCAAGCATTACTGCAGGATAACTTTAACTTAAAACTTTAAGGATCACTTAAAAGCCCAACCAAACAAAGATGTATCTGCTGAAATTTGGCCTGGCACAAAAACACACGGCTTTTCAACTTGAGCTCTACTTCTTAACCTACATGTCATTTTGGGAGTAAATTGCTATTTCATAATTATTCCCCCACGTAAATACCAGAGTGACATCTATCCAGCTTGTCTTTTGAAACCTTAAATGGCAGAAGATCCACAATGTTCTTAGTCAATTTACTTTAGTATTTAGCTGTTTTTATTATTTTTTTTATTTTATAACCTATATTTTGTTTTCTTTGAATTGACTATTGTATGTCCAACATCCTGCATATGAAAAGTACTATTTTTCACTTTCATTTATTCTGTAGCAACATTTGGAAATTGGTTACTGTGCCTTCCCGACATGTTCTCTAAAATGAACAATCTAATTTCTTCTAATATTTCTTTACACACAATTTTAAGACCTCTGATCATTATTCTGTGACTTGCTTAAAAGGCCCATGCCTTGTGGAAAAATATGCTAAAACTGGACATAGTATTCGAGCTGTACATCTACTAGGGCTGTCAAAAGGGGAAGAATTGCTGTCTGAGCTTTACACACACATGCCCCCACATGAAGCAGAATGATTGATATCTTGCACTCGCCAGTGGTGCTAGGATGGTTTTTCATGTGAACTGCAGGAGCGATGCAAACTTAACCTTAAACCCATACACATATGCCTTGAAGCTGTGGAGCCTTGACACACGTAAATTTTTACCACATCAAGGTGCCAGTGCTCCATGATTTCAGAGGAGTTATGAATAAATGTGCACTGAGGCCTTAATTCTGTACAATAGAGCTGTGAATTTTGAAAAGTAAACATGTAGTTACACACATTGCTAGACCAGGTACGTTGTACTTAACATAACAATGACTGGAGCAGGGCTTCCCTGTGTTTATAAGAAAAAAAGTCTTAGACACTGATGTTGCTAGTGATCAGCTGTTGAATGTATATAAAGAGGGATTTTTCCATTTAATCTCAGCAATATTTGGTGACACATGGAAAAAAAGCACTTACAGGACCTTGTTACTATGACTACTCTCAATAGATGCTACACATCTTAACTACCATGAAAAATCCTAAATTTGAACTTCGCTTTCGTATGTCCTTCATTACTATAGCTGCAGTCCCAATGCTACTCAAAACTCTTACAGTCAGAGCCACCAAGCCCTGGATAACCTTTGTCAGTGGTGAGTGCAAGTTAGTAGTCTCAGTAAAAATCCTGGGGTGCTGGTTTCATTTGTCTTTAATTCAAAGCCTCAGAATTACTATGATAACAGTTTCCCATCTCCTCCATTTAAAACTGGGATATAATGCTGATCTTTGAGCTCTAATTTAAAGCAAATTTCTTTCTGTCTATAGTGTAATTTTCTTTTATTAAGGTCTCATGCAAGCTACCTATAAATAATGTTCTGGTCTGTGATTACTTTTCTGCATAAATTTAATCTCCATGGGTTATGATGTCCATCTCATTTTCTGAATTTCTGCCTACACTGTAGATTTTCATCATGGTGGGAAATTGATGTGAGAAAAGAAAACTTTGTGCGGGTCTGAATACTGTGGCCAGCACAAACTATTTGCATCATCATGACAGATAATTATAATAACATTTTCAGTGGTTTATGCAAATTATCATTTTGTCTTTGTTGAGCACAACGGAAACCATTCCATAATTCCATTTCTATTTCTGTTCTACTTTATTCACAGTATCTATTATTCTTTGCTTTAAACACTAGCACAGGCCTCACATGATCTCATGAAAATATCAGCTTTTGCTTAAAAATATTCATATTATCTCAAGCCAACTGATCTCTGTCAGTTATGTCAGCTTAGGGTTCGCTGTTGCTGAACATTGAGTCCAGCCTCGGATGTCTGTGGTGTTCAGGAAGTGTCTTTCCTCAGATATCCAAGGCAGTGGTTCTGAGAGACCCTAATCAAAATGGGTAAAACAAAGCACATACTAATTCTAGACACTGAGAAATATCTACATGAAATGTTGGCTTTCAGCCTTAAATTCATAGCCTCTTTTAATGGTTGTTTTCTCCCTGAACATTGCAAAGTACATGAAGAAGATGATGAGGATAGAGCACAGCCCTGTCCTATCTGGAGGGTTGGTAGCTAGCTTCTTTTTTCACAAATTCCTTGAGGCTTCAGAAACCAAATGGTTTCCATCTAGCCAGTGACATACCATTCATTAGGAATGTGGAAGTACAGTTTGTCAAAAAGAAAGGAAATGTAAAAAAAAAATTGTAGGGATAATATGCAATAGATGCTTTGTCTTTTAAGGCTGAAGTTCAAAAATTTATCTTGGTGTATATCTTGTTCCTCAGCATCTCTAAAAAAAGTTGTGGTCACCACCTCTTTCTTCTGTGTACTGAATTATGTATGTCTCTGTAGGATCAGAAATTGTATTACAAAATCATTACTTTTCTCCAATACTTCTGAAAAAGATCAGTGATCTGGTGAGTTCTCCAGAGGGTAAGGATGAAAACTTCTCAATCATCGCCTCAGTCTATTCACCCTTCTTTAAAAGGTATCCTCAGGCTGGCCAGAACCGTGGGGGAAAGAAAAAAAAAGAAAAAAAGAGTGAAATAGGAGATCTGTTGTTTTTATCTAAAAAGGTCTTTAAAACCCCATAAAGCATGAGGCAGAAAAACCCTTAAAAGTGCTTTAAAAAAATAAACAAGGATTTCCTATGTAGCACCAAAACAAATATAGCAAGGTATAAGAAGCCCAGTAAAAGCTAGTGTATACCACAGAGTAAATGTAGGGAGCATTTTAAATTTTATGTAATTAAGAGTTCCAGAGGCACAGAAAGATGAAACAAAAAAGAATTTAAAAAAATAAAAGAACATGAAATTAAAAAGAAAACAAAACAGAAATAGTAGAGCTAATTGCTCTACCAAAATTGCTCTAGATACCTGAGAAAAAAATGCTATGTTTTAATAAATATTATACAGACATACATATATGTATAATACAGATAATATTATATAAGGCTTTGGACAATGTCTGATAAAGTTTTCAGTATCATTAATGCAAATACAACAGAAAGAGTAAAGGCTAAAATGGAATATTATCTATGAGCTCCTACAAACTAAAGAGCAGAGAAAGTAGATCTCTACTAAAAGTAGAAAAAATGCAAAACCCAGTCTAGTTGTGCTTAATGTCTTTACTTATCTGGAGTACATACTGGTATCTGCCCCATCCTCAAGGCTGACTCCCTGGTGCAGTTATGTGTCTTCACCATGTGTTGGTCAATGAGGTGATATGTTCTCACTTTCCACATCAACATAAAGGATGTATCTCTCAATTCAATCAGAAAAATTGATACGGGAAAGCTTTTTGATGAGGGGAGTCTTTTTCTATACCTAAGGGTGGAAACTTACAGCCTGTAACCACCAAATTTGCCTGCAATAAATACTCAGGGAAGGGTTTGCTACAAGATATTGAGAAAGAATTAATGTCCAGTCATGATAAGACACATTTAAATTTAATAAGTTAACTAAAGCTATCATACTATGCAACTTTTAAATTATTAAATATAACATGCCAGGAGAGGTTTAGAGGCACTGATCCTGAGGGCATTCTAGTTTTCCTTTCAACATGTGTGTTGCCACATTCCCAGGTTTTACCCTTTTCTCTTGGTTTAGCAATCTTTATGTATAACTGAGCTGCAGAGTTCTCAAAGTGATATGCACAAGAGAAAACATTACAGCAGGAGAATCAGAATGTAAGATAGGACTGCTCAAAAGCTAATATAGTGACATGGATGCTGTCACATTGGAATGCATTAATAACATGATGTTTCCTGATATGCTAAACTAATAATGGGGAAAAAAACCCCACAACAGAAAAATAATCAACATAGCCTTTGTATAAAAATAAAATCCAAAAATAAAGAGCATTTTGAATCAAAAAATTCATGGTGAAATAAAACCTTTGGATTTAGACATTTTTGTGAGTTGCAGCTGAAATCTTGAACTGCTGTTTCATTTTGAACACGATTAATGCAATTTCATCTACTGATGGTTATTGGATCAGAGCTTCTTGTATACCAGCACAAAATAGTGCCCTTATAGAAAATTAATGACCAAAATCCCATTAATCTCTTTGGGACTGAGACTGTCAGCATTCTTTGTGTCTACTATTAAATTCACTTCGAAAAACTCTGTTTGTTTGGCATTTCTTTTGAGAGGTACATTCAATACTACAAAGCTCTTTGAAAAGGCAGAGCAGATCTAGTGAATGCATCATCAGGAAAATAGTTTGATTTTTTTTTTTCTTGGAAGAGCTGCAGAGGAAATTGAGAAAGGGTAGAAAGTGCAACATCAAAGAAAATATCCTGATATTCGTTTTAGAAAGGAGCAGAATGAAAAGAAGATCAGAAAGTAAAACAGTGAATTGATTGATTTTAAAAATCAATCAAAATACAAGAAGGTGAAAAAGCAGTTAGAAATATTATATATAAATTCTGTATGCTGTATCTAATACCAAACAGCCAGAAAAAAATTTCGTATTAAAGGATATGAGTAACATAGTATGTGAAGATGGAAATGCGAGTAATCTCACTCAGAGTAATTGTTCAACAATTTACAAGACACTTGGTGGTAGCAACACCATCTGTCTCTCTGGCAAGAATGTTCCTGGGAATCTGATCTTGAGAATTTATATAGATCAAAACATTCCCTTGCTCCGTTTCCCTAGTCCTTTTTTGGTGTTATAGCTGGAAAGAAAACATCACTCTGTCAAGTGGCAAAGTGCGGCACTAGCAAAGGCTGAGGGAAGTGGGATGAGTGGAGAAGCAGAAAAATTCCTGGGGAACAAGATGGAGAGATGTGATGCTACAGAATTGTATTCTCCAATACAGTACTCCCACTAAAACCATCCACCACTCCCTCTTCTCCCTCCAATTGGAGGCACCAAAGACCATGAGTTGACATAAGAATAATTTACTGGAAACATCAATGAGATAAGAAAACAGAGAGTAACAGCTACAATATTAATAACACAAGGTATAAGAAAATAAATGATTCACACACAAAAACTCCCTGATAACAGAAAACACTGTACAGCTCCCTCCACCACATTTTCTTGACCAGCAGGAACCCCTTCTCCCCAGAAGAGGGTCCCTTTTCCCTGCCCCCAGCAATGACATGAGGTGGTATAGAACAACCTTCTTGTCCTAGCCATGCCCCCTCTGCGCTACTGCAAAAAAAATTAACCCTGTCCTGCCTGGAACCAGGACATGAAAGTAGTATCATTACCTGACACAAAGCAGAGTCTGATTATCCCTTATAAATTATGGGGCCCTTAAAAATCCTTGAGATTTGGCACATTGGTCAGGTCCAGAGAGAGGGAAACACAACCCAGTCCCTGACAAAGACTTGCGTGTGAAGGGCAATCTACCACAAGCAATACGCAATACAAACGTATTTGTAAACAAAACAGCTTTGCCTCTGCCCAAGAGATGGGGAAGCTAATAAATATTTCTTAAAATGTAGAAATGTATTTTAACGCTTTGATTCCAGCTCATCATATCCCAGTTTTACAAGGCTACAAATGTGCTGCTGTGGCTGAGGTGTTTCAGCCAGGGCAGCACAGCATCCACAGCCATCTACAAATATGACGAGAGGTATGGTAAATCCTTTGCAAGCCAGTCACCTTCCATGGCTTGTCTGCCCTCAGAGCTGAAGACTGCAGTCAGAGAGTGTCAGGAAGAGAAGGTGAAATCCAAGTTAAGCGTACATCACCAAGGTATTATGTCACATGTGTAAACTCTGTTTATGGAGATAATAAAGCTACCATATTTTTTAAACTTAGTCTCACACAAAATGTTTCTGTGTTCCCAGCAAACTAAAAGAGATGACTATTAAAAAATAATTTAAAATTAATACATTTGGTTCCGTGAGTCCACTAGGAAAAGGTTAGAGTATCTCTAGGTCCTCAGCTCCTCCGCAGTTATCAAAAAGGCTGATCAATTCAACCTTATGTTCATTCAGCCCATGGGGTGTTGCTATAGTGCTAACCAAAACAGAGCACTTTTCCACATAGCAAGAATTTCTGTACAGTTTATTTGAAACTTTTGAAAAGAATAAGGATTGAAACTCAAAGTATGCTTATTGAATTATAATTTATGAGCAACACATTACCCAGGTGTTTTGGACAAGATAGTGAAAGGGTAAATCAAGAAATATGACACACTGCTTTCCATTAACCCCCTGGCACTTGCAATTTGAAGCTCCCCTTACAAAAGGCTAATCCATTTTGCTGTAGCGCTTAGCATTTTAAAATGTCTGCTCCTCATGTCAAAATATTTATACGCATTTAGATATTAGAAAGGCAGGTAGCAATTTTGATCCCTTACTGTTTTGCACATTGTCATACCCAATCAAAACAATCAGCAATGCCAAGCATACCTACTGAAAATACAGGTTCATAGTATATAAGAATGAACTATTTCAACCCTTATTTTCAGACAAATACGTTTGTCCAATCTCCAAAATTCTGTAACAGATCATAGATACTCACAGCAGAGCTGAAGTTTAATACATCAAGGTGCTAGCAAATACTAACAGCGATGTTACTGGTGAAAATGGCTTGTCATTGTTGGTTAGAAAGTACATTTACTTATAGCAGAAGCAGCCTACCTATTGCTTCATGCTGAAACTGGGATAGGAAACATTTTGCCTGTGTCATCTTGCAATATTTGCAAAGAATGGCATTCTTTTCCTGGATGAAACCTAAGTGCTTCAAGAAATGAATTATTCTGTTAGGAAAATGTCTATGAACTCAGTCAGATCAATAGGTCTTATGTTTCACATCCATAGTGGATTATTATGAGAGGAACAAAGAAATATAAGAGTTTGAGTATTATTTGAATTGTTGTTTCCATTTACTCCCCAATGAGCAGAACAAGGGAACCCTACTGTCATTACGATTAGGAAAATAAGGACTATAAAAAATATCCTCCATAATTTAGACAAAATTGTCCATGCTTCCAAACTCTCATCACTCTTCCCCATACAAGCAAAAAGCAGATAATCATCTGGAGCTGATGTAAGTTTTCTCTAGAGTGTGTAGTCTAGCAGTCTACACCATGATGATATGCATTTGTTTCCCCTGATTTGAAAGATCTGACATCTCTCATTTAAATTTTGGAAAATCTCATATCACTGAAAATTCTCCAGTTAATATGGATGACTATCAACTGCTTAAGATGGGGCTGCTCTTATGATGAGTTTATATTGGATCCTACAGAAATTACATTAATTATTAGAAAATAAAGTGTCATTTTAGTCACTGATACGGAGAGCAGATGCTGCCTTCAAGTGACTGCACTTGTGCATGGAGCTGAAACAGAACCTGCTGGTGTTTGTCTCTCTCCTCTTGAAGGAGTCTTTCATGCTTAATACTACAGAATTCCCTTCTGTCAATTAACACCTGTGTGACTTCCAGGGAGAGCAGAGGGAAATGGGAGCTTCTGTGATTATGCCTATGAAAAGCATGTAACTTCCAAGCTCACTTTTGCCAGGAGGAATGCTGTATTGGTATCAACACCAAGTAAACTGCATGTGGAACATGTCTACATGCCTGTTAATTTTATAGTGTTGTCAACAGTCTGGTGTCTAATTAACACAGTCATTGTTCTATGGAATATAATCAATGTTTTCTGAGAAGCATTTAAAAGTGTGCATGTTTAATGCATGTCAGCTCTCCTAAACTAAACAATTTAAATTTTGGATGAGTATACACTAAACACACCTACTCATTTGTATTTTGGGCTGGTTTTCATATCATGTTCTCAGACACCACTGGCACTACTGGAAAGCAGTAGAAATACTGGAAAGCAATTGACATCTTCAGGGTGCATTGAAGGGATCTCACTTTTTCCTGGTCTTTGTCAACAAATTTACGCAACCACCTACAGCAAATGAAAAACAAAATATAGGCAAGTGTCAGACTTTATGAAACCTCTCCGCCAAAAGAACGCAGTGAGAACAGCTGATGTTTATACCTTCAGTTTTCTTTTTGAGAAGACTGTTGAGAAAATCTTGAAGTTGGCAGATCAAAAATAAGTAGCAAAACTACTGTCCGAGAAAATAGCTGAGAGTCTGCACATCAGGAGTCCCATAACAAGATTTGCAACACCTTCTCTGTGACACAAACTGCAGGTCTAAAGCTCTTTAACATCTTGCAAAAGGTACTCTCTATCGAATTTCCAAAAAAAAACCAAATTCAGTGAGGAATGAGGGATGACTGGAAAAGTATCAAAGAACCAAACCATGAGGGCATGTGATAAAAGAGGTCTCTCAAACCTGTATGACAGATCAGAATAAAAATAGAAATGTATGCACAGATAGTATATATGTTGATTATTATACCTAAATATACAAGCCAATCAGATCATGGCTGCAACAATTGTTGCATGGTTGCAAATAAAACCCAAAACCAAAAAGCAATATATAGTGTATTGTTGGGGCCCTCCCCGCTGCCATGTGGTCCTGGGAGAGGGGCCCTGAGGGGACACACGGGGTTTCCCTGCCCCTGCTCAGCCTCGTTCCCCATTGGTTGTTTTGTGTTCCCTGCGCGGGCAAGGACCCTCGGGTCCTGTGATTGAGGCAGTTCCTTGGCAGATCCCGGCCACGCGGCTGGGGAAATAAACATCTCTGAAACATCTATCAAGAATCGGTCCATATATATTTCTTTTCCACGGGCCTCGCTGATTGATATGCATGTTACAGTATCCACACTGTAACAGTGCATAGCTGTGTTAAAAAATATGCTACTTCTGTGGATGTATGTTTGGCTTCTTTTTACATAGTGTGGCTTCATACGTTACCTTAAGGCAATTGGGAGAGAATAATGCACATACTAAACTCCAAAGGAAATAAATATAGGGTGAATATAATTACTTAAGCTAGAATATGCATTTTTCTTTACATAAACAAAAGAGTCATATTGCGTAATTAAAAAACACTATTTATTCACTGTGTAAGAAGCAGTTTCTTGACACATTTAAATTCAAGCATCAGAAAATTGTTTAACAGAATATTAAGAAGAGATTTCAGAGCAGAAGAAAATTTCACAATTGGACCAGTTTTCACATGAGTCTAGATATGTGATAATTTAGATTTGATCCCTGATTTGATTTGAATATGTAACTTTGGGAACAGCAAGGAAGGGGGGAGGGAGGGAGGGAGGGAGGCAGGGAGGCAGGCAGGAAGGAAGGCAGGCAGGAAGGCAGGCAGGCAGGCAGGCAGGCAGGCAGGAAGGCAGGGAGGCAGGAAGGAAGGAAGGCTTTCACTAAATATAAAGAAATTATTATGCTTCTAATGTAATGTAATGTGCCCCTTCCTATAAGTCAAATGTTTAAAAAAAATTTTAATGCATTTGTTTTTATTTATATGCAGGTTTGGGCTTTTAAAATATTTTTAACTCTGTATATTTTTGGGTCTTTTCTTTTTTCACTCTTCCCTTAATATTTAAATATGAATGTAAAGGCAACCAGTAAGTGTAAAGAGGGATCACCCAAGACGGAAACGGAGGAAGATTTGTGGATGTCAATGCAACAGCAAAATTTTCCAGAAAGACCCTTTCAGTCATGGAATATTTTTCCAAGAGAAACAGTTTGCATTCTATCAATGGGAATACTCAAAATTACATTTTGAAAAACCCTTGTAACTGCCAGCTTAAAAATATAATCTTACTTTCACAAAGAGATAGAATAGATCACTCAAAGGCATTTTTCTTCTTTGATGTCTATATTTTGTAATTATGCAGAGACTGACTATTTCACTCCATGTTCAAAATGTTAATCAGAAACTCAGTCAGGGATTCTGGTCCTTAATCAGCTTCTGAACCTTAGTTTTAAAATCACATCTAGAATTCAAGAGCTCTCTGCAGTGAGCGACATTATTAGCTGAAGCTTTTTTTGCCTCTCAGCTTCACTGAGAAATACTTTGCTACATTTTCTCAGGGAAAATAAACCCACTTATATTATCTCAGAGGATGTTCTTTTAAATTTTTTTACAAATCAGATTTTTGATCTTTTTTCAAAGGAATTTAGTTTATATCATTTAAGTGGCCCATCATTTTCTCTTGGCTGTATTTTCAGTTTTTAATCATGAATGTATCTGTGCACTTATGCATAGGTATACATATGTCAATTAAATATAAATCAATCCTTTAAAAGTTACTGAAACTAAGAAGGTTCATCTGCAAGCATTTAACTGTAGCTGGCTTAAATTCTTATGATCCAATCTTGTTTTCCCCAAGTACTTTGCAAAATTAGCTATTGTCAGACAGAAGTAATTGCAAGCTTGATCTAATCCTCTCTCCATTTTATTTCAGTGCTTTTACCCACACTAAGTATGTGTTTTATTCCTTGCTGCATATGACATCCCATTAATATAAATCCCTTAGAATAAGTTTTCTAGTACCAGCACTTATAAGAAGATCTCATGTAAATAATGTCCCTATCTCTTCTCTGACTCTTACCATTAATCTACCATTAATTCCAGCAGAAAATTACCTCTTCCTCCCAAACAAATAAACAAAACCCCCTAGCTTATATTCTATTTAAATAGAACATTGGGGAAGATATAGGATATGGTAAAGATATGACAGGCCTCATTTTAAAAAATTATTTAATCCCCAATTTCCTTCTAAAAGACATATTTTTTTCAGAGGGAGAACTAATATGTTGGGTTTCTTTAATCATTTTTGAACAATAATTCAAAAACAGAAGCTTAGGCAATAAAATCCTTGAAGATAAGTTTATAGATTGATTTTTTTTCAATTAGGAAACCAAGTATTTCTTACAAACCATCTTTTCTCAGATGGTGTTTAGTAAAAAAGGGAAATTTACTCTTCCCTTCATGTAAAAATCTACAGAATTTGTTAGAACTCCTTAGCCTCTTTGTAACTATGTGATGCAATAGAAATGTTAGAGTCTGGTTGAATTTAAAAATATTTGAATGCCTCACACTTCATTAAACATTACTTAATTACAAAGTTCCTTGGAAACGGTTTGTCTTTGTCCAGAGCTGTCATAAATCAGTGCAGCTTTTCAATTTAGGCATAAAATATTCACTTTGGGAAAACTAGAAGCAGACTGGCCAGACCTGAGTGTTCTTTTTACCGGCTTTCCTTCCACTGATTTCTTGTTGATTTATGTGACTCAGAAAAGCTCTGACTTATTCAGCTCTGCAAATATCTATTGAAGAGAGTCATCAAAATATGTGCTTGAAACAGTAAAGTATTTTGCCAATGACACAAGCCAGACTAGTGCAGAATTATAGCTTTCCCTGAGATCAAAAACACGGTCCTCTAATATCCCTGCAGCTCTTGAAGCAGGGGAGAGCAGATGGGAGGAACAGGCAGGATCACAAAGAGTTGGAAAGCATAAACAGGTTTGCAGAGAGGCAAGTCAGGCTGGGATTTTGAAACTTGATTTGACAGAGACAGAGAACAAACCATGTGTCATGCTTAGCTTTCTGGAAAAGAAGAGATAGGCACTGTTCCCATGAGTTTAGTACCTCTGCAACTAACACAAAAACAAGTAGGAAGAGCAGCAGAGGAGTAACACACTCAAGATCACAAAGACAAAAAATAGCAGGATTCATCACAGATCTTAGGTTTTGCAAGTACTTATTAAATGTCCAGTTTACCAACTAGACCATCTGTCCCATGAGAAAGTGAACAAGAATCACCACTTGCTGCACTGTTGTCTTCCAGTAAGCTTGTTATCATTTTTAACATAATGACAAGTAACACTTTTGCCAGGTTGATCATAGAATTCAAAACAGACTCTCCTTTTCCTAAGGAAATTAATAGCCAGTTTTGGCAGTAGTCCATTTAGCTCAAGCTTACTATGTACTATATCAAATCTGCTTCAGTACATTTTATTTTAGATTTTGTTGCCCTTTTTTTTCCTTTGAGGATATCAATTTTTCTCCCTAATTTTCAGTTACACCATCTTTTGGGAAGAATGGAAAAGAGATTATTCCTCCACTGATGCCTGATTTAGAAACTTCAAAGACAAGCCAAAGAAAAATCAGAAGAGGACTTCTAAGCAGTGTAAGACATACTATGACAAGTTATCACAGACCCAAGAAATCCCATTGCTTCTTTAAAATGGAGAGAGGGAGTGTCTTTGTACCTACTTGCCACTGGATTCCACTTGGTTACAGCTTCAAATATTGGAGTTACTCAACACAAAAGGGTATTAAGCAGTTTGAAGACTCTCCATTCTGCCGCAAATACAACATAGAATTTCCCCCATTATTATTTTCTTAAGTTCTTTACTAAATACATCAGCAACATACATTAGGTCTACTCTGCAATGCCGCTCCATGTAGATTTATCCAGACTGACTCTAAAAGCTTTACTCTAGCCATGGTGTAATGCTGATGTGACTGGATCATCTCTAGAACCAAGTTACACTGTGCTAGGAGATGTAACAGCACGTTAAACTCTCTTTTAGATCCCTTTGTATGGCGCCATGTCTTAAATATACAAATTCTATGAGACCTCCAGCTCAGGTAACAGAACCTTAAAATACCCCTTGGCTCTTACTATCATATCATGTTCTGAAAGTGTGTGTATGCATAAGGAAGGTTACTCTTTCCTCTCTTCACCATTTGATATCACTTATGGGCGTACATAGTCTGTCTGAATGATCACTCCCTTAAGCATGCATCTGATGTTTAGTACCTTGCTTGTTTCATGCATTCTTCAGGGGCTGGAAACAAGCTAAGAAAGTCCTCGCATCTAGCATAATAGGTGCCTCAGTTCTGATTGGCAGCCTAGGTATCCTCGCCATAAAAAAAAAACAACCTAACAATAAAAATAGACTGAAAGATTTTACAGTTGCATTAAGTTGTAATGTCAGATTTTCTTTGAAAAAAATAATATGATGGGACTATCTGAAGGGAAAATTTGGAAGTGAATTTACATTCTTCCTGTCAAACAATTAGCATAAGTTTTTATGTTAAGTGTTTATACTGAAATTCAAAACACAGTCATTTAAAACAAAGAGAAGTCACATTTTTACCAGCAAAGGACCAGAGATTAACACAAAAGCAAAGTGTGGTAGCAGAGAGAGTCATTCAAATGGAACGCAAATTCAAAAATTTTAATTCAAAACACATTAAGAATAGAGGGAAGACATAAAATTCAAAATATGGTGTGTATTTTACCTGACAGGGTCCTTTAATCTAGAAAAATCACACTGTATTTAAATAGTAATGTAAATTGCACAGCATGCAATCCCCATGACAGCTTCTCTAAGAAATAACCAGCTGACAACTCAGAGTAACAGCTACTCCCATGCTTAAACACTGAATAAGGATATATGCCTGTGCTGCACACTGTCATGCAGCATGTACATCCTCAGGCCAGCCATAAATACAGGAGCAGAAGTGCCAAAAGCTGCCAAGCAGCCTGAAAGCAGGATAAATTAATTCACATAGAGTTCAATTCTACTGCAGCTAGACTCCTATGGGAGTGCAAGCAAATTCTCTTACAGCTAGCCTCATCTACCTCATCATGGGCAGAATATGTACATGTTATTGTCATATACTTATATATATTTATATATGTATATATTTTAATATGTATTTGCATAAGCTAAAGGTTGTTCATTTTCATCTGTTTGTGGATGTTAAACATGTATAGTTTTTTCCAAAACAATCAAGGAAGGCATTGGGAATTTTAGTACTTGAAGTTAAACAGAAGGTGGGCATGAAAAGTCCAGAGTTAATCATTGTCATTTCATGTCAACATTTCGATATAAATATTGGTTTTAGTTTGCTTCATTTTTGGATAAAATTGAGCAAAGCTCCATGCAAAACTAAATGAAGATTGCCATTTAATTTCCCAGTGTCAGTTCAAAAACCAATTTTTTTTTTTACATTTCTTAAATTTTCCTTGGATTTCACATATCCCTGCAAGGCTTTAAGTTTCAGCAAAATATTACTCTTCAGCAGAAAAATCTTCAGCACACAAAGCAAGCCAAACAGCTATATTAACACCAGTGGGACCACTTCTGTTCTGAGGAATCACTAATGTGATGCTACTATGCAATGTTACTAAATGGCACCAGAGTTTAATTAGGCCGTATCAATAGCTAAAGTCATTATAAAGCTTTTATACTTCCATTAATTAGTCAGCCAAAGTTATATGCAGAAAAATGTATAAAACACATTCTGTTCATAACTTTATCTGATGGTTTCTATCCTTCATGGTTTTGTGCCACACTGATTCCACCTCAAGTAATATAATGGGTTAACATTTAACATGAATGTTGAGAACTACAGACTAAATGTGTTTGCAAATATCATTACATTGAAATAACATTTTACTAGAGAATGTAATGATGACTAATAGGTATGAAAGAGAAATCTTGCTGCTTCATTTTCTAACTACAAAATATGTAGGAAAATTAGGAATGTAGCTGATATATTAACATTCAGAAAACCATTTAGGGATATAATTGGTACTTACTAAACCAATTAGTATAAAGTAATCAAGTGTCAGTGAACATAGATGATTCTATGAATCTATGATATATAATTTACTGTTGCTACTTAAAATGGCCAAATATTTTGTTATTCTCAGTAAATGAATACAATCAATTGAAAGCAAACATTGATATTTAGGGTAGAGTTTCCCTGGAAGAGTTTATCTCTTGAAGATCTATCTGTACAAAGTCTGTCAGATGTACGCAAACAAATGCCCACATTGAGTCTCAAACTGGCTTAGCTTTTAACCTACATTTTCCTTTCCTTTTTTTCCTTACCAGTCACATATACACTCTTCAAGCAGATGCTTGTTTTTGGTTTGAACATAGGCTTCTTAGCACAGCCAGCTGTGAAGTTTAAAGGAGAAGCTGTTCCCCTCAGGTTTGAAACTGCTCTCTTTCCAAGGAGCACATTGAGATCTATGAATGCAGAACACCACAGGAGGCTTGGGCATCTGTACATAGCAGAGCATGAGAAAACCCTTTGCTGATCTTCTGAAAAAGAGTGGATTTTACTTGACACGATACAAACTTCTCTGGAGGTCCAGACCTTCAAACAAATGGACATAGGATACTTTTCTCAGAGAAATGCTGTGCATGGCATGTTGGTTCAATTTCAGGACTCTTTCAATTAAGCAAAGGAGGGATAAATTCTTCAAAAATAGTTCAGATGGAAAATCCCTTATTTGCTTATTACAGCAAAAAACTGTTTGTGGGTTTAATGATCTGAAAGGAAGCAAAACTATTATTATTGTTAATAATTTTTTTAAAGCCGCACATATTTTTGCATAGCATTCATGTGATTAGAGATGCCTTAGGTGAATGGAGACACTGATTTTTTTCCTTCCTCAGCCACATAAAGTCCAAAACCTGTAATGAAGAATATTTTGCTATACAAGCTGGGTAAGTAGCCATGTAGGGGCAGCAAGCAATTGATCCCTCTTGCTCAGAAAGTACAGATACATATTGCTTCTGTGGAAGGCTTTCTGGTCTGGTCTGCTAGAAGAATGTAAAACACAGATGTGATTTTTAAAATAGCCCAAAACTCAAACTTCTCTTTTGCTAGAAGGCAGCACAACTGCACACCAATCTCCATGATTCACTGATGACTTCCTCCTTGTGCTCATCCTTTTGAGTCCCATTTGATGTGTTAAAACTCCCACAGCCCAATGTCATGGCTACAAAGCATCAGGGAAGGGACACAGCCTCACACAGACACTGGGTAATGATCTCAGGAAGTCTGCAGGAGGCTCCAGAAACCATTCCAGGTGCATGAGGTGTAGAGATTTGAGGTGATGATGTTTTTTAAGCTTCTTCAGAGTTAAAAAAATAAACAACTCAGAAAGCATAGGTTTCAACTATGCATTCACTTCTTTCTTGAAAGACTCTTAGCCACAAATATTTAACTCTCTCCCTTCTACCAGACTCTGGGCATCCATGAAATGTGGGAACCATTCTAATTCATGATGCTAAGCTTCACAAGATCCAGTGGTTTGAGGAAATTCTACACTGTGGAGAATGATAAATCCTGACATCTTCGTTTAAGTCTTGTGAGACATTTCTATTCAAGCAGGACTTAATAGCAGAAGAGCCTGGCTTGTTACTTTAAGTACTGAAGTTTTCCCTGCCAAAGTGGCACATCTTTCCTTATATGCCATCTTAGTTTTCATGCTCTCTCTCAGGGAACTCTAGAGAACTCCACAAGTTGGCCACAAACAATAAAATCAGTTTCAAATTGTTCCTACCTTTAAAAAAGTAAGGATAGTTCACACTTAAGGAAAACACAGAATCCGTTAGAAGTATATTATATTTATTCTGAAATTGTTTGTCTGCCGCAGGCATTCTGGGCAATTAAATGTCTGCCTTTTGGGATCACTGCCAAAGAGGAGATTCAATTAAATTAGTTGCAGTGACTGCTAACAATAGTTAACTGGCCCACCTAATCCATTTAAATAGTGCATCTGGTATTGCCTGCTCACCTATTTGTGGTTCGCTACTACAGCATTTGCTAACACAAACACCGTAGTTAATTCTCTTTTTTCTGGTTTATTGCTGAATTGTAGCCACTGAATTACCAGATCTGACTTGGGCTGGGGCCTCTACCTTTATCACTTGCTGTTAAACTGTTTGGGGGAAAAACATGGAGGAACCAAAAAATATGCTGTCTGTAAAAAATGGATCCAATCTTTTCTAGAAATACAAGCAATGTCAGAACTGAATGAATAGTCTCTAAGGGGAAAGAGATTCTTTCATCACATTATCTGAATGAAGTGGCATTAACCAATTAAGAAAATGTGTTGAGTGTAGCATGTTTATTCAACTTCCCCTATCTGAAATAAAGACATGTAGGAAAAACATCAAAAATCAAAAGTAAAAAAATAAAAATGAAGTAAAAAAAAAAAAGCAGTTTGAGAATTCCCTACCACTGGCCTTGAATGATGAAACAGAGAAGACGGTCTGTAATTTCTCAAAGTTAATAAGCTGGAAAAAAAGTATATTCAGCTTTTGTCTTCCATATGTGAGTGCTTGGGCAGAAGTATATTTCATACACTAGAATTTATGGAATATGCCTAAACTTCGTCCTTTTTTGCAGCCAGAACATGCTTACATATGATCTTGAAAATACCTGGTTACTCCAGGGCTGTACTGAGAGCCTCGAGATATTCTGCCAACACAAATTGTTCGGAATACTCACTACCAAAATTACCTGGATTGAACAGTCTTATAGCAAGGTTCTTCTGGGACCAGTTAACAAGAGCAGAAGTGTGTATGGTGTCCATCCACACCAATGTCCCTGCCACTGGATGGCACCCAGGAAAATGCCTGCCTGCCCACTGGGCTGGCTCTGGCTCTGCTCTTATGCTATGTTTTTGCCTTGGAAAAAATGACAATGGAACCTGAGTATCTTGTAAAAGTTTATATAATTTGCTAGAGTGCATATGGGAATTTGCACAGTGGAACAAGCAAAAAGATTGTAAAACCCTCAAAGCTACTGAGTCATACAAAAGTTACCGGCTTCTCTCAGTCACTTTTTCTTTGTCAGAGTTAATTGAAGTACAAAGTTATAAATTACTAAAGTACTCACCTTTATAATTCACAATGTGTTATCTCTGTGGAAATGCCCTCCCATTTTATTTATATAATTTTCATTCTAGTATATATTGGTTTATGTGAATTGCTTGTTAGTAAGTACATTCTGGGTAAAAATAACATTAAAATTTTCATCAAAGGTACAATCAGACAATTGCCATTCAAAATTACTGCATAAAAACCTCATAGATACAATCACAAACAATTAACATACAATTACAACATGAAAACCTACCAAGTACAGATACAATCACAAAGACAAGTACAGCTGATGGCAAATCTAGAAGCAATTACACAAAGCCTTTGAAGTATTGCACACATTTATCTAAATTCAATAAATGTATATGTCTTAGCAGCGAAATAATTGAGTAGGATTATTACAGCCAGTGAGATGGGCAATTTGATTTGCATAAGTAGTTTTGCAAATTTCTAATATTTAAAATTTGATTTAAAAATGAAGTTGCAGTTATTAGTATTCAGGTTATTGACTTTCTATCTTACAACTGTTAATTATTTTAGACCAAACAGAAACTTGAAAAATACTTCAAAATACTTCACATACATGAGAAACTATAATCCTTCCACAAAAGCTCTTGGTATGTAATCTTGGCCACAATTTGCAACCAAGATGTAATAAGGCAGGCACTAAAAAGACACAAAGTTTTTGTAACTGCTGGGTCCTTGAATCTGCACACTTACACCATGATCCAAAATCTGCAAGTCAAAAGACACACTGCAGTAACTTGCAGGGTTGTTGGAACAAGTCTTTTCCTAAGGAATGGCTCTTTTATTTTGCTGGTCATAGTCACCATTCAAAAAATGAGTGTTATTTTGTCTCGCCATGCTTGGCATGGAAATAAATCTGAGATTTGTTTGAACGACAAGAGGATAATCATGATGTTTATTCCTCAGTGAGCTATGAAAATAAGTAAATCTAAGTTTGCTCAAAGTGATACTCAGAAATTTCATCAGAAATTAGCTGGTAGCTCATCCTGAAATATATAATTACCAATAAGGCATCTTCGAAATCATAATGATAAGCATTTTAAATTGCCAGAAACATAACCAGATACACAGAAGAAAGGTAAACCAATACAATTATGTGATAGTATTGGCAAAGGGGCACACTGAAACACGATTTACTTTTACTTGACAAGGACCTGACAGTCTTTGTGATAAATATCAGAACAAAGATTGTCTCTGGCATCAAAATTAAATCAAAGACTTATGGATAATATTAGTCTGCCAGCTCCAAACTATACTTGACATGCTATTTCATGGATCCTGCTCCTGTATCAAGGACATTGCTCTGTACAACCCCTGCAACATTTTTCAAAACAAAAGACTCAGCCTCCTGAGTTGTTAATTTGTTAGATTGCTTAAAATAAAAAACAAACATGCCAAGCTATCCTTTAACCTTGTGTACTGCCCTGCATCAGCTCTGCTGCCAGGTCTTGCTTTTGATGAAACCAATGTCAGTAGCATTTTGCTACTCTATAACAAAAGGTATTAAAAGACATTTAACAGTGTTACCGGTGAACTACAAATATAAAGTCACACACTTTCATGTCTTCACTGCAACTCACGCTCTAAGAATCCTTTCTCCATGCCAGGTGCTATATCTAAAAGATGTGTGCAGCTTTATTTTTGAAACATCAAAAGTTTTTAATTCTATTCTAAATATCTACCTTAAACATTTCTTTTCTGTGCACTGCTTTGTACATTCAGTTTTTAAATAAAAGAAGTCTGAAGGGTCACATCCTTTGTACTCAGCAAAAGCTAAGTTTATAACATGGACCTGTTTGGTCTGATTCCTGTCTAGTATTGCAAAACTTTGTACATAACTTAATGCTGATTGATGGAATTAAGCTTTAAACATTCTTCATCCCTGTTTCCGCTCAGAATTAAAACAAGGGGTGTGGAAAATTGTTCAACTGGAAAGTGAGGGAGGAATATTTGCCTTTTGGGGATTATCTTTGACTACTTGGCTCTAAGAATAAAATTTTGAGCCTTAATTTAGACAAATTCTAATTGAAAAATGCAAATATTTCCTGGGAAACACACATTTTGATCTACAGCGATGCATTGCTACTCATACTGTATGATATTAGTAGTTTAACCATGCAGCTAAGAACCTTGTTGAGTCATTTGTTCTCATCTCAGTCTTTTTGTTATGGATTACCTGCATCTGCAAGATGGAATTCTGATAAATAATTTATTCTCTCATTGCTGCAGAAGATGACCTTAACTTTATGGAATTAGTAAATATCAGGATTCCTTGGTGTGTAATTGTAGCTCTTCCACTCTCAGTACAGACTGCAAAATAAACAACATAATGAAACAAAGCAGAGAACTCAACAGTTGGTAAATCTACATAATGCACCCTACTTGGTATGCACACTACAGCAGGAATAGAAAAGGAACGGAAACCAATTTGCTTGACCTATTTTAATATTTGATGAAGAAATACTAAGCCTAGAAATATCATGTCTTCAGGGACCTTGTAGTTGATATTATTAAAAAACATTTTTAAAATAGTCTGCTATCGTCTATCATAATAAGCTTTGGGTAATACTTTAAGAGTCCATTAACTTTTGCTCAACTAATCTTGAATTACAATAGAAATCCTTTGAAAGCTCGTATGATAGTTGCATAAATACCACACAAATTCCTTCCCGTCCTTTTGTGAGTGTTTTCCCCTAGATACACTACAGTTTTTAATCTCTTAATGTAGTCATCCAAAATTTGATATTTTAACAGTAATGGAGTGAAGTCAGATCAGTTCTAACCTTAAAAGAAATCACTCTAGGTACTTATGAGGAATCCAAATCAAAACTCTTTTTGAAGTAAATCTAAGTAATTTTTGTAAGTTACTTATCTGCAACTTTGAAACTACAGTAGAGTAAAAAACATGGGGTTTTGGTACAAGTAGTATAATAGCAGTATTTATTATTCCAACTAATATTATTGTTGTGATTTAAATTAGATGAGTTATCAATACAAGCTAAATTTTTCCCAGAGAATCCACACATAATTTTCATCAAAATAACATCTTTTGTTATAATATTTGTAGTATTTGATATTGACAATGTCCTGTCATTTCAAATGAAAGACAGACTTGAGACACTGGATGGTTTAAAGATCAGAAAATTAATATTTCAAAATAATTCCCCCTGTAAATGTCAGATATTGGATTTGGAGGAACCACAAGTCAAAAATGGAGATTCACATCAGCCTGGTGCTATGACCTCCCAAAACACACCCTGCACAGGATCTTGGACAGAGCAACTGGACATATTGGAGATGTCCCTGGGTGGCCAGGACCCAGATCCAGCCAAAGGTATCAGCAGAGACTGGTCCAGGCACACGAACACTTTCCCCAGTAAGCACATTCATTAATACTCGTACTGCCATCACCACTTTCAAAACTGACTGTTGTATCCTACATTTCAGTGTTCAAGAATTCCATCACTTATGTTTGGGAGAATAAACTGCTGCATACACATCAAGGAACAGAGATCATCACACTCACTCATCAGCCTGTAATTTACATCCGCCACTGAACAGTCTGAGCTACCCTCTATGTACCTGGCAGGCCACAACCTTGACTTAGCTGTGTGGTAAAAGGTCATGGTGACATTGTTAATTTGAAAATAAATAGCTTCCTGCAATGTTATAGAATTGCTATAGCAATCAGTCAAATAAAGATAAAACCTCATATAGATAAAAGCATATTAATTAGCTCATAAAGCCTTATTAATCAGCCTTGTAATGGTAGCAGTTTAAAACCATAAAAGAAATGTGTAAGATATTTGTCTGCAAGCTTAAAAAAAGATAAAGGAATGAAAACCCACCCTCATAGCACGATGTGACATTAGCACCCTGCTACTGGGAAAAGGAATTTACCGTCTAAAAATAGCATCTTCTTTACAGTATGTGAGAGATTTAATACATTTGCTCTAGTCTAGTTGAGGTATGATAGCAAAACGTGCTTTGGATTTACTTTCATTCATTGCTGTCCTGGTTTTGGCTGGGATAGAGTTAATTTTCTCCCTAGTATCTGGTACAGTGCTGGCTTTTGGATTTAGGAGGAGAAGAGTGTTGATAGCACACTGATGTTTCAGTTGTTGCTGAGCAGTGCTTTCTCTAAGTCGAGGACTTTTCACTTTCCCTTGCTCTGCCAGTGAGCAGAGGCACAAGAAGCTGGGAGGGAGCAGAGCCAGGACAGATGAACTGAACTGGCCAAAGGGATATTTCATACAATAGAATGTCACATTCAGTATATAAACTGTTGGGAGTTGGCTGAGAGGCAACAATCACTGAGGATAGGCTGGACATCAGTGAGTGGTGAAAAACTGTAGTGTGCATCACTTGTGTTTCTTGGGATTTCATCCTCTGTATCTCTCCATTATTATTGCTATTATTAATAATAATATCAGAATTATATTTCATTTGTTTCAATTATTATTCTGTTCTTACCACAATCCATGCCTTTCTTCCAAATTTTCTCCCCACCAGTAGGGCCAGGGCAGAGGGAAGTGAGCAAGTGGCTGCTTTCTACTTCGTTGCCAGATAGGATTAAACCACAACAATTGCTCATGGAGGTAAGTGTGACCCTGACTGAGTGGGATCCTACAGGATCCATTAGTAAAGAAGAAATTCTATCCAAACTGAAGTCAGTGGCTACTGATTTCAAAAGAGAGGATGCCAGTGCATTTCCTGATCACTATGTCCCTAGATCTCTTTGATGCAAAATTTTCTATTCAGATTTAGATCAAACAAAATTCAAGGATTCTAAAAAAATGAAATCTGTCCCTTTTTTCCCTGAAAACACTCTATTTCTATATTTATTTAATATTTGATACTTCCCAACAAAAGGCAGCCACTCTCATTCTTTAAATTCACAACAAAAACTAAAGATCAGCGATGTTTAAAAAATTGTGCACTCCTTTATTTATTTCCCTGTCACACCTCACTTGCCCTACAAACTTCTGATGAATCTGCCTTGTTCCAAGGAAGACTTTTTGCACATAGTGCATCCTATTTTACTGTAAATAACTAAGGCAGTTGCAGCCATTTATGAATCTGAAAAATACCCTTCCTAATCACTAAATCTCCATTAACTCCATATATCATTTCATAAGGTAGAACAGTTTGCAAGAGTCTATAAAAGAAGAAAGGTATGATTTTCCCTCCCTTCTTTTTGCTCCCAATTTCGTAACAAATGCATAACAGATTTACTTGGGAAAAGTAAGTTCCACCTTCTCGAGCAGCTATGAGCAGCAGAAGTAGTGCATGGTCCTTGACACTTACCTCCTCCTCACACATATCACCATTTGTTCTGACCTGCATAAACCAATATTTATCCTGGACACATCCTGACAGGACCCCATCAGGGCAATGAAGGCTCACGTTCCAGTTTAAGTGCTTCAAAAGAAATGCATTTTGGAACATCAGAGAAGTTGGTGGGGTTTTTTTCCTTTTCACCAAATATTAAACTGAAGAAAGCACTATTTTACACATTCAGTTGTTCATCCCTTACACAGAATTAATGGTAGATCTCACATTGCCAGTGTGATCAGCCTTGTACTTTCTAACAAACATAAGATGGTGACGATTATGCCATTTTCATTTGTTGCTTTGTCAAATAATATTGTTTATATTATTGCAAAACAACAGTGACATCCAGAGGCACAAAAGCCTAATCAGAAGCGTTCGTTATCCATGATGAAGTGTTCAAAATCTGAGTTACTCAGATACTCAGATTCTCTATGAATTTTAGAGGCATGTATAGTATATAAGCAGCACATGTAAAGTTTTTGTTTTAAATCTTCCCCAACACAGCCTTACACTTCACTGAAATATGGTTGACTGAGACAATATTAGGATACTGGCATAGAGAACCATTATGTCTTGTCATTGATAGTTGTCATTGATAAGACTCTGTGTGAAACCTTTTGGCCCCAGATATTTTTCTGCACTCTTTTTGTTGAAAAGAGGCAAGATCAAAAGAAATTCAAGTACTTCCAACTGAGATACAAGAATACTTTAAAATTGCATACAGCAAGACACCTTCCTGGAGCACCAAAGCTGTTAGTGTACAGCAGGTTGCTAAAAGCTCACCTACCAGGTCTGCAAGCCATAGGGTATTAGGCAGACTGCAGTGCACTTCTGAGTCCTGAAAGTGAAATTGTGAACTCAGTCCAGCCCACTGGCAGCAGTGACCAGCTTCAGCATGCATTTACATGCACAGTAAATGGCTCCTTTCAACACAGTGTGTGTTTGTAATGAGGCTGAAAGCTCACCAAAGTCTGAGTGCTGAGAGTTTTGCCTTAAAAAGGGACTGACAAATTAGAAGCTTTAAGATTTTTTTTTCTAGTTTTTGTTTTTATTTCTATTTTATTTTTTGCCAAGTGAGTTGCAGAAGAAATAAATGCATCTGTAGCACTGAAGAAAAAAAATAAAGTATCCACAGCACTTACAATTACCGTAATCTTAGAAAAGTTCAAGTCTCAAAGCAATGTACTTATTGACCAGCTCCTCTGCTGGCCTGAATCATAATAGCTCCACTTATTTCAGTGGAGCTCTGTCAGGTTACATCAGCTGAGGACTGGATCCCATCTTTCTCCTTCTCAACGTTCCTGTCATTTCTGAATGGATGTAAGTGCTGTATCATTTTTGAGCTTTTTAGCTCCTCACACATGCTGAACCCATGCTTGCAATATGAAGATAATTGCATATATTCAACATTTCTGTCTACAATATTGGAGGAAAATACAGGTCTATTTAACTCTGCACACTCATTTCCTTGCTAAGGAAGAGTATTTTACAAGATGCCTTCTAAGCAATCCTTTTATATGATGAATAAAATGGCTATTGTAATAACCACAGTATCATTTGGGCTTTCAATAGAAATTTTCTCCTAGAGTAGCTTCTGGTTGTAAATAATGCCTGTGAATAGTTTATTTTAGAGTGTTATCTTTCTTCCCTACTAGTACAGGTCTCACACAACACTTTTTTCCCAGAATTTCATTCAAGGGAATAAAGTTTTTGAGGAAAATACTTTTCAGTTCCCTCAGTGTCAGATTGTCAGTTGGCATACAGGTGATTTGTTTAAAAAATGCAATACTTCTTCCTGCATCCATCCAACTGAGATATTCCTGTAGTTGGTAATTTATTGGTTATTTTTCCTATGAAAGAATATGTACATAATCCCTTCATTGTATGCATTTTTGTATAAAAGACAGAATAATTACAATTCTCTTGTGATCACACAGCTGCCAGTCCTAGTCATATATTCTAAAAACAGTTTACTGATAAGCATGTATGAAATGCTACTGTATAAATAAGACTCTTTCCCTTTGACCACTAAATGAGGATCAGCTGGCCTAAATTATTCTTCTTTTTAATTATTTATGACAATACATTTTTTCTGAATTCAGAAGTTTTGTATTTCTGGAACTAGCAGAAAATGGACTTACAATATTAGTTATATCCCATGGCTGAAGAGGAAGAAAAAACTGGAGTAGAAAAATCCTTGAATACATTTAGCAGGGATGAAGAAAGTGGTTTTATGGATAAATATTTTCTACCTCAGGAAAAAGATACTCAGCTACCACAAATCAACAATGGCACATCCCTTATTATCCTGAGCTAAGAATCTAGCCCATATGTTCTACTATGACATAAAGTATCCTCATAGATACAAGAAAGAAACAATATCTGAACTCATTTTATAAATTGAAATAATGGTGGGGTGGGGTGGGGAGGGTGTTAAATAATTTGGCCAAGGTTCCACAAGAAGTATGTATCCAGGCCAAGGCTGTTTGCAGTTTGTTTGTCTCTATAACATTATAGCCCTTGCCAAAGTCATTGTACTCAAAATTTCAAAGTAGGTTGACTTTGAACCAGGCACCAAGGATTAATGTCTTAGTACAACCAGTAAGTACATACATCCCACTAATTATTTTACACACCCAGAAAGAGAAAATGAAAGAAATCTGTCTCACCATATATGAATCAGAGAATCATAGAATGTTTTGTGTTGGAAGGAACCTTAGAGATCACCTAGTTCCAATCCCCCTGCCATGAGCAGGGAAACCTTCAATTGCAGCAGGTTGCTCCCATTCAAGTTGTCCTTGAACACTTCCAGGGATGGGGCATCCACAACTTCTCTGGGCAACCTTTTCCAGTGCCTCACCACCCTCACAATAAAGAATTTCTTCCTAATATCTAACCTAAACCTACCCTCTTTCAGTTGGAATCCAGTCCCCTTGTCCTATCACTACATGCCCGTGGGAAAAGTCCCTCTCCAGATTTCTTGTTGGCCCTCCTTAGGTACTGGAATGCTGCCAGAAGGTCACCCTCAACCTTCTCTTCTCCAGGCTGAACAATCCCAATTCTCTTAGCCTTTCCTCAAAGGAGAGGTGCTCGAGCCCTCTGATCATCTTTGTGCCTCCTCTGGACTAGCTCCAGCAGTTTCCTTGAAAAATATTAAGTTGAACTTAGCCTCTGATTACCATGATGTCACAGGTGAGCAGAGAGGGCATAAAGAAATGAAGCATTTTTTTCAAAATTGTGCAACAGATCATTTATCATCATGGTCCTTTCTGTTTAAAGGTCTGTATCCCTGTGAATCCATGACAGAGATAATATTATAAAGGACAACCTACATGTATATCTGCAGTCTACTCTTGTACTAGTAATCATCAGCTGTCTTCTGTGTCTGTTAGTCTTAAAATAAGGGAAGTTGATTCCTTGCAAATGCACATTTTATTCTGTCCCTAAACAGATTTCGGAATAGATATCAGGCAGGCACAGGTAATCACTAAAGATTATGTGTGCTTGGCAAGGGCATCATCATCCAGTCCCAGACAGAGCAAGTGCATCAGAGTTTCAGACCATCATGGCCTGAGCAGCTGGATGCACCATACCTCCCACTTCAGTCATGGCCCCCAAAATTCTGCAAGCTCTTCTAGACCCTACTGTGCAAGTCATCTTTGCAAATAGATTTTAACCTCCTCCAGCACAACCTCCTCTAAGTGGAAGATGTGTATGTAACAAAACCCCTAACTGTGTAAAAGGTTCTGTGGATCTCAGCAGCAGAGAAGTTGAGGCTTCTTTGGTTTATCTTCCCAATTCTGAATGATTCACACTAAGAGATTAATATGGAATTAAAATTGAAGATACATGAAGGCATTACGCCATATCCTCACGTGCACTGAAGTCAGTTATAATCTCTTTATCTCCGGTTTGCATGTGATTAAGCTTCAAGAGTGTTCCTTGTCTGCCTATGGTGTATCTCCTGTTTCAGTGCCTATTGCCAGGCATTTTTCAGAACTGATAGTGGCTTATCACTATCAAAAAGCAGCTCAAAGTCCCTAGGAAAATCTTCAGCTTAGCAACCATCCTTTTAAAACTGTAAATGGTACCTGTTTTCCTTCATCTTTATAGCTATTAATAGGCGTACTTTTCATGACAACAGGATTGTTTGCAGGCTTGTAAGATATCACCTGCTCCTTCTCTTTCCTTGTCTCTTAAGCTGCAATTTTCTGTCATATTATAGCAGGTTGTCCTGGAAATAGGTAGTCAAAAAAAATGAATGATTTGTTGCCACTGAAAGAGAAGAAATACCTGTAAAACAACAAAAGTTAGATTTCAGCCAAATGTTCTTTAAACAAATGAAGAGGGGAAAAAAGCAAACCCTAAACAATGCCTACTTAAGCTGGCTTTTTTCTCCAGGCAGCCTTTCCAAAGTCTGGGAAGATAAGTAGAGTCCTACAAGTGGTTGTAGCTTCAAATAGATTGTGTGGGTGGATAAATATAGGGAAGCGCAGTGAGTGATAGAAATAGGATGGGCTTGGGTCTGTATTTAGAAATTTATTTTCCAGCAGAAATCATTAAATAAATAGGATGGCTCATCATTACCTGTTTTAAGCTTGATTAGGCTAAATATACTTCCAGCAATCAAAGCAAAAAAAAAAGTCTGAGTTGAGTTTTCCTTTTCTCTGAGAAGGCTCTCCTGCCCTCGGTGTCAGGCATGAGGACATTAGGGGCCAGAGGCCAGCTACCACTCTGACATTCAGTCTGTCTTTGGTCTTCTCTTGGGGAGAGAAATGTGATAGCTATTTCCATAAGTGCCCTAATCCCAAGGGTTATTCTGCCACCAGAATCTGCCAGAAGGCTCCATGCTATAGCTGTTGTATGTAAGTAAACATCCCAGTGTGTGTCGTTTTTGGTCCCTGTAGGAGGAGCAGGCAGGCCCACAGCCCACCAGCTCTGTGTTAGTGTGTGCATGGCAGATTCCCACGTGCTAGGGACACGTGCTAGCCCCAAAACAGTAGTGACAGACAGACCCTCTTCCTTCTGTATATGAGCAGAGCACTGGGCCAAAACTACAGCTTGGTGTATACAGCACACAGATGTTAAGTCTGTTCAGATTTTTGCAACTGAGCAACCAGGGATCAAACCAACCCATTTCTCTCAGTTATCCAAAACCTGCGTAATTATAGCCAGTGAAATTAAAGCATGGTCAAATCCTTCTAGCAGAAACACAACTGAAGCCCACAAATACTCCCAAGTAGGTGCATTTTTAATCAATATACTGAGTCAGGCAGTATTTGCTTTGCCAGTAGTATTCACTTAACTTTACATAGGAAAGTAAACTCAATCAACATTAAAAAAATTTTAAAAAATTTTATTGCAACTGCAACCTTCAAGGCCAGGCTGGATGGGGCTCTGAGCAACCTGGCCTGGTGAAATGTCCCCTGCCCACAGAAAGGGGGTTGGAACTGAATGATCCTTAAAGTCCCTTCCAACCTAAAATATTCTATGATGTTTCAGCTACAGTTAGTGTGCACAAACAGAGATAAGATTATTATACTGCCTCTAGACTTAAAACATGGTCTTATTAATTACGTTCAGTAAGAGGCTATATTTTTAAATCTTCTGAATAATTATCATTATTGTAGCTACACTGATAATTTCTGGTAGTTCCACCCATAAAACCATTGTTATGTGCTGCGTATATATGCTAAAACATTCCACCAGATGATGAGAAGAAAATTATTATTTTTATTTACTTGTTCAAAAGTAAACATCTGTAAACTAATTACAAGATACACCTATTTTACAGATTCTCTGAAGGAAAAAGACTCACTGATTGCCAGTTTTGTCTTCAGTTCTATTTGATGAATCACATTTAATTACAACATAATTAGGTAGCACCTCTGGAAAAATATGCCATGTGATGGTTATAAAGAATGAAAAGAAATGATCATACTGTAATTCTGAAATACATCATAGCAATTCTTTTCATTAAGTTTCTGTGCAAAGGATGTCTCTTATCTTAATTGTCAGTGTCAATACCGTAGTTTTAGTATTATAGTTTCCAAAAAACTAATTTCAATCCTGAAGTAAAATCTGTGTTTACTTAAGAAATCATCCCAGACCCATTTGACTTCAAACGTTCAAGGAATCCCATTAGACTACTAAGTATAAGAAAGTACAAAATTCTGTGCTTTCTAGAAGGTTTAGACAAAATTGGAGCCCTCTAGCATAAATCTGATTTAAAACAATACCTTATGTGGGTTTACAGATATATTTTAGTCTCTAGTGAATAGAAATACTGCTAAAAACATCTGCATTTACATTATTGAAGCTTTCAGTGACTTGAGGCAAAATCAGGGCCCCATGTGATTGAAGAGTATCAGCATTTAAAGAAAAGCAAAACAAAAAAAAGAGTCCTTGCTGGATTTAAGATAGAAAGGAAACAAACAAGCAGAGAGGATTTATGAAGCAGAAATCTTTACACAGCTTTTCTTCTTGGCCTGATGACTACACAGCGAAAGTAGTAACAATACATGTGGATAGTTCAGTAATCCCAGCTCCACAGGAACAACCTTCTCTGGAACAGCTAGGTCCACCCCTAGGTATAAAATATTTTCCCTATTGGCAGTGCATGTGTTATTCCGACAAGTGAGCTGCCTTTCCATTTGGGATGCATTTGGCAGTCCAGCCACCCTCTGCCTGGTGCCAGCATGCTGAGATCAACTGTAGGGATGCAAACATCCACAGGTTGTTTGGGGTGCTGCAGTTGGTCCTAAGAGTCTAGAAATGGTCCTGAGTCGTTGCTTTGCTACTCAGACTTTAGCTAGATTTGTTTGACAAAAATTTATTACAAACTAAGGGTCTCTCTAGGATTTTTGTGTCCTGCTGTATCCTTCAGCAACATCGAGGATGCTGGCTCACACTGAGGAAGTCATTGAGAAAACATTCTCTGTGAGCACAACAGACTTTGTTAACCCTTATTTTGCATACTGTTGCAGTAGTCCTGTTATTTAAACACCTTCCAACAGAGATCTTTCAGAGAGGAACAGTCAATTCTAAAAATTCCATTGATTGGCTTAATAACCTATGGGTCTTAAGATTGCATATTGAGCCTCAGTTAATTTGTGCACTGGATTATTAACCAATGGAACAGGCATCTTTGCATGTTTCTCCACCTCAAAAGGCTAAACATCTGCAAAGTTTTGTTGGTTTGTTCTGGTTTGTTTAGTTTTGGGGGTTTTTTTCTGATTTCTAGGATTCTTTAGTAGAAACTTGATTTCTTCCATATCACCGGATAACATGAGGTACATTACCAGGTAAGAATGGCAGATATTTTAAAGTGTGGTAGAAGTCATGAAGGTTACCCTTGTTACAGAGTGAACAGCAAGGAAGAAAAACAAGTTGGCTAAACCTTACCTGGCATAAAATATTTTTTTCTCTGATGTTTTCTGTACAGGGAGAAGTTGGAGCACTAGACACTGTGCCATGATGTTGCCAGTGCACCTATGGGACAGCCAAGACCCTCCCAGACAGTTCCTGTGAAATCCTCCCCTGCAAAATCATGCTGTCTTCTCTATCTATTTACAGTACTAGAGAAGAAACACTCACAAGCAAAGATTTTTGAACTAAGATGTGCTTTCAGTTCTCTGGGATACTTTGGTTGCTGCAGTGAAGACACTTTTTCGGCCCAAAGGGGTTTCAGAGGAGCAGGCAGCTGTGCACCTGCAACAAACCTGCAGCACAGTTACTCAAGAAAATAAACCCCAGGCCAGAAAAATGTGACGTTTCTCTTCACACTGTAACCTAAAGGAAAACTAACTTAAGAATCCAAGAATTATTCTTTTCTGTTCTCTCCAGGCAATTCACAGTATGAGCCAGTGCCAGGAGGTTGCCCAGTGCCAAGGACCACAACCAGCCCTCTGCAAACCCAGCTATGCCTCTCTCACAAGGGCTGGTGTACAGCATTATTTTCCATAAACTCACAAGTGCTGAAAAAGGGCCTAGATATTGCCTACATGTCACACGGAGCATAAAGTAATAAATGTTTTTATGAAATCTTGTATAATTTTAAACAGATTAAAATTGCAAAGGTTCTTAGACATAAAAACAGTAAGAAGAAAATCAGGCATGTGCAATGCTAAATTTTTTATTGCATTACAAGAAACTCAGTAGTAGGTTGGCTTTAAGTATCTTGGGCTCAAGTGAACATAAATGTGTGGTTTATCTTTTGCAATTGCCTGGTTTTACTACTGTTTTTTTTAAAACATCTTATTGTTAAACTCCTGTCTGAGAAATGCTATCCAAAAATGTTAAAGTTAGGTATGATAGCAAACTGAGACCATAACAGAGTCAGCTATCAATGCAAAATTGTATTTTTCAAATTTTTAACATAGATAAATAATGTCAACAGGAAAGAAAAAATAGAGAGTTGTTTAAAAATAATTAAATTTTTTTTTTTCTTTCTCAGGTTTGAAATGAATGGAAATTTTATGACATGATTACAGAAATACTGCTGGAAAGAAATTATTGAGAATTTTATTCCGAAGGATAACTCCAAGATAAAATGCTGAGATCTATATAGCGTGGAGTATAATTATGGTAGAGGAAGGAAATGATGACAGCCATGAAAAAGAAATATAAGCTGCTTTGGAGAATTAAGTAACTTCATCCCCAGTAAGTTCAGTACATTTCTCATCAGCATTTACAGGAGTTTAAACAAGTTAATTTTATACCTCTCAATCCAGGAAGATGATTTTAGGATGAAGGATGAAGATTGCTAAAATCTCTCTTAGGATGAAGATGGCTACCTTGTCCTTGTGCAAAACGCACTAATTCCTTTCCTTTGTAATCTTTTTTCCAAATCAAATATTTGTGAATGGTTAGTCCTTGTTCCAGCATAATACTCAGAATAATATTATAACATAGATTTGGGTCTACATAAGAAGACGATAGCAAACTTCCAAATCTGTCTTCAAAAGATTTTGATCTGAAACAAAACAAAATTTGAATGAACAAAGTTATTTTAGAAGGTAATATGCCATCATTTTGGAAAGACCAGCCACACTGATCTTATGACATTGGCCTGAAGCATCATCTTGCATTTCACATGTTGCACCACCTCCAGATCTGTAGATTCAATCTAGTTAGATTCACTAACAGCTTTTAAGTATCTTGGTTGGGGTTCTTCTCTCTCTTGTTACCATAGCACACATAATTCTAGCCAGATTTACTGCAACTGGGGAAACAACAGTTGCTCAAAGTTCATAATCATGTTGGTGACACATAACTCTCATTCTGTTTAAATGACATCTGGCTTTCTCATTAGTACTTCTGCCAATAGCTTAAAAAAATAATTCCACTTACTGGAAAAAGCTCCACAAATCATAAAAGTTTCAAACTACATTAAAACATGCTCCTATTCTCTCTTCAATTTTAGCAACTTCAACTCAACAGATGTTCAAGAAAACCATACCCAAGAACTCAGAGGTAAATACAGAGTTCTGGGCCAGATTTCTCCCAGGTAGAAGAAAAGCAGTGCCAAGTGTTTTTATCTTTGTGGTTGTCTTCTTCAAAAGCCTTATTTTCTGAAACATTACCTATTTATAAGTCATATTATGGCCTGCTGCAACTTCTTTTAAGATACAAAGAAAACTCGTCCTTGCATCAAGCAAAAATCACACTCAATCAGATAATTATTCTGCAGATGTAAAATAGACAATATGACACATATCGCTGGCGATAGATATAGAACAGTATGAATTCCCAAAGTAAGAATTTAAAATAAAGATACCCTGGTTTAAGTTCTGATAAGTAGCAATTATACGAGGAAATAAAATGACCAGATAGTGCTTAACAGCTGTACTCTCAAGAACAGCTTAAAACTTAGAATGAAATTTTAATGAGGTAAAGGTTAATTGGGATATATACTTTTTCTCTCTAACCTTCCAAATTTAATTAAATATCACAAAACCAGAAAAGACTTGGTATGCTTTGTTGAAGCAACAGTAGTTTGATTAAAATGAATCATTCTTGAGCTCAGTTCTGATTTCACTTTCCTAAAGTAACTCTTCTGTATCCAGTTGTTTCTCACTACCAAAAAATCTCTTCCTTTTCCTGAAAGCTCCCAGATATATCATCCAACCAATTTTCACAAGAAAGGGGCTGAGTCTGCTCCAAGCTGGGAGCTCAAACCTGTCTATTTGCATCTGGATTTCAAATGGAACAGGGATAGTCTTTGTAGCGTTCCTTGGGTACTGAGACAGAAGAAATAAGAACAGTATTTTTCAGCAGCAAGCTTCACTGTTCCTAATCTCTATAAAATGAGGGAAATGAAAGAACTTGCAGCACCTAGGAGACAAATCTTTCTTTCAGTCTTCCTTTGGAGTTTGATAATGCTATGCTGAAGACGATTTGGGGGATTTAGAGATTTCAGCCTGTCTGGTTTAAATTACCACATTTAAGCACATAATAACAAAATATCCAAAGAAGTTGCAATAAAAGCCACATCAAAATTTAAAAAATAAATCAAAACATTGATTTCATAAAGAGTGAATAGAGAACATTGCAACACTGCATGAATATGTGTTTGTTCAAATTTTCCCAAGCCAAGAATCTGGCATTCTATGTGTTCCACAGAGCTTTTTAACTTGCCAGAGTTTTGTTTTCAACAAGTAAGTTTCCATCAAGGAATTTACCACCCAGCTTTAGTATCATTTTGGAGATAAATCATATTTTTTCTATTACTGGATAAAATGTGTCAGAATTTGGACTTGCCTCTAGCATTAAACTTGAAAATATCTCTGCATATATTTTACAGTCACACTCCCATTTCTATCTCTCTCCTTTTCAGAAGAGAGAAGAAGCAACTTACTGTAACCATTTACACCAGGACAGAGTGATGTCCCTATTGCTGTGGTCACTGTGAAGCTAGAGGAAGGACTGAGCCAAAGGTCCACTCCAATCCTGACTACATTTTAAGTGCTTCTTATCTTCCAGATTTTGAGAGAAACTGTGTGGCAGAAACCCCCATCACTTGCACTATAGATAACTACCAAATGCGGCCTATATCTTGTTTTTCTATTCTCTGTTCCTCTGAATGTGAACAAGAGTCACAGTCTTATCTCCAAAGTTGAGGAAAAGAAATTGTAGGAGCAGCAGCTTAGCAGTAGGTATAGAAAAACTTGATATCTATGGAAAAGTAAATTAAATATGGCAGTACCATTTTTGACACTGAAACTGAATGCCATGGACTAAATTCCTCTCGCCTCCCAAACTGGATAGTTGTATCGAGATTGCTTGTTAGGACTGGTCCCTCCTTTTTGCTAACACCTGAACAAGGCCCCAGTATGGGCTGAGAGATGGCTGGCAAGGGCAAAACCACCCCAGGGACCACAATGACATGTCACCAACGTAGCTGGTCATCTTCCAGGCCCCAGGAACATTTCCTGCCACCACTTGATTTACTCATATGGATACAGTGATAGCAGCATCCAACAAGGAAGTGAGAATTTCAAACAGGCAAGGAGGCAGATAAGCAAAGGTTTTGACAAATTGTTCAGCAAGATGCAATAGCAAGCAAGCTCTGGAACCGTTAGACTGTTGCAGATGCACAGCCAAGTCATGACACAGGACAAATTTGTCACAAGTTGTTCACAAAAGGAAGTTTAGCTGAATTCATCCTGTTTTGGTTTTCCCCCTGTTCAGCATATATTACATAGTTTTACATGCATCCTTTAAATTATTCAGGAGCTACCTTTTTTTGCTTTAGAAAGATGTTCTTATACTTAGCTGCTCACTCATTTCACTACAATTCTCACCAGTGAAAAACTGTAGAGAACTTTTTAAAATAAAATATTTCCAGTGCAAAGAGGTTTTTTGTATGTCAGAGCTTTTTACTCTGCCATGCCATCACTATTCATGATTTTAACCATGCACCTAATGAGATTGAGATTCACCTCAGAAATTCTCCTCACAGCTGTCAAGCATTCCTTGCTCCTTTTCCTCGCTCATCTGAATTCTCCAAGCAGCACCATTCCTGCAGTGAAGTTCCCTCATGACATGCTGACTCTCTGATTGACAGGCAGCATACACACGCCAAGCAGAATGTCAAAGAACATGACATGATAAAACCAAACATAGCTTAATACAGTTATGATAATGCCAAACTACTTAAAATTCTCTGTACCTTTGACAGACTAGCCATGTACTGTATGTCTTTCAAAGCTATGCATCTGACTAGAAAAAGCTAGTTTCTCTGGCCCTTGAAGAACATAAATACCTTTTGCATTTTAGACCAGGTTTAAACTAAAGCTAAGTAGATTGATTTTTATGGATGAGAGCAAGATGTTAATTGTAATCTTTCAGACTTACAAGTTTGTATTTCATTGCATATCTATGTATGTTGTGGAAGCTACCCAACTTAAATAGCAGGGGTTTTAGAGCTTGTTAAATGGTGAAGACCAGACACATATACTCACAATTGAAATCTGAAAGATAAGGTTTTCTGTAGTCATATTTGAGGACAATAACTGGAGGAAAAAAACCATTCTTTTCTCTAAGATTATTCTTCAAAACTTGGTTGTAGAAGTATTTATTCCTCTCTTTCAAGCAAAGAAAAGGTAAGTAAAAGATGACTTTGGCAGGGAACACAAAACACTAAAAAAGAATAGTTAAGTAACAATTCCTAAATGACACAGAGACTAAAACTTATTCACTCAAGCAAAGGTATTTGTTTCCAAAGACAAGCATGCTGGGAAGATTTAGGGGTCATTTATAGCCACAGCTTTGAATGCTGCTATATAAATGGTTTTCCTACAGAGAAAGCCATGGTGCATCACAAAGGACATGAATCTACAGCATGTTTGCTATTCCTGCCACTCTCTGTGGACACACCTGGGTTGACATTATAGGGCCACAACCCTATTTAGCATCCTTATGGCCCAAAGATGCACCTAATGTGGAGGCAGGGGAGCTTTCTCATTCCAAAGTGTCTGAAATCAAGGCTGTTCTGTAGCCTGTCACAGAGGTGTTTTGCAGGATGAAACTCCAGGTCTCTGGCAGTGTGCTGTGAACACACCTCTGTGGTTTGGGAAGGCAAAGCTGCTGAGGGAACAATGGAGGTGCATGTGGTGGCAGCCAAACCCAATAGTGACGTTGAGCATGGTGTCTTCTGTCTTCTGAGCCATACTCAAAAAACATCTCAGAAAGGACCAACCATCACAGAACAAAACATTTAGGGGTGCATGCATGGGGCATAACCAGTCTGAATGGTAGGGAGACCACTGCTTGAAGTAACATCCCATTTCTCTGTTATTTAGCAACAGAGAAAGAGGTTGAGAATTCAAAAGTTCACTGCTCTTTGCAGAAAAAGTGAGGAAAAAAGCCACTTTCTGCTACCCATGCACAACAGCAGCAGGAGCAACCAACTATCTGCACTTGACAAGGTTTGAGATTTAACTGCTTTTGCCTTTTAAAATAATCCATCATCAACTTCATTGCTGTCAACACCTGCTTTTATGCCAAAACTCCAATTACTCTTGCATCCTCTCTCTGCTTTCCTTTGAGGATCTGAGAAAGCATTGGTGTGCCCAAAGCTTTTTAAATCTTACTGGCTACGTGAGCTAGTAATTAACTAAATTACCTCTGTCTACATTCTGCCTCTGGCTTTTGTCCATAGACTGTCATGGCTAGAGGAAATTATCAAGTCCAGCTAAGATTATGCTTTTTGCTTATGAACTCTCTTGCATTTTTAATAAATGCTGCATTTTGAGCTGTTGACAATAGAAAAACAGCACCTCTGAAACAAACGTTATTTTTAAAAAGCTAGAAACCTCATAGCCTACTACTTGAGGATTAATTCTTTGCCCAAAATCAGATTTTTTTCCCTTGGAAAGCTGAATACAGTAGTTTTCAATCAAGCCAAACTGAACTTCCTTATATCATTTAGCCAAATATACGCTTTCAGTTATGAGAGAGTTCACAGTTCCACTACTTTTTCTGTGATATCTCAGGAAATCTCCAAAATTCTGTCACCCAAGCTGCCTGTCAGAACAACATCGACTATGTGGGAGCACAGCCCTCATCTTCACTGTCTTCTCACAGCATCTCATCCAATGTGAAATCTGACCTAATCTGTCCCCAAAAGCAGCTGAGTAAGAGACTCTGTACAAGTTTCAGTAAACCATTAGAAGACTGTTTGAACATTGAGGCAAACCAAAAGGAGATTGTCTACTTGGGAATTCAAAATATAATTTTCTTGATATATGAAAACATTTGTTAATCTAGGTGTTTCTAGATGAAATACATCTGCTAAAAGAAATCCCATGCGTTTTCTAACTTGATGGGATTTCTTGGCTTGTTTTACTAAATATGACATTCCTAAGTATGACTTTTACCCTGAAAAAATCTACAGAATGAAAAGAGAACTAGTTTTTGTTGCTAGCATGGTATGAAAAATTGGCCACCCCAATACACAGCACTCCGCAGTTTTGCTTAGATATCATCCATCTCCCTGAGTTTATGGTAGGTTTCTCATTCCTCCCATCATACTCACTGATTACTGCTGCTTTTACCTGAGAAACATTTAGGATTCATCTTTACTCTTTACCATGCTGAGACAATTACTCAGAACACAGCAGTTTCCAGAGCTATTCCTTAATTACACTCATTGCTAAAATAATGGTTTGATTTGATAAATATCTTTAATTTGAAACTTTCATGTCTCAATATCTGCACCACAAGTAAAATGCTGAAATCCCACTAACAGGATGGAACACATCTAACAATATACCTCTGCAATGAGGAGATTTTTTTTCCTTGTTCATTACTAAGCCTTAATTTCTCCTTTGGGTTCTGTTAATTCTCAGAGAAAGAAAAGCAAAATAATGCAGAGAGGTGCAATACACAGGCATGGTATGAAGTCACAAACTGTGGTTGCCATAAAATAAATGGAAATTTTCAAGATGAAGTAAAATTATGGGGACAATGGGAGCATTTCTTACAGATTCATTGTAGAAATTGCAACCAGCATCCAGCTGAAGACCAAGTTCAGCATGAGGAAACTGCTCCCTAAAAGACCTAGCAAAGATTAAAGCAGATCAGCTAATACTAGCTGGAACAGGAGTATTTTGGCTTCAGCTGGGTTATTCTTGACTTGTGTCTTTAACGGGTATTGTTCATATTTGTTTTTTCTTGCAATCTGAGTTACATAAATTGCTATGCAAGCACAAGATAATGTTTTCAAATAGGCTCATTGACACATTAATCTACAGCACTATAATCAGCCTGAAGATCAGATTTTTATTTTTTTCATTAAGCAGTGAATGTCAGCTCCTTTGGGCATACAAGGTGTCATCAACTTTATGCCAGCTTTGCTGACTCATATAAATATCTACACTTGTAAGCATTCATTTTCTTAGAGCTACAGCACATTATGTACTAAAGGAGATCAGAAGTAAGCAAAATCATCTGGAAAATACAGTCTAAATTTATATTGCTTCTGCTGAGAGGATTAATTTAGCTGTCTGGAGATAGAATATATATTAAGCCATTAATGTTTATAACTCTAGAGACACAAAATAACTCATTTTACACCACCTATCATTACCACACTTGTTTTGTTCGTATGTTCTCAAAATGTTCTTTTACCTGAGTGCTGAGAGTACCCTGAAATTATTAAGTACCACTATGTTCAAGAGCAAAAGCATTCTGTGGTTTGAATTTCTTGAACCTTTGAGAAAATTGGATGCTTTGTTTTTCAGTTGAACAGCACACACTGAAAACAAACAGCACCTTCCTTTACTAAGGATGTGTGCTCTTAGCTGCTTTGATGGCAAGGTATATAGATAGTATTATCTGAACTTATGCTACTCTTTCAAAGTCTCAGCTGCTGAAGTATCATTTCATAAAATCTGAGCGACTCCCTCATTTACTGAACAACACCCAAGGGCATCACAGGAGGACAATGCCACTTTTGCTGCAGTGTAACACTGGGGCAGAGAGTATGGGTCATTTTGGCAGCCCCTCTCTTCTTCCCAAGTCATGTGGGCAGCAAAGAAACATGGGAAGAGACAGAAAAACTGCATCATAGTGGAAGGATCAGGAAAAAAAATTGGATTCAGTCTTGGGGAGAGCTTTAAAATATTGAAATAGAATATTTTATAAAGAGAGTTATCCCTTGACAGATAATTATTCTATATCTTTGTCTTTGGAAATGGACATAGACAAAATCTACCTCTCTGTGGGAGAGAGGATAGCCTGAATTCCATGTAAATTGACAGATGACTGGGTTCAGCATGTATCTGTAGATTTATTGATGTGGTCTTATGATGTTTTCACTGCTTCTGAAGTCAATTTTCACTAAGTCTTGAAAGTAAAGCTTTTGAATTACATATTGTCTCCTTCTGCACAAAAGCTGAACAATGGGTCCAGCTAGTTAAGGACTGAAGACAAGGAGCTACTCAGCTCGCCCTGTCAGATGCAGAATAAGTCCTGATTTTATTTATCTTTTTTACTGCACTGTCTTCATTCATATTTATCATTTTGAAATATGTTAGAAAAACTTAAAACTTTTGCATTTAGGTGGTTCAGGGAAATAAATGGTAATGGAATTCTGAGGCATCTCTTTTTAAGGTCATCAGAACAAAATTGGTATGGGTGAGCCTTTATTCTTCACAGCTACAAAAATTAAGCTGACAGCCTCTATCTTTTACAAGTGGACTCCCTTCTGTGAGTATCAGTAGTGAACAGCAACATCTGGTAACTATGAACACTGTTTCACCTGAATACCAGCTTTTATGGTGTTATTTCAATAGTTCTTGATTTGATAGTTCACTGTAATATTTTATATTTTCACAGCTTTATCATTATAATAGAATAAAAATATCTAGATTCTCACTGCCAAGAACATTTAAACTGACATTAATGCTGTTCTTTGCACACTTCTAATCATAAACTGACTAAGAGAGAAAACCAACATCTGTATGCCTTTATAAAAAACAGCTATTTTAGCAGAAAACAACTATCTATTAAACTGGTTAAATGCAATTTTAAATACTTTCTGAAGAAGTATTCTTAAGAATACACAAGTTCAGTAAACTTTCATAAAGTATGAGAAATCCATTTTAAATTTTAAGCAATAATTTCACTGCATCTGTACACCTGGCAAACTAAATTTGGCAAACTTTGCAGTTTTCTCATTTGAACTGCATCTTTAATATCAATCTATTCCAGTGTTTGTAAAACTATACAGTGAGGAAGATATTAGAACATTAGTATCCCAGTGTTTGCTCTGAAAGAAATCAACCCAGCCCTGGAAACTTTCCATCACGAATTTGACAAAACACTATGCTGAATTCAGTGAATAACAGAAGTTACTCATTTGAAACTGAGGTGTTATGACCATGCTGTTACCAATCACACATTTGCTGGTCTAAATGAAGTGATGCCTTTTTCGTTGGTCCTAAAATTACGAGCCAGACACAGTTAGGGTGATAAAAAGGGGTTGCCTTTATAAAGATCCTTAGGTGCACAGTTCACCAGGTGGAAAATGCTGAAGATGCACACACAGCATAATGAGTATACAATTTTTATAGGTTTTGCAAATTAGCATATTTGACAAGAATCACCAACTAGAATTTTAATTGGTGAGGTAATTCCCCCTTGGTTCAAGCCCCTTCTAAATCTTCCCCCCTCAGATGGGAACTGAACTTTGTTTATAAGAATATATCTCAAAGAGCTGGTCTCAACCTTGGTTGACAGGAAAAACCAAGATAGGATAGGAGCCTCGGACCCCCAGCTTGGAACCCTTTGGAATGTGTTTTGTTTTTCTGCCTATCAGGTAGGGTAAGAAAAAGTACTGGAGCTAGCTTGAATACAATAATAGACTTACAAATATATGTGCAAAGAATACAGAGAATATATGAAAGAAAAAAGGCAAGAAATCAATTCAGCATCATAAGCAAGGACCAAAAGGAAATCTGAGTCACACAGAAAACAGAGCTTAAACTGCATTGCCTTCCAGTCTCAGATGTACAAGTAAGCAAGGGTGAATGATGTCTTGAGGCCCAATACTACCCTACTGCTGTCTTATGACCTAAGTAAACCTTTTAAAAGTCAGATGACGTGCACTCAGCGTATATTTTTGTGACCACATTAAAAGTTTCCTTCTTAAGAAGAAACACACCTAGGAACCTGAGTGCCACAAACTCAGCTTTGTAATATTCTCAGCTGAGTTGTTTTGACATGTTACAGACCCAGGTAGAGCACCTGAGCAACCTGTTCAACACAGAAGCCTAAAAGATGGGGAGAAAAAGAAAAATTCTGATGCCCAGAATTTATTAATATTTTCATTCAGGCATGTGACAGAGGACCCCAACTGTTGGAAGTTCCAAGTCTCCACAGACAAGATAGCATTTTATCTGTGTAATGTGTCCCGTGCAATTTCTCAAACTGTAAAGGGGTGAGGGAAGGAAAACTCTGCTTCCTCCTTCTTTAGGCTGAAAAGCCACATGGCAAACTATCAGATTATCACACCAACAAGCAGGAAAGTGGATACACAGTGAGTGAACTCCAATATAGAACCACCAGGGTACAAACTCCTGATTTAGGTTGCCAGGGAACAGCGCTGGCAGGAATGCAGCCAGAGCCCATAAATGCTCTGAGTGTTAGGCAATGACTGACCAAAGCTTTTAAAGGTCTAGCTGTGAGACTACAATGACCATTGTAGCACTCAAACGTTAAATCTCTGTTCATCCCTCATTAGATCTGTCACTGGTGGTGGGCCAAGGAAGAACTTTATGGACTCCAAATCCTGAAAAACTGTAATGTTGACTACCTGGATGAACAAGTTTGAATAATCTTCCACAGCCACAAGAAAATGCAGCATAGATGTGCCTATTTTTACTTCATACACTCATTTCATTGAGGAATATTGTCCAATTTACAACAAAGTCTGCAAGTCAGGGACCATATCAGAGTAAAACGGACTAAATCAATCTAAGCTAACCTTAGGGATAAACTGAGTTCTCTCTGATTTATAACGGTACCTTCAAAGGATGGTTAGATGTCCACAGTATCTGTGTTAACATCAAATACATATTATCTATAGGAAGTAGAACACTGTATATAAGTAATTTTGAAGGAAAAGAGAGAAGATTTCTTCAGGCAGTTTTCTGATGGTCAGTGAATTTTTTTCTGCCAGGATTACAGTCTTTCATTGGACTTTAAAAGAAAGTGGTCATTTTCATTAAAAAAAAAAAAGTTCTTCTGATGGGGAAAATGTGTATAATGGGCAGGAGCTGATGACATAGGATTAAAAACAGAATTTTCCCATTATAAAAACCCTCATACTGTTGGCAAGATATGTCATGTTTTTCCTCTCCCTTCTGCTGAAGCATTAGACAAAGAGACTGCTGGAAGTAGAATAATGGACCTGAAGGACCAAAAACACAATCTGGTGAAGCAGATTGTGTTTTTGTATTCGGAGCTATTTAACAAACCACATTGTGAATGGAGTCTGCAAAATCAGTACCTTGATAACCTTTAAACGGGGTTTTATATTTGCCAGATGGATCATGGCAGAACCTAGTCAAGACTGGGGTCTCGTTCAGCTAGGTAATCAAAAAACATGAGAAATTAGGGCTTGGAGGTGAAACAAACATTAAAATTACAGTGTGCTATTAAACAAAGTATAGAAGCATCTGAACAAGCAGAGAGAAATTATCCCTACAACTTGAACTTCTGCCACCTATTGAGAAGCTTTTCCTCCAGAGCTCAGTCTCTAAGGCCCCTTAGAGACTCTCAGTCCACAATTACAACACTCTAAAATGCTATGGGACACAAGAGATCGACAAAGTTTAGGTATTTGCTTAGCTGGCTATTGAGCACCCATCACAAAAAAAAATTTTCCTGCTTTCATACCCTTGCATCCTTCTTCACCACACATCTAAATCTGTTCTTCCAAGGCTTTTCTAGAGCAGGTTCCCGGAGCAGCCGGCCAGGTGCTCTGTTAGCCCTGGCCAACAACTTGCAGCTCCATTTGTAACTTGTTTGGTCTCCATTTGTTCAGATGGAGACGTTACTATGCTCCCTGCCTTGTTGCTTGCTATGGCCAACACATCTCAACAAAAAATATTAAGTAGAATGTCAGAAGGATTTACTGTTGCAAACATAAAAAAATCATCTTCATCATTATAAGATATGAATTGCATTTTGAACTAGAGTCAGAGGAAGAAACTTCAGCAATAAAAATTAACAATGTATCCGTTTATGGCCTTACAGTCCATTGCTTATTGAGTTAGCTCAGTTTCCTCTTTGATGGAATCATAAAGGCTTCAAGTGGAAAAACAATTTGAAAGACACATTTGTTTATGATCTTTCACTACTAAGAACCCATCTTTCAGAAAGAAGTGCGGTGCAGAAGACAAGCTGCCTTCACTCAGCAGGGTGTGCTGTGTGTACAGGAGTGCTGAGAAGAAACTCCTCAGAACAGGCACTTTTTCAAGGTGAAAGAAAATCCTTGTCAAATCCTGGCAGTGAAAGAAAATGAGAAGGTATGATTAATAGCATCATTAAAAGTAACAAAATAAACCATGAAAACTTAACAATCTAACATCATGCAGGGAGCCTATGAATATGAAGAATCCATTTAATTTATGTATGTTTTAGTGGTTTGCTACATTTCTAAAGGGTATGCAAATGTATTCCCCTTTTGACTGAGCAAAGTTTCCAACACCAGATTATACAAATATCCGCTATCTCCCTGTGCATTCCCACTGGTACGAATAACACATTCCATGGCTATTTAAGAGTTGTCAGTCCCTTTTCCTTTTTCTTCACTGTAGGAGTGGTTAGGCATTGGAATAAGTTGCGCAGGGAAGTGGTGGAGTCACTGTCTCTGGAACTGTTCGAGAGGTGTCTGGATGTGGCACTTGGGGGTGTGGTTTAGGAGTGATTATGGTGGAACTAGGCTGACTGTTGGACAACATGACCTTGAAGATTTCTTCCAATCTTGATGATTCTGAGATTCTGTAAATTAAGTTGGGATCTTAGCTCCAGTTTGCACAAGTAAGCAATACTGATTTCAGCCACTTGAAAGAAATACACTTAGTATAAAGAAGAGAAAACCCACATAGAAAGCTTCTTTGCTTTGTTTAAATCAAGATGTTTCTTCTACTTTTTTCTTTTAGAAATGGCAACACGTGTTTACAAAGAAAATAAAAATAACCCTTTAAGTAATCAGTTTGTTCCCTGATCCAAACAATTGATAAAACCCCCTAAGAATGTTACCTTTTCCTGCTGGAACTTTGAACAGAACCATATTTTTATTATTAAATATTCATTTTGTATGGAGGAACCTGCTTAAATTGCAACTTATTAAAGAGATACAGACAGGACTCACTGGTACTTCTGCATTACATGATACACTAAGTTGGAAAAGGTGTCGTAAAGGATGCTCAGTTTATTGTTTTTATGACACAAAAGCAATAAATCTGGTTGAACGTAAATCCAAGAATATTCCAGAGAGCTACATAACTGTTAGATCAATGCAACTTTGTTCTGCAACTACAAGCAGAATTTCCAAATTTCTAGACAATACATTATATATCTCTAACCATACTCCTGCAAACACACATTCTTCTAGCTCTAACTCAGATCCATTTTCCCTCTCTATCATTCTTAATTTTAATTTCTTTTTATGTACACAATATAGGAAGGGACACAAAGCATTGTTTTATAAATTACCTCTGTCCAGGGAGAACACTTTCTAGTTTCACAGAACGGAGAAAGAGGTAGGTCCAGGCAATCAAATCAGTCAAATTAAGATCCCATTCTTCCCTTAAAATTCATTTCCTGACACACAAATTCCTGCCACTTATTGCTCTCAACTGCCCAGGCACTCCTGTGTAGGGAATACTTGACAAAACATTGGCAGTACTACATGATGGATCTTCTGACTCAGGTAAGACCAGACATCCCACCAGCTCTCATTTAAATTTCACACATTTTTCATTTCCTCATTCTGGTAACATCACAGATTTCTCTTAGTACTAACTCATAAGTCACTTTTTTCTGCCATTGCACTGTCATGACCAATCTCACTTTCCTCTTCCTAAAACTCGTGTGCAATACTTTCTCTCCCCATCACCCATTCTTTTTCATCTTTATTTTCTGCTGTTTTCTCCACTAATTCCCTGGAATTTATTGCTTCCTTTCAGCATCCTTTCTTCTTGTCCCTGAAATGACTGACATTACTAGAATTCATAAACGTGTATTTCACAATTCATGATAAAATAGAAAAAAAAAATCAAAAACAAACCTGAGATTTTAATAAAACAATCTCACAGTTACTGTTATAGAATAGAAAAGTTTAATTTCTACGATAGCATTGTCTTTATCCCTGAGGCTGTTTGCATTTTTGCTATCTATATGGTGGTTATTGAAGATGATCAGGTCGTGTTTCACACTAGGTCATCAGACTGGGTAACTGGAAGCTCGTGTTTGACCAGAACAATGAAATAAGCATTTTAGCAACACAACTGGACATTTTTTAATACTTCAAATTATTGTCATAATGAAACTTCTTTTATCAGTTAGGTCTTGATGTAAATTAGCAATGACTAGCAGTTATGACTTAGAGCAATAAATAAACAAACAAAAAAACCCATATCTTGTCCCAACTAGAGGTTTATCTGATTGCCAGTATTAGGTATATAATCATAAGAGGCATGATTTCCTTGGGGTTTTGCTGCTGCTTTTATCTTTTTGCTATAAGAACTTTAGAAGAAAATATATCTTCTAACCATATAACCTTGGCTTGTGTTGTGCTGCATCTCAAAAGAATTTTACTAGAAAGGCTGGCATATTTTTTGATCTACAAACTATCCTCACACCCCTTAGGTGAACCAGCTACAGTGTTTCTGTCATGTACCATGTTGTCTGTTTATCTCTAAATTTTTGAAAGTACATAATTTTATAGATAAATATATCTTAAACATACCTTGCAAAAGCTGATAGCAAACTGCTGATAGGGAGGTCAGTTATCCCAGCATTTTCGTACACCCTGTACTCCTGTAAAGGTCAGTTTCCTCTCGGTTTGAAAACTCGAAGGCTGCTAGAAGGCACAGTATATACAATCATAGAATCATGGAATGGTTATGGTTGGAGGGAATATATAAACTGAATGCTAATGAGACACAGAGCATTGTATTCTGGCACAGAATATTTATATCATTTTTCTCTTAGTACAAGCTTAACTGGCTATTTTAAGACCCCAAGACAAAAATTAATAGTTCATGTTTTTCCTTATCAAATCCATCCTGTGAGACTACACAAGATAATTAGACATACAAGAGGATTTCAGAAAAAATTAAAGAAATTTATGTCAGGGCTGGCAGGCTTAAAAATTAAGCACACCTGCTTGGCTGTTGTAAGCAATTGTGTTTCCTTGCCCCACTAGTCTGCCTACTAGCAACATTCTTTGTAAACCAGTGAAGTGCAGAAACATTGTGAATATTTTGTCAGTGCCTCTCTGCCTTTAAAATTTATAAAAGGTGGCTGTAATTATAAATCCTTACAGTATTAATTTTGTTAGGGTATTATTTAAATAACTGACTCCTTATACATAACTTGAAAATTAAGCTTTTAATTTAAATCTTGTGAATCAGTCTTTTGTGACAGGTTGGGTATACAGGCTGTCTCTCGTGGGGTTTTCCACAGCCTGGCTCCAGGACACATCAACTCAACTTCTGCTGAATTGAATGGGAATCGATTCATGCAATTCCCATGACAGTGAGTTTCGCTATATGTGAATCAACACATACAGGTAACCAGGGTGACCACCAAACCACAGCGGAAATGCAAAGAGTAGATTTGTTTCATTGCCTCACTAACAGTGCCAGGTGACAGAGACACACGGGGACACAGGCTCCGTTAGGTTTAGCTAATCCTAGCAAAAAGCTAAAGCAAAATCTAAAGCAGAAAGTGGACACTAATGAGCACTAGATTCCAGTATACCCTTTCCTGAGAAAGTAAGCTGCATAGCAATCACAGAACCCTGCTCATTACTAATTAACTACTAACAGATCTAGATTCAGTCTAGCACATCCCAATCAAACCTATCATTTTCTCAAACCCTTCACAACCCACACTGGCCACCAAAAAGGACTGTTGTTGTTTAACCCCGGCCAGCAACCAAGGCCCACACAGCCACTCACCCCCTCCCCCACAGCAGGAGTGGGGAGAGAATCAGAAAGGTAAAAGCTAAAAATGCATGGGTTGAGATGAAGATAGTTTAACAGGGAAAGCAAAAGCTTTGCACCCAAGCAAAGCAAAGCAAGGACTTCATTCACTGCTTCCCACGGGCAGGCAAGAGTTCAGCCATCTCCAGCACAGTAGGGCCTCATCCGTGGAATGGTCACCTGGGAAGACAAATACCGTTGCTGCAAACGTTTCCCCCTTCCCCCTTCTTCCCTCCACTTTATATACTGAGCATGATGCCACATGGTTTGGAACATCCCTTTTGGTCGGTTGGGGTCACCTGTCCTGGCTGTGTCTCCTCCCAACCTCCCATGCACCCCCAACTTCCCTGCCAGCGTGGCATTATGAGCAGCAGAAGGGGCCTTTGCTCTGTGCAAGCCCTGCTCAGCAATAACAAAAGAATCTCTATATTATCAGCCCTGTGTTCCACACAAATCCAAAACACAGCCCCACACCAGTCACGGTGAAGATTAGCTCTATCCCAGCTGAAACCAGCACAAGCTAGTAGTCCATGAGCGCCATAAATATACTGCTTTAGCCTCTGAAACAAAAAGGCTATTAATAGTTCTCCTGCAGTTAAAGCTTTAGTTTATGTTTTGTAACAAATATTTAGACAGCTTCAGCCTGTTCCCTGACAGAATAGGATACACCAATAATGCCACACCCTGGTGGTGGAAAGTACTGCCTTGGCTGGATGAAAGCAACTGATCCTTTGTCAAACTATCCCAAAGCAAATGAATTCACCAGTCCTCTGCCCAAACCTGCAGAAAGGGGGTGACACAGTGTTTGCCAGATAGAGACCTGTGTCTTCTGATCTTACTTCAAAAGTACTGTCATAAGTATCTTGATGCCATTCTTCTGAGTAATACCTGAACTGTCCTGGTTTAGCCATCCCAACCAGACTTCCTGGTCAGGCAGCACAGCTGGCTCTCCTCTGGGACAGGAGAAATGGGTTTCTCCTCCCTAGGCCCAGCATGAGCACCTCACATCCCACAGGAGATGCAGTGCTTAGGATGTGCAGAAGGTGCTCCATCAGGCCTCTCCCAAGGCTGCATCAACCCCCTGAGGAGAAGACATGCAACAGATGCGGGGCTCTAAATGGATTTGTTTATTGATCTGACTCCAAAATAAAATATAGGCAGAAGAAATTCGTCTGTACATAATACTACAGAGTGAGACAAACTTCTCCCTGCATGTTAGGAGATCTGCTTCCTCCTGTAAAGAAACCCTCTGTTTTAAACCAAATCACAAGGCTTTGTTTTAAACTACTGCAAAGTCTATGTTGATTTCACCGAGGTAACACCCAATCTGTATTCAGCCAGCTGTTTCCACACCTTATACTTACCCCTAACTCTTTAGCACCTATGTATAGAGATTTGGTTTTCATACTTTAACTCTTGTAATGGCCCATTTGTGGAAGGAACACAGTTTATCAGCATCATATTGCCTGTTAAAGAAAGCTCAGGTTCTGAACACATCTATCTATCTGTTTGACACAAACTGCTAAATGCCATTTTCAACCGTATAAGATGTCTGTATCAACCCCTGGTATAGATTTATCAGGTGCTGGCTAAAGGAAGTCAACAATTAAAGCTGTCAGAAAAAATATATTTGAAATCCATAAAATTCTAAATTCACCATCAGACAATAGGCAAATACATAATTGAAGAACACATCTCATTGCCTTTAAAGACGTTGATGACTTCCAAATGGAGGAAATTTGTGTCACTTTTAAAGCACAGAGCATTATTGTGCTAACAGCCCATTAAATCACATCATCATCATTTGTATTACTGCAGCAAGAAGCATAAATGTACCTTAAATATAAAAGCTGTATTGTAAAACTTGCATTTGACAGGCTATAAACCTTCTTTTTGGTATTTCTTTCTTCATTGGTAGGTGAACTATGGAGGTTTGGTTGGAAAACGTTGCACTAACCAAAGGGTCACATGAGGTTTCCATATGAGGTTTTTAGAGCACTCAAATTTCTGTGGTATTGAAACACAACAGCTCTAACATTAGTAAATGAAAGGCAAGAACTTACACACATTAATTTTGGCTCCCTTCTATACAGATTTGAAGGTCCATCCAACAGCAAAAAAAAAAGCTAAAAACACCTGCTCTCTGGTCAGCACCACAATTTCTGGCCTTTACCACTTCTGGTTTCCACTGGTAGGTGAAAGCTGTTAATCTATAGCTTTCCCCAGTGCTATGGGAAGTTTGTAAGAGGAGGATAAATGAGCATTTCTCAGAATAAATCTGAGTGCTAAATGAGCTTCAGCATGCACACTATGTAGATGACTTCTCCGAGCCCCTTCTGGGGCTATTTTCTGTAATCTGCAGTTGTTTCAGGCTGTTACCTTACAGATTTAGCTTAGTGCTGCAAAAGCTCCTCACATCATCCCACGGTCTTTTAATGCCAGCTTTTGTAATGGAAAAAAAATCTATCGCATAAGTTGGTTACAAAAAAATTGATTCAGCTGAAACCTTCAAAACCACTAAGAAATCTTGGAATATTGTGTTCAAAAGAATACCCTCCATCATGCCCATGCTTTAGGTGAGGTTTTGATGTAATGATGTGTAGGTAGCTAATAGAAAGAGTGGGGAAAACATCAGTTTTAAAATACTCACACCAAAGCATTGAAGTACTTCTGAAAAAGCTGCTTAAAATTTTCTTTATCAGGAAGAACCAACCGAATCTTACCCTGATTCAGAGAGATATAGCAAGACCTAACTTTACAGACTGTATCAAAGCTGATTTCATAGGATTAGCCTGGGTTGTACTTCAGATGCAATGCTGATGTCCCTCTGGACAGATTATTTGTCACAATATATTACAGCTGATTCATGAGTACTGAACGCTAAGGATCCTGCAAAGCTATTAATGATAGCTATGACTCCTAGTTTACCGTCTAAACTCTGCAAGCATGTAATTCATTTCAGGAAGGTGAGAAAGCTATTAAAAAGTAGCATAATGTGACTCATTCTGTCAGGCTGTATAAATAGTGTAGGAGAAGCAGAGTTTGTCAGCATCTCTCCTGGCTTTGGATGTCTCTGAAGGGTAGTTCACTTCCCCTCTAGATTGGGTGGGTGTCCTGCTTCCTGTTCTTTATTTACCTATAAGAGAAAACTTGATTACCTGTAAGAGAAACTACCTGTTATGTTAGTGATAGAAAGTTCTGGTTCTTTCAACCAGTATTTTACCATTTCATGGCAAACAGACCTAAATTGAAAGCTGTTTCACTACTAGAAAACCCCACACCTGACTCGTCTGCTAAGGGTTTAGTCAAAGCAAGGAGGAGTAAATCCCTTATATCATACTAGGAATTAATGATTTACCCAACTTCTGGTGTATGTAAGCTTTTATGTGACATTTGCTCTGAAACTGCAGTCTATTCAGATTACAATTAAACATAGAAAAGCTGCCTTTGTAATGCGTGCAGAAGTGGATTATAGATCTCCTGCTGGTGTTTACAAGACTGCTTAACAGTCCCAAACTGTTTGAACTTCCCTTCCTATCCTTTGTCATACACTGTGGCCCAGACTGCACTTCTCACTGGGAAGCATCCCTCACAACACTTTTGTCTTCTGGATTAGTCTGCATTTCTGGGCAAGTAGAAAACCATGACTAACTAGGCTCTGAACACAGTAACATTAAATCACAGTTTCAGTTTCCATTAGAGAAAACATTTCGAGCCTGTAAGAAGGCAGAGAAAAATATTGAATATGTGAGTCAAGGGTAATAAATACCTATGTGATCCTTCCTGAAATGATAATTTTCATGTGAACTCTAAAGTTCAGTGTTGTCACAAGGAGTAACAAAGATATATGGAAGGGTGAATCCCTGTGGGAGCCTCTTTTGCCTTAAGCCTGGCCAAAGGCCAATGTTGCCCCATTCCCATGCAGTCTTCTAAATTCTGAGTTCATAACTCCTACTAAGTTGTTCAAAATCTTGTCAATGGATCACAGAAATAGTAAAAAATTAGTGCATATAGGCTTCCATTGTGTCCCATACTCATTAGCCGTAAATCAGCCCCAGGCAGTCCTCCCCCATTCAGAGATCACAGAAAGATAAATTTCCCTTCCCATTTTAAATAGGCTTTGTCAGTTCTTAGAGAATACCTACAGTAGTCAGACAGAAGGAGAAGAAATTATGAAAGATGATAACATTCTGTCATAAAATGTGTGAAATTAAATTTAAATTAATTTTAGTATATTCATTACAGGTAAGAAATAATTATTTCCAGCAGTTAAAAAGTTCTTCAATATTTCAGACACAATAGTTATTAAATCTTTTCAGGAATTACCAGTAGACTTTTGAAGCTATAATATAAGGGGCCTTTACCTTAGAAAGTATATTCAGTCTGAAATAGAACCTGTAAATGGATTTTTCTTATCATCGTTGAAGAAGTGTAAACTTAATCTAGTTTCTGGTTCTTTATCTCAATTCTTTTTTAATTGACATTCTGCTTAAGCTAATGAAAAACCACCCTCTCTAAAGTCACTGCAGTTACTACCTTATTCTGGCCTTGTCAAGAATGACTGACAGAAAGGTGAAGCTTAAACACTGATAGTTTGAAATCTTCCTGTTAATCCAAAGTCACTAAAATCTTAGAACTCTTCAGACTGAACATATAGCTATTATTCTTTGTAACTAACTTCAAGAGGATTTGAAATACTAGATAACATGAGTCAGTAAGACCTTGGTACACTCTTAAAACTCCACTGTAAAAGACCCATTGGTTTATTAGATATTGTGATTTATTCCAGAAAATGCTTTCAAAGAAGGATCAGAAAAAAAAAAAAAAAAGTTCTATATTTGAAGCATGATCTTTCCTACCTTCCTGTAATTCAAGCTGCCAGTTTCTCTTGAATAAAGCTGTTAGTCAGAGCCCAGACCCAGCAGATGAAACCCTGACGGAAAGGAAGTGATACTGAGTCAAGCAAACCCAACCTACAGTAGGTCTCTCTCAATTCCCATAACCTATGCCAAATGTACTTTTCCTGGACAGAGATGCAACTTGGTGACACAAGGCATTGTATCTGTCAGAAGCACATCATTTAGTGTATGTACCACATTATTACTGCACAAGAGCATTGGGTTGGAGGAATATTTTCCAGTGCAACAGGCTGAGGTAGAAAGAAGAGTGATCCCTTCTAATGATAGCCAAGGGGTTTGTTGGAGGAAAGAAATACTTCTATTTTTCAAAATTTTAGGGCAAAAAGTAAGTTAAAAACCTTGGTTTAAATTTCTATACTAAGCTTTTAATTTGGGAAAAAAGGTACGTTTTGTGTTGTGATGTGGCCATTCTTTAACCAACCCTATTCATCATTTAACTCAATATGTTCAACATCATTAAAAAATTAAATACTAGCGGAGCAGAAGATTAACATTTTTATTTTCCTCAAAGTTCTTGGAGTGTTTACATGCATTTATGTTTTCTATATTAATATTTTGCTTTTCAAGCCATCCTGGGGGCTTTTTTACTGTAATCATTTGAGCTACAACTATCAATGTACTTCTTGGAAAACAGGGCTGTAATTCATTCTCGTCAGAAACAGATGGCTGAGAAAATGAAAGCAAAAACAGAATGAAAGACAAGGCCACCTGGATCCATCAAGATGATGAGAAAAGCCTGTGAACCTAATGCCAGTGGTACCTGGAGCCAACACAAGTTGGCTTTCAAAACAAGAGCTAGGAATCAGTCAATAATAAAGATAGAAAAATAAAAATATAAGAAAACCCCTATGAAGCTGTAGGAGAAGCAGCAAACAGTCCTGAGAATTTTAGACAATCTACAAAACCACATTAGTTCACTGGGAAATTGGCTGATCAGGACTCGTTACCGTTTCTATTTCTGCTTACAGATATGACATGCAGCATGATGCTGAGGGGAATATATGCAGAGCAACCCAGAGACTTGAGCCCCTGTGCTGCACTTAGCAAAACTCACAAGGATGCCCATATTTCACATGCAAACTGTAACTCTGTGAGACTTAAAGGTACAGTACTTTTGAAAGATGTGGAGGTACAATCATAAAGTACAATATTAATTATGGTGAAACAAATGCCTTGTTCAAATAGCAGTGCTAGTCACGGGTTGCAGTAGCAGTTATCTGCAACCGCAGCCACTTTGAGCTTTTGGGTTTTATTTAAAAAGCTTAATTGGAATTTTTATTACTCCCAATTAAGCTTTTTAATTAAAAAGAAAGTTAAAAGAGGCTGGAGGCAAGTATTGCTGAAACTCATATCTACATAGACTCTGAAGGAGAAAAAAGGCGTTTTGTAAAATTGCAACTGTCAGCCAGATGCAGCTTTCAGTTTCAGCTTACTGCTGATCCCATTTACCTAGCCAGTGGCATGCTGCAAATGCAGATACACACGTCTGCTTGGAAAAACAGGCTTTCAGCTTTAAATAGCACTATAAGACTATAAATCCTGTTTCATTCCTGCAAAGGACAGATCACATGAGTGAAAAATACTACCTACTGTCCCATCTCCACTTTTTTTATTCCAGTAGCAATTTGAGTCGGGTAGATATTTTCCTTTTCTGAGATCAGGGTAGATTCACCACAAAATGAATTTAATGACATTCCAGCAGACATGGGATTACCCTCAAATTTCTCTCCAGACTTCTACATGTATAAACAGAACTGAGAACATGTTCATAAAACAGGGGCCTGCCTGACCCTTCTTATAGAACCAAACCAATATTTTAGACCCCAAATTTTCCTTCAAACTCAGTTTATCCATGTGGTCTTTAACATTTTATATGGTTTAAAGAAGGAGTGAGAACTATTATGGAGACATCTGCAATAATCAGCTGTCAAAGCAGAGACTGGGAAACATTCTCATATCCCAACAAATGAAATTTTTTTAGATAATTAATATCTTGGACCAAATATTAAAAAAATAGTATCATTCATTCTTGTCCATTAAATTTACCAGGATTTGGAAGCAAAGATACTTCATATTTAGTTCTATTTGAGGTTTTTTCAGAGAGTAAGGTAGTATTCTATCTTGTTGGATTAGCCCTTGGAATTCACTCTATTGTTCCCAGAGAATATCTGATAAAAATATTTTCTAAATATAGCCAGTGACAAAGAATTTATTTTTACTTTAATATATATTATTAAAGCGCAATAGTTAGACAGTATGTTGTTGGTGAAATAATTCTTAAAGTTTAAGTTTAGATATGCTGTTTCCCAGATATGAGAATCTCAACAGAGCTGGTTCTTACCCCACATTTGCTTCAAGTAAAAATGTTAAACTGTAAATTACTCTTCGAGAATAGATGTGTTTTACATAGGGCTTAGAGGACAAAGTCATAGAGGGGAGTGAAGATTAGTATTGTATTTTTTTTTTTTAAAAAACATGGTTAAAGAGCGGAAAGTGAAGAGATTACCCAACCAACAAGCTGAAACGTTTCTCTCAAGAGAAAGAGGCATTTAATTCCATGGGAAATTAAGGATTCAAGAAAGATTGATTTCCTCATTGTTATTGTAGATAAAGTTGTGCTTTGAGCAAAGACTAGAGGGTGAAGTGCATGGGTAAACATGTACTGTTTTTCTTAGAATGACATAAAACAAAGATTGAGGGATCTTCACCAGTTTAGATACAGTCCAGACAGTGTTTTGATATTTTTTAATAGAAATTATAAATCATGCTGGACAACTCTTGAAACAGATAATAGAATCATCTAATTACATCAGTCTAAGAACTTCTGTGTTTTCTGTGTTGTCTTTCCATCTCTTCAACATTTAATTCAGAATATTTGTGCTCGTTTGTACATCAAGATCATTACCACACAGCTTACTAAGGGAATATCCTTCACAGATATTAGTAGTCTGAGGACCAGAGATTAAATTATAATGCAGTTTTAAAAATATGAGGGCAAATCTTATTCACATTAGAGCCCAAAGATTAACACCACATAACACAGGCATGAAAAGCTTTGTACTGAAATATACTACTTTTTTTTTCTTTCTCTCTTTGACTTCTTAAGCCAAAATGTCTCTGGACTGTCAACACAAAGGGTTTCTTCTAGCCAGTGAACAGCCATGTTAGAAAAGGCACAACCTGTACGTCCCACACTATGAATTATAGATGTGGTGAATTTTGTAGGCTTCTTCCCCCAAGGTCCCCGAGGAAGCCATGAGAGAAAGCAACCACCTCTAAGCATGGTTCTCCTCTCTCTCTTGCTCACACACATAGCGTCCAAAGGAAAGAAAAGGGGGGAGCTTTGGCCCCGCCTCCCAAGCACAAATTAGTATAGATGATGAGTAGGATAAGAGAAAAAGAGCTCTGCTGCTGGTCTGCACCAGGGATAGTCATCTAAACTGACTGACCCAGGAGCTTTACAGTTGTAATACTGACTATAACTCAGGAGAGAATATGATATTGCAATTTACATTAAATGATCTAACTATGATTCCAAACTACGTTAAAATGTCAGTCATTTTATAGATCCTAATCTTTTAAAAAAGAGGCCAACACATACCATTGTTTCTCCATTATTCAGTGCTTCATTAAAAAGATTTTTTAAAAAACCTGCTGGCAATATTGCAAATACACTTAATCAGATTCATTGTTGAGCCCTAGGACATTTTTCCATATTTATGAATATATATTTTATGTATTTTCTCATAAATATGTCTCTTAGATATAGACTGATAAAATTTAAATATTAATTATTAAATAATTTTTAGCAAGGATTACAATGGGTGTTTCCATATATAAATCAGGTTATGGTGGGGTTTGTAATTTTTTTTGCAAAACTTAATTACCCAGAATCTGCTGTGGTCATACTGATAAGATGGGGACAAAGGTTTCAAGGCCAATTTCATTTGTTTTAAATGGATTATGTCATCTGATACATACTAGAAAATGTCTTTAGCAAGTGAGAAACCGAGGCAAATAAATCAGGTATAAATCTAAATTACTGGCTTTAATGTAAGAACTACATTATGTTCTCTGAGAGACTTGGTAAAATTTCTTAAGTTAGCTCTCCTGAGGGGTGTGATATCAGCTGTGGGTGCACTACCAGCACAGCTCCAGCACCACTCAGGAGTGGCTGGATGGGTGCTCACTTCTCCAGCCAAAGGAGCTTGGCTCTGATCTACGTGACTTTGGATAACATTCAGGATGTGTCCTCAATACAGTGTGGGGAGAGAGGGAAAAAAAAAAAAAAACCAAAACCAAAACCACGTTATTTAAATGAGCCTACATTTTTCCTTTCTTCTTACTAGGCTGGCTATAAATCTCTGCCTTACTTAATCTTTCCATCAGTCAATCTCAGCCAGGGAATCAGGGCACTTAAGAGCTGCTTGGTTCCGAGCAATTACCTGAACAAAAGACTGTCTGGGACTGGACTAACTATTGGCTCATCTTTATTCAGCAGCACTTTCAGATCATGAAAGGAGACACCTGGAAAATGCAAGGGAGGAGGCACAAGAAACAGGACAAATTGAAAGAGAAAAAATATACTGTAAATGTACACCGTAAGAGAAAAAGGCAGAGATGTGTATTTGTTGCTAGACCAAAGCAAAGATTTAGGTGAGAATATAGTAGCTGTAAAAAAAAAAAAAAAATAAGAAGCCTTCTCTGCTTCAGTACTAAATTTTTGCTAAAAATAAGACAGTGAACATTTCAACCACAAATAACCAAAGACTCTTTTGGACTATCTGAAATCCAGAATTAACTGCTATTGCAAATCATGATGGGAGCTTAATCTTTGGTCTCTCACATAGCTCTGCTGATCAACAAGCTGTTTATTAAACTGCCAAATTTTTCCCCCTCCACCACCTTGGAAAGCCTCTGACTCACCCTGATGTGATGTGGAAAATATTCTAAGATAAACTCAGAAAATTTTGTGTGATAAGAAAATTCACTCTAGTTGAAGCTGAGCCCTGAGACAAACTGCATGTACACATACTGAGTTTACTGCTCCACTAAGGAAAACTCCAGTGGGCAGTGACTTTGTTTTAAATGTTTTTGTAAGGATTGCAAAGACAATGATTTTTACCAATATTCTCAGGTGGAAACTTTTTAAAGTGGAAACTTTTTCACTTCCTTATATGACTATAAACAATTTCATGCAGCAATGAACTTAAGGAAACATTTTATGCAAAGATTCATAAAATTTACCATTAGATCACCTAATCTAAATATTTAGATAACCCATAGATGCTGTTCCAATTATGCTGACCTTTAACTTCATCTCTCTCCTGCATTTTTCTTTGGGTTGAATCACTTTTTATTACTTTCAGAACTATATTCAAAGCTCCTAAGTTTGTTAGTGGTCTCAAGATGGGCAGTAACTGGAAGCCTTAAGCACAGCCTCAGCCTCTAGCCCAGTTGAAGATGGAGCCAGAGCTCATACTCCTTCTCCAGTAGCACATGGTCTGCCCAGAAGGAGATTTGCAATGGGTGTCTCAGAAGTTACAACCACGCAAACATTAATTGCCAGCTTTTTGGACTTATTCATGTAACACCTTTGCTAAAGTTGACCTTGTACTAAAAAGCAAGAGCTTTCACTCCTTCCACTTAGCTTGAGGCTGGCTTTCTGTTCTGAGGATTAAGACCCTTACACAAAACCAATCTCCACCTCTCTTGGTCTTGTAACTCTCTGATGATGCCACCTAAATAGATTTTAACTCTACGGAACTCCAAACGTCCAAAAAGCAGTTGAGTTCCACAAAAGTGAGGCAGTATGCAGGGTTGGATGTTATCAGCCCAGTGAGTGAAATAAAACTACTCTGCAGTTGGAATTTCTGTCAAAGCAGCAGTGGTGCCACCTGTGAACTCCTGGCACTTACAACAAATGTTTCATGCATACATGTGTATCATTGCACAACATGCAAAGAGGTCAAAATTCTTTAAGATAAACAAAGCCAGGCTCCTAGTAATAATATTTTTTTTTAATGCTATAAAACTATAATAAATAATAGCCATAAGAAAAGGAAGAGCAATTGTGGTGACCCACAGCCCTTCTCATAGTACATGGTATGAAGTGTCTCTCTGTATTTAAAATCTTTCATCATTTTCTCCATCTGTGGGGCCTGGACATTGTGTTAGCAGTCCCCACACAGCTTTGGAAACTTGGAGCAGGGTGGAGGCTGCACAGTCCTCTCATGTTGTTTTGAAAGTATGTCTGTCTATAAAATGAATAAATACTTGCTGAAAGCTAAAAATTCTTCTGCCGGCTGTGGAGTTACTTTGATACTGGTCTTAAAGTCTCCTTAATTGAGGAGGCCACAAGTGGACCAGAACTGCCTATAGCTCTCAGCCGACATGTATGCCCATTAGCATGGAGGGTGTTTACTTATCTCTTTATAGCATTATGGCACTTTCTAATGCAGTTTAAGGGTCTGCTCTTCACAGTTATATGCACGTTGCCTTTCCTGACTTCCTTTTAATTTTTCACAAAAATTAAACTATGAAGTGTCTATGCAGATCCACTGATACTTTTGAGTACTTGGGTTTGCATTTCAAAAACCCTGATTTACTAGGAAAAAGTGACACAGAACAAGAAGTAGGAAAATCATTCTTCTTGTTATAGCAGGTGAATATCACCAGAGGCAGGGCAGACTACTGCAGCACCTTAATCACAGCAAAACAACAAGGGGCCTGTATTCTCAGTAACAGAAGGAATAGGCAGTGCAGGCATGCAATGAGCTTTGTTCAGTGCCATGAACAATTTAGCATATTCAGGATTTGGAGGATTCTAGCACATGCTGAGGTTGCAAAGAAAAGAGAACCTTCAGAACCACTCTTTCTCTTTATTCATTCTGTAAAATCTAAGAGATGATGATTTCCTATGGGTCAGACACTGAAATAACTGGAAATGTAAGCATAACCCTCCACTCCCACCCAACCCCACAAAATTATAGATCTGTACCAGTTGTGGCATATTGCAGGGCAAAAATATGTCAGTCAGGAAATCTGTGCTAGATTCACCCCTGCTGGAACAGAGGGTTGCAAATAATTTGAATAATTGCTACAGAGAGCAGGTGGTAGAAATAGTCCACTAGAAAAGTTTCAAATACAGTTTAAGTCAGCAAGGGAAGTGAGAAAAGTAGAGAAAAAGTTCAAAGAAAATATGACATAATATTAAAAAAAATTAAAATTAAAATATAATTATAGTTATAATAATAAATTAATGGAGAAAATTGTGCCAAAATTGCTATTTGAGGCTATTGCACTCTAATGGATGCCACCAGACAAAAGCACTCTGGTTTGCATCACCACCATCTCTGAGAGTACCACTACAGCTAGATGCCATCAGTCTGGTGTCACATTATGCTGTTTCTGGCTTTGGCCAAAGCACTGAATCAAATGGATCTCCTGAATTTCCCAGCTCTTTTCTGCTTCCCACATCATTATCGGATGCTTGGGTGCCACTCAAGGATGAGAAATGCTCCTCCTTGAAATGCAGTAACCTCCTCATCCAGTGCCTTGCCCCAGAGAACAGACCCATGAAACTCAGGGTTGAACTAAGTCGCTCATCTTTACACCCCTCTTTTTCCAACGGCAAAAACTGCAGGAAGGTGTGCCCTGCAATGCCTGGGAACTCAAGACAGATCACAACAGCAGAAATGGGTCACAGAATCAGTGCTACAATATAATAAATCACTGAAGATGCAGTTCTGCTGTGGAACTTTGCTGTTATAAAATCAGGGAGATTGAGTGAACCTTGCTGAATGCCCTTCCTCAATGCTGTCATGAACGTTCATCATATTTGTCAGATTAATAAATTGTAGTAAGAGAGCAGAAGAACACACGTTTGAGAAGGACACCATAAATATATTTTGATACAGGTGATAAAAACACACTGCAGGATGAAGAGAAACTTGGTTAAATTCTTTATAGACTACTGATGATTAATTTGAACTTCTTTCCACTGCTTTAAAAGCAAACATGAAAAAGAGATACATAGTTTAGTCAATTCATTAATCACCACATATAATCTTGGGGAAAAAAAGCACAAATCAAATGCAAATGTGGGAAAAGAAGTTACCACTGGCTAAAATATGTGACTTTGCAAAAGTAAAAGTCAACAAACAAAGCTTTGTACAAAAAAATAAAAGGAAAGACAAAAAATTATACAAACCTCAAAATCTGGGATTCACTATCCTAAATATAGTATAATGTAAAACTCTGTTTAAAATAACTCACTACAATTTACATTGCAGCCTGTGTTAGATACTTTAAAGTCAATAATGGGAATGTGCATTTGTAGAAAAAAATAAAAATTAATGAATCAAAAATCAAAATCAATAAATCAGAAATGTTAACACCTACAGCAGAAAGCATTTGAACCTTCTACTTATATCTGCAAAATTTAAGTCAAACTCCTATCTTTTCATCCAGACATGCAAATTACAACATTTATAATAGCAAATCTGCCTTATTTGCATTTGTTTCTCTTTGGAAATAATAACCTTGTGGACTTTGCATTTGTGTACAGAAATGATATTGCACAAGGCACATTTTAGAGACTTCGCACTACCAGAGCCATGTGTATCCATTGCCATGGTTCATACTCACAGCTACTGTTTGCCTTACAAAGGTTTCTAAAATCTACAGACAAAAAACCAGCAGAAAACAATACAGGCTAAAAAAAAATCCAAGGTTTTTCTGGATTTCCTTAAGCACTGAAGAAGGCTTAGAGAGGATCAAGCACTTCAAATGTTGCAACCTGTTTCACATTTCTAATCAAATCAAACATGAACAGAATAAAATTACATGAAGAGTAATGAAGTCTATGATAATGATTTCTAGATTTCAGTAAGTGGTCTGCTTCAGCTTCTCTAGTTTTTCTTTTTTAAATATCACTATTAACTGCAAAAGTAGCTTAATTAAGAAAAGAAAAATTCTGTGAGGAAAAAAATTGATGGTGTTTAAAGATGAAGATACTCTTATTACAAAGAAAATGCCTTGCAGAATGTTCTAAATGTACTGAAAACATAAGTATAAGCCCCAAGTCAATGGTCAAGGGGACATCCGAATATCAAATACTGCGGTAACAAGGCTGGAAAACGTAGCCAGTGTTCGAATTTGTAGTGAAACAGCTGGACTGATTTGGCAGCTAAGAGCCCACCAGAATCAGCCAGAAGGTTACCAGGAGGAAAAACACCTCTGCTACTCCTATGCAGAAAGAAGCTATAGTCTGGCTGGAAGGTATTTTACAGCCTTCCCCTTACACCAACGATTCTGTACGTAGGACAAACAAAGGCAGAACAGATGACGAATGGAACAAGGGAGGAAAGCAGGACCACAAACGCCCCTTTCCGACCACGACGAGCAGCGGCACTGGCCGGCACCGACACTGCTGCGCTGGGGACGGTGCCAGCGCTGGGGACGGGCCGTGCCGCTGCCGCGGTCTCCAGGCCGCGCACCGCCACCTGCGGGACAGCCCCGCCGCAGCGCTGCCTCCCCAGCGCTCACCGCCGCGGCTTCTCAGCGCCAGCTCGAGGGAGAAGCCAAGGGCACGTACCTTTCTGTGGCCACGAACCCTGCAGAGGACGACTTGGTGGTGATGTTTGATGAAAAACAAACTGCAATCACAGTGTGCTCACAGCCCAGAAAGCCAACAGTCCTGGGCGGCATCCAAAGCAGCGTGGCCAGCAGGTCAAGAGACGGGATTCTCTTCCTCTACCCTGCCCTTGTGAGACCCCGCCTGGAGTGCTGTGCACAGTGCTGGTGCAGTTCTTATGCCTCCAGCATAAGGACACAGAAAGCCTTCTGGAGCAAGTCCAGAGCAGGGCCACGAAGTTGGTAAGAAGGCTGGAGCACCTCACCTAAGAAGAAAGGCTGAGAAAGTTTGGACTGTTCAACCTGGAGAAGAGAAGGTTGTGTGGAGACCACGTAGCAAACTTCCAGTATCTGAAGAGGGCCTACAGAGAAGCTGGAGAGGGAATTTTTGTCAGGAACTAGTGATAGAACAAGGAGTAATGGGTACAAACTGAAAGAGGTGAAATCTAGGCTAGATATTGGGAAGAAATTCTTTACTGTGAGAGTGGTGAGATACTGGAACAAGCCCCCCAGGGAGGTTGTGGATGCCCCAACCCTGGCAGTGTCCAAAGCCAGACTGGATGGGGCCTTGAGCAACCTGGTCTAGTGCCAGGTGCCCCTGCCCGTGGTACAGCAGATTGGGACTAGGTGATCTTTAAAGTCTCTTCCAATCCTCATGATTCTATGATAAAAGCATACCCACACTGCTGAGAAGAGGCAGGAGTGTTACCTCCCAGCGGAATGAGATGCAGAGGATAAACACTCACGTTCAATGAATCTCCATCTGTGATGTTGGCAGGTCCCAGGCAACGCCAGGCACACAAACCACTTTAGAAATGAACATTCTCACTTTCGTTTAATGACTGTGACAAGGGAGAGAGGAAGAAAATATATTTGTAATTAAAGATGGATACAGGAAATACAAGATTTAGAGGAAATAATGTATTAGTTGTCTTTCAAAGAGTCTAATTCCCTAGGATGATTTAACTAACTCTGCCAACCACCTGCACATCAAACGAAGACACCAGGTATCTTTTCAGTGCTTCTTTAAGACAGGGGAAAGGAGAATCAAGGAATACAAAAATGTACTTTTGCTATACCATGTGGATTCTTGGCTGTACTGATCACCAAGGCAAAGCTTTCACCAATCCATATGACAATCCTGCTATATCCACTATATTCTATTGGATATAATGACTGTGTGAGATTTTTCCTAGTTGAAGCTTTGTAAATGTCAAGGGCAAAAATCAATGTTGCAGAAAGCAACTCCAACAGTTTGATGCTGTACACAGGTTGAAAGGTACTGCTTTCTGAGGACATGCTGGATAAAAACAGCAGCAGTTTCAGTGCTACAAGGAAAAACTATCTGCAAACATTCTCCAGAGAATCAGTCCTTTTAGCTAACTATTACTAAGTACTAGAAACAGAAGGAGGTTTTATACAATCAATCAATTCAAACAAACTTCGAGTAGTAGATATGAGACAGAGTCTCAGCTGAGCTACAACAATCAGTGTACAGCAAAGAAATGCCCCACTTTCCTAGGAAGAACAGCACTGGGGTGTTCAAGAAGGCAACAGGATCTGCCCGGAGGCAGAGCTGTCTAATGTAGTCTGGTCACAGAACATCTCACACAGCTGGGTCTTGGTCTTGACTCTTCTTGAGGTACCTCATATCTACCACCATCATCAACAATTGGAAAAAAAACCACAAACCCTCTAGCAGAAGTGGACTGAGATGCAATAAACTGCACTGCAGCAACTTGTACAATGCTGACACAAAAAGGCAAATGCAAATCTGGGACATGTGGATGTGATTCATCAGACACAGAGGTGACAATTCAGGAAATTAGGTTCAGCAGAAATCAACAAGACTGATAAACAGAATTTATGAGGGGAGACTATAGAGCAACAGGATTGACTTCGTTTCAAACAGAGGAGAGGCATAATGAGATTATGTGAAATACTGTCATAAACACGTCAGTGATTAATTGTTTTCTGTGTATCCTCTATACAAGAAATCAGCAATGTTGGTAAGAAGAAGGCTTCTGTAAGGTGTAGGAAAAGTCTGTTTACAAGGAGAGTTAAGTGCTGAAGCAGCTGGGGAAGTTAAGAAATCCTTGTGTTCAGAGATTTTTAAGAACAAATGCAGCACTATTTGGACTCCTGCCACTTGGACTTGTTCTTACAGTGTCAGTTAAAGAGATATTGATGATCAATGATATTCCAGATTTCTCTTGATTCTTTCTTATCAATATCTATTTAGCCATTGGCAGATTAAAAACCCATGGCCATATTGCAACTATAATATGACACATATGAATGTATGAATATGAATACAGAAGGAGAACATATGCCGTTACTTCTTTTTCACATTTCATGAAGCCAAAGATATTTCCACAACTTCCAGTTTGACTCACAACTTTTAACACTGAGAGAATAACCACACTGGAATCAAAACAAATAATAAAGATAAACAAGAAATGCTCAACCATTTTTTTTTTCAAATAGGTAAACATACACGAAACAAAGACATGTACACTGCTCATTCAGTATGTGTAGTATTCTTACATCTGTATATTTCAAGCCTGAGTAACACAATAATGTGCTTTTATAAATTCTCAAAGACGTCCAGAGAACTAGATATATACAATGTAACACAATCATATTGCTTGAAATAGACAATTTTATAGAAAATAAAAGAGTCATCACAAAATAAAACACTAGGAGCCAGTGAAGGTACCAAAAGTAGGGAACCTAACACATCAGTATTCATTCTGAATTGTGTACAGTAGCTCAGAGATGTCTTCTGTGTTACAGGCCTTAAATTTCATATGACTATGGAAAACAGATGTGCCACATGTTTAAATAATGAAATCCAGCACTTTGTGCTCTTTGGAAATCTCAGACACTGGGCTTCAGAATATTGAAAAGATACTAGAAATTATGTGGATATGAACAGAATCACAGAAGGGTTAGGGTTGGAAGGGACCTCTGGAGATCATCTAGTCTAACCCCCCTGCTAAAGCAGGTTCATCTGGAGCAGGTTGCACAGGATTGCACATCCAAGTGGGTTGTGAATGTCTCCAGTCAAGGAGATTCCACAGCCTCCCTGGGCAGTCTGTTCCAGTGCTCTGCCATCCTCAAAGGAAAGAAGTTTTCCCTCCCATTCAGATGAAACATCCTGTGTTCCAGTTTGTGCCTGTTGTCCCTTGTCTTGTCATTGGACACCACTGAAAGGGGTCTTGGCCCATCATCTTGACACCTGCCCTTAAGATATTTGTACACATCAATGAGAACCCCTCTTGGTCATCTCTTTTCAAGGCTGAACAGGCCTCAGCCTTTCCTCATAAGAGAGATGCTCCAGTCACCTTATCATCTTTGTAGCCTTCGCTGGACTTTCTCCACGAGTTCCTTGTTTCTCCTGAACTGGGGAGCCCAGAACTGGACACAGGTGAGGCCTCACCAGTGCTAAGTGTAGGGGCAGGATCTCCTCCTTTGGCTGGCAATGCTCTTCCTAATGCACCCCAGGATACCACTGGCTTTCTTGGCCACAAGGACACACTGCTGGCTCATGGACAGCTTGTTGTCCACTAGGATCCCCAGGTCCTTCTCCCCACAGCTGCTTTCCAGCAGGTCAGCCCCCAGCCTGTACTGGTGCATGTGGTTATTCTTCTCCAGGTGCAGGATCCTGCATTTGCCTTTGTTGAACTTCACTATGTTCCCCTCCACCCAACTCTCCAGCCTGTCCAGGTCTCACTGAATGGCAGCACAGCACTCTGTGGTATTGACCATTCTCCCAGTTTTGTAACATCAGTGAACTTGCTGAGCATACACTCTGTACCTTCCTCCAGGCTGAACATGACTAGATCCAGTCCTGATCCCTGGGGAACACCGCTAGCTACAGGTCCCCAGTCAGACAGATTCTACACCACTGATCACCATCCTCTGAGCTCTGACATTCAGCCAGTTCACCTCCCATTCAGCTATTCACATCACCTCCACTCATCCAGCCCACATTTCCTGAGCTTATCTACAAGGTTGTATAAGATGTGTAAGGTTATAGAAGCACCACAACAACAGGAGTTCAGTTCCACTTCATCCCTACACCTACACAAGCAGTTGGTTGAAATGCCTAAAATTTCCTGTGTGTTTGTTTCCTGAACCTGACAAATAGTGTGGGCATTTAGACATCTTTCCAGGCAATTGCTTTCCCTTCAGGAACCTCCCAGCCTCTTCATTGCTTTCCTACAGAACTGGATATTCAGAAAATGGAAGATACATTTCCAATTTGCAAACTGATTATGTAGGGTCTGGTGTGGTGATGCGTACTTGAATGCCTTAGTGTCACTTCAGATACACCAGAGTATCTGAGAAATCCCTGCAGAGCCAGTATATATTTCACAAGACCTCTGTGAGACCCATTTGCTTCCAGAGGCTGCTGGATACTCTCGATAGCTCAGACACTACTGGATGTTCAAGCATGAGCAAATTAATCAAGCCCAAGGACACTAAATTTGGATTTCAGCCCTTTCAACTTATCCACCAGCCTGAAATGTTCAAACCATGAGAGAAAATGCTGACAGAAATAGCTCTGCACCTCCTTCTTAAATCTTCAGACAGAGTGGGAAGAGGCATGAAAAGGGGTCAGGGGTGGTGGAAGCAAGCTGGCATTTCTTGGCTCCAGGGACAGACAGAACAGAATCTCTTACTTTGGGTAGAAATACACAGTCTGAATGACAAAACACAACATAACATGGCCCTCCTCCTGTGAAGCCTCTTGAGAATATTAATGTGATCACCTTTTTCTTATTATTATAAATAGATTGTTACAGAGCCCTGACTTCTTTAACCTCCATAGAAGTATTAGAAGTATTACTCCACCAGGACAATAATAACACAGTGGTAAATTATATTAATTCTACAAATAGTGTGAGAAATTGTGGATAACCAAAAAGGTTAATCCCTGTTTAATCTTCAGTTGCTGTGCTAGTGTGGTATAAATCTGATGGTAAATGGGGTGGCAGGAGAGCAGAATAAAGCACTGCATGTAAAATGTAGTCATCTGTAAGTTCACCTCTTACTTTGCTTTAGCACTATAATATCTCACAAAAGGCTAGTGAATTAACAATAACTGGAAAATAAATACTAAAAAGAATAGCACTTTTCTGCCTTTTCTGGTATGCTCACTTTGGATTCAAGAGCATAGGGAAAGATAGAAATACTGCAGCTGAACTGCACAAACCATTTGTTTTCAGTACAAGCAAAAGGCTCCTCAAGGGGTGACTAAAAGGATGTATTTTCTATACATTCGAACAACCCTTAGATTACTCTGTCCATAGCACTGCAACACCAGGCAAGGCAGATACCAAAAACAAGTATTTATTCTCTGCATGGCATTTTTTGTCTCTCCCTGCTGCTAATATTATTCTTTTGACACCACACACTGCATAATTTGACATTTCAAATGTATGGCACTGTCACAATGATACATGAGGAAACATTTACAGGGCTTGGCACAAGAAGCAAAATTAATACTGAAAAGCAAATTACTTGCTTAGATTGGCTGCCATTTCTCAGTTTGCAGGGTAAATATTCAGTTTAACAGTTAAACTTGGGAACACAAATAATTGATAGCTTTCAAGCAATGACTGTAGATATTTACCGCCTACCTGTTTAACTACCTGGGTTTTGCCAGCACCAATGTTATTGTGCTTCAGGCATGTCTGGCTATATGATCAAATGTGGCTAAAAATACACTGTGAATTCATCATGTTCTTTACATAAACAAATTATCTTTATGATTCCAAAGAGACAATGTTGCATAAACACAACTGAAGAAATAACCCATGAGGTCATTCAAGGGAAATTTTTTTTTTTAATTGAAAATTAATAAAGTAGTGCTCTCTGCCCAAAATATTTGTTCTTCTTTTGAACCATTTGAAAAACAATTTGTGAAGAGATAATTGAGAAATACACTGAATGTTTCCACTAGGCTGCCTTGTCCCTCCACCCTCCCCACTCCCTTGGGCAGCATTCATTCAAGACACATCCTCACGCTCGGTTTGCCTTAAGCTCAATCATCTTAAAAGAGTTTTTCTGAAGGTCAAAAAGAAACAAAAAGCATGTATCAACATTAAGGGAAGAGGAATAATAAGAGTGTGAGTGCCAAGAAGGAATCAAAGAGAAACCAATCATGTCCTGGGTAGCAGAAGGAGGACAGAAAAAATTAAAGCTTCACTCTCCGAATTCCAATACTCCAAACAATCATTTCTCATAATATAAATCAGCAGAATAGATTATGCAAAAATTATAAAACCACCAGTAATATGTCCAGTGATCTCACCACAGTTAATTTTAGTGCATAGAATGCTTTGGTCTACATTTTCAAGTGGGTAGCTAAAATGGACAGCTGCATTGCCAAGGACTAAGACCAAATGCGTCTTTTCCAGATCAGTATTTTAGGGTGACAAGAAAAAAGCTAGACTCCTAAAGCCTTGAGCACTGCTAGATTAACTTTCTGCAGGTGATAATAGGTCTGTAATCTCCACAGAGTGCTGCTGACTCAGCACCACTACAACACATACAATGCCTTACTACAATCACAGCTAGGAATTTGAGATGTTTAGAAGGTTATCAGCCAAGATCTTCCTAATGTAAGATCGAGTCTCCATGTAACTCCAGCCTTCTGGATCTAAAATTCCATTTGTTCAAAGGCATTAGTATACATACTTGGTTGTAATAAGCTTTTGGTTGAGAAGCTTTTGTTCATGAGCGATTCTGAATGCAGACCTGTGAAGGAGGTCAGAGAACAAGGACTGCATACTCTGTTCCTATTTGTTCCATACTCAATCCCAAATTAACAAAATCTTGATGTAATTTCTGGTCTAGTTCTAATTTACATTACCCTTCACTATATTTAGTTTCTCCTTAGCTAAAAAGATAAGCTCAACAAACACTGATATAAACAATTTTTGTCATTCTCTAAGCACTCAGATCTGCCATCAAACATCAAGCTGGGTTTTGAAATTTTAATGATAAAGAAAACAATCTTTCCTTTAAATCAGATCTTTTAATATCCTTTAGTAAGTTCTGTAAGGTTTTAGTTTATATTTTTAGTAACTGCTAAAGAGCTCAATAACTGACCAATTCATTATATAATCACAATAATATAATTTATTTCTAAAGTGGAAACTAGAAGCAGAGAAAATCTCAGCCACAAATTCCTATTAAGCCCTGACCCTGAAAATGAAACCACATGGAGAAAAACTGGTTTTGATAAAGAAGAAAAAACATAAAATCAGCTTACATTCCAGAGAGGAACAAAGCTACTTCACCTGGTCCTGTGTTGAAGGGCCTTTTGTGAAGACTCTACACAAAGCATTTTTCTTCCTGTAAAAGGAATGATCAATAAATATCAATTTGCTTTAAGAAAAATTCTCTGTCTATAAGCAATTTCTCACCAAGTTGACAGTCCCTTTTTTTTTAGAGTCCCAAAGCAGAGCTATTATACTGCATTTTGGTGAGAGCTGTGTCCTTCAGGAAAACTTTCAAAGTCAAGTGATCTCTCACCTACAGATTGCACCTAGGACTTGCATTGAAAGGATTTAGGTTGGTAATAAAGGCTCACATTGCCAGTTAGATCCTGCAGCTTGGATGGCTCCCATGAGCTCCTACCCCAAGCCTTTACTGAGATGGTGCATCAAGACCTTATCTGTTCTCTTCTTAACTCAGATGACTTCCACATCAGCTTGTCAGCAGGTAAGAATCCAGCTCAGAGCTCAAGACTGACATGTCTTTTGAGATAATCAAGAGGAGCAGATGAATAAATGTAATATATGTATGCTTATTTTTTGCAGGTTGACAGTATTTGGCACTGAAAATCAGAAGTGTTGTGGGAGTCAAAAACAAGACCTGATTCCCTTTGCTTTCTAAACCCTATGCTGCCTTGTGGGACCTCATCAGGGCTACGATTCATTACACTAAGACTATCCCAGATAAATAAGACTAATAAGTAATTAATGCCAATTATTCAACTTTCTGGACCAAACAGTGAGACTGAAACAATTACACTAAGTTTTACATTATCATACAAGAAAACACTATAAATGCTGTCACTGGATGTGTGACACAGTCCACATGGCAGTCCTGTCCAGAGCCAAGCAGCACAGTGGCAGTTATGTTGCCCAACAGCAGTCAATCACAGATATACACCACTAACTACACTGGAGAGTGCTGGAAGTACAGAGAAAGAGATTGAAAAAGGAATCTGCTCAACACAGGGAGAGGGTAAGATTGGGAGAGAGCAAGAACATGGACCAAGATAGTGTTTTACTGCATGACAGATGCTAAAAAATTTGTCAGAACTCAAAGGTATGTTTTTGATACAAAATTGCCTGCTGTAAGTGAACAGATTGTATTCTGCTGAGGGATAGATCAATTCATCTGGACACAGAAAGCAAAACCAGCAGTCAGCAACAGAAGAAATTAGCACTGTGTACACTGAAAGAATTCTGAAGCTGTTAGGAGAGAAGTTATGTGCCTCCATTCTGAAACAAGAAGGGAAAACTCCGGAGCTTCCAAGGTAACATCGAGGGCCTAACGTACTATGCCTTTTACAATCAATCACTTCCTTAAAACAATGCAAAATAACTGCCTATGTGAATATAGAAGAAACTGTGCACTTGGAATTGTAACAATTAATAGCTTGCATGATAATCTGAAAGAATCATAAACTCCTTAAAAACAGACATCAAGTAGGAGTGATTTGTTCAGCATAACTTGCTGGATGCTGTTAAAACCAAGCTGCATGAAAAAAAAAGATTTATGTATTCTCTAGTATGAAAGATGTCAGAAAGTATTGGGGGAAAAAAGCTATACTCAGTCTTGCAGGAAGATGATTCACCATCCGCCCCTTGTAGTCACTGAAGTCAGACCCATTCATTACCCATTATGCTGAGGAGTTTTATTTTTCCCCTTGTGGTGAGTAAGTGCTGAATTACCCATATCACTGAGCCATCTCACTAAATGCAGTGGCTGCTGCTCACCAAAATAATCATGAAAAGTTTATCTGTGAGGAACTCCAGACACGTAAATACATGGAAGCTGCCTCTGATAATAACAGAGATTTATATTCCATTCTGAGAGGGGTGTACACAAATTCTAAAAATCACTAGTCAATACTACATGTAAATATAAATGCTCAGTGAATACTTGTGGCTTAAGTCTCTTCCTTTCATGGGAAGCATTTAGCAATCTTCAGGGGCAGGGCTGATGAAAATGAGAAAAGAAATCACTAGTGAGGATTTATAATCTTCTAAATTCTAAGGGTCCCCTGTTCCATATGGATTGGATTTTGAATTGACAGCCAGAAGCCATTCTAAACATCAAATTTACTATTCTAATGTAAAATTTAATTTCACTTTTTCTCTAGTTTCATTCTACTTCTAACTTTCTCCTTTTAATCAATATATTCCACAATAGCAAAATGCAACCAGCTGGCTGGATTTTTACCAGTCTCTGTCTTCCAATCTAGCTTGATACTACCTCTGTATTAACGTGTTCCTGTAATTAAATCTACTTAGAATAAATCACTTAAAATGTACTGCTGCTGTCACCTAAATGTATAGTCTACTCTGCCACACAGAGATCTGCTTATTAATGTATCTGTGGAGCTTGAGAATAAATCAATTTATATCAACAATATATTTTTCTTGAGAATAAAAAAATTGCACAGGTGTTATAGAATGGTATGGAAGAATCCTCCAAGTAAGTTTTTTCATGTATTTTATTCCCTGCTTATATGTGGAGTTAACTGCTTAATTGCTTGCAGAAACAGGAAAAATGAGGCAGGTTCAGTCACTCTATTAAAAATAATGGAATAAGGATCTAGTTACTGGGATCAAATTTGACCAATTTAGGATTTTCAATTATTGGATGGTCAATTGACTACCATTTTATTTTTGAGCAAAAATTTTTATTAATTATGTGCAATTAAGCTCTGATAAACATAGCTGAGAAAGACACCCACCAATTCAAAGCTTTTTCAATTGTCCTTCACATTTTTGGACAATTATTTTAAATGTTTAAGTGGATTTTTTTCTGCTCTGCTTAAAATCAGAGCTCTGTACACTAGCCCAAAGATGGTGGGGTCCCTGCACAGGAAGTGGTTGAGGCAGAGCTCAATGGTGGCTATCCAACCAAGCTTCGAGAAATGATGAAATCAGTGTTTGATTACTGTACAAGAAAGAAGCAGTTCACATTTTCCTAATATTTTAATATAGCTGATTAATGCAAATAAGCTAAGTCATGTATTCAGTGTTTTCAAAAACATGAAAAAAAGTAAGCCCAAATAATTAATCCATTTGCTTAGTAACTGGAATAAGGATAGGCCAGAGAGACAGGTCAGTTCATCATAAAGCAAATCTCAGACCAGGCTCAGTCCTGAGCATGCCGCACATTAAGCTGTTTGCTTTGGCCTTCAGGTATTTTTAGGCCAAGTATCAGAAATGAAGATTTCAGTCATTTATCAGTCTCTTGTATTGAACTTCATCAATTGTGAATTTCAAACAATTCAAAAATAACTCAATCTTATTTCCACTCAGTCAGATTTTGTCATCTTTTATGTCAGGGGAACTGCTTGCCCAGTAAAGGACTCCACCATATGCAGCATCCTTCTCCTAACAACTCATGAAAGGTCTGAAGACAAAAAAACATTAACAGTTAAGCCATGAATATAACATCTCAGCTTTAAACTCACTGCTGCAATAAATACATAACAGCAACTGCAGTAACTAAATGTACTTAAAAAAAAAAAAGCTAAGAAATTGACCTTCATTTTAAAGCTTTTCATCTTGTATTAATCTGCTGAATAAAGATCTTGCATACTTTCAGAACACAGACTTGGATTAAGATTCCCAAAATTGTTCTGCAGATATGAAAGAAGACTAACTTCTATGCAACTGCCTTTGGTTACTGGAAGTGAGGTGCTTGTACACAGCATGCTGCCTCTGCCAAACCCCACTGAAACCAATTTCACCAAGGAAAAATGCTATGCAGGAGTTTCAGACAATTACAAGTGAGTACTGATTTTAATTCTGAACATATTGAAAAACCTACAGTAGATAAAATTACCTATACAAATGGAAAGACAAAAGAAATTATTCAAATCAAAATGTGTTAAGCATAATTTGAAATTTAGATAGAATAAATGTACAGTTTGACATAAGAATGCTAATGGCTTGCTTTGTGATTTCATAATCTATTTTACTACCTTCTAGGGATTACAGATCTGATTACAGATCTGATCTAGTAACAATGTCATTTTTCTCATCATTTCCCCAAAATCAGCTCTTAATCTACTCAAAAAAAAGTTCAAAAAGGGTCTGTTTGGGGGCTGAAGCCAAGAAGCATCAACTCCTGTGAGAGCACACCTCTATGCTCCCATCTGGTCCCTACAATCTCTTCAAGAGATACAGGTACATGATGACACAGCCATTCCAACTTAGTAGCCTGAAATGATCCCTTTGCCACAACCAGGGTGTGCACCAAACTCAGGAACTCTGAGGACTTTGGTTAAACAAGTCAGACATGGTTTATTGGGACATTTCAAATCATTCATGATTCTTGCTCCTAAAACAAATTTTGAGTTTAATCAAGTTTCCAAGGAAAATACACGCTCTTTCAATTAATGAACTTAATGTAATGTAACTTTAACCTACAAAAACTGACTAAGAAAAGCCCTGTTTTCCTCTTCTTTTTCTTTTATTCCTTGGTGTTGTGAATAAAAGTGTATCTAACTGGCTCAGTCTCAAGATAAATTCAATACTTCATCAATACTCCTCAGAAATTAGCTATGGTGACAAAACCAGCATGTATTGCATGTATTAAAATGCCACTGAACTTTCTGAGTGGAAAGGAAACATTTTAAGATCCTTATTGATTCACATGCACCTTCACTGAAAAAAAAAGAAAAAAATACTCTCTGTGAACTGCTGCTACCTACTGGAAATTAACTAGAAAGGCATTTGGTTTATATACGGCTAGAATAAGAGTCAAACCAAGGAAAATAAAGCAGCATACTCCCTGCAATACTACCCATAATATGTAGACTTATCTAATAAGAAACTAGTTTTAGTTACTTGTGCAATTGCATCAGCTATATTCATAGACTGATTTGTCTGAACTCCTAGGCTTTGTAGAATTTCTTAGTTTGTTTTTTTCTTTAATGGTCTCAGGTAGTTTATTCCCACATATCACCTTCTCATCACTTCAATAAACAAGCTGTTATTTATACTAGGTAGTACAGATCTTCAGACTAGGAATATGCCTCTTCTTTTACAATACCCTGAACATCAAATGTTCCAGCACATGGCTGAGGCTACACTTCAAATATCAAAAGATGCACCTCACCGAACTCCAGCTGTTGCAAAGACCAGCATCAAGTTCAATATTACCATTGAGGCTTCTTCTATGCAGTCAATGGAGAAAGACAGACACCTCCAGAGCAGGATTCATCTCATCTGTTCCAGGGGAGATAAAGCATTCACTGGAAGTACCTGCCTCTCTCCTTCTGAGATGACCAACCAGTCCAAAACTGATATCTAACCTTCCAACACCTTCAGTTAAATGAGATCACTCCCACCCTGGCTGCCTGAGGCTGTGCCTAATTACCAAGAAAAAAACAGCACATACTCCAGGATTTTGATTGCAGATCTGGGATCCTCCTGGACCTTGCTTAGTTTTCACTTCTGAAGAAATCAGAGCAAAGGGATGAAAAGAGGAAGCAGCCTTGTGCGCTCCAGGGTCAGAGCCTGACCAGGAGCCAGGATGCAGTCTCTGACAGCCCCTCAATAAGATTAGCAGTGGCAGCTTGCAGCTGTACAACCTTTCACTGCTGGAGGTGTGCCTGCTCAGCGTGGTGCAGTGCTGCAGAGAGAACCCCGAGGCTCCTCAGAACAAGCCAGTCCAGAAGCAAGGCAGCTGCCTTGACCCAGCCCTGTGTATCAGCTTTTCATCACAGCTAATTAGCTACTTTAATTCAGCACACAGTCCTTGCTATACGGGCTCTACACAGTTCAAAGACAGCTTGGTTATATCTTCGTTTTAGATTTAGCCAGAAAGCCTGGGAGCTCACACAGATTTAACTCACTTATACTTTTAAAGTTGCCTCTGCAACTAAAGGACTGGAAACACATTTTCCCCACATGAAAATTTATTTTCTGGAGCATAGTTCAAGCTCAGGAAAGATAAGGGAGGAGACCAGTACAAGGACAAGCCCTGAACTACAGGGCTAGAGACAGTCTACCAAAACACAACAACAAAAAAAAATTTCCATATTCAGAATCCTCCACGACTCCAAGGTCAACCCGTTCCCAGTGCTTATAGGCTCGGTTAAGCTTATAAAGTAGAGGTGAAAAACAAGTATCTCTTTCTATTCCTTCAAAAATTTTGCATGCTAAAAATTTCAATCACATATTATAACCAGGTATTATGCAAAAGTTTGTCCTTTTCGATCTGTGTTTCAATGAAGACGTTTTGAGAGGGCAGCCCCTTTGTGATCTCCAGCAATGACAGAGCTGCCCCTGGGAAGAGCTCCACACAGGTCTGGGATAGCTGAGGAATGGGCTCAGAGTCACCAGAACCAGTCCCACTCTGCATAGCTTGATTTCTTCCAAAAACTGGTATAAATAGTAAAATTACCTAGGGCCTCACCTGGCAGTCAGTGAATTCAGTGCACAGTGATGGTATTTATGCTGTATGTCTTTCCCATACATCATCTCTTTCTTCTGTTGGATTTAGCCTGCATGTTTTTTGGGAAAGAAGACTTCTGGCTCACAATACACTGAAAGCCAACAGTGCAATGACTTGTTTTGCTGGTTTTGGCTGGGGTAGAGCTAAATTTCTTCACAGTGTGGGGCTATGTTAACAGTGTTGATAATTCAGGGATGTTTTTGTTATTGCTGATCAGTGTTTACACAGTGTCAAGGCTTTTTCTGCTGCTCCCACTGCCCCAGCTGTGAGCAGGCTGGCAGTACATAAGGAGCTGGGAGGGCAAATAGCCAGGACTGCTGACCCCAACTGACCAAGGGGATATCTGATACCATATGACATCATGCTCAGCATAAAAAGCTGGGGAAAAGAAGGAGGAAGTGGGGGGGATATTCAGAGTTGTGGTGCTTGTCTTCCTAAGTCACCGCTATGTGTGATGGAGCCCTGCTTTCCTGAAGATGACTGAACACCCGCCTGCCTATGGGAAGTGGTGAATTAATTCCTTGGTTTGCCTTTCTTGTGTGCATGGCTTTTGCTTTGCCTGTTACACTGTCTTTATCTCAACCCACAAGTTTTCTCACTTTTACCCTTGTGATTCCCTCCCCCATCCCACCAGGGGTGAGTGAGCAAGAGCCTGTGTGGGGGGATGTGTTGCTGGCTGGGGTTAAACCATGACACTTTTTCAGGGTATTCATGAGCAGACATCAAAATGACATGGAACTTAACTTTGATATATATATTTTCTGAGTTTCTGAGGGCAAGAAGCAGCTTAATATATCTACAGTATGTAAAGCCAAATGCTCTACTTTTGCAGTCATGTTCATGGTGTGCAGAAATGAGTTCTACATTCCTCCCTCCTTCTCATAATCCCCCAGGTAAAGGGAGCTCTCAGAGAAACAGACTCTCAGCATCATCTTTAGAAAAATCTCTAAAAACAGCAATGGGGACTGACAGGAACGCAGTCAGTCCTGGCAGTATGGAAGTTATTGCAAACTCATAAAACACTCAGCTTTGAGCTTCATATTGCCCCACCACCAATAATGGCAGCTGAGCAATCCTCCTTTTTTTTCCTTTTCCACACAGCAGAAGAGAACCCATACCAGAAAGATTTGATCCTTTGTCCATTAGGAACAATAACAAAATTTGCCAGAGGTAGATATGGGCTTTTGATGGTTCACTGAAGTTATATCTGTGCAATAAAACTACCTACCTTGGAATTCTGTATTCTCAAGATGATTTGGTATGGTATGAAAAAGAACCAGTATTGTTCCATGGGCTTCTGAGCACAGTAATTCCACAACATATTCTGAAAGCTTCCATTTTCACCATCACAATAAATATACTAGACCACTCACTGACATCCACTACTGAATATGCATAAGTCTTTAAAAAAGTTTACCTTGCTGAAGCCTGATATGATATGTCAATGAAATCCAAGTGCAGTTTCTTTAGGACATGTAAGAAAGGGTTCTGAGGTGTATCTGCTCTGACTCTCAGCACAAACAAAACTCAGGCACTGAATAGAGTAGCCCTGCCTGCTAATACAGTCTTGGAAATAAATGTCAAGCATGCTTTCATCTACACTCAAAACTGAACCAAGTTGTCTAAAGGGACAACATACCCTTTCACATACCCACTCATCTGGAATGAAACACTTTCTCCATGGTACATGGGACTGGAGAAAAAAAACAAGAAGAAATTAATTCCAACACTGAGAGGAACTCTTTTTTTTTTGTTTTTAATTTACAGATTTGCACACATTACTCTCTCTGACTTGTTTAAAATGTGGGATGGAAATTGGCTTCACAGTTGATGACAGATCTTTATCTCATGGGACATAAGGAGACAACAGCTTGAGCTACAAATGAAAGTGCAATTAGAATTAGTTACATCATGCTTTAATTTTTAGTCACCCCACAGTATCAATCACACACAGTTTATACTGGAAAATAAATACCAAGGAACACAGGTTAAAAATGATGGAACTAAAAGGAAGTAAAAGGAAGCATCAGTACCTTTCTAAGAAGTTTGGGGCGGGGGGGAGTGATTCCCCATAAGAAAGATAAATGTAGGTGTGTTTACTGTCTTCCAGAAGGATGCCTTGCTCCACACAGAGTTGATCCAAATCAGATTCAACATACAAAGTCCCTGAAGGAAACACTCAGCTTTACCGACTATAACTAAGAGTTTTTAAAATACAAATAAGTTTTTTTCAGAAGGGATAGGCAGTTTGTTATAGTCTCTTCCCTGCATAACTAAAATATTAGCAGATTTTTAATTCTTTTGCTGTTCGGATCGTTTTAATCCTCACTACCCTCACATGGCTTTTACTAATCAGATATTGAGGGAAAATGTGTGTTTATCAATTCATATTTCCTGCGGAATAATGTGACTCCTAGCTCCTCAATGTTCAGGAGAAATGCCTAAGAGCAAGCATTTTGTTTATACACAACTTGATTAAAACTAAACATAATGCAACTGCTCATAGGTTATGAGACAGCTAAAACAATCTCCAGCTCCCTTCTGAGCACTGGGGGAAGAAAGAGGATTCAAAATGCAAAACTAGTTTCAGACTTTAAAATGAAATTATGTGAGCCATCCAGACATAGTGTAAATGCCACTGAATGTTAAACCAAACAGGTAATCTTCTCCCCAGGGGAAAAAAACCCAGAAGTTTTAATGTTCAAGCATGGGATTAAGTAAAATTACAGTCTACCCTCTGTTCCACCAACTCCAACCATAACCAACCCAATTCTGCAAAGAAATAAGTATCCTTCTTCCACACAGATTACAAATAAAGACAATGTTTGCCAGGACTGCATCTAGGGTTGTTATTTACACCATCTTCACAGTCAGCATTGACTGGCAAAGAGACCAGACCAGACCTGACTCCCAGCTGGGCTCTTCAGCTTACCATTACTTTAGCAAGACAGAAACAGGAAAGAACTCACTGTCTTAATGTCTCAGTAGTTTCTGACAGCAGCTGCTACTCCCCCTTTGCAGGACAGAGGGACAAAGTCATTCCAAATTTAACAGGCTTGCAGAGCAGTTTCACATACAACCCTGGTACAATCATAATAAAATCAAAGAAACAGACCATAAATTAATCCTTCAGTGTGATAAATAGAAACCTCAGCCCACCCTCCAGACACACTGTGGCAGCAGAACTGATGTAGGTCCAGAGTGCCAGAACAGCCTAAAGAGTGATGCCAATGTGTGAAAGTGCAGACAGGAAGAAAAGTCCTTTCTCTGAAGAGAGCCCAAGACAAAACAAAATGTTCTCAGTGTGTGGTGATTATCCAAGTGGCCTTGTACTAAACACCCCTCACAACCATTTGTACCAATCAAGCCTTCTGAACTCTCTTTCCTTGCAGGTGCCCCTATATAGGGTACAAGCCCAGGCACACTCAGGGTGCTTCTTACCTTGAATAACCTTCAGTCCATGATCCTGGTTCAGGAAAGGATTAAATAGCATATATCTATGCTCTTTTAAGCAAAGCTAGAAGCATGCACTTAAATTTCTGATATGGTGGCATCTAAGTTATATTTAAACACTCTGCAAAATATGTTTCTTATAGAAGAAGAATGTGAGAAAGGAGGAACTATCAACACTCCTCCTTCCTTTTAACAGACAGAGAAGGAGACTCAGGACCAGTCAAAATGTCTGTGGCAGAGCTTGGTACAAGCACTAGTCTTACTGTTAGTAATTTTAATAATTTTAACATCAAAATATTTTATCTATTTAAAAAGTAATTTTAGTATGCAACTGGATAGAAGAGTAGGCAATAAGGTGAAATGCAATATTCTAACAATAAGAAAGCATGCCCCCATCACTGAAAAAATGTGAAAGTCAGTGTAAATGTTTTGCTATAGCATCCCTATTTTATAATGTTTGGACCTCTGATCAGATAGAAAAAAGCTATCAACAGATCAAGACTGTAAGAATTCAAAATCATCATTAGGGTCCACAAAATATTACTAAAATACTACTATTTAAAAATTTCTGAATTATTATGTAAAACATCTGTACTATTGTGTGTCAAGAAAGTGAAGCATTCTTATCTGTATAGTATCTCAGGTAAACAGAGGATGACATCAAAGGAAATAACTGACAAAACCTTCCAAGTACACAAATTAGTCCACAGACATATTTCATTATTTTTTATTCCTTGCAACCTGTTAGTCAAATTTTGATTTTAAAATAAATTGCTTCAGAACTTGGCTCCCTCCTTTCACTTCAAGAAAAATGGACAAGAATGGTTCAACAAAAATTCCTTTGCATTTGTAAAATATACCTTCCTCTTCAGCTAGAACTCATAAAAGGACATTTTCCTTATGTCAAATTTTGCCACAAAAATGTAATTCTGGCTCAGTTATTTTTATTCCTCTTCTCACTTGCTTGACCAGTTCAAATTATACAACTGGGAAAACTGAGTCTTGTTAACTGAGCTGCAGCTTAGTTAGTTCAAAGGCAGCTGGGAACAACAGGTATCTTCCACGACATGCCCAAATAAGAGGGGAAACCTTCACATTTTGTTGGGGAAAGTCAGGCTGCAGAAGTTTTAGAGAGAATTAAAACAGGCAGGAATAATGTTCCGTTTTGTCAGGTGCATTCAACATTTTTAAACTGAATGGCAGAGTTGCAAGCTCAGGATTTCTCCCTTGCTGCCTGCCAAGCAACTCAGACCTTCAGCCCTTTCTTTTTACTTCAGTCTACTTAATGAATGGCAACACAACACAAAATCCCTGATTCAGTTCTGAGCCTATTTACAATCCATCAGTTCAAGAAAGAGTAGATCCTGAGTATTTTGCTAATAAGCCCATCCTTGTCTTTAATATACAGACATTAGCAGAGAGGCATCATTTCCCCAGGGTAAATACAATGGAGTTTTTTTACATAACTGGTGAAGCTGCAATGAGCTTCTACACACTATATCGTCAAGTCTAAACGTCTATGTCGACATCCATATTAAAACTTCCAGCTTTTAAAATCACAAGTTATCACTCATTTTTACCTCCAAAGAGTCACTAGATGCCTAACATAAAATTCAGTTGCTTTGAAGACACAGGTCAGAGGCCCTACTCAGGGAAAAGGATGAACTAGTGAGCTAGGTGAAAAAAATGCTAAGCTTAACCTAATTTCTAACAAAACATTTCATGCAAAGATTTCCAGAATGAAGTATTTATACTTTGGTGTTGGAAACATGTCTTAGATTTGTTTTCCATGTCAGAGGGCAGATGAAGAATGACCTAACAGAAGAGCCAAATGGCAAATTATGTTGTGTTGTGTTGACTTCAGAAAAGAGGGACAACTATGTTTAAGTCTTTGTTTCAGGCCAAGGAAAGCAAAGATTCAGACTTTTATTTACCATTATGTACTTTTAGTGTCCTAAATACCTTAATAGTTTCTGTTCCATTATAGCAGCTTTTCACCTTTGCATTCCTTATTTTCTAGCAAATTTCAAAGTATCTAAAGCTTTCCCTATGTTCAACCAAGACCAACAAGAAAGACTTATTTCAGATGGTGGTCTGTGCACTCAGAAGCTTTGCAAACCCAGCTAATAGCTCACTATACCCCACTCAGCTCTGCATGAGCAATTCCATTGACTTGCACAGATCTGTGCCCAATTCCTCAAGGTCTGATTAAACAATGATCTCTAAAATGCTCCTGAGCAGACCTCAAAGCTGCTTCCATTTATTATTTTGTGCTACAAGCAACTATTCTGCTATCCAGCATTAATTTAAAACCAATTGCACAGCACCACAGCCAGCTAGTTATCTAAATATACCTGAGATAGGTAAGGCTCAATTACACTGGAGTGAAGAATACACATAAGAGATTCATCACCAATTCAGATGGATATCAATAAAAGATATAATCAGCAAGGGACTGCATGAATATATAAGAATGTGGACCCATTTTGTGAGTTAATTCTCTTGTATTTCATTACAAACAACTTTCAATCATTTCTTTTTCTCATATTGATTGATTGGGTGGAGTGAACAAGACAAAACTTTTTAAAGAGTGTAAGTCTGTGCACAGAGCCCATGATCTAGTCCATAAAAGCCAGTGAATTTTTTTTACTGCTCTGGACAGAATTATTCCAATGACAGACTCTAGCCAATGCCCAGACCATCTGGTAAATTTTGTCTTACCCAGGGTCTAGGTGTGGATTTCACTGGTGAACCTCTCCACATAGATTTTTCTCACCATCCCCCAGCCCATGAGAGCAGCCCCAGCAACACAGCAGATCCCAGGCACCGGACAGCAGATTGCACAGCAGACCCCGCTTCTGGCAGAGCAGACCCTGGCAAAAGCAGCCAGCAAGTCACCAAGAATGGACCAAGGATCATCAAAGAAAAGGAGGGTTCAGAGTGACCAAAAAATTGGGGTAGAAACTGTGGCATAATTCCCAAGCCAGGCACTCTGAGAATGTGCTTAGAGATATTGTGTAATAGACCAGGAACCTTGAATGAATCTCGACAACTCATTGGGTATGTGATGTATTTATTAGATACTAAGAGTAGCTCAAGAGCAGTGGGAGAAACATGCTGAAGGAATATTCCTCATGATCAAGAGCAGGCCAATGGAAACAAAAGGGAGATGCATGTGGCTTCTTTCTTCTTATTTCAACTTCCACCCCTGAGAATTTTCTTAGGTCTTAGAAGCGTTTGGATATTTATTCTCCTTATTTGATAGATGCAAAGACAGCTGGAGTCACACATTCTTATATACTGGAATGTAAGTATTTTGTGCCACACATGAATGTAGTAGAAAAGCAAGAAAAATGAAAGACTTTGGGACATCTACTGTCAGACAAAGCCTCAAATCCATTCCATTTGTACAGTAGATTGGTTTTGTTGCTTCTTTTCATTTAAGGGCAATAAAAAGTTTTCTTTCAGAATGAATAACATGCAAAGCTTTGGAGCTCTGCATCCAAACAAGATTTTAGCAGTGAAAGCATACATTCATCTTTTTTTATTATTATTAATACCACTATTTCTATTATGTGATTTTCTTTCCCAAAGGTTTGTTACCTGGGTGAGTTCTCACCTTATCTATCATTGGAATAATTTATCAGTCCTGCACCCATGGGAAAAGGAAAGGTTTTCTTTTCTTCTTCCTTGAATGTTATCTGCTCCAAGACAAAATATAACACCTGCTGTTTTCTATCAAATACTTATGAATAGAAAAAAATAACACTATATTTGATATTGTATCTCTTTGTGAATGTCCCCAAGTTATAATTTTCCATGGAATATACAATTAGCATACACACAAGAGAAACAAAACTAAAAATAAGGATCGAGCTAAGTCTACTTTTCTAAGCAAAAGGAATAGCAAATGTGGAAATAGGTCATTTTACAGAGTCTCCTGGTCCTACAGATCTGCAGACAGGTTTCTGATGGGTGCTGGGAGCTCTGCTGGGAGTGACAGGCAGAGACAGGGATTGCTGGTGTGAGGTAGTGCCCAGCTCACCCCACAGTGGGGATCTCAGCTCTGCGGCACGCGCACATGAGCCAGCCTTTGGGCTAACACAGCCTCGGGAGCGCTCACTGATTGGGATGCTCCCCTTGCTGCGTGTGTTAACGGTGGACTCGATGCTCTTGGAGTTCTTTCCCAACCTTAACAATTCTGTGATTCTATGATAACACAGTGTCCAGAACCCACTGCAGCAGGAAGGAGGGGAAACAATTTAACAGACACTTAAGCAAACTAAGGCCAGAGTGATTCAGGGGCTGAAGAAGAACTTTGACACATTCTGCATCCCATTTTGTCAGAGGAAACATGCTGGACCCTGCTGAGGATGCAAGCCTGCGCCTCTGTGGGCATCCTGCTTTCTTCAACATGCACAGACACACTCTGGTCCCCTACAAACATTTGCTGGCACTAAGAGTCCTTGTGCCTGACATACCAGTGCCCCGGTGTCCTTGCACAGATGCGTTTATCCCAGAAAAACTGCACTTTTGTAGACAATGCTGAAAGCATCCCATAATTTTCCTGTTACAAACTGTACCCTCAGCAAGAGCACCTTGATAACAGAAATCAGCACAACCACACCAGCATATCCATACCAGCACTATGTCTGGTCTGAAGTCCTGCACCTTGACCCCTCTTTCCTCTTCAGCTTTCACCTGTCTGAATTACCACCTTTCACTTTCTCTTACAGCTTTTTCCTTCAGCCTTGATCATCAATTTCCCTGCTGCACAAAGGATGCTGAGGCAGGGGAATGTGCACAAAGATTTATTAGCAGGATCCACTGCTGATGACACACATCGACTCTAATAGACAAAGTAATCTTGAGGAGAAAAAAAACAAAAGCAAAAGCAGAGAAGGGAAGAGAAAATAGAACAGGAGAGAGGAAAATGCAGAGAGGGGGAGAAAAACTCCCTGAAGGCCAGTCAGTAAGGGCAGACGTGGGGTTCCAGGTGAGCCTCATCCTCTGGACAGTGTCTCCAGTGATGATGAAGGAGGAGGACTTTTCCCCTCATCCTAAATGTTTCACTGAAATCTACTCAAATTCCCTACAGACTGCTACTGCTTATGATGGTGTTAGCACAGACCAGACTACACTAATAAGATGTACATCACTGTACATCAACTGATTTTTAAGCTTTTTTCCCACTTATTGGATGTTTATTGAGCATTTGGATGACTATTATCTACTTGTTGTACAAAGTGTTTGGTTTCTCTACTATAAATTAAAGTCTATTCATATTTTAGTGATTGTAATTATCTCACAGTGCTTCCTAATGTAGCTCTCAACTCATACTGAGGTAGCAATGCCAGAACTAGGCATCTGTCTGCAGATTAAAACAGAACTCAGCTTTCTGATTTCCAAAGACAAACCAGAATTTGTACCATCCTATCCTTGAATTAAACTAGTATGCTCACTACATTTCTGGTTATCACAAGTAGGGCAGGTTTATATAAGAAAACAGAATCCAAACCAGCAGGGGAACCTCAGCAAGGGAGCTAAGGACTAAATGCACATGGTGAGTAAATTATCCTCTCATCTTCCATACTGCTCCCTCTGGATGGCATTAATGACATGCATTAGTTGTGTGCACCAGCACAGAAAAAAACTGAGGCATGTTTCTGAACAATTAATGATCACTTTATCAAGACGGAACAGGTGGACTATATAGGATGGCAGCAACTAGACAAATATGCCGTGTTGTATTTCCCACTGATTCATTTACTAAATGCCTTTCACATTGTTCCCCCCCCCCCCCCCCCACTTTCTCCTGCCCCTAGCCTTGGCCACTCCCTTGGGCTCTCGCTACTGGTTCCTGTACCCCAACTCCGCCCATGTACCGCCCCTGCAAGCTGACAAAACCCCCCTGCACCCGGAGAATGAGGTCTCTCGGCCTCTGGGGGTCTCTGGGAGAAGATGTAAGATTAAAGATCCTCTAAAACCCTTGTGGAGGGACCCTTCTCGCCTCCTTCGCCGTCACTGTTGTAGAGCTGATAGCGGGTGGGAGCAAAACTGCGGAGCTGTCCAAAATGGGCTATGGGAGGACAGAATGGCTGCCCTGCCCTAAGAAGCCCTGCTGAGCTCCCAGGGAAAGCTGCAGCTTGCTAAACCAAACCTAGCACTACAACACAAATAAACTAAATTGTCAAATAAACAATTTGTGAACTTCAGTGTACTTCCAAGGATTAACTCTAATCTCTCCATTTGGATTCTGTCCTCAGTTTTCAATACAGCAAGGTAAACTCACAAGTGTTTGTGGTATGTGCAGCCTTGCTGAGCCACTGACCATGTTTCTCTGAATTAAAACAGGATTCAATTACTACCATTCAAAGCGTAATAGAAGAAAAAAAAAGGACAGAAAATTGTTCAAAAAGTTCCAGAAAATGCACTGAATGTCAAAGACTGCAATCCAAGCAGTTTGTTTCTAGCATAATAGGATTAGGTGACTAAGTCCACATATCAACATTATGCTGCTAAATGCACTGGGAAGCCACCACTGAACCTGAAAGTGAAGATCCAGAGTAAGACAAGACAAGACAGACAAGCATAAGGACTCCAGTCCCTGAATAGTTACAAGTGATTTACTGACACTGGTATGGGAAGGAAGGAAGGAGACAGGCCCACTGCGCTGCATCAGGATGGTGGACCAGCCCACAGGGCACCATCCCGGGAAGCATGGGCTCTGGTGACAGGCAGAGGGGCTTCCAAGATGCCCACTCATTCCACAGATGAAGGGAAACAGGGGTCAGTGAAGTCCATTCCCTGGGAAGCATGTCTGTGCTTACCTGGTGATCCAGCCAGGCAAAGCACATGCCACTCCCCAGGAGCAGGGGCTGTAATCTCAGGTTCCCTCGAGTCTTGTGTAGAAGATGTAGAATTTCAGTGCTCCCTGACTCTTGTAGAAGATGGGTGACAATGCCAACACCAGACTGGCAATTAGGACCACCCTGTATGTCCTGTGGGTTTCCTATATTCTCAGATGAAACATTGCACTGCAAGTGAATTCCAAGACACACTGGGGATTCTACATTCCCTAGGCTGCCAGTAGAGAGAGGAAGGAAGACTTCACATAGGAAGACTAGATCCTCACTAAATGCTGGTGGCTTTTCTTATGCCAATTTCAAGACATTTCCACCCTTACTTAAAATACTCAAAATTCATTTCCAAAGTGGTGATATTTGTAAATATTGATCTCCTGGGTTTCTTCTAAACAACCCAAACTAAACCCGATAAAGCAGTACTCCAGCAAATGAAAACATTTAACAGCTGGTATCTTTTTTTTCATGAAGAATATATGAACTTCATTTGGAAAAACAACAAAAACAGAACAAAAAAATAGGTCAGAAGAGTAATTTCAGAAAATTGGTAATAAAAAGCAAGTCTTTCAGCTCCCACAAAACCCCATACATACAAAACCATTAGATCACACACTGTGGCAATGGAATAATTTGCCCTTTCAGGTACCTCTAAAAACCTGGTTGTAAAAATTTTGGATATATAGTATGCTGTTAACTCAGAAGATTACTTGTGTGGCATCTTTTACAAAAAGCTGTTATTCATTAGATCAATAATATGAAGAATGGGACAACAGATTTATATTCCAAGAGGCTGTAGTTGCAGTTATAGACAGGATGATCATCCTGTCCTCTAAATTTCACCATTACAAAAGTTTGGTATAAACTAGAAAGTATCACCCAGTTAGAAACTTTTATAAAGAAGTCTTGAAAAAGAATAAACATAAAACCATTTCCAGCAAGCCTCCAGGTCCTAATTAGATGTGCACCAACCTTTGAAGAATCAATCTACACATAGTCCTCAGCCAAATTGTGCTAGTGCTTAAAACTAACAGACCCTTGCTAAAACTGTGTGATTTAAATTGTCCTGGGTTATCTTAAACTTCTCAGATGATCTCCTACTGCACAGCACCACAGGAGTGAATTGGTTTAAAGCACATGACATCCTCCAAGTACAAAATTACTACCAGAGCCTTGTTTCTGACCCAGAAACTGAGACTGCCTTTTTGTTACAGAACAGATGGTAGCAGGAAATCACCATTAAAGCATGCATCTTACAATTGGCATTTAGCACTGTTTCTAGTTTCTAAATGGGGTTTTCCTCTAAATAAATGCAACCAAAGCATTGTGAGAATTGCATTTTTGTCTTCTCTTATAGATTTGCAGGTTAGATATCTCAATATACCAGCAAAATTACTTTTGCTTCTAAATCTCAGGCCTACAAATTCACTCTGGGAAACAGGAAGTCAAGCTGGGTTTTTTCCATCTTAAACATTAGGACCAGAAATAAAGGCTTCACAAGACAAATTTAACTCTCAGTTGTGCTTCTGTAAATTTCCTACTTTTAAATCAAGCTTTTAGTTTTGAACACCACATCAGGTTAATTTAAATCTTATGGTTCTCAGGGCAAATATTTAGGTTTTGGAGTTGAGTTTGGAGGGCTAGAGGTTATAGGAGCACTGCTGATGCAGGAACTTGGGACCCTGATGCATATTGTCCTATCAAGGTTCTCTGCTAGTGGTCAGCTCCACACTTCACACTTGGGTCTCTGAGCATGACTTGTTGCAATGACTGCTTATTAGTCTTCAAACTCCTTTGACCCTCAGACTGCTGACTCAAACACCTCTTTCTCCTCTTCACATATTTTTTCCTGAGGAATAATGTGGATGACATCTCAATAAATAAGATTTCCCCTGAGGACAGGTTGCAATTGAGTAAGTGGGGAATTGAATTATTGTTTTAGTTCAAAGGTGAGTGCTTCTGCCTCTTGTGCAGCAAAACATGTTGATGGCAACCACCAAAGCCCTGCAGCCATGCCCACCCTGCTAAGTGCCCACAGAATCACAGGGCAGGCTAAAGCACAGCACATTCCCTGAGCCACACTCTGCACACTCATTCTGCCTCAGTCACCTGTGCCACAGTGAGCCTATTTTCCATAAGGACATGCTGACCATAAAATCAGGATTTCTGATCCCCATATGGCCATAGGACATGACTGCAAGTCACAGAATCACAGAATCAACTAGATTGGAAAAGACCTTTGAGATCATCAAGTCCATCCTGTGACCTAACACCACCATGTCAACTATACCATGGCACTAAGCCACATCCCATCTTTTCTTAAACACCTCCAGGGACGTTGACTCCACCATCTCCCTGAGCAGCCCATTCCAATGCCCAATCACTCATTCTGTGAAAAATTTTTTCCTAATGTCAAACCTAAACTTCCCCTGGTGTAGCTTAAGACTGTGTCCTCTTGTCCTATTGCTGGTTGCCAGGGAGAAGAGGCTGACCCCCACAGGGTTACAAACTCCTTTCACACAGTTGTAGAGAGCAATAAGGTCTACCTTGAGCCTCCTTTTTCTCCAGGCTAAACACCCCCAGTTCCCTCAGCTGCTCCTCACAGGACTTGTGTTCCAGACCCTTCACCAGATTCATCATCCTTATCTGGACATGCTCCAGCACCTCAATATCCTTTCTAAATTGAGGGGCCCAGAACTGGACACAGGACTCAAGGTGCAGCCTCACCAGTGCTGAGTACAGTGGAAGAATCACTTCCCTGGTCCTGCTGGCCACACTACTCCTGATCCAGGCCAGGATTCCATTGGCCTTCTGGCAGGGGACAGAGGCTAAGCGAAAGCAGGCACACACACCCATGCTTAGCTCTCCTTCCTACCTGAACACTTTGCCCACGCTAAAAATTTACACAGGCTCATTTAGTATTTTCGTGCACTCCTCAGAGCTTGTGGAAAACTGCTTCAGCATTGGCTTGAGTTCAGTGAATTTGGCAAAGTCAGTTTGGGGTCAAGTGCAAGGTCTGGCTCACACGGGCAACACATTCTAACCACTGCACTGAGTTGCATAAAGACAATGTTGTTTCATGGGCAAGCAAGGAAAACTAGTGCCAGACCTGCCAATCTGGGACATTTCATTAAACAAAGCCCTGTCTCCAAGTCTTTTGTAAACCCATTAGTTTTAGACCAGCTCTAAAACACTGCAGCACAAATTCCAGAAAGCCCAGAAATTCTGTGACATAACATTTTTACCTGTTTGTGAAATGCTTCCTAATAAAGCAGACAACTAAAGGGAGCCCCAGAGAAATCTGGTAGTTCTCCCTGCTTATTTGGATGCACAAAGCTCCATAGCAATAGGGGTACATTTCTGAAAAAGCTGATGGCAAGCCATGCTTATTTATTTGTTCAGGTATACAGGTTCAAATTGCCTCAGCTAACTTATTTGGAACTAATGCCATTATAAATATTTGTAAATGTCAGAGATTATCCTCTTGGTTGATTTTGTATTACTTACTCTTCAGTGCTTTAAAATGATACAGTGCTGTCCTAATTTAAAAGTACTTTCTCCAAGTACATGCAAATGCACCAAATTCTAGTTTCCTATCGTTTTCAAGTAGGCCAGGTAATAGCACAATCAATCTTGTCAGAAGCAACACCTACCATCATATAACGGATACAGCTTCAGTGCATATTATGTTCTATTTTTATTTCTGAATTTTAGGTATATTATACTTTGCTTGAAATGTAAAGAAATAGGGGCCAGAGCTGTCTAAAGACACAAAAGCAAACCTTACTTAAAGTACTTAAAATTGCACAGTTCTTGTGTAGTTAAAATCAGCATGACCCTTACTACTTAGAGAATGGAACTATATACAAGACATAACAATAGGAATTCATATATTCAAAGTTTGTGCATTTTTCTGCTTTTCCTTCCTTTTACATTCTTAAGAAAGGCTTATATTCAAGGACGCATATCACTGTAAATACTCAATAGCACACTAAAACACATTCCCATTTTAATCCTAAAATAATGTGAGCAATAATCTAAACAGCAGCCCATGTATTTTTCTATCAGATCACTTAAAGAAAATCAGGCTTTACAAAAGCAAAGAGTAGCACTGGAAAAAAGAAGCAAAGAAATTACTTTGAAAGAGCACATCCAGAAAAGCATTTCTATAATTTACAATGGTCAAAAAATTGCATTAATGTTTGGATTTATCAGCTAAGGACTGATGTTGGTGATAACATCATTCTAGAAAATAGCAAATAGATCCATTCTAGAAATAGGAGTCTCTCTGTTTGGAAAAGCAGAATGAGGTAGCAAACTGAGACAAATCAGGGGAAGTAACTTTGAAATTATGTATTTGCCAAGACCATTGAGTGTTCTATATTGAGCAAAACAACCTACCAAACCAGCCTCACTGCAACATATACTTCTTCCTAACTAGGCACAGCTTATGAAAATCTTAGCACTTACTATTGTGTTCAGGAAGCCACTACATACTCCATGGTAATTCCATATCTATAAAATTTTCCCAACTGAAAATTCTGTTTACATTGGCAACACTCCTAATCTAGATGACCAGACATTACAAACAGTTCTTTGTGAATATAGTTAATTCCATTCTAAAATATAGATTATATTATGATAGCAAAAGAATTCTTTTCCTGGTATAATACAAATCTTCCTTGGAAGATTTTTTATCAGAAAATCTTTTAAAGTGATAACAGAAAGCAATAATTCTGACATCCAAAAATGATAAATATGCAAGACACAAAACAAATTCTTTATTGTTGCCTTGTGAATGAATGAGAACATGAGGGGTTTTATATGCTGGATGAGTTCATAATATCTCCCTTATGGTTTATTTGAACTTTTCCAGAGAAGAAAAATTATTTGCCTGGCCACATTTTATTACTTATAGCACAGATTAGACAGAATCTTCCTTCCTACCCAAGACATATTGCAGGTCTCTGTCAATGTCTCCTGAACACCCTTCTTTTGTGGGAGTCTTTCTTCAAAAATGGCAAAGGTGACCCCATGTAGATGAGGGATGAGATGCAACAAAAAACCTTAAGCATCATTAGCTATGGAGATCACACTGTTTTAGGCAAACTACCAAAGATGAGCAAGCAGTCTGCTAGAATGTTCAAAGTATTCTCACCAAATGTAAGGTGAGTTAGTGATACATCTATGAGAAAGGCATAATGGAGGATCAGCACAAATGCACACCATGCATACCAATTCAAATTGCCTTCCTAAATTCACAGAAAAGCACCTTCCTCATTTGTTTCTCTGAACAAGAATTGTTCTATACAGACAATAACTGATATTAAGAACTTTCCTAGGGTTCCTAGATTCAACATATTATGTAAATAATGGAATTCATAACTTTTCTTCATCTAAAACGTAATTATAGCTCTTATCTGTGATATAGAAAATCCTTTCCTGCAAGATGATCCTAATCAGGTTAACCTGAATTTTTGACATTGATTTGCATAGAAAAAATATTGGGACTCTGACTACTTATGCATGAAACAGCAGTTATCTGCCTCCGAGACATTTCCTACATTGGTACAGATCTGTCACCTTGCATGACTCTCCCAGCTTTCAAATTAAGCTTCTGAAGTGGTCTGATTTTCACATCACTGTTCCAAAGTCAGCAGCTATTACCCATAACTAATATAATATGACAACACTCCTCAATGTCTCACTCTTCAAATGCCCTTAGTAATTGCCATCATTCAATATTTAGAATTACGCATGCTGGGAAAATGTACCTCATAAATGTAGAGTCTGTTACGCACAGAGATTCCTCTCAAACTTTTATTCTCAAGTTTTCAGAGGTAATATGAGCCCTGTGGATGCCAGTGCTTTTCAAAAGCACATACATTTCAAATACATTTCAAAGCAATGTTTTCTTCTATGGGGAACATCCTTGAAAATATAATAGAAGGCAAATTGCCCTCTGTTTGCCTGCTACCAATCGCACTCAGTTTGCACTAGTTAAGCCATCCAGTCTACCTGGATGCCAGCAACCCACTAGAGTTAATACTGAGCTCTGCAGCCAATTTTGCCAACACAGCTCTAGATTACAGAAGGGGAATATTGACAAACAATGTAATATAATTACTGTTTGTGTTCCTCAAGGTATGTTATCCTGCTGACTTGGTCTTTCTCTCCCAGAATCAAATATTTCTTTTATGACAGCTCTTCTTCTGTAACAGAGTTGATATCCTAACGCTGGGCTCAACTGCAAACCACCTGATTTTGTCACCCTTTCCCACCCTTTCCCTTTCACCTTGTCACATAAACAGATGCACTGAACCTACCAGCACTTGTAGAGCAAGGTATTACCTGAAATGAGTCAGGGTGACAGAACTGAACCCTTCGTGTTTAAGGGGGGTTTAATCTGTAGGTACCTGCCAGCACCACCCGTTTGCACTGCTCTGGCAGTATAAAAGGACCTTGAAATGGGTGCAAATACAGATGTCAGATCAAAACCAGCACCATGCATGCATACTGCACAGTCATTAGCAAGGTACAGAGCATGAATGATGAACACAGGTGGTGTTCCTGTGCACAGCAGACCGACAACAAGTGACTAATGGATGTGCACGGCCAAATAACAGGAATAAAAGTAACCCAACAGTGCTCCACTCCTTTATCAGAAGTTCAACTGTCCAGACATAGATCTTTGCAGAGAAAGCGGGGAATGAAAATGTCCTACAACAACAGCAACTCCAGCCCTTAGACCACCAGTGGGAGTCACTGAGACCATGTAAGCTTTCCTAACGCTTTCTATTACAAACTTTATAAAAGTCTATCATAAACATTGAGACATGACTGAGGCCCAAAGAACCATGGCTCAAAACTCAGCAAGAGAAAGTTGCCATTGAAAATATAAGCATCGCCTGAGAGAACTCATTCTGAAGGAAATAAGCTTGTGTTCTACCAATGGTATGCAAGGTCAGGTTAAAAGAGTTAAACATGAGCCAAGTATAAGGCAGAAATGTAAAAGTGGCTTTGGGCAAAAAACTATCTCCTAAAAAGATTGGCTTCACATCACCTGACTTCTTGGCACCTTAAGGTGAGAGAAGGCATTAACAAAAGCAGTATTTTTCCCTCTACCCTGAAATCTTAAGACTGTGACTTGGTCAGCCAGCTGAACGATCAACTGACCTTCCCTCCACCATCAAGTATTTGACAGGGTGTTATTTTATTAGTGCTAAAAAGCCTGATATCTCAGTCCATTACAGAGAGTTTCTGAGGGTAGAAGTCTTTTCAGCCTGCAGACGTACAGAAGCATCTAGAGAAATCTTTAAAGACTTTTTAAAAGGAAATCAGTCAATTTCATGTACTTGACTGGTGCCAAGATTTTACTGTCACTGCCCTTGAAAGCATCCTCTGTTTGCATGGATAAAAAGGGTATTTAATTGTCTCAAATGCAAACTCATATGTATCAGTGTATTTACTCTGCAATAAACTACATTTTTGTTTTTTCCCCAATGGAAATAATATAATGGACTCAAACATATTGAAGCAAATTAAGTAGAAACAGAAGACACTTTTCTCAGAACCAATATGAACCCACTTATTTTAAAATGTCTTTTTCCTTTTGGGGATGTTAACCTAACTAAAGATCAGGTAAATTTTGCTTTGCTTTAGTTTTAAGGGTTAGAAAAGAAACAGAGAAGAAAGCAAGCAAAAAGAGAAATGGCAAATATTTCAGATTATAATTAATTGAAAACATAGCCAAAGATGACAGCAAATGCAATCAAGAACAGAAGAGTTTAAACTAAGCAAGCAGATAGTATACGCAATGAAATGGGGATAAATTTAGAATGAGACTAGCAGCAAAAAAACCACCCCAAAATCTCCAAATCTCGAAACTTTTTCTGTTGAACAGGAAAATGCTCAGATAGGAGAATATGGAGAAAGACAGTAAGGAGAGCAATATACATTGCTGACAGTTAATATGACCATGTATTTTTTGTAGAAAAAAGGAAAAGTTTGTTCTGTAAGTGGGACTAGTTAGTCAAGATTCAAAATTTTGCCTATAAACACAGTTCATAATGGAAGAAGCAGTTTCTCATCTTTAGAAAAAAGTAATTTTAAAAAATAGTGGAGATACTGCAGGTGATATAGAAATCTAGAAAGTGTTAAAGTAGAATAACTATGAACAAGATCTAAAAGTTTTGGAAAATTGTCAATTTTTTCCCAGTGTGATTAAATTCAATTAGTGCTAATCTTTCATTAGAAACCCTTTTAGAAAATAAATGATGGGCAATTTATTATACACTGTCCCTTTCTTAATGATGACTTTATAGAATAGATAGTAAATTTATTGCCTTTTATTTAAAAAATCCTGTGGAAAATATATGAGCTAGCTTGTTGCACCTTTCAGCACTAACCCAACTACAGGAAGATAGCAATTTTTTCACCTAGGAGAAGTGCTTGAATTATTGATCTGCTCCACATGTGGTTGATCCTACATCTAAGTAAATATCCCAGCATTCATCAGCAAATCATACAGCATGCTCTTCAGCACAAACTACTACATTATCTTTTTGGGACACCCACTGAGATTCTATTAGTCCTATTTCCAGCTTTTAAAACTTGCATTCAGAGATTCCTCGAATCTTCCTTTCCTTTATGGGGATTCTCAAATTCAGATATGATACTTAAAGGAAAGCTCAAGTACATTTGTGGAAAACCTGAGGGGAGATAACAGATTTTTTCAGGCCACCCAGAAAGCTGGGATGCCTCATCCTCTTCTTTAACCACACTGACTAAAATGGCACATAACAATAGGGAGTTAGCACAGAAAAAGCTAGTCTTCAAATTTCACACAGCTTTGTGAGAGCGCTATTCTTTCACTGTTGGAAAGCAGAAGGAAGTGGTACCCATACCCATCCCTCCTGAAGAGGTTGCTGAGATATGTGTAGAGATTCACACAATTGAGACTGATGCTGCAAACTACAAAACAGTACCTCACTGAAAAATATAATGAGGTATTCCTCAAAGTGTAAGCCAAAGTGGGAACAGACAGTGTTGCAGTGCATTTATCTAAGCAATCACAATTCACAGTTTCAGTTTCTTATTTTACTGCAATAGAAGCAGTAAAATAAGTATAATCAAAGAAACTCACTTGTCACTTGTCCAGATACATTTAAATAAGGGTGGATGTGGTCCTAAAGAAAGAGAGCTGATCTGTTGGTCTTCACCAGCATATTTTCTTCCCTAAGTCCTGGTAGTGGACAGGCTATATATTCTTTTCAATACAGAAAATGTGAATTCTCTGCAATACAGAAAGTACATACACCTGCTAGGGGTAGAGGCAAAGATGGACCTTCACCCAAAAATCAATCATGTCACGGTTAGTTACCTCTTTCCTCATTAGCAGCACTGGCTCTAGAACAAACAGCTGGTCCAGACACATGGGTCTTTAATAAAACATGGCAAGAATTTGTTTTTCAATTTTCTATAATATCCAAATATATAACCAAGAGCACAGCTTAAAGTAACCTTTCTCCTCTGTATTTTCCCTCTGAAAATGAAAAAAAAAGTAAAATTAAGGCCAAAAAGGAAGCACAAGGGAGGGCTCAAAAGCAGCAGCTGAAAAATTTCTAACTTACAATTGTTGGCTGATAGAAATGTGATAGTTAGGTATCTAAGTCTGTAACACCCACTTCAAGAGATCTTGGTGCTAGTCTGGGCCTTTGAACACATACAGCACATACCTACCACTGCTGACCTATAATTCAACACTGAATTCTTAAGAAACATTTTTTGAGGGAGATAGAAAGCACTGTTATTCCCATTTTATTGACTCCAGAACTGAAATAGACACCTCAAGAACTAATTTGAGGCCCCTGAAAGAAAAGTTATTATAGACAAGCTTTCACTGCAGGAAGTCATGGAAAGTCCATGCTCTTAAGTAACAGAAAACTGTCTTCAGAGTGAGCTTCATCACTAACATTTTCAGTATGAATAATTAACATTCACTAAAATGTCACATTCTCCTCTTATGCTTTTCTTTTTTTAACAGGAAGAGTATCCCCCAGAATACATAATACATCTTCTGCTCATCTCTGCTCTTAATCTTATAGCTTTCACGGAAAAGTTTAATCCATATGTCATTTTACTTAAGATGCATTTCCTCTCTGGCCATATGAACAAAACTGAGACCCAGCCATGGATGGAGTCCAACATTTAGGTACATGGACAAACGATGCAAAATGATCCAAAAAAAAAAATCTCAAAAAAAGGTTATCTCTAGAAAAACCGAAGTCCTCTGAAAATGCTTTTGTTTAGTACGGGCTATTAGGGAAATCCACTTTGAACATAAATTTAGATGGCTAAACAAAAGTAGGAGGAAGACTTGTTCCTGAGTGGGTAGGAAAGACATGCCACTGATGTGACACTGGACCATATGGCACAAGAATCTAGTCAGCAAAAAGGACAAGTTTCCTGACCACTCTACATTACTCACTTAACTTTTTCCTAAAAGGACTGTCTGTCATGCTAACTACAGTTTTCCCTCTGCAGTGAATCCTCAACCACTGCTCATTCCTTGGTATCAGTTGGGTGCTATCACTCCAGGCAATCTTTTTTTTTGATGTAAATATCTAACAGGAATGAGAACAAAACAATCAATTCATACCACAGAGACCACTGAATAATCTCCTGGCAATGACACTTCAAGCCACTATTGACCTGGCTGGGAAAGGACTAATGATTTAGATAAGAAACATGCTTTATGATATTGGCCATCCTTTTGCCCTCTACTTGCCCCCACTATAATCTTTCTAAAACTTTCTTCGGGGAAGGAGGTTAAGGAAAGATGGCTTGTAATGCAGTATCAGATACAGTGCTTCAAAAACTTCAGCTTCTAATCACATTTCATTTTTAATAGTCATCTCCCAGATTATTTATTTTTCAGACAGCAGCTTAAGTTATTTGAACAACTTTGAGAGCAATTTCCTTTACCCCATTTCTTTAGACATTTGCAGTAATTTCATAGGTACTAGCTCTTTACATTATTTTCTAGTTCATCACTTTTACTATCATTTTGACTCAGAGCTCATTTCTTTGATGTACAATAATTTGTTGTGAGAGCACAGGATATCAAAGGACAGCAATATCTTCATCATCTAATGTGCAGCATGATCTACATGTCAGGAAGAAATAGGCTATTATTTATGCTTCCTCTCAACCATCTCTCTTGCACAATAGTCAGATTGCTACATTCAAATTACAGCACACATATCATTGCACACCAAAGAAGCTCCGTATAACACCAGGCAAGGAGCCTTGTGGTGTAAAATCCTGTATTCTACATTGTACAGAGTAAGAAAAGTCCAGCTCCCTTTGTCCCAAAATTCTTCACTGCAACACCATCCAGAGCATAGGATTTGGGTCCTATATGTAACATTTCTTCTTTTTGCTTTCTTGCTCTGGTTTACTTTTGTTCTTTCCTATTTCACTTTTTCTTTTTGGTGGAAATCTGTTTTAGCCAACCAACACAGAACCTCTTTTTATTTCATTGTCAACCCATGCTCTGAAAGGTGGTTGATGCAGGTTAGCCTGGGTTTTGGGCTGGATGCAGAGATGGTGTAGTGTACCTGTCAATCTAATTCATGAAGCTGCAAGATAACAATCAGTATCAACAATAAAAAGTGCAACATCAGCTTTTGTTGTTCTCTTCCCTTTTATGTCTATTTGTCTTGTTTGGTTCCCAGCAAAATGACATCAGAGCTTAGGGAAAACAAAACCTTGAATCCATTCCAAGTACATTTTTCTTTTTCCAAAAAAGACATTTGATAAAATCTGTAATACTACATATGATACAGTTTCACTAGAAGAACTCCTTTCTACAACCTTTTTATATACAAAGGAAACCAATTAGGGGATGCCAATTAAATGAAAACTTCTTACTTTTTATTGTATTGCATATTTTTACAGATTTTATTTTAAAATGTATATTTAAAAACTCCACTTATACCTCAAATTTTCTAACTACTTTTCTTCTTTTTTCCCATATCTTTATTAAAACATTAAAACAATTTGCAGTGTCAATTGTGGACCTAATAAGCCAAGGTCTTCATGTCGAAATTTCACTATCATACAGTGAGCCAGACTAACATGAGACCATGTAGGAACACTTAGGAAAGTAACACCATCAAAAATAAGGAGTTTTTTTCTATTATGCCAGTAGTTTGCATTTGTGGAGATGTGGGTACTAATGCCTGTAGTGGTGAAAGGCAATATTGATTTCTGATTAAAACTTGACCATTCTAATATTGGCTTTTTTCCATCACATATGATGTCTCATTTGAAATGCCTGTGACAGTTCTGAGAGCAAATCTCCATTGAACATTGCTTACCTTTCTTACACCCACCCTTGTTTTTTGCCATCTCACCCTATACCTGCCATGCCCATTACATCCAGCCACAGCAATGTTTTCATTCGAAAGGCATCCTAATGATGGCCTCATGAGCGCATATGGGATATTATTCACTCATCCAATCCAATTGTCTGATTTTCCCCTTCATTTAGAATTACTGAGTTTTAGGGAATGCTGCAATATGCCAGTAATTAGCTGTGTCTATGTTTCTAGGTGAAACTACCGCTACTGCCTCTAGATTCCGGTACCCATGACTCTTCCCCAGTCTTGGTGTGAGACATGGCTGTATCCCACCAGCATGCTGGGACCACCTCAGCTTCTGCTTCCCTCCCATACTCTTACATTCATTGGGAAATTAGGCATGTGGACAGTTCTGAAGGAAGGTATCGACATTGCAGACCCTGGAACCATTTCCAGATGACAGCAAGACAAGTAGTGCAGAAAACACTATGCAGTGGCCTTGCCTTGAAGTTTCTGTGATTGGGGGTTTCCTACTATGCTTACTTGGTGAAACTTGGCACAGCTGAGATCTGCTAAGGCATTCCCTCTGGACGTCATCTCTCCTACAAAAAGTCTGCTCCATGTAATCATCCATCATGATAAATACTGTCTGATAATAAATTCTAAGTCAAGGCCTCAGGTGAGTAAGTGATTGATCTTCCTGTGATAACTCTTGCTCCTTCTTATCAACTTGTCTGAAATGTTTTTTATCATCACTTGTTTCTTTGTGTTCAACATAAAGTTACAAATCCATCCAGACAATAACAATGTTTTTCTATGTCTCTGCAAATGTTTAGCACACCTGTGGGCTCTGCAAGATAGCAAGAACAATAACCACTAAATAGTAGATCCGGCCCTAGAATAGCCTGCAAATGTTAATGCTTAATTAACGTCAGAGTGCAACGTACCCTTTAATTGCACTTCACAGAGTAGAAACAGAAAGAGACCAAAAGGCCAAATGAACAGAAAACAACAGAAAGCAAAGTCCTTCTGAAGAGGAGATTTTGTTCTTCTTCAAAGCCAGAAGTCCAAATTATCTGCAGGGTTTTTTACCATAAATGAAGTGCACTATTATATAATATTCATCTAAAACTAACTCCATATTGCTACTTCACAAGAAAAAGATAAGAGCATGATTCTATCCAACTTTACGTGTGTGGATGTCAGTATTATTTCGAAGTCTACTTCTAACACAGAAGGAAAAGCTGCTAGAATTTTGGCTGGCTTCACAGAATTTGAGCACAATGCAGAAGCTTACTTAAGTGTGGCAGTACTGAACATTGCCACCCTGGCACTTACTGAAGCACAGGGTGTGCTCATTTCCATATCAATGCGACACATGTTTCTCCGAGACAAAGCTGTTTCACACCACTGCAGCTATTTGAACTTTGGAAATAAATGGAAAGGTTTCTGTGCTATTGTTAAAAAACAATGAAACTTATATCCTTTGTGTACAGGATACAGTTAATGAACGCTGTCCTTTGTAGGGCTGTATTAGTGATTTGGGGCAAAAGGAAAGCGTTATAACAGAGCTGTGTTGTGCAGGAAAGACAAGCATCACTTTAAATTCAGAGCACAGAGTTGCACGAGTAATAGTGATGCCTTTCAGATTTAGAAGATTATATTCACTGCAACTTTGTTAGCTTGCTGAATGAGCCTATAGCAAAATCTGGGAATCGACAATAAAGTGAAATTTAAGTGATTTGTCCAAGGTCACAGAGAAACACTGGAAACAACAGTCTGTCTCACTTGTGTGTCTGCTCATGTTTTAACAAGACCAAGTTTCTTCTCCTTACCCCACAGAGAAAGAAATACTTTTCAGACTCTCACAAATCAGTGCTAAAATACATTGTGCCATACAAAACAGTAAGCTGTAGTGTGTTAGGAAGGAAAAACAAAACCTTCAAGAAAAGCTGTATCAAAGGACCAGAAGCTTTGTCATGTCACATTAAAACCCAGGGTACCATTGCATCCAAAAGGGTATTACTGGGAAAGAGCCACCTCCTCCCTGCAATGAAAGCAAGCAAATGATGCAATGATGTAAAACCAAGACCATTTAAAATCACTACTTTTAGCAAAGAGCAAACCAACTATTTTTAAACTTGTAGCTTCCCAGGCAGGAAAAGAACTCATTATTATATGTGAATATGACTCCTCAATCTAAATGCCTGTAATCCCTGCCATAATACTTTTATTTAGATTGAAAAGAAAACATGTAGTCTACTCAGTTAACAATAATTCCTTATTCTCTGCTCCCTGGGTTTTCCTTACAATGTTCTTTTCACAATGATTACAGGGAAGAAAAAAGAAGGCAAGAAAAAAATACCTTATTCAGAAAAAAAAAAGTATCAGAAAGTACATTCAAAGATTACCTGTCAACTTGCCACAAGTTGAATTTTATTTCATCACACAACAGCAAATGAGAACAATTTTTGCTCCCATACTCTTTGAAGAGTAGATGCTTTTAAGAAAACAGAAATAGAAACGGCGCGTGTACCTTTTTGTTCTGCAGCAACAGCAGGATGGAGGGTCTGTAAGCTTACAAAATCGCAGAAGGGTTACTGATGCAAGGAACCTCTCAAAATCATCTAGCCCAGCCTCTGCTTAAAGGCAGGGTCAGCTAGAGCAAGTAGTTCAGGGCTGTGTCCAGTCAGGTTTTAAATATCATCAAGCAACTACCTCTCTGGACAATCTATTCCAGTGTTTGATCACCCTCACAGTAAAAATGTGCTTTCTTATGTTCAGATGGAATTTTCTGTATTTCCATTTGTGCCCTCTGACTTTTCTCCTGTCACTGGGTGCCACTGAGAAAAGCCTGGCTCCAAGGTTTTTGCACACTCCCATCAGGTATTTCTGCACATGGGCAAGGCACCCTTGAACCTTCTCCAGGCTCAACAATTCCAGCTTTCCCAGCTCCTCATTTGCAGATGAGTGTCTGCCTGTACTTGGCACTGGTGAGGTCACATCTCAAGTGCTGCGTTCAGTTCTGTGCCCCTCACTTCAAAAGAGACATTGAGGTGCTGGAGTGTGTCCAGCCAAGGGCAGCAAGGCTCATGAAGGGTCTAGGAAATGAGTCTTATGAGAAGTAGCTGAGGGAGCTGGGTTTGTTCAGTCTCAAGAAGGCTCAAGGGGCACCTCATCGCTCTCTACAACTCCCTGAAAGAAAGTTGTGGTGAAGTGGGGACTGCTCTCAACTACCATGCCTGCAGTGAGAGGAACAGAGTGAACGGCCTTAAAGTAGATTAAGGGGGATTCAGATTAGATACTAGAAAAATTTCTTTCCCTGTTAAAGTAGTCAGACACCGGAGTAGGCTGCCCAGGGAGATGGGGGAGTCACTCTCCCTGGAGGTGTTCAAAAAGTGTCTGGATCTGGTGCTGGGTGATACACTTTAGTGTAGGTGGATGGTAGGACTGGATGATCTTGAAGGTCTCTTCCAGCATTGATGATTCTATAATTCTATTTATTAATGACACATCATTATTAGCAATTGGTGACCATAACTACTTGTGTATTTTAAAGCTGAAGCAAGATATACCCAGCCAGGACAGGGGCAGAAAATGTTAATGGTGAGAATAAAAAGGAAGGAAGAAGGAAGGACACAGTTTTCTAGGCATTTCAATAGCTGCTACTGGACAGAAGCAAATGTTATAACTCGAATTATTTTAAAGTTCACATTTATAGTTCATTCATCTGAAAATTCTGGCCATAGCATCCATGAGTTTCTCTACCCAGATGCAATCCCTGAGAGAAATATTCCTTATAATTCAAAGCAGACCCAGCCTCTGGCAGGCAGAAATTTTTTAACTCCTTAGAGGCTTCTGCTTTCTTACTTAAGGACTCCCATATGAGAGGGAAGCACAACAGGCATACCTGAATAGAAAACCTTTATTTGTAGCGCAGTGAATTACCAGAATAGTTCACAACAGCTGAACTCCACATGTGAACCTGGTATTCCACAAAAAGCCTATCAATTTTTTATATTTTTAATATATAATTTTAATTTATAATTTATTCCATAAATGGACCATTATCATTATACCACATTGGAACCAACTTAGGTGTAACAGGATATTACAGAAAAGGTTAATGACAAGCATCAGAAGATACCACACAGATGTTACCAAGCTGGGAGTAATCAGTTAGGTGCCAAAGGTGTGATCAGTATCCCACACCTGAAGTTGTGGTCAAGAGTCAAGTCTGAAATTCAAAACCTGAGCTAGAAACCATAAAGATCTAGAGCTAATAAAAAATGGAATTTGGGAAAGCCTAGTCCTCTGTGTGCCACTTTAAGCTCTGAATGAGGACTGCAGGCTTCCAGGAGCCTACACTGCACAAGCGAGGTGCCCCACAATGATTTCAAAGGAAACTTGAATGCAGTCAGCCACAAAGCAGTGAATCACAGAGAGTCAGACCAAATCTGCAAAGAGCCAGCCCACAACAGAATCTAAATCCTATCTCCTACATCTCCCCGTGTCCTTTCTGGATATTCGAAATGGGGTATTACTACCTCCCAAGGACAGGAGCTCTCAAAGGATATGTGAAAGAGGTCATGGTTTATTAGGTTTTCAAAAGTCAAGGTCCTTCTGAACATGTGCTGACATCACAGGCACAGGAAGTATTAAAATACAACATCCACACACAGTGATACACTCCCTCTGAAGTGCAGACATTAGAATGACAGGGCAACTACTGAAAGCATTACAAGGATCACAACTTAGGATCTGGATGCCCACATGAAATTCCTGCCAATACGAAATTCCCAGTTTCAGTGCTTATGTCTACTTTCAAAATATCCAGCTGCACATTTCTAAAGTTGTGAAGTTTTTAGGATTTGGAAGGAATTAAAGAATTGCCTTTAGAAGAAGCTCCATCACTTCTAACACCAAAGGCTCTACATCTGAGAAAGAAAATTGGCTGTTTTGTCACAAAACAAATATCCTCCAAGTCACAGATTTCATAGTATCCTAAGAGAGGAAGGTCTAAATCCCACTGGAATATAACGGGATTGAATGCATGCATTCTAAACTACAATGGAATTTAAGTGCCTACATCCAATTGAAATGCAATTAGATTTGAGTACCTAAATCCCATCACCTGATTGAAAGTCTACCCTCAGTGTTTCACAGGATCGTGGGGGCAGGTGGGACTTTGAAAACATATCACATTATGCCTCAACTAGCACAAAAGAAGCTGCATTTAATTCAGTAAGATTATCCCAGCGTTCTCACCTATAGGATTATTTTCTTGGGTTTTATTCTTTTACAACAGAAGGTGGCATTGCTGAACCACTAGTGTTACACAATTAGCAGTTCCTGCATTCTTCTTCCCAGCAGAGAATAGTGCTGGGAAGTTCACAGAGGTTGCATAAAGTTATTTTACGTTAATAGGCTTTCCTGATTCTGCAAGCCCTAGCGCCTAAACAAGGTTAAATTAAGATAGCAAGCAAAAATCATGGGTTTGGCACACAGGATTACAATGGTTGCACAGATTTTGATCAGGCCTATAATATATATACCCACCCACTGGAAAACTAAATAACAAGCAAGTGAAGGCAGAACACACATGACATCTGGTACCAATATGTGCAAAAAAAAAAAGGCCAGCAAATACTTTCCACAGTTTTACACATTCAGCAACTAGTTTTGTCGTCCTTTCGCCTCAACAAAGGCGAATTGCAGGGTATTGCCACAGGGTGGCTCATCTCGCCTGCGATGGGAGTCACAGCCCTCTCTGCTTACACAAGCAGCCCAAGAAAAGCCGCTCTTTCTCCAAGCCGGATTGCCACAGCCGGAGTACACAGGGAAGAACTGCTACAAAGAGAAAACCAGGAGGAGCACAGACCCAATTTAAATTTACCTTAACCCTGCATAGTTTCTCTCCCGCCAGTGAACCAACAGTCATTCCTGATGATTTTGCGGGCGGATAGAACCTTGTGACATAAAAGCAATGAGCCCACATTCCTCAGCAGCCAAAAAATCCCACTGAGTTCCTTGAAACATCCAAATGACCAAAGAAATTCAGCCTCATGCCTTGTTCTATACCTGCTCACTGTGACAAAATAGATCTTGTTCTCTTCAAAGGGCATGGGATAGGACTCCTGTTCCATCAACAGTGGCATTATAAAAACTGACCTTACTATCAACGGAGGGCTATTAAAAATTTTATGCAATAAAAACATATCACAAACTGTTAAGAAAGCAGACTAGCAAACTGAAAAAATGTGCACTTTTAACAATCAAATTATTCTAGATGTGGAAAAAAACTCATTTTTCTTAAAAAGTAGCTTCATATAGGTAGGAAACTTAATCAGTAACTATTTACAGTTAAATAAATTTAAACAGGATATGCAACTAAATTACTGTAATGATCAAACATGACCAACTTCTATAGAAAAAAGTGTTCTGAACAACTGGAAATTAGAATTCTCTTGTTTCTAACTTTTTTTTTCTTTTCTGCTGTTCTGTGTTAAGGAACATTTTTATCTTGAGTGAGATAAAGTTTGAAGTTCATAATAATTATATGCTCAACATATCTGGTTTGGCAGTGCAATTTTCAAAATGTAATTTAATCAATTTCCTCAGATTTAATATGGCATTTTAAAATCTAGTGCTTGTCTCTTCCAAGTACTACATATTTAAAACAGAATTGGATCCAAAAAAGTTCCCATTGCATGGTTTCTGAACTAGTCATTCACAAATGCATTTGAATGTATTAATTCTACTCATGATGAATACGAGCTACCCTGCCAAATCCTGAGAATATTTCTTGAAAGACTAGCATCCAGAAAAACCACTAAGTCCAAAATTAATTCCAGACAATCTAATGTGCTGCTGAAACAATGTGACAGAGCAGGGGAAAAAAACCACCCAGTGCAGAAAAAAATTCCCTAACATCCTAAGAATATAATCCCAACAAACGAATTACACTCCGGTGGTAAAATTAGCCCCCAGGGGAGTATGTATTGACACGGACAGTGCCTCAGGCCTGTAGTGGCCTGCAGCCACAGCCCAGATCACCTTACAGCATAGTTTTGCTACGCTGTTTGTGTGACCGTGCCCTGCAAAAGGTGTCGAGTTTATGATAAACAAGATGCGTTACGCAGCACAAACAAGAGGTGAATATTTTCCAGAGCCGTAAACACAGGAGAGATCTCGGGCAGCGGGTATCACATGTTAAAATTATGTATAAAGAACGTAAAACGCACAAAGAAAATGTACTTTTTAACAGAAATTGTGTTGTGTTCATTTTCTCCAGAGTATCACACTGCTGTTTACATACCCTAAGTCACTATGAGATAGCAAGATACTGATTTATTCCCACCACTCTTTAAGAACAGTGATTTCCACCCCCCATTCCCCAGGAAACTCCCAGATGACTTTTATCCGTGAAATTTCACACGGCGCTCCGCTACCGCTGCGCGGGCACCTCGCCGTACAGCGGGGCTCCGTGGCAGGGCTGCGTAAAACCACGTTAACAGCCTGCACCTCGCAAAGGCCAAAGGCTTTTCTGCGCCCCCAGAACCAGGAAGGCGGAGACTCCCACTTCGCCCGCGCCTTCCTTCCCTGCGCGGAGACGCAGACCACCCCCAGGGGACTAGGCGGCGACGCACAGCACTACAAGCCCCGAAACGCACCGCGCGCTGCGCACCAGAAAGGAAAGGCCGCGTCAGCGGGCGGGGCACGCCGGTCTTTGTAGTCCCTGCGCGGCCCCGCGCCTCCGCCGCTCCGGGCAGGCCCCGCCCCTGCTCCGGCCCCCCTGCGGGGCGGGGCCGGCGGTGGCGCGGCGGAGCGGGGCGCGCGCGGCGGGAGCAGGTGAGCGGGGCGGTTGCGTGGGCCGGCAGCGGCAGGGCACGGGCAGGGCACCGGCAGCGGGAGCGCCAGCACCGGGAACCAGGGAGGCAGGCAGGGAAAGAGTTAGGCAGTGGAGAGCCCGCCCCGAGAAGGCCGGGGGAGTGGTATCTCTCCGCTGCCCGTCCCGCGCCGGCCGAGAACGGCCCCCGCCGCCTCCGCGCAGCTGTCGCAGCTCCCGCGCACCTGTGCGGAGGCGGCCGCGGGCGGTGGCATCGCGGGATCCGGTCCCGCTCGGACGGGACGGGACGGGACGGCGGAGGCGGAACGCCCCGTTCCCCGGGCGGGGGGTGAGGGGCGGCGTCTCGCCGCGCCTCCAGGTGTTTGTTTCTTGCCCGGTTCCCGCAGCCGTGCGGAGGGACCGGGAGGGTTCCCCGGGCCTCTCCGGTGCCGCGGGCTCGGGGCCGCCCCTGGAGTTACGTAAAGCGGCGGCGGGGCCGGGCCGGGCGCTGCCCAGCGGTGCCGACCAGGCTGGTTTGGTTCTCCTCTGTTTCAGAACCGTCAGGTTACCGTCAGAAGTAGCGCTCCCTGATGTGCAGGTTTTGGGAGCAAGGTACCTGCAGTTGTTTCTGACTCCGTAATAGACTCTTTGGGGCAGGAGTTATTCCTGTGTGTGTGAGGTGTGAGAAATAGTCCCCCCCTCATTTTGAGTTCATAAGCAAGTAAAAAAATGTTGTTAGGTAACTTGGCTGAAGTCGGCACAAAATTATTATTCAAAGAAATCATGAAACCTAAGTCAGCAAGTTCTTTCTTTATATATTGTACTTGTTTTTCAGCTGACATTCCTCAGTTGCACTTAAACCATAAACATCAGAAGTCAGCTTGTCTGCGTTGTCCAGAGGCACAATATGTGTAACGAGATCACGAATAGTATTGCATAGCTAAAAGTCTTGTAAATCCAATTACAACTGTTAAGCAAGGAATGCTTCGTTTCTGATCTTTTATCCTTGAATCATGTGGCTTATTCAGTTTCTCACTGAATATACAAGCCATTAGTTTAAAAAGGTTTGGAACTGCGGTGGCCGCAAGCTGCACGCAAACCCTTTTTAAGTGGTTTTATTGCAGCTTATTTGCTTCACCCGCAGAAAGGGAGGTGCCTGCTGTAAACACCAGGATAAGTTGGTGTCATGCTGCTCTGTAGCATGTGACGGCTGGGCTCCCGGGACTGTCCTATCCTGTTTCTGATCTCGCAGTTCAGCGCTTCCAGCTAATGTTCTCTTCCATTTCTTTTCGTTCTTGACTCACAGCTGGGAATCAAACTAAACAAAATACAGGTTCCGAACAGGAAGCAAATTTCTTGCAAAAAGTCAAGTAAATAGCTAGACGAGAAAGTGCAGTCTCTGGGTTATCTCGTAGGTATCATGAGCGGTTTGCTCTGAAAGTTGGTGTGCTGCAATGATTCTGCTGGTTCTGTGCAGCTGGGGTAGGAGCAAACTGAGCACATAAACCCTCCTCCCTGTGCCGAGGTAAGTAGGGAGTGACGTGGTTTGTCTGAAAGGATTTTTTTTAAACGAAATTGTTCTCAGTTCCTTTTATTGCATGTATTGGCAGTAAACTATATTTGTAGATAAGGCTTGATTCTAGGGTTTTGACCCTTGTTTGAGCATTGTATTTTTTTCTAATGTTTAGTAGCCTTCATAAAGTGCAGATTGATGTGGTTTTGAACTCTGTTGTAACTCAGAGCATGTAAATATTTTACATACTGGGAAATTGTGATACTTTTACAGTTGAAGATGGAATTACATCTGTATTATGAATATAGATGTATTTGTGAGTCTGGTATAGTAATATTTTTGTATATTTCTTTCAAATTTTTTTTACAAAAAAAATACTCAAGTTAAGTGATGCAGTGTGCCATTTGCTCACTTGACCAGGTGTTTCTGTTACTCAAAGAATACTTTTCTGTTACTCTTTAAAGTTACAGGAATCTGCATGTGACACTGGTAGTATCAGCCCTTTTTTTTTTTGTCTGTGGGTGTGTTTCCTGTGTCAAATTGAGTCAAGAACGTCCTTCAGATGAAAATAGTGTCATCATCATCTTTAATATGCATTGACTCACAATTTGGGGTGGCCTTGCAGAGTACAAAAGTAACTAAACCAGAAAATGTACCCTCGGAGCAGGTTTAGTGCAGTCCAGCTGCTAATAAGCATCCAGGCAGTGGTACCAGATTAGAGCTGGTCTGAAATGAAAGCTGCTGAAGCACATACAGTGTAGGTGTTGGCCTCTCAACACCAAGGGCTTTATCCTCAGGATCGTCTGTGTTGAGCTCTCTTGCTTGCCAAATTGGTACAGCTGCTCAGAGATTGATGTGCATTAAAGAATAATATGTAGTAAGTAAACCAGCTCAAGATAGTAAGTTCTTGACTGGTGTTTGACTTTAAAGGAAGAAGTTCTTCTACGAAAGACACTGTTCACAAGTATTGTAACTGGTGAAAGTGTCATTGTGGGGTTTTGGATTTGGTTTGGTAAAGTGATGAAAAGCACAAGTATTTTTTGCATCTTAAAATCCCACAAACTACCGAGTGAACTTCAGCAGGTTCCCTGAGATGTGGGCTTATTTTCTGCTCCAGGTTCCCAGTCATGCAACAGAGAATAATCACTTTGTATGTATAGACTGTTTGAGTTTTTGCAGTGTGGATTCACTTAGGTTCTTCTTCTGTTTACAGGAATTTAATCCTACACCTCCCAAGAGCATAGCTGGGTGGGACATTGTTTAAGGGCATGCTCCCAATTCCTTATGCTGGTAACATGGAAGAATCACTGAAGTGGCAAGCAAAAAAGTAGTTACCTTTTTCAGTGTTGCATTTAGATATTTATTTGTTCAGAGAATATTGCTAGAGAAAATGTATCAGACAATGCTTCATGCCTTGCATTGAAGAAAAATTATTGCAGAGTTTATTGTTTGAGGCAGAAAATATATTTTCTTACTGAGATGGGGGTGAAAAAAGGGGTTTAAATCTTGGTGTAGCTCCAGGAGAACGTCTTGTCACGGAGACAGGTGTGAGTTGCTTTCTCTCACACTAAGTGAGGCTGAAGCAGGTCAGATGTCTGAATTGTGGCTTCACTCACACAACCAAGCACAGGACTGTGCTGCAACAGAAGCTGCTGGATACTTCAAATCCCGTCCCTGACCAGCTAAGTGAGTCAGCAGGGGTTTATGATACTGACATTTCAGTGCCCTCAGATGCTGCCCAGTGTCCAGCCTCATTCCACAGTGAAGTAGAGATGTTCCCAAGAGACCGCTGCCAGTTTGAAATTGTTCTCCTGGTCAAGTTACCTGAAATTTCTGACAGAGAGTGTGTGAAGTCTTCCTGATGTAGCTGAAAAGATGACTAAGTTTGTTTTCTTGTTCACTCAAGGAATTTGTTCAAGAGAATTTTTCAGTCTTGCTGGTGCTGTTTCATTTAAAATTTATTTCTTTATTCATGTGCTCTAGGATTAATTTAGAGCAAAAGAGTGAAAGCATCACTTCACCCTTGCAATTAGGAATCTCATTTGGTTTTGCTGCAGTAGGTGATTGATTGTCTGATGTGAATCAGGTTGGCGGTTTCCCATTTCACAGCTTCCTGCAGCCTCCTGGTTGATTGGTTTATTTCTGGGTGAAATGGATCATGGCTCAAATCCTGTTAATCCAAAGAGGTGGTATTTAATTTGCATCTTATAAGAGCTCTTCTTTGGGTGCTTTGTTAAAATGAGGAGATGGTGCTGTTTTGGCAGTTTGATACTGCGGTGTTAATTTTATTTTGCTTTTTTCCAGAAATGTACATGTGTGCACACAACAGACCCATTTGAAATGGTTTTGTTGAAGAAAAAATACTAAATTGTTTATTTATCTTTTTTCCATACACTTTTTTTTTTTTTTTTTTTTGCATTTTAATCTTATGGAATGGTAAAACTACCTGCTGTAACAACCCTGCTTTTGATGTGCATGGTTGTAAAACTTAACTGCTCCAATTCAGACTCCAGAAAATGTGCCCATTTAACATTGTGGCAAATGTCTGCAGCATTACATACAACAGAGTTGTTTTGAAAAAATACTTTGCATTGAAAACAGACCTATTATGCTTCAGTGGGTGTGTAATATGCAAATATGTTTTCACCTAAGTTGTTTGCTGTCATGTCTTTTGATTCATGTCGTGTATATTGTTGCCTGTGTGTTTGGCTCACGTAGTCTGCAGTGGCTGTCTTACAGAATCAATTCTAAGAAAACCTTTTGTACTGTTTAAACACTCACTAAAACTACTCCTTCTTATATGCCAAAAAATTGTTGATTCTTTGGATAAAACTAAATAACACTTAAGTCATAAAGGACAAAAGGATTTTTCTCTTTTGTAATCTTGCTTTACTTCTTTGCCATTTTAATTTTAGTAGCTGTGGAAGACAGAACTCTTGTGAAGCTGTCAAATGGTTGAGATACAACTGAAAAGCACCATTTTATATAAAGCCAAATTCTTTGTGGAAATGTTTTACCATCAATACTGCTGTGTACCATCTCAGAGCTAATACAGATTTTTTTTCCAAAGCTCTTAGTGTTGCTTTGACTTAAAAATGACAGCAATATTTTCTGTCCTTAATTGCAGGTACTGTTCCTGAAAACAAGACAAAAAATGGTTTATACAGTGAATGAAGCTTAAATTCCTGGACCAAAAACTGAGGGGTTTTTATATGAAGGATGGCAACACCATATGTTCCTGTTCCCATTCCTATTGGAAGTTCATCATCCAGCTTTACAAACAGAAACCAAAGAAGTTCTTCCTTTGGGAGCATCTCAACGAGTTCAAGCTCCTCAAAAGGACAGCTGGAGGACTCTACAGTTGATAGTTTTAAAAAGATGAGCATGCCTGACCAGATTGGTTCCACATCATCTGCATGTAGCAGTCCACTTGTTAGGACTAAGTTTACAGGTCTGGATACATCCATAGAATACTGTACTCAGCCTGTAGAAGAAATAGAGCAGAATGCAGATTCCAGGAGCTGGGAAGATCGACCATCCACACCTACTATTCTGGGCTATGAGGTGATGGAGGAAAGGGCAAAATTCACTGTAAGTTTTGGGCATAGTATAGTTGATCCTGGAATGACAAGATAACAATTGAATGTGCTTTGCATTGTCTTTCGGCAAATAATTCTGCAGTTCGGGGATGTTTACCGGTTTAACTTCAAAGTACTTCCTGACAGGAAAGTGTCATTCCTGTTATACAGGTGGGAAGACTGGGACTAGAAAGCAGTCTTTCCTGCAATTGTGTACGTGGAATAGAAGGAATTGGTTCTGCTTCATTTATCAACTTCTGCTGCAAAAGTCAGGAATTCCTTGCACAGTTACAATTCCTTGTGAAATTGAACCTGTATAAGTTCTGTGTAGTTAAACTTCTTAAATGAAATCTAGTCCTTTATTTGAAATGCATGATAAGAAACCTTGATGTTTGCCCTTGGCAGTTATTAGTAACTTAAAACATTTCTGTGAAAGTGCACACCTGTGGGTTTCAACTTCTTGCCCAGCTTAGTTTCTAGTAAGGGGAAACCTGTTCTGCAGACAGACTGAGAAGTCACTTTTGCCATCTCTTGTGCCAGAACAGCAGCCTAACTGGTTTGTATTGATTTTTCTCAAAGTGCACTGTAGCTGGCAGTTCATTTTTTTTCCATGCCATAAATGTATCAATGCACTTTTACATTTGTTTTTGTGGGTGTGGTTGAAATATTTCTTTGAGATAATACTGTAGTGCTTGTGGGACTGATGGAAGCTGTTCGTTACTGATTATTAATTATATTACTTAAGATGAGCAACATCAATCAGAAATGGGTAAGGAGAAGGAAATTACAAACTTTTTCCCTCCTGTTTTCTTTTAGATTAGAGAAGTGCAGAATCTTTATGACAGTTAAAATACTAAGGAAATCAAGTTCTTTTTGCAAAAAGTTAAATAATGCTGCTTTTTAGTTACTTGAGAATGATACCCTGTCTTTTCCTGAGATTTTCAGTTTCTAACATCTTTGTGCATGATAGCATAAGAGAAGAGCAGAATTTTTTTTAACACGTAGATTAAAAAATTTGTTTTAAATATTAACCTTCAAAACTAAAACTACAATCAATATAGTTATATGGACACGGATTAGTCTGAAAATACCGCAGAATCATTTAGATTGGAAAAGATCTCTAAGATAGTGTCCAGCCTTTGATCACCACCTTGACAGCCAGACCATGGGAAAAAGTGCCACATCCAGTCATTTCTTGAACACCTCCAGGGATGGTGACTCCACCACCTTCCTGGGTAGCTCATTGCAATGTTTAACAACCCTTTCCATGAAGAAATTTTTCCTGATGTCCAACCTGAACCTCCCCTGGGTGCAGCTTGAGGCCATTTCCTCTTGTCCTGTCGCTGGCTGCCTGGGAGAAGAGGCCGACCCCCACCTGGCTACTGCCTCCTTTCAGGTGGTTGTAGGGAGCAATAAGGTGTCTCCTGAGCCTCCTCTTCTCCAGGATAAATATCCCCAGCTCCCTCAGCCTCACATGACTTACCCTCTAAACCTTTCACAAGCTTGTTGCCTTTCGATGGGCTTGTTCCAGCTCCTCTGTGTCTTTCTTGAAGACATTGCCAAGAAACTCCAGTATGCCTGTAAGGTGTTCTGTATTAACAATGACAGCTTTGTCTCCTTATTGTATATGGAAGGCCAGGTCACAGAACAAGTGAAACATTCCTCCATTGTAAAATGCTTGAGTGCATTTTGCTCTTCCCTATTTCACTTCTATTGCTGTGTTATTTTCTGAAAGCACACAATTAACTGTTTGTTTTCAGTTGCATGTTGTACGGTTTGCTGCTGTGCGTTAAAGCCAGCAAGTAATTAGTCCTAGAAATTTGGGTTTCTTTTGGAGTGCTAAAACAATGAGATGGAAGACTGGAAATTGAATTAAAATCACTTGTAAAAGAGAGGAAACTCAATTGCTGAATTCTTTTTTTAGTGTTGGTAGCATCTCATAATTCCCAAAAATAAGAATCTGATTAGGCTGAATGATGTCCAAACTTCAGGAATTAGATGTTGGTGCATGTTAGAGTATGTGGTTGCTGAAGCTTATGGGAGAGAAAACCTAGGCTGAAAAACATCTCTTTGTAAACATTTGGTCTTAAGTGAATTCACAATCCTGGAATGTTCAATTAGCACTTTTATCTTTTTCCTTTTTTCTGTTTGTTTGTTTTTTTTTTTTTTTTAAGCCAAGTAGAAATTATAATGAGATGCTGAATCAGCCACAGAATGTTACCACATATGGGTGTATTTTCATTGATTTTTTAATTTATAGAATAAAGCCATTCATGATTGAGTGGACTTAAGTGAATTTGTTGACTTAATTTGTGATTTTTACCCCAGATCATGTATGAAGGAACTGAGAGGTGGTTTTGTAATATTCTAGTTCTTATTCATTAATTGCAAACCTTAAAGAGAAGCCAAAAAACACCCAACCACCTTTCTAACTTTGGCAGGAAAACCAAACATGTTTGTTTCGGGTTGACCGTAATTTTGAGGCCAGTAAGCACAAGTTGATTGCACCCTTGTTACAGTTAAGTTCACTGTAATTGGTGAATATTTGTTTTTAAGTTAGCTAATGTTTACTTGGAAATTATTCCATTTTTTCTCATATATATTTTTAAACAATGCTTTTGCAGAACTTTCAGTAGAATACAAGAGTAGAATACTGATTAGCTAGTCAATTTGCACACATATTCCAAAGTTTCTTGTTCTGTGTTTTACTGTGTACTAGGAAAGAGTCTTCACAATTTTACATTTAATCCTTTATTTTATTTATGAAAATAAAACTGTTTATACTTCTAGTATGACAGCGGAGTAATAAAATATTTGGATAAGCATTTATACATAATATGCAAGGCAGAAAAATTATATGTTAATCATAGTTTTGCAAGCATGTCCTGCAGCTTGAATTCTAAAAATTAATAACTTTTTCCTCTGACACAATCCATGACTTCCACAGATGATTCTTCTTGAAAGTGAAATTGTGTTTAAAACAAAGATAAGAGAAGTACTCGCTGAAAAATTGCTTTTGATTTGCACCATAGTTATCTGCAGTTTCTGTAACTATCTGCAACTTAATATGTTACGGAGTACAAAATTGCTAGAAATAGTCTCAGACCTGTACAGAAGTACACACTGGGGTTATCACATGTTGGGACTGCAAAAAGAAAAATACTCTTACCAGCTAAGACAACCTGTTACGACAGCATGAAATACTGGAAAAGATTTTACTATGTAACGGATTAGAAAAGGTTTTAAATAGAATTTGGTTACATGAGGGATTGTTTATCATGATTCTAAAAATATCTTTTTCTTTCTTGTATTATATTTTTTACATACAGACTGGGAAGATTAACCTAGTGCAATTGCAGAACCTCTCTTTCCTTACATTGGAGAAAGTAATACTTGTTTAATGTTTTTCAGTTGAAGTTGTTTGTTGTTAGATTCATTGTGCTTAGGCATTGGAATATCAGGCCTCCTAAAAAGTAATTTTTAGAAAATTATTATTATTGTTGTTGTTGTTTTTTTTCTTTATCCATTTGCTTTTAAGTAGGAGTATGGTACTGCTGTGCTGTTGTTTTGCAAAATCTGATTCAAAGAATCCATTACTTCAGTTATACAGTGCTGGTATAATCATTCTGATGCAGTTTTCCAGTGAAGTCATATTTTGCCTGGAAAGACAAAACCTAATGTTCAAGACAAATACAGAAGAGGATGTCATTTTATTCTCCCATCATTTTTCTTTGTGAAGCAAGTCAGATGAGACATTTTGAAGCAATATCACACTCAGTACTTAATTATTAACAGTCATCTTAAAAACGCAGTGGCCTGAAGGATCAATGAGTAAAACTATAATTTTGCAAAGGTTAAAGTAGATCACTAAAACACAGTTCCCTTACTTTTTTGATAGCCAAGACTTTTGTTCTGCAGGGCAATAAATTCTTTCTTACAGACAGAGATAGTTATATCTATTTAGGAATTACAGAAGCTTCTTTCTTAAATTCTGAAATTAATATAAACTGGTATTAATATAACTGGTACTGGTAATCGTTATTTGGTTTTCTTTTACTCTAATTAAGATTGTTTTTATCCATGAGTTTTGTTTCATTAAGAAACCAAGGATCATTTCATCCTTCCAGACAATGCAGTGTGAAGTTCTGCACATTTTTCTGATACTCCTGTCTTTCCACACAGGTATACAAAATACTGGTAAAGAGAAGTCCAGAGGAAAGCTGGGTGGTTTTCAGACGGTACACAGATTTCTCCAGGCTTAATGACAAGGTGGGAATTATACGCTGGTAAATTCTCAACTACCTTACCTCACTTCTTTCATGTCTTGTATTTTTGTCACTTCTATTTTTTCTGGTTTTAATGCATGTGAAACACATACTGTATTAATGACTGGAAAAATATGATTCCTTATTTTTTCAAAGATACATGAAACAGCTACCACTGGTGTAAAGGAGAGGTGACAACTTTATCTGAAGCTGTTGTGTGCATCAAACTTTATATTTATTCCTAGTTTATATGACAAAAGAAATTAACTCTTGAGTATTTATCCCCTTCATGGAAATAGAACTAGGGGCTGGTATTCTCTTGTGAGAATGATCCAGTAATTATTTAGTCCTTTTCTGTGTAACAAACTCTGCTTTTGTTCATGATAAAACTGAAGTTTCATGAACATAAATATGTTCTTTGTGTGTTGGTCAGTCTTCAGTTGTTTTCAGTGTCTTCAAAGTTAATACTATATCAGATCTTTAAAGATGAAGGAGGAAACACCAGATTAATAGGAATTCTGGGTCAACAGCTTAATATTTTTAGAATACTTGAAAGGAAGAAATACTTGCCTGAAAAGCACAGGTTTTTACAATTGGTAAATAGTGCTTGGCTATCAAAAGTAGAGAAACAATTGCACTTTTCTTTGTCCACTCTTCACTCCTAAGATTAATCTTTCATTGCCAGTTCAACACACTTTCTGCTAGTGTGTTCTATCATGTTTCAACATGAACCTTATAACACGCCCTTTTTTTATCCATAGTAAGGGATTTTTTTAATAGCTTATAACTTTGGATTAATGTGCCTCATCAGCTAAGAACTTAATTTGGCTGAAGTTTTGAAAATGGACTTGAACTTAAAAATTTGTCTGGGTTCTTGGTTTGACCTATTTGAATATCTTCTAGACTACCTTTGAAACACCAGTGGAGTCTAAAACTAAGTTGCTGAATGTGAATTAGTTTAGAGATTTCATTCTGAAGGAATTCCTGTCTTAACTACAGTCTATCTTAAATTGAGGAATATCTTGATATTGGCAAAAGCCTGGCTTCTTTTGAGATGATGATCTTGGTATTTCACCTCAGATTTTGGAAGTCAAGTCAGACAACAGTTTGCATTTTGATCAGCTGTGTCAGGTATAGGTCAAGAATTGGCTTACCTCCATTGACTTTTAGTGTGGTTATCAGCGGTTTGAAAAATTAAAATGCCTAAATAGCTATTAGAATAAATATTTAAATTTTACAAGTGAAGCCCTTAGTCTTTGCCATCAAATCTTTGGCAAAAATATTTGGCTTCTAGCATTATTTCTAGGTATTAGTATTTCTGTTTAAAGGAAAATTCTCTATTTTTTGAATTTGTGTCACTAGCTGAAGCTTTTTCATCTTTCAGTACATCTAAACCATTTACTGTTTGGTCTGTAAGACATTATACTTTTTATAATACAGAAATGTGAACTCTAGGACCTTAAACATAACACCGTTCAGGAAATACCGGAGAATTAAAAAATAGTAACGTATTAATAGTTTGAAAACATGTAATGAAATGGCCAGTGTTAAGAACCAAGAAGTTTGCCATTTCTCCCCAAGACTGTGACTCACATGACATGTGTAATGCATTACATGGTGATGTAGGAAAGGTTCTGGTTCCAAGCAAGCAGCCCTGGCCAGAAGTTGTCTGACCCATGGGTTTTCCTGCTGTGTCTAAGGAGTGCTCAAGAAATAATGCTCCAGGACTGTGCTGTTGAAAATTAGTCCACTGACAGCAGCTGGCTCTTACACCCGTCATCCACAAAAGGAGTAATCTGTGGATAGGAGTGCTCTCTCCTTAGAATTAAATTACATGATCTATGTGACCAGAGAAGTAAAAGTACCATTAAGCAGAAATCTGTGTGGTTGAAAAGCTTTCCCAGCAATGGTTATCTGTGGTCTTCTATACAATGGACAGGAACTCGTTTTGTTGCATTCTATGGGTTCTGTTCTATTCAGATACATTCTTATATATGTATGGTATTGATCATAACTTGGTAAGAGGTGAAGGAACTTGGGAGGACCAGAGATAAACTTAAAGATATAAAGAAGAGTCTAATATCAAGATGAAATTCAGTAAGAGGAAAACATATACTTAAATAATTAAATTCAGTAATAAAGAGCAAGGCTTTGACAATAAACCATTCTGTAAATAAGGAACTAGTTGTTATCACGGGCTATTTGAATAAGCAATACTTGTGATGTTTAAAAAGCACCTCATGCTGTGGAGCAATATTTACATGAGCAAAGGTGATAAATTAATGTGGTTCTTCCTTTAAAGTGCATCGAGAGACTGTTTGAAATGCAGCATCTCTTCTAACTTTTCCAAAACTTAATCTGGTGAAAGAGCTACCCGTTAGCATTTTCTGTCACTGCAGCATTCATATTAATATAAAAGGTATATGCAGAACATCTCTGACAGAAGTTGGCTAGATCCTGTATTCAGAAAAAGAAACAATTCTTGTGGCAGCTGAGATACCAGATTTTGTAAAACCTATTTGCTTTTTTGTGTTGTAAATCCTCTCCCAGATTTTTCTTTGTCAAGCATCACTTTGAATAATTGTTTTTTTTAATCAAAGTGTTAAAGTATTTTTGATTATCATGCATACTAGAAAAATAATTGGCACCATTGGACAGGTTCCTTGTTGTATAATTTAATGCTTTCATTCACCTGTACGTTTTATTTCTGAATTCAAATCAAAATTCTGGGTATTCCTGATGTCAGCCATACCCCATTGCTATTTAAGTAACTCAGAAATACAATTTTGCATGTCACTAGGGTTTGAGCCATATTTCCATATTGGAATTTTATTATTCTGGGTGTACAAAGAACTACTCTTTACAAGAAGTACCTCATGCAAGTGTTGTAATTTATTCTTGTAGCTCCCCAAGAAAGACGAGTTGGCAGAGTTGTAGATCTGTAATGGGGTTTTATTCTATATATATGCATATATATAGTACTTATTATCCCCAAGTACTTTAGAAGAAATACCACTGAAATTATTATTCATCTGATACTTTTTATTTACAGTTTTCTTACGTTTACAGTCTTAAAGGCTTTAAATAGCAGGCTCAGACATTAAATAACAAAGCAAAGGTTTTGATTCCTATTTTTATGTGTTAAATTTGAAGAAAAATACAAAGCACTGTATTGCATAAGGCAGCACAGCAAGTGACAGAACTGTGCCCACAGTTTAAGTTGTAGTTTGGATCATACTTATGGTTGAGATTTACCTTGTGCTTGAACTTAGCAGAAATCAGAAATACCTCATAAATCTGAGTGAAATCAGTGCCTGTGACAAAATCAGTATTTTTCTCAAATTTTAAAATTTTTTTTGTCTTTGATTTCAATTTCAGCTAAAAGATATGTTTCCAGGCTTTCGGTTGGCCCTTCCACCAAAGCGCTGGTTCAAGGACAATTACAATCCTGACTTCTTGGAAGATCGACAGCTGGGGCTGCAGGCATTCCTCCAGAACCTAGTAGCTCACAAAGATATTGCTAACTGGTATGTGATTAAACTTTGCATGTGCATTTGCGGCTTATTTCCTGTCCATAGTCATCTTACAAAACTCCTAGACTCCAGCAGTGTATCTTTGGGCAGTGTGGAGAGGAATCTCAGTAACATTCATGTTGTGCATTTGGTCATTATGTGAATTATTCAGTGTCCTTTTAAATTAGTCCCATCTTAGCATTAAAAAAAAAGTGGAATTGCAGTATTCTGAATTGTACAGGCATAACTAAAAGCTGTAGTATTTAAAATGTTAGAATAATCCCATGTTTACTCCTAAAACATCTCTCTGTTTAATACAGAATTGCTATATTGTTAATTTATACTAGGATTAAGTGTTAAGACTTTCATAATGGAGAGTACCTATACTATTATGCAGTTAGTTCTGAAAATGTCTATTAAATTGCAGGTTTCTAATTGATATGACATGATAGTAATAGGAGTACCTTTATAGATTCCTGTACATAAGTAAATGTAAACCACAAATCAACAAAGTCTTAATAGTTTAAAAAACATTATGTGTTTAAGTAGCAAAGTGCAAAGATTTCTTTCAACAGTATCTTTTTTCGTACAAAGTGGGAGATTCTTCCAAAGCAGGAAAATTAAGAGAATGTAATTCTGACAAATGAAATGTAAAATAATTTTATTAAAGACCAGAAGAGAATTTAAGTAGGCAACTTGCTGGAGGCAAGGCAGTTTTAAAACCTTTTCCAGCACCAGAAATAAAAAAGTTAAGGTTGCTGTACTAGAGATTCTTTGAGGAATGAGTCTGAGGACCTGTCATCATCTGAAACTTCAATCAAAACAAAGAGTAAGAAATTTTCTAAAGCAAACCTAATTCCCTCAAGACTTTTAAAGGAACTAAATTGTACAATTGCCAGGCTGTGGTGTGAGACCATAAAATGCTCATACCTACTTTACTTTTTAGTAGAAGGGCTATTACTACATTTGACATGTTTTTATAGGGCATTCAACTGCTGAGTCTGGAAAATAGGGATTTGTACATCAGTCTGACTTTGGTACTGCTTGTAGTAAAAAAAACCCCAAAGTGGTAAGCAGGTAAATAAAAATGCTATAGTGTCTCCTGTAGAGGGAAATCTAACAAACAAGTAGTTGTGACAGGGCTCGTATAAAATGGTTAAAAAACAAGGGGAAAAGGATTGATGGAAATTTAGGGTAGTACCTGTGGAATGTTAGATCACAGTTGCAGACACTGATGTTCAGAACATCTTGAAATTATCTGGAAAATGGAATGAACAATGAGATCACAAACTATTGTAAAAGGATCCTGAGGCACTGAGTGACTAATGTCTATTTTTGTGTCTTGAAGTACAAAATGTCAGTAAGTACACCCATACAGATTTGCAAACTCAACTGGTTTTTGCAACCTGGAAAATAACTATTGATATTGATACCACTAGTTTTCTGAATCAGTTCAGTACTCAGCAATAGTCAGAAAGTTTCATTCAAATCATTAGAGGAACTTAAAAGGGGAAAAAAAAGTTACTGCTCTGGGAATCTGAATTGTACTTCCACATAGTTCAGTGCTAAAACACAGCTTTCAGTTTCAAGGGAGGTGTCTGTTAGAGGTACAGAGAAAGCAAGCAAGAACAGGTGAAGCTGCAGAAAAACTTCCCTGCAAGAAGAGTTCTCTTTAGTCTGTTGTCTTGGGCAAGGGCTGGCTAAACAGGGCATGTGAAATCATCAAAGGAGAGAGGGAAGGTGAGTAAAGAATGTTAATATTTTGATGATTCATAGTCATGCTGGAGTCTGTCATGCTGAGTGGCAAAGCTTTGTTGTGAGATGTCAGAGACAAAGCTTAAATGATTTCAAAAAGAAATGGGGCTCAACCTGTGAGTTTCTGTGTCAGTGGCTATTAAATATGATTATGTGGGTGAAGTATGCAGCTGAGAAGTTTAAAAACTTCCTAATAATTAAATTACACAATAATAGGTGTGCCAAAAAGAAAAGGAATCAGTCTCTAATAGTCCATAAATGTAACTTCTGCTATGCTGCTGGAGACACACTAGTGAGTGGAATGGAGTTGCTTAAATAGATCTGAAGTCTTTATGCTTCGTATTGTTGCAGCTAGTTCATCATTTCAGCTGGCTTGTTTGTGTCTTAGTGATGGACCATACTGGACAAAATAGTGTTTGTCATAATTTAAGGCAAGGAACTCCCAACTGTAATTTTTGAACTGCAATGGTTGTCAGATACAAAAAGGAATTAAAATAAAGCGTTTGTGGAATCAGTTTGTATTTTGGCTAATGAAGAGATGGTTAACTGAAATGTGTTTTTGAGAACTGTCCATGTAGGGCTCTGCATGAAGACAAAATTTTTTTATAAACTTTATAACATATTGATACGATTCTAATGTTTGGATCTATGGAAGGTCTGAAGTCCTCAAGAAGTGATTAGAATGGGGGAGATTTGATCCATCTAATATTTTTACCCACTTTTCAGAGAATGAATTTACTATTAGTGGGAATTAATACTTGTACACAGGAGTAGTGGTGAGCATTTGACCCTGCTTTCTCCTTTAAAGCTCACCATTTACTTCTCCTGTTTCGCAAATAAGTCAAACTGCTTGGGTCAGACCTAAACCAGAAAAGCCTTTTCTCTTTGTAGGGAAGTCTGTTTTATTTCTCTTTATGCTTTATGTACTGTATTGACAGTGGGAAATTTGCCTTTCAGGGATAGGAAACCACATTTGGTATACCTGTTTCTTATTAAAACTAGATTCACAAAGTATTTTAAAGATAAAATGGAGGATGGTATATGCAGGTATATGCTAAATTTAGTGTTTGTGTTTTACAGACTTGTTGGTGTTTTATAGACTTCTTCTCGTGTTTTGCATTGTATTGAAGATTCAGTGAAAGATCAAATTGAAATCCACCCACAAAGTTAAATGTGTTCAAGAAAATTTCATATAACTCATGAAGTGGGAGAAAGAAGTTTAACCCGCTAAGCAGAAGCATCATCTTTATATAGATGACAGCTTTCTGTAGATGACAGAGCTGTCCTGTCTCCACCCTGTATAAGAAGCTTGGAAGGGAGGAACTCGGTCAGCTTGGAGTCAGGGATCCCATGTGCTGCACTGCCCTTTGCTGCCCTCCCTAATGCTGGCACGGCTCCTTCCTGGACAGGGATCTCAGCCAGCACATGTGTACAGCAAGCTGTGTCTCAGGATAGAAAAGATCCCTGTGGTACTTATAAGGCAGTATCTTCTATTTGTTAAATGAAAGGAAGAGGTGTAACACATGGAGGGGAGAGCAGGTTCAGAGCTGACTCTCAGTGCAAAGGTAGGCTGCAAATAAATGTTCATGCCATCAGGTGCCTATTTTAGGTAAAGAAACAACAAAGGAAATGCTCAGTGTATTTTAGGTAAATACTCTTTAAAGTCTTTTTAAAACTAAAAGTGATAGTATAATGAATGATTAGTGTTCAAAGAAATTTCTTCTCATTTTGCTTGCCAAACCTGAAGCTGGTTGATCGCGATGGTAGCTAGGTGAAAGTTTCCTTTCTTGTGTTTGTACATTGAGAATACCTCAAATGAGAGAATGAGTGGAAGGCAGAAAATTACTGCCTTTTGCCCTCACCTTTCCATGGGACCCAGGTGGGAGGAAGAGACAGGCAATTAAGTTTGGATTCACATTTTTCATTTTTGTGCGTTCATTGCAGTAGGAGATGATCTAAAGATTTACAGTAGTGAGTGTAAGCACAGCCTTGCTCCTAAGTTACTACTTGCTAATTAATTGTGAATACAATGTTCTGATTTGAGGTTATTTGAAGAAGAATGAATACAACCGAGCAGGAAAGTCTCAAAAAGGTGACTGAACGGACATGTTTGGAGATGTTTAGGAGTTCTGTGAAAAGTAATCTAAATTTGGAAGGTTGAATGAGACAGGCTTGAAATATCCTGTAGTAAACCACAGGATTACACCTAGTTCCTTCTTCTGGCCTTTGCAAAACAACACACAGAGATGTTACACAATTCTAAGTGGAATGCATTAGTTTGAAATGTGTGTTTAGAGATGGCTATTTAGTAGATCCTTGGCATATTAATTTTGTCTTCTGTTATTTTATAACTTATTATTTATATTAAAAATATATACTGTATACATAAAAATTATGTATATATGTCAGTGGATTATGAACTTGGCAAAATGGAGACAGATGAAAATGTTTCAGTACTCATGCTTAAATCCCCTGATACCTCCTGAGGGGATCTGCATATGGATTTTTAACAGCATACTTTTTCATCCATCCTATAATACTTCTTTTTCTCCAGGAGAAGTTTTCAGACCTCTTCAATTCCAAAATTATAAACTTGTCAGTTGTCATGTAGCAACAAATTTTATGAAAATTTTTAAAATCATGAAAAATCATGTTCTAAAATTTCTTACTCATCTTCCTAAGTTACATTTTAAGTACTGTCCCTGGTCAACACATGAAACTGAGACTTAATAGTTTGTTAACATTGTTTTGAATACTTGGGAGTAAATTTGAGGATGTAAATTTTTGTCATTTAAAGAAATACCTCCATTTTGTGATCATTTTTAAGTGTTGTTGCTGGTTTTATACTTCAAGTAATTGACTCTCTTTTATTCGGTAAAGCCTTGCAGTGAGAGAATTTCTTTGTCTGGATGATCCTCCGGGTCCTTTTGACAGTCTAGAAGAGAGCAGGGTAAGTGCTAAGTAGTAGGATAGAAACAGAATGCAAAAGGCAGGTGTTGTTAGAATATTGTAAGATCTGTGTAATGATATGGAATGAAACACTTCTGTTTCTGTTCTTTCACAAAAATCACAAAAGGATTTGTTTCTAGAATGGGCATAGTCTGATAATTGGTGCACACTGATTCATCTTTGACTGCTGCACTTCATCCCTGTCTCAAAATGTATCTTCTTTTTTGCCTTTTATGAGCCATGGATGAAGTTTGTTTTTTAAAGCAACTACTTATATAAGGCAACTACTTAATATAAGGAGAGATTTTATAAGTTTACAATCAGCATATTGTTACAATGCTTATACCTTAGACTTCCGGTCTTGCAGGGAAATGTTTCTTGCTATAAAATCACAGAATCATAGGATGATAGAATGGTTTGGGTTGGAAGGAACCTTAAAGGTCATTTACTTCCAACACCCATGTCATGGGAAGGGATGCCTTCTCATGTAATGAATGTACTTAAAGGATTAATTCTCACCACCAAAAATAGTGTTCTTGCAGAAAACTAAGTAGTGTTGTAAACCAGCGTCCTTTCAACATGCATATGAGTACACTGAACAAATAATACTGTGTGCTGCAGCCTACTTTATTAGAAGTAAGTTTCATTGTCATGCAGAGCTGTATCAGGGCTGTCTAGAGCAGATAATCTTAGTTTTCTTGCTTTATAGAAAAACTTTGGTTTAGAATTGTGCATACATTGTTATGCTTGCAGAAATTCTGAATGTTAAATGATGCTCCTTCAACTAAATTTATATTTACCAGTTTATTTTGCATGTATGTAGGAGTGCCTTGGCTCTTGTGTGCGTGTGAAAGATTTGGTATGTTTTTTGTGTCACCAGCTCATATTTGATTTCTGTACAATTGCTTTGCATCATTGCTATTTAAGCTGATCAAAATTTTTAAAAATTACTGTAATTATTTGTTCAGATAATTAAAAAAATTTAAGTGCCTTCTTCATTGAAATTTCAGTCATGCATACTGTGGTGAAATCTGTGTTATTCTTCCACTGGAATTTAATCAAACCATTAAAATAGCTGTGCTGTTGGGGTTTTAGCTATTGCCCATTTCTGTAAAGTTGTTGAGACAGCTGTTGTAAAATTCTCCAAGAGATACCCCACCTTATTATAGAGTGATTGAGATTGGAAAGGACTTCCTTGAGATCACCTATTCCAACCCTCCTGGCTCAAGTGAGGTCAGCTACTGCAGGTTGCTCAGGACCATGTCCAGTCAGCTTTTTAATGTTCTACAGAGGAGACTTCACAGCCTCTCTCTCCAGCCTGCTCCAGTGGCTGGCCACCAGCACAGTGAAAAGGTGCAACCTCTCAGGTCCCATGGACATTAGTACGTCCAATTTGTTTAAGTGTTCCCTGACCTGGTCTTCCCCTACTGCAGGTAAGTTTTGTCTTGCCCTTCATTCTGGATGCAGGGAAGGAATTACTCAAGGCTGATCTTTCCAATCAAGACAACAAGTCCAAGGTTTTGCATCTTCCTTCCTTGATTCTGTACTTGTTTCTTTTCACATGCCTTGCTAGATTCAACTCCAGGTTGTCCTTCACTTCCATAATCCTGTCCCTGTAAGATTAGACAGCAGCCTTATGTTTCTCCTGTGTCACCTCTCCATGCTTTCACCCCTAGTAGAATTTTGTTTTATGTCTGAGCTCAGGAGATCCTCGCTCATCCACACAGGCCTCCTGCAACCTTTGCTTGACTTTCTGCTTGTTGAGCTGTACTTACTGACCCTGCAGGTGATCCTTAAATACCGAATAGCTCTCCTAGACGGCTCTTTCCTCCAAGGTGGTTTCCCATGGATTCTTTCTTCCAAGCAGGTTTTAGAAGAGATTGAATCTGCTCAACCTGAAATCTATGGTTGTGGTCATGGTTTTTGTCTTGATTCTGATTGCTAGGAGCCTAAAGTTCTACATGCTAAAAGCATCCATATCCATCCCTTGCTGTTTGTTGCTTTTTTTTTTTTCTTTCCCTGAACTGCCTTGTACAGGAAAAGCACCGAGGTTCATGTACTTACTCCTGGAGTTCATTTTTAAACTTATCTGAAAACTTACTCTGTTTTGCCTTTCTATTACCATCCAAAGCATTGCAGAAAAAAATCTTCTGTTTTCCTGATAATGCAAAATACGGATATCTTCTATTTGGTTTATGTCTATTCTGATATTCCAAGGACTTGCCAAAACACATTTATCTTTTTTGGGGGAGGGATACAAGTACCTGCTCCATTAGAAGCTGATTAGGCCTAGAAATCTAATCACAGAAAAGTAGGCAAAATATTCACTAAATCTTTTTTTTGGTCATACTGGTAGTTGTTTCCACAGATCTTTTCCCTGCCATCTCTGTTTCATATCCACTAAAGAAGGAAGCAAAGCTGTCTCCCGGCTGTCCTTTCAGAATTACAGGGAAAATTATTCCGGCCTGGGTATTAAAATTGTTCCAGACTCCAGGTGTCCAGTTGTCTAAAGAGCAAGATAGCTCATTACACACTGTTCCCTTTCTCACCTTTGGTTCACTTTTCTGCTTCAGAATATATTTTTTTCTCCTTACCTTTTTACAACTTCTGTATTCCTAGTGCTTTTTGCCTACATTCTTGGACTTGTTTGTCAAGCTAAGAGACTAAACATTTTAGAAGCTTCGTAGCTAGGGATCAGTGTGCCCCAGACCCCAAGGTCCTCTCCAGAACACATACAGGCTCAGCAAGGTGCATCTCGATGCATATGACCTGGACGTGTGCAGCTAAAGATCCTTAAAATAAATACCAAGGTAAAATCCCTTTTCCCCTTCTAACCATGTATGACTCTTGATTTTAAGACCAGGAAAAGGCATCAGTTGGAACCCTGGGTTTAGAGAATTTAGGTTTCTGGGATATGTGTAACAATATGGAGGATTTTGGGTGTGGATTAGCTCTTCTTTTCTCCTTCTTCACAAATCTGGGTGTTCTGGTATTGGGTCATCAAAAAACCCGCAGTGCACATCATGAATAGTTATTGGATTATAAGTAAAAACAAATTAATTGGCATTCCATAATTGGGTGATTTGGACCTTAAAAGACCTTGGAAGTTAGAACTCGGGGCCATTTTCCACCTTGTTAACTAAGAGGCACATCCCGTGCAGCTGTGCTATAGATCAGAAAATAATAAACATCTAAGTGCAAAGATAAACTCCCTGTCTCCTGCATTTTAATTCGAACTCTGAGTAAAAGAACTCACAAAACAGAGGCAAAGAAGAAAAGAAACGAGAACAGAGAAAATTAATACAGATTTAAATAATAAACTTAATTACATTCTTAAGGAAATAATGTCCAATTCTCAGTTACGGTACCAGCAACCTTAAATATTTTTACAAAGAGCAGTAAAATTTACTTAATTGGCTTGGCTGACATGGGATGACTGCTTAACCAGAGTGATAGCTAAAGCAATCACTACAAATGCTGTGTGAAGAACGAATTGCATGACCCGTGCTCTTGGCTCTAGTAGACATGAATAAAGCTATGGCTTAACTCATGACTGGTCTTCAAGTGCCTGTCAACACAGATAAATTTGCTATCTGTGTCAATAAAATAAATTAAAATTCCATGGAAAAAAATAGGATTATTGAATTGAAAATTCCTCATTTGTTTGTTTTGTATAATTACAGGAAAACTTAACATTTTGAAGATCGTGAATCTGCTTCAGTTAAAGCAAAGGATATTCTTAAAGTTCATAGCCTGTTTTAAAACTTCAGGAAAACAGTGTCTTAACAACATTGTTCTTAACCAAGCTTGTATAAAATGTTTATATTCAGCAGACTCTGAATTAGTGTTTAGTTGTAGGTAATATTAAGCCAAGAAAGCCTCCCTCATGGGGCTCTTATTTATAGAGAACATGTAAATTATTAAATCAGAATTGCACATTACTGTTGGAAGACTTGTGCTTTCCAGTAATAGATGAGCAGGCTCTGTGCCAATGCCTCTGTCACTTCCTGCATTCAGTTGCAGGATGTTGCATTAGACACAGGCTCTTCACATTAGGTTTTGAGATTGCTCACTGTCAGATCCATCAGGGGGTGTGATACATGCATGTCATGCTCAGCAGAGGAGCACAGCATATTTGTTATGGCTGAGTAGTTAGTGTTCACAGCATCCCATTAAACTTCTTCAAAATGCTTTTGAACTGGTCCTCTGATTGTCATGATTTCGTATTTATAGCAGGTGTTTGGTACAGAACTGTACAGCTTTGTCTTTATCCTGAGTAAGGAAAGAACATGTACTTAATCCAAATATTCCTTGCATCATGGGAATATATAGGTATTTTGAAACTGACTTTCAAGTCATGTGGAAACAAAACTTTAAGACGAGAAAAGGGAGCAGGGAGTTCAGTTTATGATCGATATAGGCAAAAAGGTTCAAAATCAGGGACTACTTTTCTAAAGTCTCTCTTGTTGTGAGACAAAAACGATGTGATTAAAGTATTTGCATTGCAGTTCAGCATAAATTCATCATTCAAAGCAAAGCAGCATTATTTTATTAAGATAAGAATCTAGTTTAAAATTTGCGTAGCTTTTTATAGTAATCAATCTGAAGAAAAGCAGCTATAACACTGTTACAGGTTGATATTTCTAAGAGAAAAATCAATAAAGGTAGTCCACTGAAGTTAAATTCAAGATGCTCTTAAATTTGTCTTTCAGGCTTTCTGTGAAACTCTGGAGGAAACAAATTATCGCTTACAGAAAGAACTGCTTGAAAAACAAAGGGAGGTTGAATCACTGAAGAAATTATTAACTGAAAAGCAACTTCATATTGATGCTGTTGAAAGAAGAATTAGGTATGTAGAAATTTTAAGGGTTTCAGTTTATCTCCATTAAAGCATTTTCTCTGTCTAGTCACAAGCACCAGCTTTAGCTGTATCTTGGAAACCATTTTCCCTACATAACCACATACAAAGCAATATTTTCAGTAAGCTCTATCTCATATGCTGGCTAAAAGCTATTCAGTAAAAATGACTGAGAAACTTGTCCTAACTTTTCCCTCTAAAGTAACTGTGATTGTTTCCTAATCCTTTAAGTCCTGTAAAGATAGAGCAAGATTCTGTTCTGCTTTTGAAATATGGAAAATGTGAAATGCGCTGCTAGAGATGAGTGGAAAAATTGCTTTTAGTTATAAAATTCTGTCTGTACTCAAAGCTTTGACAGAGCATAGGGATCAAGCAGGTATGTGTCTGTAATAATGTCTTTACCTTTATTCTGAATTGCTTGGAATGAGATGCTGCAGGTACAATTTAAATAGCATGAGAGACCGTCCACTTAAACCCAAGGGAAAAATGGTGCCTGTCTACTAGATTTTGTAGCAGAAGCTGAGGAATTGATGTTGTGCTATCCAGTGTCTCATTAGAGCTGCTGAGTCAGTATTGCAGCATTTCCTTAGCAAAAGAGTAAATTCCTATGGTCCCATTAGAACTTCACAGAATTACAGAACTATTTAGGAACCTTGAAGATCATACACCTTCTGCTGGACCAGGTAGCTCAAGGCCCCATCCAACCTGGTCTTGAACACTTCCAGGGATGGGGCATCCACAACTTCTCCAGGCAACCTGTTCCAGTGTCTCCCACCCTCACAGTAAAGAATTTCTTCCTAATAGGAGATCAGCTGAAAAAACATCCCCTCTGTGTGTGTCGGACCAGGGGCAGTGAAGAAATTAAAAAAAGAAAATTAAAATAAATTCTATTTTAATACCGCATAGGGTTGCTGAGTCCAGCATATCCAGGTTGACTAACAAATCACACCTTACAATGTTCTAGTGAGCTACCTTTGGAAAAGGATTTAAATGGAATTATTGTGGCTGTCTGAAAATTCTTATCAGAATACCATATTCAGTTTGTTGCTTACTCCTGAAGGCAAATAATTACATTTGGAAGATGCTTGCCCTGTTTGATGAGAAAGTTATTACATGCTGCTGGCTTAAACAGTGCAATAGTTGGGAAAAGTTAAATAACTTGAATTTGGCTAAAACATCATGATAGGAAATTCTGTGTGACTGAAAATAAAAAGGCAGGAATAGCAAAAAGTGATTTTATTTTTTAGTGTGTTCCCTAAGGATAGGTGATGTTTTTTAAATACACAAACACACTGCTAGGTTCCCAGACATATAAAATTATTAAAAGTCAGCCAAGTAGTTTTGATGGAAAATAACTTCTGTGACTTCTAGCTGTAAAAATTACCAAGTAAACTTATGATCTTGTTTGAGAACTTCAGCTTGTCTGATAGGAAATTAACCCAAAAGAAATGTGTCTGTCTTTGGCCTTGTTGAAGTAGAATTTTTATTTGATGGCCCAACAAGAATTAAGCATCTTATACCCACACACTCCAAAGGCCAGGTACCTGCAGTGGATGTGAGGTAGGAGGGGACGGTTGGACGAGTCCTGAGACTTGTAGGCCTTTACGTATTGCTGGATTTGGCTCAAACATAGGCCGGTAGTCACATTACAGAATACTGCTAAGGCTTTACCTAAAATGCAGGCATTAAAATAAAACAATAAAAACAGTAGTTAGAGCAATTTTAAAAGGGGAAGAAATACAGTAGTATCACTTCAAACACAAAATGGATCACAAGCTCTTGTTTCCAGTTCAAGTCCCAGCTTTCAGTGCTAAATTGATGTATGTTTTCCACATAGAGAAATGGTTTGGAAAAAAGGATTTCTTTGCTCTTTCTTCATGACCGTATTCCCATTTGTAGCCAAGCTAGCTGGACCATTATCTTGTGTTGCCATTAAGAAAAAAATTATCTTTATCACTAATGAGAAAATGCAATGCGCTGAAACTTAGTTTGTGGTTTTGTAAAGTTACAGAGAAACTTGAGAAACTATTGGAGAAATCTTTTTATCATCCTGTCTGTCTTCCTTCTGACTGTGTTTTGGTTATAATCCTTCTGCCATTTAGGCAAGAAATGTGTGGCTTAGTCTGATTGTAATTTTTTGCCTGAAGTCAAACACACTCCTCTGAGACTTGAATTTTGTGAAGGTACTAAATTGTCATGCAACCAGAGAATGATAAAATGGCCTGGGTTGGAAGGGACCTGAAAGATGATCTAATTCCAAACCTCTTGCCATGAACAAGGACACCTTCCACTAGACCAGGTTGCTCAGAGCTCCATTCAACCTGCTGGCCTTGAGCACTACGAGGGATGGGGCATCCACAACTTCTCTGGGCAGCCTGTTCTAGTGCCTCAGCACTGTCAAAATAAAGATTTTTTTTTTTTCCCCTAATATTCTATCTAAACTTACCCTCTTTCAGTCTGAAGCCATTCCTGGTTGGGGGAACAGTCCTGTCACTACAGGCTCTTGTAAAAAATCTCTCTGCATCTTTCTTTTAGGTTCCCTTCAGGTGTACTGGAAGGCTGCAATAAGGTCACCCCAAAGCCTTCTGTTTTCCAGGCTGAACAATCCCAATTCTCCAAGCCTTTCCTCATAGGAGAGGTGCTCCATCCCTACAATCATCTTGGTGGCCCAGAGATTGAGAGGACTGAATTTAGTTGAGGAATAAGCAGCTGGGGCAAATAAACTGTTTAAATAGCTGCCCAGTACAAGCCCTGCCATCTCTGTACTAATAAAAGAAATGGGGCATGCAGGAGTGAGACTGAAAGGTGACTTTCAGTCCTTTTGCAGAAATTGCCAAGGTTAAAATGAAATAAACAGTTCTTCAGTGACAAATGTTTGCTGTATGGATTGGTGGTACTCTGTTCTTATCTGTTGTAGGGATTTATCTTTAGGAAAAATGACTCGTCAAATGTCAGGAGAAGAAAGTGAGTGCAGTGGTGAGGTGGAGTCTTCTGCAGTAGAAGCAGACCAGGGTACCCTGGGTGAGGACAGCTGGTAAATACTATTATTCTACTTGTATTTTAGTTCTTCTTAAAGTATGTTTTTTGAAATGTTTGGTCTTGCATTAATTCCGCACAGCTGAGAAATTCAGCATTGTGTACTGCACCTCTCTGCTGCATAAAGGCCCTCAGGATAGATAATTTTAGATCTGGAATAAGCAATAAGTTTAAAAAGCTTTGTAAATGTTTTGTGGATTGTTTGCATAAAATAGCTATAGAAAATCATACCAGTTTCCACTTACTGATCTTGTCGTTGCAGCTCAGACAAAGAGAACCATGAGCCATGCTGGAGTGGCTCTTTGGCTGAAAATTCTGTCCCAGAAATTGAAGTTGCTGAAGTAGCCTATACCGCAGATGAGGAATAGCTGAGCAGCAGCTGTTACCTGGGAAAGGTTCATGTTTGGGATGTATCCGTGGGTAAGAGCATAGAGTAGCTGTGAAGAATTTACAGCAAAGAGCAAGAATGCACATATTGAATGTTTACATAAATCCTTACAAATTATTAATGTAAGAAATATACCCAATGCTGCTTTGATTTCAATTTTTATCTAGCCTTTATATATTTAATATATTGAAGTCTAATAAGGGCTAAAATCAGCTAAAGTTTAGATAGTGTGCATACACAATTTGGCTGACTTTCCTAGCAGAATGACAAAAGTTTCACATCAAATTATGGAACACATCTAATTCATATGTCATATATTGCCATTGTTGTGACACAGTCGATGTGTTCATCTGTTTGGTATTTGTGTTTTCATATTCTTATAGCCATAAAATAATGCTTGCTGAAATAGAAATGGACTTGTCTGTGTTTAGGAATGGAGAACGTGTTGGTTTTAAATTCTAAAGCTGAAGAAAGTTTCTCTGGAAATTTTAACGCAATGCAATAGGAAAACTTCCAGTACCAAGAGAAAAGTACTTACAAAATGGGATCATAGTTGGACATTGTAAAATGGTCATTTTTGCTGAAAGAACTAATCTGAGACCCCCAAAACACTGTGTATCTTCATCCCAAGATAGCATGCTGTAATACTTTTTGTTCAGTAATGCTGCTTTGAAAATCTGGGATACCTTTGTTATATGCCCATGTAACAATAAAATCTGTAAGTTTGCCTTTTACTCAGAACACTACCTCTTACCACCTTGCTAATGCATTCATGTTTGTTTAAAAATATCCAGATTATATGGAGGCTGTTGAAAGACTTGTAAAGAAGCCATATTTTTTCCTGCACAGTTCATAACTAGATTGAATCTAGTTGCAGTGTATTTTTGTTTCAATATATTGTACACATGGGGATGTTGGTACCTATGTTGTATAGCCTATTTTTCAAAATGTATTAAAACAGGAGATGCACTTTATAATTAAGACTCCATTGTGCCAAGTTCAGTTGGCTAATTGGTTGAGAAATGGGAGTTGCAGGGAGAGGATTGTGTAGTGCCTTTTTGTATTTTACTTGTTCATTACTGCAGAATTTTGTTACAGTGCTCTGGCTCAGTTCTGTGGAATCTTTGATACAGCATGTTTCTGTTCTTCACTTATTTACTGAAAGTGCCTTCTTTTATTATGCTTTTCCAATTGGAAGAATGCTGGTTTGTTTTAATTTTTTTTTTTTTTGCCCTATACCACCCACATCGTTGTTTAATGTTGTCAAGATGCAGTGTCTTTGTGCTGGAGTTTTCAAAGGGAGCTTTGTACTTCAGGGTGTGCATAAAATGACCTTTATGCAGAACTGTATAAACCTTCCTGGTGAAATAAAACTATGGACAAAACACCTGTCTTCTTTTTTGCATTGTAGAAAAAAACATTTAATGTCTTGTCTAGTAGAAGGATAAAATACTGCTAGAATGAACCATTTCTTACCTCAGAGATTTACTCAGCCTTTGGTCTGAGTCCTATTTGTACCAAAAATTGTCTGCATGAAAATGAATGAGAATGCTGTGACACCAGAAACCTTATTGTACTTTTGTTGAAGGTGAAAGTAAAAAAATGAACTGATTTTTTTTTTTTTTTTTTAAATATCCTACGTAAGTCCTCATAGATGCTGGGTGAACTCAATAAAGTTTTGGCACGTTATTGAAAATACATGAAATCTTGTGTCAGATGTCACTTGCATATTTGAAAAGCTCAAACTTTGTCTATTATATTGTTAAGTTTACAACTATAAACATTTTAAAAATATTGAGAAGGTGCTTGGGTCATACATGCCAGGGATTTCCAAAGTACAGCAGGTAAATCTGCAAATCTAGACACTACAGAAAGCATTAATATAATTTACAGTTTAGTCATGGGAGGGCAAAGGAATTAAAACTTCAAGATTTAAAAGGTATTTTGCTAACCCAAAGTATTCAGTATCATATGAATAGACATTTTTGTTTAGGGAGACTTTGTTTTTAACTAACTGAGCTGGTAAAAGTGAATTTGTTCAGCAGCAGTGTGGTATCACTTCAGCTATGTAACTGGTTAATGAATGGTTATCTCCCCTAAAGGACATGCAGAATTTGAGGTGGACAGCCCATCGTGGCCTTGAACATCGATCAAGGTATTCCAAGTCAATCCCATACTGAATTTTTTTCTGGTGCACTTGCATGCATTCTGGCACTATTTTCCTTGTATTTCCTTCTTTTTTCACTCACTGCTGCACTTCTAGTACAGAAGAAGCCAAGTTTCCAGTATTTAATTTTTAAGAATTGACAGTGAGTGGAGTTCTGTGCCCTGCCAAAAGTGCAGAGGAATATTCAAGCTGGAATTGTAGCAGAGTGAGCTAGTTACAAGAATTGCAACCTGTAACACGTTGTTCTGTTCTGTTGTAGGTGATTGTCTTAATAGTTCAGCCACTGATTTATAACAGGGCTTTCCACTTAGATTTTAGTACATAGTGATAGTTTAATCTTACTGGGGGTTTGCTTGTCTTTAATACTACATCTTTTAATCCTGCAGGATTTTTTATCCTCCAGAACACTTCCAGTCTGCCCACGCCACTTCTCTGCTTTTGATTTGTGTACTGTTAAATCAGTGAAAATGCTGACTAGTATTGAATCAAGAATGAGTCCCTGTAAACTCCCACTCCATACCCTTCCCACTGGGACAACCATTAGTTGGGTGTAGAACACACAACATGAGCTGTGAGTACAAAAGTCTCAATTGAACCGGCTCAAGGAGGGGAGGAAATGAATTCTCCAAACTGCACCTGACCGTGGTAGGAGAGAGTAGCCTCCATGGTGCACTTCCCAGTGGGCTGTTGTGCTCTGCTCTTCGTGTTAAGCATCTTTGTTGTCAGGGGAAGGGGTTGGGGTCTTACAGCTGAAGTGAAAAAGGACCAGGAAAACTCCTGTTCTAGATGGTATGTCTGCCCCAGATTGTTTTTACTCTCTGCATCTCATTAGAACACTAAGTAATTTGATTTTTTTTCTGTACAGTTTCTATTCCTTTTTTGAAGTGTGGCTACGAAGGAGCAGCAATTCTACTAGAAAAAATTTCATTTTCAGTAGAGCATTCTATAGGAAATTTCATGTGGTTTGTTGGAGGAGTTTTTCCTCTGTCTATGGCAGGCTCTGATACATATTGGGGGACAGGGGTGGAGTTCAAAAAAGTTACATTCTGAAGTTGCTGCTGCAGTCAGTTTTTTTAGAAATGTCAGATAACACAAATAGATAGACCATGGTCACAAATCACCAAGGAAGGGAAGAATCCTATAGGAAATACTCTATGGAATGCCAGGTCTTAGGGGTCTTTCTTCCTATTATTTCTTTCTGTATTTCAATTAAGTCTTTGTGTGAGAGATCAGAACATTCCAATTACTAGACAAGTCCAACACTCCAAACTAGATACATATTTTTCCTATAAAATACAGGACTTGCTTTAGGGGAGGCTTGGGTAACTGGACTGTATCCTCACATCCATGTTTGAACCTGATAATGAATCTAAGAACTGAGAATGCAGCCATCTCCAAAAGATGTCTCTTCTAAGAGTTTATACTCTGGCTGAGCAGTCAATGTACTGACCAATGGAGTTGGTTGTTCTACATTTTTATGATCTTCAACACATTGTTAGTGCATAGGATCTTAACCTCCTAGAGCAAAGATGAGAGAAAAGGTAGAAGGGAAAGAGGGGATTGCCTTGTCCTTAGTTTACACTTGAGCATTTTTCCCCTTTGAAAATAAAAATTTGTTCACTCATTTGTTGACCAGAACTGCTTCTCCCCCACTAAATGTTAGTTTCTGTGTTGTGAGTGGTTCAGGTTTTGTGTTAATTGTAATCCATTCAGGAACACCTTCTCCACCTTCAACCATAGCACTGGCATTTCTTTGCCAGCCTCACTGAGCTACCTTTATCCCAGTCTTGTTTCAAAGGACAACCTTTTGTGTTCTGTCCTCCTCAGGCTGTGCATTGCAAAGAAAACACAGAGCCCAGGGCTTTTGTTCAGATCTGCCAAGATGTTACTTACCTTTTGTTTCTGATGCAACTATGCGGATTCAGAAGAGTGGAAAAATAGGGAAAATGCAGTCCTTTATGCTAAACAATCAAAGATTAATGTATCTTTTTGTTGTAATAGATAATAAATGAAAAACTTATGCCATGCTCAGAGTAATAGTGACTGTTGGTCAGTTTACAGATTATTCTCCAGCTGGATAGCCTGAGTGTTACACTGGAATACAAAATGTTTCTCTTGCGGTTTCTCCTTAGGTTGATGAGTTCAGAACCATTCTGGTGGTTGTTCTAGAGTCAGGAAAAGGCTGTCATGAGACCTATCTGAGCATAACCCCATGTCATATACAAAGCATCTTTTTTCTTCTGGTGGGGATATTTAAAAGCCCCAAACCGCAGGTTTATCCAGCATCATCAAAATAAAGTGATACTAGGATTGAGGAATCCTGTTTTACAAGGGTCAGGCAGAGTTAACACTGATGCTGCCCAGAGCACAGGATGTGCACAAGCAGGATGTTTCCAAGACAAGCATTTTTCACTGTCGTGTAACAGGAAGGCTGAAGGAGCTCTGTAATTGGCTGAGTTCTCAAATGTAATTCTGCTTAGCTGGGTAAGTCAGAAAGCCTGATGTGTAGGCTATTCTTACTTAAGAGAATGAGAATTTTTTTACATGAAGTCTGTCTGCAACAGAACAGCACCTGACACAGAAATTAAAATTCAGGAAAGCTAGTGATGTTCTAACAACTGGTGAGGCTTTGCTTTGTCCTTTTATACCTTCAACCTCTACCCAACATTGAGAAAAGTAGTCTTCAATGCATTTCTCTTGTGTATGACCCAGATCCTCACTGTTTTCCTGCCCCTGTTTGTATGACTTGGGCCTTTTCTGTCTCATTAAGGATATCAGAGCATCCAGCCCAGGCTAGAATTCTGGTATGGCTTGCAAAGACTGCAAACTGCAAAGCAGGGCAGCCTGGCTCTGGGGAAAGAGGAGGCATGGATGTGGGAGTGCTGAACTTGCATTATTAATTTCAGTCCTCAGAAGTCACTGCTAGCCAGAGCTGAACCCTTTGGCTTTGGGAGACAGGGACATCTGTCAGAGAAGAGATCACTCCCCACAGTGCAGAAACCCTCAGCATGGGTCTGCCTTCTAGCAGAGGCTGGGGCTCATCTGATTAAAGCACGGGCCTAATAAATGGGATTCTGGGATCAGCTCTTAGCAGTGGCCAAGTGTCACCTGTTTCAAGGGAAGTTCTCAGGTTCTGTACCTTAAGCCTTTGCTAAGCCTTCAAAAGCAGTGCTCCAACCTATGTTTTCCTGGTTTTCAGCACGATCTTCATGGAGACCTTTCCCCTTTTTAGCCCTTTTAAGCTCTTCATGGAGACCCTAAAGGCTTGCTGATTCATACTCGGGACTTCTTTGACTTGAGGATCACCAGAGTGCTCTCCAAATAAAGTTTGTCCCCACTTTGTATCTGAGAGACAGGTATTGTATTTCCCTCTGCTGTGCAAATAAGGAACCTGAGGAAGAAAGCAATTACATGATTCACCCTAATTGCGCAGTAAGTTGGTGCAGTCCTAGTGTTACTGCTGATCCCTGTGACTTGTCAGCAGGTTAAAATTAGATGATTTGCTGATCCAGTGAGACTTTTGCCTGTACAATACAGGAACTCTGTCTTGGGATATCTCAACTGGATTTCAAGTAGGTTTATATATCCTTGCTTATAAATTATTCGCTGCTTCTGGATTTATAATATTCCTTTCAAATTGAACACACAAGGATGCTTGCATGTGGTGGAGAAACAAGCCTCTGTCTTTTCAATCCCATGTGGATTAATGCTTTTCATCTAGAAGAAACCACAGCTGCCAGAGCTGTGAGGATGACTATGAAATGCTGCTTGGTCGGTTGTTTGGCAGTTAATGTGGGTTTGTCAGGCATTGCTCATCTGGCAAGCACCTACTGGGAGAATGCTGCACACTGAGCTTTCAAAATCTCATTATTGCTTTGCATGTCTGAAAGATAGATAGATAGATAAATAGATAGATAGATAGATGGATGGAGCTTAGGAAGCAATTGACATGTGGCAAACTACAGGATCTCTCCTCCCGAATTTCCTGTGGCTCTTTTCTAGGCATTTCTGGTAACCAGGTTATGGGGTGGAGTGTTTGTGGTGTGATGGGGTCTCCATTTCCCCCTCATTCTGCAGGATAAATCCACCTGTTACAGGGATGAGCAGAGGCAACAGGCAAGAGCTCTACCTGATTAGGGGAGCTGCTTTGTACATTTAGAAAAAGTCTTGCCCTGAGAAGTTTATTTTTTTGTGTGTGGATGTGCAGGATCAATTTAGAAATCTTGCAGCGTAGCTTGTAGGATAATTGTAAACCTAACAAAAACACCAGGAGCTTCCTCTTAGATTTGAATTTGGCAAGGGCATAATAACTTGCATTGGAAAAAGAAGATGAGAAAACTGTCTCACTCTATGTAATCTTTTACAAAAAAATGAGTAAGAGTCAGTGAGATATTTGTGTGCCTATAGAGACATTGCTCCTGCTTAGGTGTACAAAAGCAGCCCAAAAAATGAGTTTCTTGTAAAGATAACTAAGTCAGATCTGACTTAGTTGTTCCTACCTAAACAGGCAGTTAAAAAATGTTAAGAATGCAGCAAAATTAATGTGCAAAGTAATATATTAAGAAAGAGCATTAAACAATCAAAAATTCAGCTCAGCTTTGCTGTTAACATGAGGAACAGAACATGTGCAAATAATTACTTTTATCTATTTTTGCTGTCGGCATGCTGTAGTTCACTACTGGCATCCCCTGTGAGACAAGGTTCAGATCTGAATCTAGAAAACCAAGCAAAGATCAACATCTTTCACTTTTCAAATGACGTGACACCAGACTCATGATTATCCAAAGGTTACAGGATAAGATTTCTTCTCTCAACAAAGAGGCTTCTATGTTCTGCTCTGGTGAAGCAGCTGTTGACTCAGATTTCACTTTATTCAGACACAATATGTGCTCTAGACAGATTCTCAGGCTACATAAATTAATGTCTCAACTAGTTATCATTTTCCCCCATCATTTTTTTTTCTCCTATTGTCTTTATAAAATAAAATCCTTTGTGTTCAACCACAAGTGTCTGCTACAATACAGATACTATTTGTTCTCAGGTTAGTGCCGTTACAAACCTTTTCCAGAACTTGGTTCACAGAGGGGGATTTATTTTCCCTAGCTCAGTAAACTGAATTGACTAAAATATTTTGCTGACAGCTTGAAAAGCATTGGGAGCTGAAGGTTTTAACCTGAAAAGTGCAAGGTAGTGTCTCCAACCTACGTTTATCTATAAACTTCTGCATTACAGCCATAAGAAGGTGTCAGTTCAGATGAACTTCCTGTGCCAAATAAACCCACTCCTTGGTAAACTTGCCTTTTAAGATCCAAATCCTCAATAAATCAAAGTGATTAATTTTACACATGACATCAGCAGGCTCAAAACCAGCAGCTGCAATACCTCCCTAAAGGCATATCCCATATGCTCCCACCTAACCCAAAGTAGTGCTGACATCACCTCACAATGACAGACATGCTTTGAACCCTCACAGGGTCTGGGACAGACTTGACCGAGAAATCCCTCTCGCAGTTCAGTGTCCTCAGTGTGTTCCAATGACATCCAGCTTGCAGCTGGTCACTGCAAGGCACAAATCACTGAACCAGTATTAAATATCTTGAAAATGAGTACTTTTAACTGAAAGCTTTGAGATTGGTCTTAGCTCTTTGCCCTGGCCTGAGTGTGTAGAGAGGGGGCTGGTGAAGTGCTGCATGAAGATCTGCTTCTGAGCTCCTCCATCAGTCCAGAGCAGGGAACAAAGCTGGGTGCCAAGGCAGCCAGAGGAGAAGGGAAGAAAAGAGACAGAAGCCAGAGAAGCAGCTGAGAAGGTGGGTTAGTATTTAAAAGAGCATTTTAGCTCTGACCAAGTGGAGATTTGTGGGAGGAGTGGGAAGAGTGGGAGGGTTTCCCCCCTGGTTTCTGAGCAGCAGTTCAAGGCAGGCCTTTTCCTCCAGCATGAGCAGGAAGACTGAAATAGGTCCTGTGAGAAAGCTGAAGCCTTTCCAGCCTGCTGGAGTTTCTTGCTGTATGCTGAACCCAGAGCTCCTCCTGGAGGTCTGCAGAGCCCCAGCCCTGCTGCTGATGGAGCTCACCACTGCTGCTGGGCAGCAAAGCAGCCGCACCAGGCACTCCAACACCCCGTATACACATAGGTTACGTACAACAGGTAGGTATAGGGTAACACAACAACCCTGCACATGCTTATACATCTGCAGTCCCAGCTGAGTAAAAAGTAAAGCTAAGATATCTGGATATGTTTATAAATTAAATGTATCTGAACACATTACTCCCAAAGTGCATGTTTAATTTTTTGAGAAAAGGGTGCTAAACTCAGGGTAGAGTTGGGGTGTCCATGTAAATCCTGCCCCACAAGACTCACGTGGTGAAAGCTGATGTCACAGCAATGGGAATGGGAGGTACTGATGCTCATCACCTCCGTGGGAGCAGACCACCAGCTCAGGCAACTGGCCTACCACCTATTTTATGAAATTTAGCTCAAATCACAGATCCTCAACTTGCCTTTCAATCCTAGGAGAATTGGATGCCTGCCCTTTGAGAAAGCCAGCTGAGGGGTACCTACACTGCCCTGCTGTCCTAAAAACAGCCTGGGTAGCAGTGGCCACTGAGACAACACAGGCTGTAAGGGGCTAGGTGAGGGTCAAGCCCAAACTCCCCAAGATGGCATTTGTCCAAAGTCTGTCTTGGTAAAGAGGAATATGACAATCAACTGTAGTAAACAGAAACGAGGGAATTATCAGAAAACTTCTAGTTGCAGGGGGAAAAGTCAGCTAAGCAGACATACAAGAAAAACACGTAAACACAAGTGTAGTATTGCAGGAGAGGGGAGCAGGGCAGCAGAGGGGCGGGTGTGACCCTGCCAGACACAGCCATCTTAGGTACACAAGGTTGTTCAGAAATTTCTAGGCACAGTTAGCATTTCATAACTATATCATCTAGTTTTATCTGCAGATATTGCAGATATTGATCCTAAGTAGGTCAGTGGTGACCAGGTAATTACATCCTGGTAACAAAACAACAAACCACTTAAACTATGATCAAAGTCACATCAACCAGCTGTATTTTTTCCTACAATATACACCTGACTGAACAGTGCTATGAAGGTGAGTCTTTCCACAGTCTCTGCAATGGGGATAGATGTGAGAAAATATGACAGCTACATGAGATTATACTACTTGTAATTCTTACAGTGTTCAAGCTAATCCCTGGTGCTAAATAATTTTTGAGACTAAAATTTCCTCCATATGTTTCTAAAAAAAAAGTGACATAATTAAAATAATATAAACTCTACATCATGAGACTGTGAGATTTTCTAAATATTTCCCCCACACACTCATCCTATTCTTCCACCACCCACAGTTGCAGACACAGCCAGCAGTGCTTGTACCACAGCAGTTCCCTGGCATTTTGTGACAAAGCCCTTAGGATTTACAAAGAGGAAACGAGAAGCTGTCCAAGCAATTGAAACCCTTCCACACCAGATAATGAATGGTGGTCCTAAATCACTGCTCCAGCATTTCATACATACATGTAAATATATGTGTGTGTACACAAAAGGTGAGACACTGTACACACAAACAGACTTTAAAGAGATTCTAGTAAGATGAATGAACAAATGCATTTTGTATTTGTCTCACTTCTTCCTTGCCTATCATATTTTTTTCTTTTTCATTTTTAAAAGACCTGATCATTCTTCCTTTCAAATGCAGCCTGGAAAGTGAAAAACACATATTTCTGAAACGATGAGATCTTTGCGTCAGAGGGGAGGGAGGAGAGGCAGGTATTTTGGATATATTAAAATAGAAGAATTTCTTGCAGCACAATGGTTAAGCGTGAAGGAATGCAGCCCAAACACCACAGCTTACACTGGGGTGGGGTTTTTTATTGGTTGTTTTTTTAAACCAAATCAACTTCAAAGAATTCTTGAATTCTAGCTTGCTGCTGAAAGATTAATACATCAAAAATGTTTCAAAATATTCTCACATCCTTTAAAAGAGCACTATATCCTAATAACAGTGTAAAGAGGATACTTACAATTTAGCCTGATAGGAAAAGAAATTTAATAAAATCATGTAACACAAACATGACACTAAAATATTTATTTACAGTGTGTATATATATATACATATATGATTTTTTTTTACTTTTTGTTAATATATTTTCCTCTTTTTAAAGTAATCCAGGTTAAAAATATCTAAGCCTGTTAGGAGAAAAAAAAAACAACCCAATCTCAGAATAAATAAGCAACAAGAAAGGAAGTCAGTTATAGTACACCATCTGCTGCCACAGTCCTGTAAAATATGTTCCAGTTAATAGGGTACATTGACAATAACACGTTGACACGATTCACTTTCGACTGCTTACACACTAAACAAATACCATCTTGGCATGAAGAGAGACATATGTTCAAAAAAGAAAGAGCCATTTGTCCCACTTATCTGAATTTACACAGGAAAGAGCCACTCCCTCAGCTGAATTAAGAATTAAATCCCTACAACCCCATTGCCTTTGAAGAAAACTGGCGTCCCAAAAAAATATGGCAACAAACACTCCAGTTATAGAAGTCCATGGTGTCTTTTGGTTTCTGTCATTACATCACTATAGTGCTTCTGAGTACAACTTCACCAACCACACGTCCTGGCCTGTGAACTGGTACATGAGTCTGTCCTTCAGGATCACCAGCCACTATACACAAGCTTTCAGAGCAGCTCACCTGAATATCCAGTTTCATTTCTTCATCTACCAAAAATTTTGTTTTTAAAGTGCTTGGTCTGAGATTAATAAGCTGAAGACACCCAAAGTTTCTTTAGGATCAACACTTGGCCAAAACATTGCTGAAGGCCAGCAGTCAAACGCTGGTTTGCAAAGGAGATCTTCTATAGGTTTTTTTTCTCTCTTCTGAGGGGTGTTCACAGGGAAAGTTCTTACACAAAAACAGCAGGCCCATATTTTCCAAAGCAGACTGAAAGTCACTTTAGTTTCAAAATGGGAGCTTAGAGACCTATTAGGTTGTAGAGCACTTCAAATATGCCAAGTGCTACATAAGAGCCAAACATGGTTAAACTACTAATTTGACCAAGAACAGAGGCTAGAAGCCAGCTTTTCCAAGCTAACTATGGCACTATGTTGGCAAAGAAATGCTATTTAGAAGTGCCAGAAGTGTCCACAAGCACACTGCCAGCCTTGCACAGTCACACAACCAGTGTGTGCTAACACATTCTGTACCCGATTCAGAGACCTGCATGAACTGCACACCTGGAACATAGGATTCAAGCCAGAAAGATTAACAAATAGATTCAAAATAACTTAGAATATTTGCTATTTTACTAAATATTCCTGCTTTCAGCTAGCATCTCATGCTGAATTTCAGCAAGCATTAAAACCAAGTAGCATTTTGTTAGTATTTGGTTTCCTACTCCTTGAGAGTTCAAAATGTATTTTTAAATTTAAGGCAGTTCTTTCTTTCTTTTTTCTGTTTTATTTTGTATTTAAAACAAAAAATAAATAATTCCAGACTTTCTCTACTCTCAGCAAAAAGGGAAAATTTTCTTGATACCTCCAAATTTTAGGACAGAATTAACACACCTAGTTTTTTTTCCAGAAAGAAAATTATCCTAAGTAAAGTAGCAAGACTCGATTCACCTCTCATACAGATACAAACCAAAACCAATTCCTCCACAGAGAATGAAAGTTCTGAAAAAGTCCATCTCTCCACAGGGGTTATACATTTTAGGTTTCATGCATGGGGCTCAACTTGAAAGGTTCTGAGCAGGCCACGTCTAGAAACACATACTTAGTGATGCTTGACCTAAAATCCACTAAGCTGAAGGCTATTGTAGGCTGTTGAAGCTGAACACACAGCAAATCACAGGCTAAAGCCTGCAGGAGAAGGGGCCAGTCTTCTGTTGCTGAAGATCCACAGAAACGAAGTTTAGCATTATTCCCCAGGTGGTTTGGTCATCATTAAATTTAAAGTCATTTGAAAACAAGAAACCTAGATTAAGGACTCTGCTTCCTACACTCCTAGGAACTCCACAGTGTTTTACTATCTCCTTGTGATTGACAGCAGGCTACTAGCATAGAGCTTAAGACTTATTAAATAAACTTCGTTAGTACAAAGCAGCCTATTTAATTTTTGGGTTGTATTTGAACAGCGATTTCTCCATACATGTAGTAGTTTAGCACTCAAGAGTGGCATTTTCTCCTTAGGCTAAAAGGCTGTTAGTTGGACAGTAACACACCAACTTTACAAGTAACCCAGAATCGGCTTTTAACCAGGGTTTAAAAAGGCACTGCAAATGCAACACACTGGTATTATTTCTATTCACAAACTGAGTAAGAGAAAAGAACCAAAGCTCAGAAATTGAAACTATTTTGAAATGGTATAATTCAAAATGTGTTGCTAATTTCCTTTGAGGATGAGTATTATCATACAAAGTAAAGACTCACCCTAAAAAAACAAGATAGAGGAGAACAAAGGAAGGTCAAATCTCTTCTGAATTTTTGACAGGGTTAATGAAAATGAGTATTGTTTGTCAAGAATCTGTAAGAACTTAGACATTTCACTTTCCTTTATCACTGTAATTCTGTAACCAAGTCAGAAATAGTCCAAAATAAAATTCAAGTTGACCTATAGAAGTCCATGGGACATTTTGGCCAGTTAAAACAAATAACATATCCCACTTCAAAAACCCTACAGTAGAGTTTCTTCTTAATATCTAGGACAACATAAGTTGCTCCAGGTAGACTGTTTGAATCTTCATGCCCAAATGAATATTTATTAGCTCTTGTACTCAGAGAATTTGCAAGTCAGGACATGTATTAAGCTGTTTTGCTAATATTAAATAGTCTGAACCAAATAACCGTCTAGTTATAGGACCCTGATGACTTCCTTAACTTTCTCATTTCAAAAATTAATCCAGCTTTGAGCACAAGTGAGGCACACAGGTTTTACAAACCAACAGATACGGTAAGATAGTACCTAATAAAAACTGATACTAATAATAAAACAAATCTCTTGACAAGGCTGAAAAAAAATTAATGCCTGAAGGTTTAGGCAACTACTTAATTCTTTTGTTTGCTGGTTTTTAAACTAGCTTTGTAATATGGCAGTAACACCAGTCTTAGCAAGATTTGCCATAAAAAACCCCAGCCTGTATGAAATACAACCACACTAAATGAGTGCTTTTATAAAACAGCATTACAGCTCTTTACATCTGCACTATAATGTTTGGTGTTATAAAAAGACCATGCTCTTATGAAGCCCAGGCAGCCAGCTTCTTCATTTCATCTTCATCCTCTGCTCTCTTCCTGGTCGATGCTGCAGATAAAGAGACAATAACCATCAATTAATGTAACAGTCAGAACCATTCTATCTGTTAGCATGAGGACTTGCATAGTCTTCAGTTTGAAGATCTCAGACCAATTTACTGAGTAGCAAGCTGAACATGGGTAATGCAGGAATGAAGCTCATAAGAGATGTGACTATTTTGCCCCATCATTATTTCCCACAGAACCCTAAAGTTCACAATATAGGTCTGATGCAATTCCTACTGAAAGACTCACACAGAAAAAACATTTGATATCTAAGAGTTTTCACAGCTGGAAAGGGGCCACAAGAATGCTGTCAGTTCTCGCACCACCATGTAAATGGGCAAAAGTGACCTACCCTGGCCAGCTGCACATCCTGCTACCTTTCCAAATAGTGCTGAGAGGTTCTGTACATGCAAGCCCAGTCTCTGAATGAACTCACCCCATTTTAATGGGTGGTGTCATTTATTAAAACGGAGAAAGAAGTTCCTGAACTTACTTTGCTCAGGTGATGCCAGTTAACTGCTGCGTTCACAGCAGCAGCAATTCCCAGCTCTGTATCAGGTCCCACACACATTTTGTCCCTTTGTACGCAAATCTCCTCACACTCATCATCTGCCTTCACTGCACGAAAACCTCACCCAAATTGTCTTCATTTGCTGACCTGCAAACTAGACGCCCAACAGCCCGGGCTGAACCTCAGGCTGCCTCCTCCGTCTGTGGGCTGTGCACATCAGGACTGGCATCTCTCCAAGCACCAGTGGAACGCTGTTACTGGGTGCAACACCCACGTGTGCCCCTTTACAGCGGCCAGCCGGCTCCCCCGGAGGCAGCTGCAGGGCCAGGAGCCGCCATCCTGAGGGGACTGCAACTACCACCTTCAGGGACTAAAGGTGGGAGAAGTACATGGAGACCACAGATTCAGTCCCTATTCTGCAAGTGTCACTGGTTCACTGTGTGACTGGGGAAGGTCACTATGCCTTGCTCCACTGCAGTTTCCTCATCTTCAAAATCAGGAGGGCAACATGCATCTCCAATTAGAAGCATTATATCGACTGTTCTGACTTTGCTGTTGCTGTGTAACAGTAAGCAGCAAGTTTCAGAAAACATAAGCCAGTTTCTCAGTGCCTTGAACTATATAATTGTAACCAGCTCATCTTGCCTGAAGCAGCCATACAGACAGATGAAGTAGAAAATTAAAATAGTGAGAAACACATGGAGGTGGTCTGGGTTTAATAAAAATGTCAACTGGCACAGCTGGATCTGGAAGACAATGTATGAACAAATCCTAAATGGCCAGACTGAATTTTCACTAAATCCCTTTTTTTTTTACTAGCTGTTTTGCAGTTGACTTCAGTAGATGAGGCCACAGTCTCAGTCTGAACATTTTAAACTGCTTCTCAGGATTTAAGCGCCATCTGCTAAAACACATATAACAGTATTTGTGTCAAGCTGGTCTAGGTAACCTGTTCTGCAGCAGAAACCATAAACAACCTGTGTCACGTGTGCTGTCCTTACCATCAAGTATTTATATTCTTTTACTAATGTCAGTACACAGTAAGTCTTTCAACTGACGGTGGAAAGTGTAGTAGAAGTTAACTGCCTCTAGCTTAATTTAAAATGAACAGGGCAGAACTACAGAAAAATAAAACTACAGCTTAATACCAGGAATAAGCCTATTCAGTAGAAAGACAGCAAAGGAATGAAAATATGTCTTTAAATATGTACTTCCTGCTGCCTCCTTCATTTTTAATTAAAATACCAGTGGAAAATATCAAACCACTACCCTGCAAAGCTGGATCTTTATGACCTAAACATTTTGAATCTAGGTCAGACTCTAATTGAAAGAGACTAAGGATTTAATTGCCAAAAACAACAAAAAAAAAGGCAGAAAGGATCATTCCTTAATAATCTTACTACATTTCAGTAGGAGATTCATCAGTATATATGCAAGGTCAAGTTCCACAAGTTTGTCTCCCCAAATCTACAGAGAATTTGGTCCTAAAGGCTTTCATAGAGCAAAATGGAATTCTACTCTGCTTTTTCTGTTAAGCAGATACAAAAATAGGAAAAGGAATTTATAACATTTTAAAAGTTAAAAAAGAGCTAAATGGAGATCTGAAACCCTGTCTTCCTCTCCCCTCTCTCACAGCATGGCTTAATCATGAGAAATGTAAAATGGCAAGCAGGCATTTTACCAGGGCGAGAAGGCAGCGATGTGGACGGAACACTTGGCAACCTGACATCTCTCATTCCCTTGTTCAGTTCTTCTTGCTCCAGTTCTTCTAATTCTGCCATCAACTCATCCTAAATTCAAGGGAAACATTATTTACAAATATAGATAGTGATCACACACAAGGACACATTTAACCACCATGAAGCAAAGTACTACTGAAAAAACAGTTTACACCTGAAAGGATGTATCAGGAAACAGCATATTAAAAGTGTAATTTTTACAAAGTATGGACAATAACAGTAAATCTTAATTGAACATCGAAAATAAGACAGTGGAAGTTAGAAACAGGAATAAAATTAGAAACAAAACTAACAGCAGTACAATACACGTCAAAAAGGCAAATACAGGAGTAAAAAGCCTCTGCTGTCCTCAGGTTTGTTCCAAATCTAGAGCCTGTACTTTTCAATGGATTCTAACTTTAATGTGCCATTTCTCCCATTTTAAAAGGCAAACACCTTCCACTGGTTATAAGGCAGACTGTCATTAAACATTATGCTTCAGCATAATTTATCACACAAATCCAGGATTACATGTGATTTCAAAGCAGCACTGGAATCAAAACTGTCCTCCTGGGTCCTGCTATCCACTCTTGAAGCACGCAGCACTCGTGGGCTTTTAGGTGCAGAGGCTGATTTGGACAGATGATCTAATCCACTCATACAATGCTAAAAATAAAAAGGCTGCACACTTTTTAAAAAATCAAGGAACTATTCCTTGGCTGACGTTTCCCAAAGAAAGGAAGCCAAATGTTACATATTTGTAGAGAAATGGGCATTTGCCACATAGGTAAAATGGTTTTAAAGAAACAATGGGCAAAAACAACTGGAGAGGGCTGGGGGAAGTGTCAGAAAAGCAGTAAAGTAGGAGCTACTAGGTATTGAAATGGGCTTTGCCTACACATTTAGACTTTGTTTATCACCAATGTAGAAGTTAAAATCATAGGTGCATAGCCACCACAGAACTTGATACCTAGATTTACTTGGTTTTATAATTTAAGGCAAACATGCACTGTGCCAACCCAGGGAGAAAGAACCCTTATATTTCTGTGCCTGTCCGGGGCAGGAGAAATCACATGCTTCCATGGTCTCCTTACACCCATGGCACACATGTGAAGAAAAAATACATCCAAGAGCATGGAAAAAATATCCTTCAAAAAAAAAAATATATCATCCTTCAACACAAACCACCTTATATCCCAGCAATTATGTCATTGATTCTAGCACTCTTAAGCTGCAGTAGCCTGCAAACCAGGTTTACCAGTTACTACCCAAGTACTGTCAGTATTAGGCTCCTATGCAAATGCCCCAAGTGACAGTGGCTTATTTCCCAAACAGGAACAATGCACATCAGCTTCCACTAGTATCTCTTAGGAACTTCCAGGTCAATCTACAACATGCTTACTAAGCCTAGACTCCAAAAAAGTTAAGCACTGATGAAAAGTAAGACACTGTACAGCTGTTTGGGATGGACAGTATGTTTTTCAATTGTTTGAAGCTCAGGCCAAATCCCATTCCTTGTGCCAGTAATGACTAAATGTTTCTTGGAAAGTCTGTTTACATTCAAAGTAGAAATACAGGAAAGCAGGTAATGGGAACAAAATACAAAGAATCATTCTTACTTTCAATGAATTAGAACTGTTGAATGGAACTTCCTCTACCTCCCAATCAAGCAAATATGTGCGATACAGCATTTATATTTTTCTTTGTTGTCCATTTGGGCACATAGGAACCAATTAGTTGGGAATAGAGTGAATGGTTTGAGTATTCAGGCCATTCTTCAAATGATCCTTAGTGCTTTGTCATTTTGAAACGAAATTGAAAAACAAAACCAAACTGGTTGTGATACTGAGCTTGATACTCATCTCTGCATTCCACAGATTACAAGAATTTGAGTATCCTTGACCTTTGAGTCCTCAGCCATGACAGGATCAGAAATAAATAATATCCTGCTTAGATATACAAAATCAAATCTGGGGGCACTGGATGAAAACTACTGCAACAAATTTTGAGAAGGTCCTAAATGCCTTGTGGGGATTTCAAAAGAAAAGAGCTCTAGAATGACACCTTATTACCTCCAACAGGTATTACTTTTACCAAATGGATCTGCTTCTGGGGTCTGGGCAACAGGGAAAGGACCTGCATCTCCAAGCACCACAACCAACCTTAAAAAATGGTCCAAATATTCAGAATTATGAACAGCAGCCTGTCCATGACACAGGGACATGCACTTAGTCAAACAGATGTCTATTTGGAGCAACAAAAAAATTATATGTTTCAGTGTCCACTTGGAGTAGTACAAATTACACGTTTTAGTGACCTCATTCTTCCGTGGCTCAAATGAGAAAAATAACTACAGGAGTGTAGTAAAAAATGCTTTTCTTAAAATGTATACAGAAATAAAAATAATTTTTATATTTTTACATCTGTAGATTTCTATTTAGTACATTATGTATTTTATATATTAATAGTTTTATTTAATTTTTATATTCATATTAAAAATTATACAATTGTCCTAGATAGGGTAAGCTGGAACCAAGGAATTTCATATCCACACTTTTTGAGAAACAAACCACTGCACAGCAAAATAACTATGGAGTTAAAACTTACAGGCCTGAAGTACTAACCTCGTCAAACTCATCACCAAAGGTGGCTCGGTTTGAGATAGCATCTGAAATTTCCTGGGCAACATCTTGCTGTTCAGTGATATCTTGCATCAAATCATCAATTTTGTTCAAATCCCTGGCAAGGTGACATGGAAACATTTTTTTAAAGATATATCATTCAAATCCTACAGAACAGACTCACTTGAACAGACCCTAATTTATTTTTATGCCCATGACTCTGTAAACAGCAGAATTCACAGGGAATAATTTTCCTCACCTACACCCAGTCCAGCTACTTCCACGTTGGGATTATAACAAAAGTCAAACTGCAGCAGAGTGTGTCTCTCCCTCTCTGTGCTCCTCATACCTCTGTCAGACAGTCACAGCCCGTGGGCAGACCCCCAAAGTCAGCATCTTTACAGGGCTTTCGGTACTCAGGGGTTTAAAGAAAGATGGGGATAAACATTTACATGGCTTGTTGTGAAGGACAGAAGGTAATAGCTTTAAAATAAAAGAGGGTCAATTTAGTTTTGATACAAGGAAGAAGTTTTTTACGATGAGGTTGGTGAAGCATCAGCACAGGTTGCCCAGAAATGGTGGATGCCCCACCACCAGAAACATCCAAGGTCAGATTGGATGTACTCTGAGCAACCTGATCTAGTTGAAGATATTCCTATTCACTGCAGGGTGTTTGGACAAGATTATCTCTAAAAGTCCCTTTGAACCCAAACTATTTTATGATTTTATAGATCTTTTTTGATGTTAAGCTTTCACCAGAACTGGGGGGAACATAACAGAATTGTACCCCATTTAAAGGTTTCCCCTTATTGTTAACTTCATTATTGTTTCAGTTCCTGTTTACTTCTCCCAGAACAACCCTTGTGATTTAACTCTGTTTGTTCAGGCAGAAAAACACCCCTTGAAACAATATAGGACATATGACAAAAAAGAAGGTAATTCTTTTTTATGCGGGGCAGCGGGAGGAGGGGGTGTCAGGTCTAATTAGTACTTTGAATCTCACAGTCCAGCTTATGGATTCTGAGGAAAAGAGTCCACCTAGTTTCTATGGCTAGATTTTCTTCTAGGCAAACCAGGGACAGAGGCCACTCTCCACTGCCAAGACAGACTTAAGAAAACAGATCTCACTAGTTAAGTGAACTTTCTTCTAGATTTATTGTTAGGAAAATATATTTTTCTGCCAAATAAAACACTACAGCACCAAAAGCATTCCTGACATTGGATGCCCGAACCAAAAATGAAGTCAAAACTATCTAACTTGATACAACAGTGTGTAGTGATAGAATAATTTGAAAGTGGTTAGTAAATTCAACTTGGAAACTACTAGAAAACACTTACATATTTTCATGTACTTTTTTCATAGCTTGTGCAGCATAACCCATATTCTTGAGTACTTCTGTGTTGGTGTGGGAATTTTCCAATGCCTCTCTCTGGAACTCAATGGTCGAAAGTGTCCCGTCAATTTGATTCAACTGTTTCTCATATCTCTTTTTTCTCTTCAGAGCTTGTAAGGCAGCTGGAATGGGAAGAGGCAAAGTGCACTGTGTATTTTCATAGCAAATGCAAGGACAAGTAGCTCAGCACCAAGCTGACCTGTAGAATTTGTAATTCTCACCCTCCTACCTTACTAGGGAGACAAACTTTGACCACACCAGATCAGCAGCCTGTTAATCACCAACATGCTGTTCCATGAACATGCTGGGAAGCCTCTTTTAGATTAACTCCTTTTAGTGCCACAAGGAAAAGCAGCTTCTTCCTCCACTGTGGGAGATCTTGAACTCCATCCTGTGCACAGAGGCAAAGCAGGGAAGATGGGAAGGAAAAAGAAAAACATCAGAGAGTAGTCAGAAAGCAGAAACAGAAGAAAGAAGAAAAGAAGAAGCTGCAAGATGTAAGTAAAACCTAAGGAAGACAGTGTATGAAGATCTGTCATGATAACCACAATTCCACCAATAGTGCTTTCTAAGCTTTGTCTCAGCAGCAGTAACTGTGAAGTGCAATGGAGAGACCAAATGGCCCAGCTAGACAGAAGCGTTAGATCAGAGCAGGATTTTAATTTCTCCAGCTTTTAGCTCACCTATTTCTTACAATCACTTAGGAATGTGATCTTTAAACCTTAGAATTTGAAAACATAAAGAACTTTGTAGACACGGGCACAGTGAAATCCAGCTACACTCCATTATCTTTGTAAATTGTCAAGATTAGTCTTTTATATTCACTAAGATATGACCAGCGTACTTTGCCCAGAGTAAATCATTACCAGAATAAATGCACGTGTCAAGCAGGAGGAGAAAAGGACTTTCTCTTGGCCACAGGGTGTGGGAACACACACAATTTTGCCACAAGCATTTCCTGATGACAGTCCTTTCCAAACTACACGTGCCAGGCGAAAAAAACCCACCAAATAAACCAAGAGAGTGAGTTAACCCACTGTTTGGTTTCTTTCAATGCTATTAACACCCCCATCCCTTCCCTTGTCTCCTACACTTAATTTTTTAAACAGATTCAGAGCTTGCAAGCCCCAGCAGCCCTGCAGCCCCCCAAACTCAACCAACAGGAGCAGCTACTGTTGCCATTTTGTTCAAATAATTGCCCCTGTGCAATAACACTGAACCTTGACACTGGGGTACACAAATTTTCAAATTAATTAGGATCCCCCCAAGGAGGGCACGTAGATTTATGGTGTGTAACAACACACTAAAAAAATTAATGTTTTGTTGACAAATGCTTGAATCAATGATCAATGATCAAAATTGCTCATCATGAGCTGCACAAGGAGAGGCATTCACACAGGCTTAGAGGCCTTCCACCACCAGCAGTAAAATATTTCAGGACAGCAAGCCACAATCCCAACAGATTAATCACAGTATTCAAATCCAAGAATTTCCCAGGTTTTGGGGGATGGTTCAAAGATCATGCATATTCTGAAGAAGATGCACAAACATCAGATAATGTCATGCACACAGCAAATGTAAGCATTGTAAAATTCTCACTGGCAATTCTAAAATACATAATTTTGATCTACTCCCAAACAATCTTTACCTACTTATTATTTTCCTACTTATTTATGCTTCTTATTGGTAGAGTTAGGACACCAGCCACTTCCTTTCTTAGCTGCCATTGGATCAAATTTGATCCTGGATTCCTAGGTTAGGAAGCTAGAGATTCCAGACAAATGTAACAGTCTGAAACAGTGCATAACACCAGCTGTGCTAGAGAGGACTCTGAGGCCTTGTGGACTGAGGAGCACTAATGAGCTGATGCAGAAAGGCTTCAGCTGGAGCAAGAATCTACCATGGGGCAGTCTTTCTAGTCAGTGTTATTCAGAAATGGGACTCTGCAATGGTGCTGTTACTATTAGCTGCTCACAGGGAAAATGAATTTCCTCAGTTACACACAGAGCAGCTGTTTTCAAAATCCTGAAGATCATTTAATTAAACCACACCCAAATCAAGAAAACACAGGAGAAGCTAAACTCTCTATGACTTCACCTATTCATAAACAGCTTTTCCTAACTATTGTGGTGCAACATATTATCTTCCTTCTCTTTAGTTTTACCCATGACTAGCAGAACTTCATAGAAAATTAATTCATACTCCTTCCTTATCAACTAAAGCATTATAAATTCTCACACCATGCTATACAATTTTCCTGATTTGTATTAAATTAATGCCCTTTATTGCAGAGTATGTTGCTATAGTAGCTCCTATAGCTATGAGAATTTCCTTGTTATTTGAAATCTATTTTTCTGTGTTTCACAGAGTATCAAGAACTTTTGGTGCTTTTCTACTGCATATTACAAGCATTTTAAAATTTTTGTGCAACTCTTACAGGATTGAAATGCTTCTGCTTTATAATGCTCCCACATTCTAATTACCAAATGGGAGAAGAACATTATCTATTAAAATATAATGAAATTGAGCAGAAAACACAACTCACTTCACTGATGGTCTAAGAATGGCACTGAAAAATGGTGTTCCCCATTCCAAAGATTTCAAAGTAGGAACACAGACTGGGGAGGATGAGTTTGAGCAGAGGTAGAGTCTGAGGAAACATGAGAAACTAACCCCAATTCATTCAGGAAGAGGTGGAGGGCTTCTCTATGAAAAAACAAACAAAAGCAGTCTCATACACTTTTTCCGCTGTGCTCCAAAGAAGCCAATTCAACTCCTGAATTTTATAATGGTCAGCAGTTGGCTGGGCTTTAGCACATTTCCTCTACTCCCAAGTCCAGTAAGCAGGATACAGCTCATAGATTAGGAACCACTGCTTTTAATATGAGTTTTTATTTTATAGTCAAGGTGTCTGGAACAACAGATGTCAGTTTAAGTTTGCATATTAATGAACTACTTTTATTAGCATACAGAAGGGCACTTTTCCATTGTAACTACAATGCTGACACTTTATTAAGGAAGCAGAAATGGCCAGCTGGGCAATTGGAATCCTGGCCACACTGAATATGCAGATTTCAAAAGGACAAACAGAAGTAATGACATAGGAAGAGTTGAGGCACCCTTCTCATGGTTCCATCACAGATCAGATTGAAAGGAAACAGTGCAGTAATACCCCCTTTACCTGTCAAGCCCACCACCAACACCCATCAATACAGAAAGTATCAACAATCTCATCTTCTGAAGCAGAAATAAAAAGATTGTCTAATAATCCTTATAATTCCCATGAGGAAACTGGTGAAGTAGGGAAAGAGTATTTCTTCAGAAAATATAACACCACTGTGAAAATACTGGATCTCATTCTTGGATACAGTTCACAAACCTCCACCTCAGGCCTGCAAGGGATTGATGGACTGCAGATTCTGATCTCCCTCACTCCAGGGACAACTGAAGACAATGCTGCTGAGGCCATAAAAATCATAGGACCCTAATTAGGCTCATTATCAGCATCCATATTCCATAAAGCCTTGTGGAGGAAGCCATATGCAGTTACAACTGAGAAGCTAAATCAAGAACAACAATGAGCTGGACCAGTTACAAGCATTCCAGTTCATGGCAAGACACTGGAAATGTGCTCACTAAAGTCAGAGAACAATCACTGTAACTCACAGAGCAGAGACCCACTAAGGGCTTTCCTTTATGTCCCTGCCAGAAACCCTCACTCCCAACCTGTCCCCCAGCCTGCCGTAGGCATGACTGTCCTATCCCTCATAACACACAACTACCACATCGTTGTTTGGCTTCAACAGCCTGCTGGTTACACCTAACTCATTGAAAAGGAATGCTACACGGCTACATAAGCCCAGCCCAACCGTAACACACAATGTCTTTAGTAGCATCTACTTGTTAAACCCTCCCTGTTATTCCAACTTTCTTCATAGGTTTTGTCCTCAGTAATACTATGTGGTTCTTTATAGTTAAGATTTAATCCTATTCTGGATGACTTATCTTAACTTTATTCCTTTTATTAAGTTTTTGGGGTTTTTTAGGATCTGTGAAAGACACCGGGATGAAACAACACACATTCACGTATATGTTCTTTTCAAAATTACAGGCCTGATTCAGAAAACACATTTCCTTTTAAACAAAGTTCTCAAAAATTCAGTATCGCTTCCTGTTCTTTAAATTTTCCTCTATGTCCTTCAAAATAATGGAGAAGAAAGGCCAATTTGTAGATGGAGTTGGCAGCTATGCACTGGCTGAAACTGAGATACCCCCTAAAAGTACAGCAAGAGATAGAAAAAAGAGAGATATTAGAAGTCAGAGCTAACTGTGAAAAAAATATTGCTTCTCATGACATAACCTCTGCAGGAGGAACCTCAGCAAACAAAAAAACCTGAAGTGGTCTAGCTACAATCAGATATTAATGGGGAATGCTGGAAATGTATCAGCTCAAAAGTATAGCTAATTTCAGATTAGGTACAGGAACTGCAGAGATATTTCATAAAGGAAAAGCCAGGAGTATTTCAGTGATGTTTCACGTCTATCGCACAAATGATGCATCACAGCTTTTAATTCAAGTTAAGCCTACTGACGTCCCACGAAACACATTCAAGAGTCATATGAAGTCATGAGAAATTGCTGGTGCTTGAATCTGCTCCCTCTTGTGTTGGTGTGACTCAGACTCATGCACCTAAAAATCATGTGTGATCATGCTAATTTGGTGCATTTTCTATCCCTACATACATCTTGCTCCAGTTGCAGACAGCCCCATTTTAGTTTCCATAGGCTCCTACATAGATGCAACTAAGAAAAAAAAAACCAAAACATTAAAAATTACCAGTGATGTCCCTCTGAAACATTCACTTCAACAAGGCAATGGAGATTTAAAACCTTTATTCTCTCATTCGTATGTTTACATAACATTACAATAGATGCCGGTTCACACAGATTTTCTCTGAGCTATACAGTACCATACACCAGCTAATATGCTGTCATATGTAAATCAACAGTAATTAAACTGTAAAGCAATTGACATATCAAATTAAGACATATTATCGGGGATGTAAGTTCACTGATTATCCTGCTAAATTTAAGCACTTTGGCACAGCAAGGTTATATTTTAAAAAAAACATAGTTTATATTGTTTCTCCTCTGGCTGTACTTAGACTATCCCATTTTGGTTTAAGAACAATTTTTGGCATGAATAAAAACTGCCACACGGCACTTTTTGCCCTACTCTTGCCTCTTTACTGTCCTTAACTGTTGGTCCCTGAGCAAATGACAAAATAAAAGGCGTTATTTTTAACCACGATCAGCTCAACAATCCAGTTTGCAATATGACTCCATGAACAATTTCACAGATAAAAAGCTAGGGCAATTGCATATTGAGTACTGCAGTGGAAACAACGATCTGGGAGAAAACGTTCACATATCAAATGCTGCATGCCTGAAGCAAAAAGCCAACACACACCTAAAACCACCATCAACCAGCTGAGTTAAAGGAGAAGCAGATCCACCTTTTCCCAACAAGTTCTCATTCCTGTTTGTGCACCACCTTCTCCTTCGCAGGTGGACGAGCACTCATGCAGCTAGCAGGTCAACTGGATAAGTGGAACTTAAACTATCCTGGGTAAAAAAAAATAACCCAGACAAAGAAAACCACAATATTTTACAACATCCATCTTTCTGAAACACACCCTTCAGGGAGCTCTGCTAAGGGAAAGGAAGGGAGCAGCACAAGGGCAGGAGCGAGGCAGGAAATGCTTCTTCTCTCTGCAAATGTGCCAGTTTATAGTCTGGGTTTGGAATGAAATTCCAGAACAGCGTGTCTGGATTTAACCAGGAATTGCTACAGTCACAGGAACCAGCCTGTTTTCTTGCACCAGCCCCGCAGCTCAGGCTTTTGCACAATGAATTCAGCCCCAGGAGCTACCTGGTCACTTTGTCCCATAGCAAATTAGCTTCCAGCTGGATCACCTTTCTGAACTAGCTCACTGTAACAGCACGGTGCCAGTACCTCGACAAGGAACCAAGAGACACTCCAGCTGAAGCCAGGGGAGTAGAAAAGGCAGGACTGGGACAACACTGACAGCTCCCATGCTCTCGAGCAGCTGGCTCAGTTGTGCTGCTGAATTGACTTTACTTCCCCTGACCATGCCTTCAAATCTGTCCCATCTTGACCCATGATTTTAAATCCCTTCTAACTAAAAGTTAGTTTAGTTAAACTGCCTTTTGCTAATAATTATTAAATGCTAAAGTATTACAAATACATTAGAGGGCTAACCAAAACACCTCTAACACACACAGCTCCTCACAAGTTTGAAGTAACATGGCATTATTTTTTAAATTATTGAGTAACAGAAAGAGCAGGCAAAAGACCTACTTTCTTGTTACATCACAAATCTTTAATTCAAAATGTTCTTCTTCTGTTTTGAAGCATTTGAATTAAAATACAGCTCAGAGTAGACAAATAGGCCTTCACGTGACTTTAGGAAGTAATTAACTTGTTTCTCAGAGGTCTGTATATCCCCAAGACACTGACTACCATCACTTGCTTCCCAGGAATGACAACATCAGTATACACAGGAGCCAGACGTTCTGACCCCTTAGCATCCTCTCCTTCGTAGCTAACAGCGTCCCAGACCAGTCACTAATGCTCTAAGCTATCATTCTTTTTTTGGTTGCACATATACTTCTTACATGATTTGGATGAATCATTGCATCACTTTGTTCCTCAGTTGTCAGCAATAGGGATAATGTGCATTTATTCATGAATATACAGGAGATCCTCACATCCCTCATCCCCTTTGCCACCTGCCCAGCCAATGCTGAGCCCCCAAACAGCGATTCCCTCCCCTCGTTGAGCAGCAGTACTTTGCTCTCTGTGTATACAGCCAATACCTGCATCGACTGTGGTGCAAAGCACGAACAGAACAATCACACAGGAAACCACAGACACTAAATTTTGTGAGGAATAACAAATTCCCATCCCGCTATATGAATCCACAGTTCATTAAACACTAACAGATGCCAAAGACCCAAAACCACCATCCCGCCTCGCGTGTGGTGATACTTGCTCGGAGCCCACAGCCGAATCACACTGCACACCTGCGGAGCCAGGTGAGCCGGCCCAGCCACAGCCCCGGCGAGACCCGAGTTCCTCCAGCCCCGGGATTTAGTCTCGCGGGGCCCGGCCCTCACTCACCTCGCTTGTTCTTGGTGCCGTGCTGCCGGGCTATCGCCAGCTCCCGCTCGATCCGCGTCTCCAGGTACTCCTGCTTCTTGCTGAGCATCTCCTCCGTCTCTCGCAGCCGGGCCAGCGCCTCCCTGCGGCGAGGGACCCCCGCGGCCCTTGGAGGCAGCCGAGCCGCCCCCCTTGAAGAACTTGGAGATCTTGCTCATGGCGGCGATCCCGGCTCGGCACCCGCCGACGGAAAGGTCTGACCAGCCCGGTCCTCAGAAACCTCCGCCCGTGACAGCACTTCCTGAGCCCATGGGCGGCGGCGGCACCGCACCTGGCGGCGGGGCGGGCCCGGGGGCGGCTCCGGGCTGGCCGAGCTGGGCAGAGCGGCGGGAGGAGCCGGCGAGCTTCGCAGGGCAGCCGCAGGGTCCCGGGCCGGGCCGCCGCTGCCTAGGCGGCTGCCGAGTTTGTGCTTCCCCCTTTCTTTTTTCCCATGTCATAGAAACGCAGAATGCACAGTGGGTTATCTGGCCCAACCTCCCTGCTCAAGCAGGGTCATCCTAGAGCACATGGCACAGGATTGCATCCGGGCGGCTCAGTATCTCCAGAGAGGGAGAATCCACAACTTTTCTGGGCAATCTGTTCCAGTGTGTGGTCACTCACACAATAAAAAAGTTCTTTCTCATATTCAGGTGGAAATTCCTGTTGTGTCAGTTTCTGCCTGTTGCCTCGTCCTATTGCTTGGCATCACTGAGAAGCGCCTGGCCCCAGCCTCTTAGCACCCTCCCCTAAGATGCTTATAGACATTGGTGAAGTCCCCTCTCAGTTGCTTCTTCTCAGGGCTGAAGAGGCTCAACTCTCCGTCTTTCCGCCGAAGGGAGATGCTCAGTCCCTCGATCAATTTTGTAGCGCTCTGCTGGATCCGCTCCACGAGCTCGATGTCTTTGGTACTGAGGAGGCCAGAATTGGAGACATGCTGCATAAAGGTGTTTTGGGAGGGCATCACACTTGGGCACAGGCGTGCACGTGGGTGAAGGCTGGGAAAATAACCCTGAATTCTGAAGGAATGTGGCTTTTTACAAAAGTGGTGGGTGCGCCGCTAAGGAAACCTGAGTGACACCAACAGGTTACAGGGTGCACGAAATGCTTCGAGAAGCCGGTCTACCTCCGCTCTGCCTCCGAGAACAGGCATCGAGGGACGATGCAAATAGCGACACAAATAAGACACAAAACGTGCCTTTTTTTCCCCCCCGGAACAACCCGCGGAGCACCAGCCGCGGCTCCAGGCTCACTGAAGTCTGAAGCGTCGCTTGGGCCGACACGGACTGGTCAGCGCAGGTTGCCCTGAGCCCGATGACGGAGCCTGTCCCGCCGGCACCCCCACAGCTCCGAGCCGGCGGGGCGGGCTCAGGCTCAGCCCGGCGCGGGTGGATCTCCCTCGGCCCCGCCTCTGGCCCGCCCTCCCGGGGCGGGTCCCGCCGGCCCCGCCGCTTCTCCGCCTCTTCTCCCCCTCCTGCGTGTCGCGGACATGGCGGAGCTGGAGGTGGGGCAGCACTGCGGGGTGCCCGACTGCCGCCAGCTGGGTAAGGGAGAGCGCGGCGGGTCCCGGCGGAGGCGGGGATGGTGGGCCGGGGGCGGTGCGGGGGTTGTGAGGGATGCCCCCTCGCTCGGGGAGTCCTCTGTGCCGCTGCAGCCTTGCACGGTCCATTGCCAGCGCCTGTCGCCCCGGTTGTGTGCCTGGGTGGTTAATAGCCCGCTTGCCCCTTCCTCACACTTGCTTGCCTTCACTGATCTCGGAAAGTGTTACTGGAGATGTAACCTCTCAGAAAGAAGCAGCAGAACCGCCTGTAGCGAAAGCTTTCTGTTGGGACCACTCAGAGATGAAGGGATCGTGATGATCGTGACCTGAGCTCCGTGGTGGTCTGTTAACATAAAATCTGAAGGATGGAGAAGTGGAGTAATGGGCTGGACCTGGCATTTGCTGTCATTGGTGATGTGGTGGAGTTCGGCAGACAGTGAAGTGATTTTATCTGTGAGAATTTATGTAGTAGGCAGGGGATGCGTACAGAGGTTTAGGAAATGTGTGCAATTTAAGTCACCCAAGGACAGTATGTACGATATGATGTGAAGAAGGGGCAGGATCATCATGACTTTCCAGTGGAGGAGATGCTCTCCTTTCCTAAGAGCCAGCATCTCCTCCAGTTGGTAACCCATAAAATAAAATGTAAATTGTCCAGTGTCAGTAAATAGGGTTCTGAGTGGTCTTGCAATAAATTCAGTTTTTAACATAACTAGTAACTTTGATGGATAGCCAAATGTTCCAGTGTCATAGCTTGATATTGAAAAAAAAAAAGTGAATTTAAAGCCTAAATCCAACTTCTGGAATGTATATAAGTATAATTTACCTGCTCGTATGTTTTTCTGTAATACTAATTAGGGGAGTTAACAAAAGCCACTTCTAGCTAAAGTGTAGATGCAGTTGCTAAGTATTCTTATAAAGATATCTACTCAGTGATGTTGGTAAGCAAAAGTTAATTATGTGAAAATTAAGCTAGAAACTATTAGCAAAACAACAACCATGTTGTCTTAACTAAAAACAAATCTCTTTGTTTCAGATTTTCTTCCCTTTGTATGTGATGGCTGTTCAGGTGTCTTTTGGTAAGTTCATAGAATCGCGGAGTATCTCAAGCTGAAAGAGTCCCACAAGGATCAACATGTCCAACTCCCTACTCCTCAGGACTAAAACTAAAGCCTATGACTAAGTGTCATTCAGACAATCCTTGAACTCCAACAGGCTTGGTGCCAGTTCCTTGGGTAGCCCGTTACAGTGCCCAACCACCCTCTCTGAGAAGAACCTTTTCCTAATGTTCAACCTGAAGTTCCCGTGACATAGCTTCTTTCCATTTCCTCACATTGTATGCTGGTCACCAGGGTTTCCTCATCCCAGGTGAAGAATCCTGCACTTGCTCTTGTTTAATTTCATACAGTTGGTGACTGCCCAGCTCTCTAGTCTATCCAGAATCTCTCTGTATGACTTCTCCACACTCAGGGGAGTTCACAGCTTTTCGTGGTTTAGTATGGTTGGCAACCCTAACAGGTATCCAGATCATTTATAAAGATATTAAAGAGCACTGGCACTAAATTGAGCCCTGGGGAACTCCACTGGCCACCAGCCTGAAGCAATCACATTAACTGTGACTCTGAGCACAAACCATCACCATTGCTCACCCATCATACTATGGACTTGTCTACCTGTGTGCTGGACATTTTGTCCAGAAGGACACTCTGAGAGACAGTGTCAAAAGCTTTGCTAAAATGCAAAACGCATCTGCTGGTTTCCCAATGTCAACTAAATGGGTGACCTTGTCATAAAAGGAGGTGGCTGGTTATGTTTTCTTCTAGAAAAATTTTTGAAGTTTCTTGCAAGCTTGAAATCAGGGCCTTCACTTTGATTTACACTTCAGATTAGTAGAGGGCAGCTGAGAGAAACTCAAAGAGATTGGGGGCAGATTTCACTTCTAACATATCAAGAGCCTTCAAGGGATTTCTGCCGTTATGGAAGGTGATTGAAAATTTGTTAAAACAGACAAACTCTGGTTTGCATAGAACTGAACTCTTAAGCATGGTAATGTCTTCACTCTCTTGAAATGGTTTGTTTACCTTGAGGCATAAGTTCTAAAAGCTAAATGTTTTACGTACTGAGAAAGAATATGATCTATCCATTCAAGAATTGAAATAGGATAGAAAAAACTTGGGAGAAGATTCATTATCTAATTGAAGTTTTTCCATGATAAAACTTGTCAGATTACCCTTTAAACACTTAAATGTTTTTACATGCAGGTTTTTTTTCCTGGAATGTTGGTAACAGTGTGATATTTTCCTTCTTTTTCCACAAAGCCTTCAGCACAGGAGCCGGGATGCTCATGGGTGTTCTGAGGTAATCTAATAATATGTGACAGCCTTAAATTAAAATGCCATGTGACTTAGCTGTGTGTTTTCAGACTAGACAAATGCATATGGCATATAAGTATGAATTATTTAACTGAGAATATGACAAGCTTTAAAAAGTGAATCTACACTTTTTCTGTCTCTTAGAAGTAAATAGACTTTGAGTACAATGATGATTCTTTTTCTACCTCTGAGCTAAACATAACCAGGGTAAAAGTAGGAGAGAATAGCTGGACCAGGTTTGCCCATAGAATGGAGAGCTAGCACATATTTTTTAGAAAGCTGGGATGGTTATTTATATCTTAGTATCTGTTTATTTACACAAAATATTTTGTATTTATTCCTAGGTGAATATAAGAAACAATTCTGTGAAACCTGATCAGCACAGATCTTACCCGTGCTCATACAAGGACTGCAATGGAAAAGAGCTTTTGCCGGTGTTATGTCCTTACTGTGAAAAACATTTTTGCCTCAGGTGAGTGAAACAGAGTGTTTAAACATCAATATTCATTCATTAATGTATGGAACAGGCAATACAAGTTTTATGTTGTTGTTTACAGACATCGTCATCAATCTGACCATGAATGTGAGAAGCTGGACACACCAAAACCTCGAATGGCTGCCACCCAGCAGCTTGTTCAGCATATTATAGGCAAGTACAGAGGGATAGATTTTTCTTTTTCTTGTATTTTCTTCAGAATGCTGTTTGAGCTTCTGACCTCCTTTGAGGAGTCAGGTTTGACCAAATAAGAAGAAAGGATGAGGGTTCCTTTGTTAAATAGCCCTAAACTTACATGTCAGCATTTAATACTGTTCATCTAAACTGAGACAAAACAAAAACAACAGTATGAAGAGAATCTCAAAAGAGTATATAGGGCACAGGTTTCTTTCAGAATTATTGTCTTGGTGTCATTCTACAAATATTATGATATAATGAATTTTACCTAGCCATTATTATTTACATGTTCATTCATGTGCAAATAATGCAGTTGTGTCAAATGTGCATGTCAGTCTGTTGGGATCAGACCTACACAATCAAGATGGCCAGAAAACTCTGATTCTACAATGTAATGTTTTGCAGATTTAAAGAAGCTTGAGGATGGGAAAGAGAATAAACAGCACTGCCCAGCTGGACAGTGGGGTTATGTGTAGAAAGGAGGACCTGAAACTGTTGCCATATGAATGCTGTGATGGCCACAGGTGTAGAAACTAAAGAATTTGTATCTATTTGGCTTTTGCAGCCTGTGTTTACCTGGTGATAGTGTTCATCTACCTTTCAATGTAAAGGAATTCTGCTAGAACTGTAAAAATTCTGATACGTGACCTTGGGAGGATATGAATAGACATGAAAAGGGATGGCACTCTTGGAGATACAATGAGACCCAACAGATTAAGTGGGTCTATGTCATACAATATGCACAGGAAACAGTCAGAATGATCACACTAACAGGAATAATATTGTTCTCAGATTCTAAAAAAAGTGACGAAGCAAAAAGCAAAAAACGTAAAGGAGCAAAAAACAGTGAGACAGCAGCAAAAGTGGCATTAATGAAACTGAAAATGCATGCATGTGGGGACAAGTCCTTGCCTCAGGTCAGTGATGTTTGTTTTCAATAATTGAATTCTCAAAGGAAATGGAAAGTTTTCTAAATTGCTTGATCATCTAATTCCCTCAGCTTGGTATTGGATTTAATTTTTCAAGACCACACTCACTTAAATGTATATTTCAGCCTGGTACCCAAAAGCAATCTCACTGGTCTTATGTCTGTTATAAGATGTCTGTGTGGGGTTCAGAGCAGTCGAGTCAAATTCTATTATTTTATAGCAGAAATATATTTGCCTGCCACATGGCTGTCACATAGCACTGCAGGGACAGATGGGGTCTATTGGGGATCCTTGGCAGAATGATGACAGCATTAAGTTGTATTAAAGCTTATTATTTTAGCAGAATTTGATGATCAGCAGAGCATAGAATTTTATTATTAGACTAGAACAGAATTTTTAGAATCACTGTATCACAATTTTGAAGTAGTGCAGCACAGAATTTTATAGCACGTCTTAGCTTGTGCTTCCTTATCACATGGACGCTCTGCAGATTGTGTCATATCTTAATACTTGGCTTGCAATATCAACATTTCAGATAATCTAGCCCTGAAACATGTAATTGCTTGGTTTTCCCACCCAGATTGAATTCATATGTTGGGGCATTGTAGTGGACAATGCAGTCTTTTCATTAGAATGTGCCTTAAAAGTTTGATAATTTGGAGGGTTGAGGGATGACTGTGCCAACTAAGATTGGTACCAAGATGTTTCAGGTGCAGGTTCAGCTACTCACCCAGAATCATCATCTGAAGATTGAGGGTGTTGTATATACAATACCATTTGTATGTGTAAAAAACCCATTAGAGAAATGATTTTCATAAACTGAATGACGCAATTATTATCCCATTCATGAAATAGGGAGGAAGGAGGTACAGATGAGGGTCAGTACAATACAGTAGGTGTTGTGATCATCTTTTCACAGCTGAGTGTTCTACAAAGGTAAAGTGGTGATTCCTTGGGCACACTCCAGGTCTGTTCAGGCCAAAGAATCTGTCCAAGTTCCATTCATTATCTGAAATGGTAAGAAATTACTCATTCTTGGGAATTATCCAAAGCTTAGTGAAAGTTAAATGGAGCCCCCATTTAGAAACTGTTTTCCATGTGCCCTTTACTTAGGGAAGTATAAAATACTTACAGGTATTTTAAACTTCATAGGGTAGTTAATAAGAATATTGTCACCCTGAGAAAAGAGAATATTGTCACCCTGAGAAAAGAGAAGGGTTGACAGTGGGGGTTTGTTAGACATTTTACTGGTTGGAGAGCAGGAAAATGAGCTTGTTCCACTGGGCATCTGGTGGGTATCTGCTGGTTACTTTAAACATCAAACAATTTTAAGTAGGGCTTTACCCTATTTTCCTTATGGAAACTTTGCCCTAGAGCTCATTTTAGTGGACCAGTCCACTTTGTGACTGCACCATTACTTTGAGGTTTGTAGGACAGGTGGAACACCCAGGCAACTCCATGATCTTCACACCATTCCTGGATTTCTTTTTTTAATGAATGCCGTTGTCAGACTACACAGTAGAGGGCATGGGAGTGTCAGCAAACCACTGATTAAATCCTGCCAGAGTGGTAAGACCATCAGCTTTACCACAAGCAAAAGCTTTCCCTAAGCCTTCCTTATTTTATTTCCAGTAAGGGTATAACGCCACCCCTTGGGTGTTCAAGGGAGAAGTCCAACATAATTAATTTGCCAAGTGGACCAGGGGGCTTACTTCCTGCCCAGAATCCATTTGGTCCCCAGAAAAGGTGACCTCCTGTCTGGGGCCCTGGCATTGTTTCTTCATCGATAGTTTTAATAGCCCAGTTGGTGTTCCCCTGACTCCAGCAGAGAATATCCATATTGAATGTATTTAGGTTTCCTGGTTGCATTTGCTCGTTTTGGGGGATGGGGGGAGGCAAAAGGGAGTTCCAGTTTTACCTTAACAATTGAATAAGAAACTACTGTTCAGTTTACTCCAATTGCTAATATTTTCTGATGTTTCAGAGGGATAGCTCCAGGACACGATTCTCTTTTCTTCTGTGTGAAGAACACTCAAATTTAGAGGAAAATGCACAGGTTGAAATTCAGAGTCAGTTTTATGAACATGGTTGAGGTCGTTCCATATGTTCCTAGGGAACACATAAATAAATCCTTTAAAAAGACTTCTGTCTTGTTTGATAGTGTCTGGCTTTGACTCAGCAAGGATGATCATAAATGATGAATACATAGTAGTCATGCTTGCTATGTTTTACCCCAATCCCATTCAGAATCTCTCCCTCATAGATTACTCTTGACATTCCTTAAAAAAATCTTTCAGTCTAGTAGAAATATTGTTTAGTACATAAAATGAGGATACAGTACAGGATAAAGAATTAGCTGGTCATGATCTAAATGTTGGTTTGTGAAGCAGGCATTTCTAATACAGTGAACTGCTCTGTTTTAACTGCTTTCGCCTTCCAATTTGAGACACTATACTGCTGCCAAAAACAAATACTGCTTATTCAAACTCACCTTTTCCTCACGAGGGCAGATACTTTTTCATGTCTGTCTGTATATAACTGTGCTCTGGGACTGGTGGGAAAAGATGTTCTCTCCACCTTCAAGAACTTACTGTCCATCATATATGTGCCTGCAGCTGGAGAGGACTGGATTTGATGATCTTGGTCATTTATGTTTTGCAGTAAAATTGTCCTGATGGAATAAAACAAATTTCAGTTGGTAATTTTGGGGGTTTTTACTGAAAATCTTAAAAAAAAAGTTTTAAGTTTTACTTAAAAAAAACTTACTAGATGTATGTGACTGGAATGATGTGTTTCTTCTGTGGATAAATTTTTGTGTTTATTTTTCATGTCTTTCTAGACAGAAAGAATTTACTTTCAAGTATTTTTACCAAAAGCGAACAAAGAGAAAAGCAAACCCATGTTTTTTTGCAGTAAGTGGAGTATTGGCAAAGTAGTAGATTTTGCAGCTTCCTTAGCAAGCCTTAAAAATGACAACAACAAATCAACATCCCAGGTAAGTCAGCAATAACAAGCATTTTCTAGGTTGTTGTATTTAGCTTTTAGATTTCTTTACCCTTTTGTCCCTCTCCCACCCCACTTCTTTCATCTTGGATAGGGAAATCTTGATGTTAATTTCTGTGCTATTTTTCTTACAGAAGCTGAGGTTATGCCATACTGCCTCTGGAGAAGCTTTGCCATTTGAACACACACTGGAAACATGGCTATCTGATAAAGACTATCCACTGTACAATGGAGGGAATATAATTCTGGAGTATCTTGATAACGATGTTCTGTTTATAGAAGATCCAGAGTCCTATTTTATTACTCAATAAATTTTCACAAACAAAAAAATCCAATATTTTTTAGAAGCATGGTATTCAAGCAAGTCCAGTTTTCTTTTGAAGTCACTGGTATGCCAGAATCTATCTTCCATTGTAAAGACACAATTCCCATCAATTTCTCATTTGCTTGACTGACAGAAGACCTATGTCCTGAAAGGAAAATTATAGTAGCTAATATTACAGATACTCACATTCTAGAATAAATTCTTGCTCTATTGAGCTGTATAATATCAAGAATGTTTTCTTAAATTTGGTATTTATTTTTTGTGTAAGTGGTGGGGACAGTATGTCTCAATAAAATAATGAAAATGTAAACTTGCAGTATGACAGTTTTCTGAAGGAAAGAAACATATTGCACTATTGCAGCATCTTTTCTACATGTACAAGAACACGTTTCATTGCATTTGGAAACCAGCACTGTCCATACACCAGGTCCACACTTTCTTCTTGTAATAGTTTAATGACATTTAGAAGGAAAGCTTTATGAAGCAAAAGTAAATTCACTCAGGTGTCTTCCTGTTTGTAAATCTCATTGTGTGATTAGTGGGGGATAAAAGATCTCAGTAAGCCTGTCACTTATTTTGCTTTACAGTACTCTTTACTGTAGTTTTAACATGACTTAGGTATGGATAAATTACTTTACTGGATGTGGTGTGGATGCCACAAAAAAGAAGGTGTTTCCTGGTTTCCATGAAGGAAAGGGCTTTCAGTGGCTGGATATTTTGGAAATCTTTGTCTCTGGGCAGCAGAAAGGATAGGAGCATTTTTCTGCATTCCCCTGCCTGTCTCTCCAGTTGTTATCTTGCTTTCCAGTACAAAAGGAACAGTTCCCTTTTCTCTTGTTGTTTATTTTCCTTCCTTTCCTCTGCAACTGTCTATTCATCTTTCTTTTTTTCTTAGGCTGCTGTCAGACAGAATATGCTGTAAGAGGCCAACCAGCATTGTGGAACCAGTGCGTTGGGAAGAGCCCTAAACAGAACTTGTTCCCCACACTGTTGCTACAAAAGCAAGTGAAAAATGCTGTTGTGCAACAGGGTCTTTTTCTTTTTTTTTTTTTAGCAGAAAATCCCCATTCTCTACTTATACCTTTCCTCATGCCCCTGATTTTTCTGCCCTAGTAGTTCAGGCAAAATAATTGAAATAACGCTTTTTTGTGAATAGAGAGAAGATAGACTTGGGATGCAGGAAGTTAATCTTTGGGGAGACCTCAAAGGCTTTACCAGGGTGGTTGCTTTCATCAATCGCCAGTAATGGGTAAGGGCTATCAGCCTGTAACTGACAGTACAAACATGGCAAGTTACAGTTGATAGTACTCCAAAAAGTTTTCACTATTATCTTATTCCAGGAATGTGTCTAAGATGGTACACAGAAGCTCATTCCACGTAGTTTTCAGAAACTGAGAAGCAAAACCAAATTAAGCTAGTCTGACAGATAAATAGTAGAGGAGAGGTGAAAACTCCACCCTAATCAATGATGCTAGGAACAAAAGCAGAAACTTTCTCTGACCTTTAGTATCTTGCCTAGGCTAGAATTGCTCTCATTTCACCTGTTTAGATTCAAACATATCTTTACTTAGCATTTTTTGTTGTTTTTTTCTAAAACTTATTATCCTAGCACATTTTCATAGGGAAATGCATTTGAACAACTGCATTTGAAAAAAAAACCAAAACACTTTGGAGGAGTCATTTGGCATTTGAAACCACTGATAATTTTACAGGCCTGTGTTTATAAGGTGCTGAACTGTTTCACTTCAAAGTTAATAAATAAAACTTTAACTTCTAGGAGATGTAAAGAAAATGTATGTGAAGTTATGCAAGTGAGAAGAGGAATTTATCAAATACTTCCTGATTTGATAATAAACAATGTTTTCTCCCAAACTACAAAAATAGGTGAATATCAAGCATTTTGGTTGTTCTAGCTGTAATTTTAGAGAATGCACAAGGTCAAGGCTTCACATTTTATGAGATGCTGTGGTAGCGGCTCCCGGCCTTGTTCCAGTTCAAACATTGCTACAAAGTTGCCTGGCATGTTTGTAAGATAGGCAAAAGTTTGGAAAGGGCTGTATTAACACCAAAAGTGCAATTCTGCGTGGATACGTGACCTGTTAGATCGGCTGGGCAATGCTTTAGTAAACCAGAATACATCACACTAAGAAAGCAGGCAGTAATCTCTCATACTTTTATTTTCAGCATTTTCTGTTTCGGTGTCTGTTTTAGAAAAGTATGCACGCTGGGGTGTGATCAGTCTGGTTTGCAGACTTCTTATCAATAAGTCATGTCTGTTCATTCAGTTTATCAGGTGACACATAAAAATACACCTTGCAGCTTAGCTTTCCTCCTAGTAGCCTCATATGTAAAATACAAAATCTCATTTCAGCCAGAATAGAAATTGTGGTTTGGATTAGGAAAATTCTTATACTTGTTAGGAGAGAACTTCAGGCATTCCTGTTTTACTTCTGCTGATTTTAAGGTGAATGCAGAATTTGAAATCTCCTGTAAAACCCTTGCTGTAATGTTAAGTATACAATCAATGATGTCAAAAAAGCCATTTCTCATAACACTCATGCAGTCCTATATAAGTTGTACTGGGGCGTGTTCAGGTGCTTGCCTCAACAAAACCGAATCTGAGCCAAAGTGCCTCTTTGAACGGGCTGTATGCTTTTTGTACAACCTTGCAAAGAACGACTTGCAAAATAATCAGTAAAACCACAACTTATCGTCTCTGTAGTTCTTTAATGACTGTAAATACTTTAAAAAGCAGGCTTATTCCTGTTTATGAGAAGGGAAGGAGGAAATGTGGAATTGCACAGTGACTTGTCCCACACAGCAGGGTCGGTGAGAGTGGAAACTGTATCTTCTGGAGTGGGAAGGACAAAACTAACCCCCTTCGGCCCAGCTGTGCGTTGGGTTGGCATTAGGGCAATGGGATAGACTGCTTCTTTTGGTGTTGTAGACGTTTTATGATTATTTTAAGCATAAAGCAAATTGCAACCCTTGCCCTGTTTACCCAGATCACCATTTTACATTGAACAGTAAGTTACATCAGTTGCAATTTGTGAGGACAAGACAAGCCCTCAGTGTTTTGCCTTTGCTTGATGACAGACAATAGGCTCAAAAGACCACAGGAAAAAATGAAACTGGTATCTGTCAGGCTTGGAAGGTTTTTCTTCTCTGTATGATTTTAATTAATACTTAAAATGCATCAGCTGAACCGCGAATTGCTTTCAAAACTCGTTGAACACCGTGAACTCACCCTCCGTGAGGTTTCTGAGGCACTGACACAGGTTTTCCAAAGACGATGTGGATGCCCCACCCCTGGAAGTGAACAAGGCCCGGTTAGATGGGGCTCTGAGCAACCTGATCTAGTGGAAGGTGTCCCTGGCCACGGCAGAGGGGTTGCTTTTATGATCCTTAAAGTTCCTTCCAACCCCAACCACCCTTTCAATTCTATGATAAACTTCAATCGCGTGCTCCATGGGAGAGCATTTACGGTATCTCCGCCCTGCCACGTCCAATTATTAACAAGAAGTCGACATCAAAGTCTAATTTCAACACTTCCCCGGTAAACTTTGACAGCGCCGGCGCCGAGGCGGCTGCCCGCGGGCCGGGGCTCCCTCACACGCAGGCGCGGCCGCCACCGAGCGGGGCGGTGGAGGAGGCGGGCCCGTGGCCTCGCGCGCTGCGCCTGCGCCGGGGCGGCGGCGGCGGAGGCGGCGGCGGCGGTGACGGTGAGTGCGGCGCGCGCGGCCGCCGCCATTTCGGGCGCCGTGAGGGGGCTGCGCGTCCCGCCCGCGCTCCGGACGCGTCCTGCGGCACCGCGCAGCCCCGCGGCGGGGCGTGCGCTCAGCACTCATTTGAACAGTACTTAAAAATAAACCAGGTGAAGCAAGAAACTTCGAGTTTGTAAAAAAAAAAAAAAAGAAAACAAAGAAGACGTAACAATTTTTTGCATTAATCTCTCCTTTTGCTAGGTTCTTTATCTCGGGAAAGATGGCAGATCCCTGGCAAGAATGTATGGATTATGCAGTTGGTTTAGCAAGGAAAGCTGGGGAGGTATGTATAAGCTCTTTATAAAAACGTTATTTATTGAGTTTAATATGTACATAGCTTTTTGAAGGAGGTTGATGTTGGAATCTCTTCCTAAGAGTGTTTTGTCAAAAACCTAAATGGGCAGAATAGTTTGTGATGGTCAAGTGCAAGATTAGATTGTCTTTTATGTTTGCAATTTGGTTAGCTTAAGAAAACAGCTTTGTGCTTTTCCTTGGCCTGGAGTTAAAGTCCTTAAAGACTAAGGAGTAACTTTGGTTCCTTGAGTTTGATTTAAAAAATAAAACTCAGAATTGTGGTAGACAAAGAGCATCACCCTTAAACAACTCCTGTCTACCTTGTTATTTTACCGCCTGAAAGTCGGTGACATTCTTTCTTGTGAACGCTTCAATCAGCTTTACACAGTGGCTTGTTGATGGCACACAATACCATATTGTGTTCTCTCCGTCCTTGGAAGTGTCCAAAGCCAGGTTGGATGGAGCTCTAAGTCTGGTCCATGAAAGGTGTCCCTGCCCATGGCAGGAAGGTTGGAACTAGGTGGTTTTTAAGGCTCCCTCCAACCCAAACCACTCTATGATTGTTTCTCTTCATTAACTGCTTTGCTTCTGTAAATAAAAACCATCCCTTACAGCGATGACATTTTGCCATTTGAGATCTAAGACGGCTTAGAACAAGAAAAAGTTTGTACATCTTGGCAAAGCCTCAGCAGGAGTGGTTACCAAACGTTCAGTTCTACTTAGTAGTTCTACTTGGTACATTTGAAGGCTGTGGCAGCCAGACAAGATGACACATGTACTAATTCTGTCCCCTGGAGCTGCAAAATCTGTGCAACATTGTCTCTGCAACAACCTCATTAACGTCTTCCCTCAGAAAAACTTTCTGAGTTATAGTAAAATAATTCTGTGGGCTATGAGGCATGGATTCCTGCTTAAGCTGGTACTGATAGTTTTAAGATCATAAATGCTGGGTCTGGCTAAAAATAGCTGATTTGAGCTCAGTGTCAGGTGTTTTCTTCAACTTTGGTATTTAAATTTGTAAATTTAAAACTTGTCCTAACAAAATGGACCCCAGTTTCATCTACCTGGAGATCTTCCTGTAGTACTTAGATTTAAAGCCATGTAAAACTTTGTAGTGAATAGGGACTAGAGATGCAAGTCTCAGCTCCTGCAGTTAAATCCATGTCACTGCTTGTGTTTGTGTTTTGTATATGCAGTATAGAAAATGGCTGTAAAAATGTTGCTCAGATTTTTTTGGAAAACTAGTATTTTCCATATTGTTAACAGTGAAAGATTTTTTTTGTTTTTGTTTTAACAGATAATCCGTGGAGCACTCAAAGAAGAAATATCTGTTATGACTAAAAGTTCACCTGTAGATCTAGTGACAGAAACTGATCAAAAAGTAGAAAACTTCATTATTTCTTTGATAAAAGAAAAGTATCCTTCTCACAGGTATGGCTGTTTACCAGTATGCTTTTGACAGAAAAAAAATGGAAAATTTATGATGTTGCTTGGTAAAATTTTAGTACAACTGGCATGCTGGAAAATTGCAGCATTCTCCTTTACCTTCAATAAATTAAGTATTTTAGAGTACTAGCAGGTTGAAGTTTTGCACAGGGCTGTAGCAACAAAACAAGGTGTCCCCAGGTTACTGACATGAGACAAAACTTAGACTGAACTTCACTTGCTGTTGAGCCAACTGAAAGAAACTTCTTGGTTATTGCTTTGGAAAATCAGAGGTGTCCCCAGGAGACCTGGAACCCAGATTTCTTGTCTGCTTTTGAAACTAGTGTGCCTTTGCTGTCTATGTGGGATGGGTCCTGTGGAACCGAGTGCCTTTGGCAAATCTCATACAGTTTGACAACATAAAACATCCTTAAAAGAAGACAGGATCTTCCTGTTCTGCATAACACAAAGGCTGTCATACAAAATACTGCTTTCTTAATTGCTCTTCCCTTTTTTTCCTCTTCCCCTGCCTCTCTCCATATCCCTATCCTCCACTCCCTGAAAAATGTATTCGTGAAGGGTGATCTATATGTATTTTGCTTACATGGGTCTGTCTTTAGCATTTTGACACAATGGCTCAAGTTTAATACAGTTTCCTTAAAGTCAGTTTGCTGTTTTTTTCTTGCATTTTCTTGGAGATTTTGTTACTGTAGCTGTATATGTGGAATATAAGAAATCTGTGTAGAACTGGAGCAACGGAGGTGGTGCAAAAGTTCAGTAACCAAATTAGTGTAATCATACAGACTTGTGGAATGACCTTGAAATAACAGCTTCTGTGACACTGATAAGCATTTTTGAATATTTTAGCTTCTTTTTATTTTAGGTAACCAGTGTTACATTAGACATAATGGTGCTGAACTTCTTTTCCTAGTGAATTACTCATCAGCTATATTCAGTCTCATCTTTCTGAAGGTCTGCTGCTTTTTGGAAACATGCTGTTTCTTTCTGATTAGTCATCTTCACTTCTGTAGTTAATCATAAAACTCTAATCAGTATTAAAGGGACCTCGTTTGTTACCTCTCAGTAGTTCTCATTTTTTATGTTTGTGGAGGAAAGCATGTGTTTGCTGCAAACTTTTCATAGGTTGAGTAATGTGTGATAAATTGTGACAACCTGCAAAAGGCCTTGAAGAGAATTCCACCCACTTAGACTCATTCTAATAATTTTGCAGTCCAAAACAAATGCTTTCATGAGCAGCAAAAATTGTGAATTTTGGAGTGCTATAGCACTGTGTCTTCTGTGTCTCTGGGGTTTAATACTGTGGCTGAGCATGCAGTCACCCATCTTCTTCAGAAACTGGTTTGAATTTCCATTCCATTACTATATTACTGTTTTTTCATGCTTGTAAAACTAAAATTTTGAGATTAACAACTTTATCGTATTTGGGTTTAAATCAGTCTTCAAATTTAACAGTTGCTGCAGTGTTCTAACCAGATACATAAGACCACAAAGGCTTTTTTCACTGAAAACACAAGCTAAAAAATAATGTTGTGTAGCACAAGTAAGCTGAAAGGTGTAAATAGCTATAGGTATTTTGAACAAAATTTGATGATGCTGTTACTGGAAAAAAATTATGAAAACGTCAATGTTCTGAATGCTAAATTCTGGTATTATTTCTATATTGAAACATAAAATTCTTTTTGCCACATATTGTGCTTATCCTTGACATCATAAATACTGATGCAAGCTTGGTCAGATATGGTTGGTGCTTTCTGGATAAATAATGTTTTTCTCAGTTTTTTATGTATGATCGCTGGTGGTACTCCAAGCTTCATCTCACTTTTAAGAATTTCAGTGTCAAGGACAGTGTTGTAATTAATACATTTTTAACAATTTCTTTCTGTCTTTTAAATGTGTTTCTACTGTAGCTTTATTGGAGAGGAATCTGTTGCAGCTGGAGAGGGCAGCATTCTGACAGATAACCCCACGTGGATTATAGACCCAATTGATGGAACTACCAACTTTGTACACAGGTCCACCTTTCATTTCTTTTGTTAGCAACCTCAACTGATAATCCTTTTTCTTTCTCCAGTTCCCTGAAAGTAAGGTTGTTTTTAATTTTTAAATTGCTTTGAAAGAGATACTATGAACTTGTTAATGGTTACAAATTGCTACTTACTGAGAGCCACTGGGCAGTTTTTGTAAGCATTTTAATATTCCTGTGAGTATTTTAATAGTCTTGGTCTGTTACCTACATCAGTTGTTCCATAAGAGGCCTGTATTATATAGCAGGGGTCAGCAGCCTTTGGCATGGATTCCAAAGATAGATGGGCAGATTGCAACCGGAGCAGGACTCAGAGTAAGAAGTTGCAGCATCTTCAGAGAGGGAATAACAGCTTCAGGTGCTGATTTCTAAGAAATTTCAAATCCGTTGAGATCTAGGAGCCCCAGCTAAAGAAGAAAGCAAGATATTGCCAGTAATTATCAATGGTATTTTGCACCAAGATGAGGAGGGGACTTTCAGTGTAATGCTGACAGCCTATTCCTTATGTCTTTTAAATGTGATAGATTTTGGCCCCAGTGAGCTTTTCTGAGTCTGCTTGATTTCAGTTTTGAAATGACTGCTGCTGTGTGCACAATGGCTTTTAAACAGCTTCTGAATCCTGCTAAATAACATGTTCAGAAACTTACAAGAAAAGAACCCATTCTACTGAATCTGCAGGCTTAAAAGTTGGTATTTTTTGCCAAAAGAACAAAAGCAAATGTCTGGGAATTGAAAAAAAATTAACTGGTTGATTGTTTCAAACTTAGACTGGGATGCAATCCACCATGTCTTACATAGTCCCACTGTCTTCACTCTTCCTCCATTCTTCAGTATCTGTCTTGGTCATGGCTTTGGTGGAAAACGGGGAGGTGGGGGCAGAGGTAACTTGGTTCTTATGAGACCAGCTTGTTCCTTCTGAGAAAGGTTAGTAGCATAGAGGCTTGTTTGCATTCTTTGGCTGTAAAAAACAGTCCCTAAGCTAGGAACAGCTGTAACAGGAATAACAGCCCCTTGTGCATAGAAAAGTTTGTGTTTCAAATGGTAATAAGTGTTACTGGCTCTATTTTCAGCTAAACTGTGCAAATTCCAGAAACCTATGTTGTATATAGTCCAAGTTTGTTTTTGAAATATACATTACATTTAACTGAACACTGTCTTTATTAAGAGTAAGCATGGTAATGAAAGAAATTTAGTATCTCACTATAAATTAGTGAAATGTTTTGTTTTGTAGGTTTCCATTTGTGGCAGTTTCAATTGGCTTTGTTGTAAACAAAAAGGTATACTTTTTATTACTTAATATCTAATCAAACCCAAATTAATTGCTTGTTTCTAGTTACAACTAAGTTCTATAATTTCCTATTTTACAGTAAATAGGAACACAGGGAAAAAAACCTCAAGGTATTTTTTCTTGCAGATAGAGTTTGGAATTGTGTATAGTTGTGTAGAAGACAAGATGTATACTGCCAGAAAAGGAAAAGGTGCATTTTGCAATGGTCAGAAACTTCAAGTATCGGGCCAAGAAGGTAAGCTGAGCTGAGTAGCTTCTTTCTGGTAATTACCACATTGCAAATCAGACAGCAGAAATTACATACCTGGATATATTGGTATTTCTTAGCTCATAGTTTCGTTTTGCAAGACTTTCTTTGGCCATGGGCCAAAAGAAACACCTTTTATGTTCTCTTTGATGCATATGATGTCATCTGTGCAAAATCAGGACTTGGCAATTGAAGATTTTATTCCCCATGTGTGTATTGTTGTTTTGTTTGTTTGTTCGTTTGTTTTTAATTCCCTATATGTCTGCAGTCTGTTTGAGATTGTTCTTTAGAGTGTAACAAATCTGCCAAACAATTCAACTTCTCCCAGGTGTGACCTGTAGGTTTAAGTCAGTAGCACTCCTCTATGCTTACAACCCTACATCAAGTAAAATCTGTGCTTCAAATGGGATCTTTAAGTATCTCAAGACTTTTATTTTTTCTAGCAATAGAATTTTATTTACTACTGTCATTGATTAATGTATATGCGCCGTTGGAGCAGATAGTGCTTCTTTCATTGTATTTTATTTTTTCCTGCCATTTTCCAAGTAATAAGATAATAAGATTTTTATATGTTTGATATATGTAATATTTTATTAAGATACCTCACTTTTATTCAGTCTTGTAAGAAAGCAATGAGGTAAACTCTGCTAGTCCCTGTGGCTATTTAAGTTGTGCTGTTGGAAGAGTGAGGTTTTGTTTCTTTTCCAGACATTACAAAATCCCTTTTAGTAACAGAATTGGGGTCAAATCGTGATCCAGAGGCTATAAAAATAATTCTTTCTAATATGGAAAGACTTCTCAGTATTCCTATTCATGGGTAAGACACTTTATATTTTCTATATGTATTTATATGTACTGACAATGGTTAATATTGTAAATACGATAATTTATAGAAAGCTTTGGTTGCATTATATTTGACACCTTAAATGTGAAATATGGTTTAAATGTTTCTGTCTAGTAGCTTCCACAGAGAAACTGTGTTTAGCTTTTTCAAGCTGAGATGTATAGAAGAGAACCCTAACAATCAGTATTGAGAAGCAAAGCATGTTTGGGCTTGTAGGACTGCAAAGTGTTATATTTACTAGTTAAAAAAATTATGTGCAATTTTGTGCGCTTTTTTTCCCTAGAAACACACAAGGAATAAAACTGGATGAACAGAAGCTATATTGCATTTCTTAGTTTCCTTTCCTTGTAGTAATGAAAATTGTTCTTGTTTTTTTTAATATATATATATGTCTCAGAAGACAAAAGTAGATCTCCTTTTCCTCTTTCAAAACCATACAACTTTGTCTGAGTAGTTTAAATTGTCCATAAACTGCTCTTATTTTGGTTGCATTCCCTGCTTCCTCTACTCTAGATAAACCAAAGTATAATTTCCACAAAATATTTTGTATAAAGTTGGTTTCAGCAGACAGTTTTTTGTTTCTCAACCATATTCATGTTTCTGTTCTAACAAGTATTATGCGGAGATTCTCAGGATTCTTGTTTTGACACTTGACATGCTTAACATGTAGATTTTTTCTACTTCCAAAAAGTCTTCCGATGCTGCTAAAGAATATATATGTTAGGATGAAAGTAGGAAACACATTTTAGGAGTGTCGTGAGTTCATCTTGGGCATTTTATTTGTAAACAATAATTTGAGACTGGAGTTGATTTAAGTTGCATCTTGCAGTAGTTTAGCTGCTATCAGTTACAATTTAATGTACAGTTTACTGTTAGTTGAAATAACTGCAGCATTTACACAAGTCACACTTACTGGCTAAGTGCATTGACATTTCCAAAAGAAACTGGAATCTGTGACACAAGGATTTGGTGAAGTTAACCAGACCAAATTTATGCTGTGTAATTTATTTTTTGTGATTACTGTTAGAGGGTTTGGCAAGTCAGAGATGTTTACTGAGCATCACCAGAGAAACTGACAAAAACAGTTTTTCAGCACTGGAAAGTATACACTCTGCTTGAATTCTTGTATTCAAAGAGAAAAATAGACTATCTGTTAGTGTTTCATGGGAAATTATCTTCCACAATATGTTGTAGTTTAAGAAATTATTTAAGATGTATTTAAACCAAAATTGATTAACAGAATTTGTAAATGTAATTTCGGAAAATTTGCTGTATTTTGAAAACTCTTCAAGCTACTTAAGCAACACTTCCTGCCCATTTTTTTATGTTTCTCTGCAGCATTTCGTCATCCTTTCTCCAGTTCATCAGGACATTTCTGTGTTCTCTGTGCAGTGTACACAGACACTGTAACTTCTTTGCAAACTCTTCTCAGTTAAAACAACATTTGTATCTCCTTTAGCATTAGAGCTGTTGGTACAGCAGCTGTGAACATGTGCCTTGTGGCAACAGGTGGAGCTGATGCCTATTATGAAATGGGGATTCACTGCTGGGATATGGCAGGAGCTGGAATCATTATTACTGAAGCTGGTGGAGTCCTGCTGGATGTAACAGGTAAATACATGGGCCTGCATAATACTCTTTACCCTTTTAAATGACTAACGGAGCAAAATGTAGCTGAAATGAGAAGCCAAGAAGTTCTTTTCAGTCCTCTTTCCAGCAACCACTACTGAACAGTTCCCAACCCATCAATAGATGAAGAACAGGTTAATTTTATGTTCTTAAGCAACAAGACAACCTTTACTGCCTTGGCTGGACTCCTGGAAAAGTGAAAAAAGACAGTAAATGTACACCGAAGAGAATTTAAATGCAGCTCATACGAGATACCTGTTGTGTTAAATGCATTTTTGTCCAGCAAAACTTGGTCCTAAATTGTAATGTATAATTTACACTCAGTTTTTTCAGTGCTTATTTTCATACCAGCTTTTAATTTTCTCCATATATAAAACTGGCTGCTTTGTTTCCTTTGCTTTCTAGGTGGACCGTTTGATTTGATGTCTCGAAGAATAATTGCAGCAAGCAGTCAAGCTATCGGAGAGAGAATAGCGAAAGCACTTCAAGTAATTCCTCTGAGAAGAGATGATGCAACCAACTGAACACCAAAGCTGGACCTTAAATGTTTTTTTCTAATGTTGTCTCATATTCCCACATGGTGGTTGTTCTACACCTTGAATAGATGGTAGTCTTTCAGTACTGGTGTGGCTGCTAAGTAGAGCTTTGAGATTGAACAATATTGTAAGTAAGCTGTAACTGTTGAGTATTTTATTTAACATCACAATTAGATAAAAATCTAGAAAAAGAAGCAAATATATGCAACTAGTATTTTCAAGTTTTATACTACACTGGAACACATAGCAAGAGACTCTTTGATGTATAGATCAATAAAGATCTCTAGTTCTGTTAGTGACAAAACCAAAAACTGCTGTCCTAACACCACATCATCACAGCTGATCCTGAACCCAAAAAGATGAAGGCATTACTGTTTATCCTGTCTTTCTCTGTCTGGTTTCCAGTGGTATCCATTTCCATACCTCATTGCAGTTTTTGTAAAGGTAGTTCACACATTTCCAAACTTGTTAGTTGCTCATACTTTTGGCTACAGTTTAAAGCTTTTAGTACTTAGGTATCATTGGTTTTGTAGCCATCCTACCTTTCTGATGGTAGATAGACACAGTCTCTTCTTTAGCCTCATATGTGGCCAGTACACTTGCAAACCCATTACAATTTCAAAAGTAGTAGTTATTGTGCCAGAAAATACGTGCATCTTCCAGAATTAAGGTCTGAGCACGCCTAGCACCAAATGTACTTACTTGAAATTAAGATGCAGTATGATTTTCATTTTGTTAATTTTGGTTGAGTTTCTTCATGGATGAGTGTGTTTTGAAGTCTAAGGAATCATTAAATCCAAGAGAGTTTTCAGTACTTCTGCTGGCAAAAAAATAAGCCCATAGTCCATATTTTTTACATAATTTTCTGTAAGTTACAAAAGCAGTGACCAACCAGGAGCAGGTTTCCATTGTGTTTTACAGAATGTACACAGAAGAAGATACATATGTAAACCTAAAGGGTTTATAAATTAAGAAATATTAGTGATTTAATTCTAGGTGTCAGTTTTTGTAAACTTTGAAAATTATACTGGTTCTCTGCATTTTTGTATTTAAGATTGTTAAAAGCATCAGTGCACTGTTCAAATAATTAATGCACTTTAAAAAAAAGATGTCACTCAGATCAGTTTTTAGACTGATTTTTTTTTTTGTGTTGAAAAGAAAGTTGTCTCATTGGTTGTTTAGTCAAGACACAGCAATGGAAAGTATGATTTTTTGTACTGCTGTCCCACTATTTTTATTTTGAAAAACGGTATACTGAAGTTTCAACAGATTGCATATTATAAATGTCAGGGGTTTTTATCAGTTGATTTCTGCAGATTTTTCAGAAATACTTAATTTTAAGATGTATCTAATGCCAGATGATTAATGTTAATGAGGTCAGCCTGCTATTTTAAAGGTCCTCCCAAAAAGCCAGACTTACAGTTATTTTACTTTTTAAATTCGTGTTGACAAGGATGGAAAACTTGAGCATTTCAGTGTAACTTTGTTGCTGTAAACAATGTGTGTGGGATCATGGTTATTTTTGAATGTCTTCTGTACCATTTCTGTGGCTAGTGTATAACAAAATCTGCATAACTTTATTTGTGAAATGGAGATATGTCTAAAAAGTACTTAAGATGAGAGAACATGTTAGAAATAAATAACTTTAGCAGCAGTGTGGCTTCAGCTGTGCTTCCTTTCTTAGCATTCATCAGGCTGCAGTGCTGTGACCCATCAGGCTGGATCTGTGGGCCTCAAACTCTCTGAGTTGAACACTTTTTCTTCTTCACCCCTGATGTCCATAGATGAAAAACTGTTGTGCCTTTGTACGTGGGATTATGTATGCACCTGCAGTTGGGTTTTGGAGCAAATATTTCCCCTTGTTCCAATGAGATCATGGTTCATTAATCATTTCCAACCTCAGACTCAAACATTATGGGTTATCTTGCCTGTCATTTGTGTTGGAGGTCTGTCAGCTGGTTGAAGCATGTAGCTTTCTCATTGTTAGCTTTCCTTATGATGTTATCTGAGGAAAAATTTTTATTAATTTCTTATCTTGGCTTTCTTCACTCTGTTTATGTTGGAGATTAGTGTAAATTTTTTTTGCTCACTCTCTAAATGGCAGTTTTTATCAACTGCTTTCTTTTTAGTTTCAGCCACCTTTTGAGGAGGATCAGAAATCCTAGTTTGCCATTTTGCTAAGCATTTATCTTCTCGGGTACCTCTTTAATATGTGGCCACTTCTTTTGTCATGTGAAAGGACACTGAAATGTAATTACTAAGTTTAGACATTTTGCTTCTGTTCTAGCCTGTGATTTTGACCAGCTTTTCTAATGAAACAAGTCAAGATTTCTGTGTATGCAAAATGCTTTTGAGAGCATATATGAGGTAGTCCCTGAATGTTCAAAACTACAAAAAGTATGGTTTTGTTGCTTTAAAAGATGGAGGGGCAGAATTAATCCTCTTAAATTATTTTTTAAAAAATCTAAGATAAAATTATGTATTTACGAGATAGCTTTTGCTGGGCAATGAGACAATTGGAAAGAAAGGCCAGTTACCACAGACTGAACAGACAAACTGTCAGATTAAAGTCATGAATATTCCTCATGAAGGTATCAACAGGCCAGTACACAGGAAACTTTCTTGCACAGCTTTTCAGTGAACAACCCGGGACTTCAGCTGGCAAATGCCACTGTGGTTTGAACCTCAGCTCTGAGTGAAGAACACTCAAAACTTACAGGTGCAAGAAGATCGAGTGGACAGAGTCAGCAACTGGAGCAAGTGAAAAAATAAAAAAAATACTGCTGGAAATTAAAGGACTACATGAGCAAATTTAACCAGTCCTTTTGCCTTTAGTTTGAGAATTTAAATGGCCAACATTGTCACTATATAGTTACTGTAGAGCCTGCTGCTCGTCTTAACAAAGGTCTTCGAAGTAGGGGACTGATTTTTAGCCTGACACTAAAACAATTAGTACTACACAATAGTAATGGTGACTTCTACCACTGATGTGTATGCAGGAGGGGAGGTATCCTTAGCCTGCTGTCCTGGCTACCACCCATCACTGGCCATCTCCATTTACTGATTTGCTGATAATTTGCGATTGTTTCCTGTGATGACCTGCAGAGCTTTGCTCTAGCTGCACAGCAGAGTATTCCAGTAGATTCAATCCTGCAGAGCTTTTCCCAGCATGAAATATTGCCAAAGTCACAAAAGGCTTCAGGATCTTGTCCAGCCCGCTTAAATAGCCCCGTAGAAAATCCCTCCTCTGCATCCCCTTCCCTTATGGAATATGGACTATCCCTCATAATATCTGTGACCTAAAGCTGTGGTTTAATTTTACTTAGTCTAATGTCAGTGTGAACTGGGCATTTTGACTAGAACAAAATGTCATCCTGCGGCCTTGGTAATGAAGCATTTTAAATAAGGAACAAACATCTCTTTCTTTTCACAAGCTTCTTTCTATCCTCTCAAAGCCAGCAGCTAATTCAGTTCTATTAATTACCTGTGAGGGAGGTAATTGCTTCCTTCACAAATCTGATCCTGTTGCTAAAGTGCTGACAGGCAGCTCTCCAACAGTACATTAGTTTTGGATCTACAGCAGCTGGCACGGCTGCCTTTATTTGCACAAACTCCAAGCATCACAAGGATGTCAATGATGTGACACCTCAAGAGTGTCAGCCAGATCTCCTGGATGGCAAAATCCATTCCATCTCTGAATTACTGCTTGTCCAGCACCAAGAACAACAGTGAATGTAGTCTGTCACATCGCTCTCCAGTGTGTACAATCTTCACACAAAGATCTGCAGCTTCTTAAAGATAGCAGGAACTTCTGACATGTCCTCTGTGCCCACTATCTGCTGTCTGCCTGCTAGAACAACAGGGCAAAGAAAATCTGACACACTTCAAAGCCGTGTGCAGCTTTTGGAACAAACAAATCGGAGGCCTGTGCTCAGCCAAGAGCATATTATGGCACTGTATGAGAGCTACAAACTCCCGCCTGTTTGAGGAGGAGAATGGATTAAAGAATGGAATGCTCTTTCCCAAAGCAAAGCAGAACTAATTTTCAAGCACAATTCAAGTTATTAAGACGCTAAAAAATAATGGCAACTGTACATCCTGTTCCAGAAGCTTATAGCCTCTCTTGGTGACTGGTACATTGACTGCATACACTGTGTCATACATACTCTTGCACAATCCCGGGGATGACTTTTACACTGAGGTGATTGGGAACTGGGCCCTCTGTACTCCCCTTAAAGTGGAACGAAAAGAGGAAGAAAATGCAATAGCAATGGTTGTGCCACAGCAATAGGTAAGCCAACCTCCCCTTTTCATGCGGTGGAAGATTAAAGTTTACATTTTGTTATGTCTCTCCTTAGCTCAGCAGAGACTACGTTTACAACCATGTGAAGCACTTAATTTAGAAGTGGTTGTACTGCAAATATTGATAAATAATTTCATAGGCGCTCTTCCTCAGCTTTCTGGGTTACATCTTCCTCTGCTGCTGTGCCGGGAGAGGTGGTTCCGTGCAGTTTTATCCGGCCCGTGGACGCAGGCGGTGGGCGGTCTTGGGGAAGATGCGCAAACCCCCGAAGAGCCGCGCCCCTCACCGCTCCCGGCACAACACTAGATGGCAGCCGGAGTCAGGGAAACACGAGGAGGCCCGGAGTTCCCTTGCTTTAGCGAGCATTCCTTTTTCCACGCCTCACTTCCATCCTGCTCTGCTCCCTGTAGTTTTTATTGGATACAATAACTGAGAACTATTTAGAAGAATTATTCCAAAATTTTTTGAGGACTTTGGCTCTGTTTTTCTGTGACTTGAGAAGGAGTGTGAAATAGGACTTGTGCCAGCAGAATTAATATTCCCTCCTTTTCAGTGTTGAAGACCGGTATGTATCACAAAAGATCACAAATCTAAACTCTAAAATAAGATAAATGCCATAAAAATCCTTAGATTATACTGCATTTAAGGCTACAGTAATTTCCCCTGTGTTTTTTGCTGTCATAAATTAGGACATGCCTTTTTAAAAGCCTTTCTTTTAAGCCTACAAGATAATCTTCTGGGCACGCATGTATTAATCCATATGCAGATACAGCCCTGGGACAACAAACCCAGACACAAAAAAGGAGGTCTTAATGATTTTTGAGATGCAGTTGTTATGTTTTCCAAAGAGAACACAAGCTCAATATGTTGCCTCCAAATGTGTTGTGATGATGTAAAGGAACTATAGTAGCTGTGTCTGTATTTTCCCTGTACAATAGTATATTGAAACTATATTTTTCAGGATCTGCTCAAGCATGGATAGGTAACTCATCCCCTCATTTCAAGGTTTCACAGGTCTCTGTGCCACATCCTGTAAAAAGTTTATGAGTATTTATGACCTTGCCTACAAAGGCAGTGGCCTAGAGGTTAAGTGCCAATGCATTACTGACGAAAGGCTCACTCTTTATCTCAGTGTGGCTGTTGAGAGGCATTGTCTCCCAGGAAAGGACTTTTCTCAGGAAAAGACTTTCCTGCCCTCCCTGTAACACATCTGGAGATGCCCTGCCAGAGCACACCTGCCAGAACCTAAGGACGCTGCCAAGTACCTTTGCACAGGCTGTTGGGGGGGCCCCAAGATACTCTGCTTCCTAAAAGCAAGTAGTGAAAGGAGAGGTGTGTCCTGTACTGTCTGCAATGCCCTTTAGTACAGGTCAAAGTGAATTAAAATAAGTTACTCTAGTGAGGATCAGTATGGTATATCTCCTTTCTACTATGACTTCTCTATGGTGTTGCAAGACAGCTACATTGTCCTTCCTTCCTCAGTTGCAAATTTCCCTTTGGACAAGAGAAAAGCTCCTAAAGCTGTTTCTGGCTGTGGGTGTCTTGGCTGAGGACAAATAGCAGTGGAAAGAGGGTCCCAGCTGAGATGTGTTGACCTGGGGATTGCTGTGGTGTGGGATCTTGGAGAAGGTAGGAGAGGGACTTGGCCAGAACAGGCCAACAGCAGCAGGGACAGGAGATCCTAGTTTGGTACCGAGTTATATTAGTACCGGCAGGGAATGTTTCTAGTTTTAGAAATGTCATTCTTTTCCAGCTCTCATGACAAACAGGTATGATGACATCTATAGAGGTATTTAGAAAGCCTCTGTAGGGATTTTCAATTTTCTATAGTTTTTCCAGAATTAAAATAAGTAAGTTCAGGTGTAAAAGTTCATCAGGATGACTTTATTTATTATTAATGGCATAACCCTCAACTTTACTGGATGTTTGCACTGGCCTTTTGTAGGCAAACAATCACCTCACTACTGAAAACTAAAAATAATAAAAACACCCTTTATTTCTGCTTCATTATACTTGAAATTGTGGTTACAGTTCTCAACAGTCCTCCAGCAAAACACATTTAAAAGAGAGTAATGGTTAATGTTATTAGAAATTCCTGTTTCAATATTTATTTAGTTGTAATTAGCAATGTGTTAGCTGTGTAAAAGTAAATTGTACCCCACTTCATCTGTGCACCTTGTTCAGCTCACTGTGTTGAAATGGAATTCATAATGACAAACTGTCATAGCAGGGGGAGGTTAAAAGCTTTGCTTCTGTAGGTACTTAGATGTTAATAGCAGTTCCCACTGAAAGGAAGCGGAAACCTGGACCTAATGGTTCCCATCAACAGTCATTTGTGTGGCTGGCACGGAAAAACACTGCTATTCAGTCAGATGAATCAATTAGTAGAGAAAATATGTTTTCCACCAGTACACGTTCCAGTTTAGTTAATTTCTCCTATCTTTTATTTAAATATCATGGGAAATTAATAATTAATAGACTCTGTCAGAGGGATTTCTTTCTGCCTCTTGTACCTGCCAACTGTTAAGCCTAATACTTGAGATTTTAGGAAATGCCACCCAACTGTATACTCTAGTTAGTTCCTCCAATTCTGCAGACTCTGTTACTAGTGTTTGTTTCTTCTTCCCAAAGTTTTCATTGCAATCTTCAGTGCATCTCAGCGGAAGTCAAGTGGATTATATCTGCTTTCTAATCCAGAATAGAGAGTTGATTGCCTAGGGTTTTTTTAAAATTTATTTAAATGAAAGAATTATGGACAAAATATTCAAAGGTTGGGAAGCAGAGAGAGAAATCACAACCCCATTCTCTCTCTCAGATAAACATTCTTCACTGGAGTTTTTTGGGATAGGATACCCTCCTCTCTTCCATTTCAGAATGACACAACTTCAAGAAGTGGAAAAAAAAATACCCCCAAAAACCCACAAAAGTATATCTCTTGATTTACTTGATTTACTTGACAGAGCACTAAATGAAGTTACTTCCAACTCCACACACAGCTCTGCTCCAGAAGGGTCTGTACCTACAGAGAGCCCTGTGGATCTGATGTAATCCATAGTAAAGCTTTTAGAGTGAGCTTCCTGGAAAGCAGATATTTGCATCTCTTTAAAAAATTTTATTTTAGTGGAACATCTATGAAAATAATTTAAAAGTCACTTTTTCCAAAAATATTTAAAGCTATTTAATTGGCTTGACTTTCACAAGAAAAGGCGCCATCTGCATAGAAGATGGAATTGAAGATAAGAAAGCAGGAAAAACTCAATTACGGTTTAACCTATAAAGAGACTAATGATTTTCTGAAAGTGGCATCAGTTACAATAAAAACCCCCAAATCAAATTACAGCTATTGAGATAACATAGACAGCAAATCAAATAAAAGAAAACAGATTTTTCTGCTCTGTTCATCTTTACCTGAGCATGCTCATTAAAAATTTGTTTCATTTGAAGGCTTTTTTTCTCCCCAGTTCCTTCATATCTTCCAACATATGCATGATGACACATGGAGGCAGTGTCTCAGATGTGTGACTCTTCCATTACGGTCTGTGAAAATTTATCCCTAGCATTTCCAAACGCAGCACAGGAACTGTAAATCCACTCCCACCTGGTCTGTTGCAATATCTTCTATCAATGACTTCAGAGACAGCATGAACTTAATGAACTCAGGTGGCAACACCATTGACAGGATGCATTTAGTTTTGGAAAGGGCATGTAAAGGGGGGCTGGGAGGCTGACTTATGGTGACAGAGATCTTGCAAGCTAATGATAGAGAGGACAATTTGCAATAGCTTTCCACTAGAAGGAAGATACTTGGGTAAACGGAAGATTCGTGCAACAAAATTTCTTGGTTTGGTTTAATTTTGGCTCTCAGTTCACTTGCTTTTTAAAGCAAACACATTCACAGCAGGTACGTAGGTGGGCCTGAAGAGACCTACAGCAGGTACTTCGTCACGTTAAACCAGATTGTAGTTGATTCAATTTGAACTAATTAGGTGACTGAAGGCAGAGGAGGAAAGATGGGCAAGGTAGTTCTATGTGTAACTCTGCTGATTTCATGCTGCCATATTCAGGAGACACAGAAATGACTCCAGATAGCACGAGGAGAAAATTCAATGCATCTATATCATACATATTTATTACCTAGTCAATATCCACATACATAAAGGAAAAAAAACACATTTGGAAAAGTTAAATTTCCTGTACAAATTCATGTATGATAAAGTTTAAATTTTTAAACTTTAACTTGATAAACACTAATTTAACTATTACCCATCAATTTGCTTTTTTCATGGCTAGGCTAGGAGACCTTGTGCCAATTATTTTCTACTCATGACCACCAAAATGCTTTAAATCCCTGAGCCTCCACTTTTAGCAGTGACAAACCAACACCATGCCAGAGAAGAGGAGGTGGTTCTGGTAAACAGTCCCTTTTCCCCAGCTTCTGTCCCAGAGTGGACAAGTGTTCAGATCACCTGCTGCTTCTGGCCTTGCGAGTAGCTCAGTGCTCAGCAGCTGAACCCTGCAACACCACAGATCTGAATGAAAAGAGCAGCCTCTTCTCAAACATCTTCAGTGGGTGACAAGCCATTTGATTAATGCAGCTGTATTTTCCCTTTCTTGAACCTCCTATGTGATCCTATCTGTAGTGGGATGTTACTGATTTTTACAGCTTCATGCACATCCAGCAAAACATTTTGCCACGTCCTTACCTGTAAGTTCACTTGTATTCCCAAAGGCACCATGGAGCATGCTTAGGGAAACTAAGCACGTGCCTGGGAATATGTCACAACCTGATGGGCTACCTGGCTTGTGGGTGGGTGGGGATCACGGCTGTGGTTTGTAGGACTCCATAATACATAAAGACATGGAGACTTTTATCCTCTAAACTTCTCTACCTTATTGCAGGTTAGCACAAATAGCACAAAAATCAATAATAGCAAGTTGATATGATTAATAAAGTGAATATATACACATATACATATATACATGAATATATACATATATCAAGCTATTAAAAATGATGATAAGAAATCAATAGCAATATCTCTCATTAGTATGGCAGATAATATTACCAGAAGCCAATTGTGTAGCAGCAACAAAGGGGGTATATGTTATTACAGACTATTACAAATATAATTAGTGAAGAAACTTTTCAACAATGTAGCAGCAGACACACTTCAAATAGATTATTTCTATGGGTATATGATACTGGCCAGTATCAAGTGAATTATACAGATTTCAGAAGGGGCCAAACAATCCCAAAGGAGAGGACAAACTGACCCTGGAGGGGTACCCAACCATCCCAGAGGTGGTAGGACAATCCCCCAAAACTGTGCCCAAAGGAAGTCCAGTAAAATTATTACACAGGGCTCTCACTTTGGAGATGATCTGTGTCACCGAGCCTGGAGTCAGCCAGATATCCCTGGTGAGCATCCAAGTGCTCGCTGAAAGTTTGTGTGGGATTTAACCTGTTTGGGAAAGAAAAAAAAAAGTGAAGCACAGAAAGTACTCAGAGACAGTAGCTTCACTTTGGTTGAAAATGCCTTTTAGATCGTAGAGGCATGAGGGGGTGTAGGACATCGCTACTTCAAGCAGCCAATAGATGCTGTGAGTTTCCATTTTTTCACATGTAACAACCAACTGATGATGATGTTTGCTGTTCCTTTAAAAAGAACCATTTAAAAAGAGCCTTTAGAACCATTTTATTTTCCCAGAGTGTTTCCACTTTTTCAGACAATAAGTTGCTGTTACAGCTTCTTATTTTGGGGTCTATCACTAGTGTCTCAGGATGTCTCTGGTTTCCAGGTACCCAGCTGTACTTCAAAGATATCAGGTGCATTTCTCAAGCATGTTTCTCTTTCCCAAGCCCAGTTCCCTGTAGCACAGTTCCAGGCTGGCAGGATTTACTCTGTCAGTATTTTTCAGCAGAACATTTTCTTTTGCTCAGCAGTTTTCATCCTGCCACTTTCATGGCTATGTTCCTATCAGGACATGCAATGACTTGAGGGTGTTGCTGGAGCAGAGCCTTCCATCCCAGCAGGCAGCAGTGCACATGCTGAGTCTAAGGAGGCAACACTGACATTTCTTTTTAATAACTGGATCTGCTGAAGCTCTCTTTTGTTATGTTCACTCATTGGAATTATTTTCTCTGTGTTGCTACTGCTTCTCTTGATAAATGCCTGCGTTTCTATATAACTCTTTTTCTCCCACAACAAACCCTTTTTTATGTTCTCTGCCATCAATATTCATTCTTTAATTAACATCACCAGAGACTAATAGTTGTCTCAGCTATGCCACAGCAAAGCAAGAAGCTTTAACATGAACCACAACAGCAATGCTGAAATTTAATTATGATTACAACTGCCAGAAACAAAGATAAAATATACAGATGAATAGTGATCTTCACATACATCACTGATATTTGATGTGATAGAGGCTTTGATTCTCAAAGCAGTGCAAGTGCATGACTCCATGAATTAATGAGAGGGTTCATCCCTTTCTAGAGTTAGGAAAAAAAAAATTTTATTGCATTTGCAGTCAATTGTTTTTCTTTGAATGCTTCTAATCATAGCAAAAAGGAGGAGAGAGAAGAGTCAGTCAGCTACAATTGTTCATCCCTGACAGATGTAGTGGCTTCAGTCTGAAAGAGGGTAGATTTAGATTAGCTATAAGGAAGACACTCTGTACTGTGAGGGTGGTGAGGCACTGGGACAGGTTGTCCAGAGAAGTTGTGCATGCCCCATCTCTGGAAATGTTCAAGGCCAGGTTGGACAGGACTTTGAGGACCCTGGTCTAGAGGAAGGTGTCCCTGCCTGACGCAATCTGCGCCTTAATTGTGTCTCCCTTGATGGGGGAGACTTTTTAGAGTCTTTGCCAGGAGTCAGAGATGAATGGGACTTTTAGCCTTCTCTTTCTTCTGCAGTAGTTTATTAAGTCTTATCTAAAAAGTACGAGGCACTGACATGACCGAGACATAGCATGAAGCAGAGAATGCAGGAAAAAGCTGAATTATCAAGATTACACAGCCTTTTTAAAGGTAAATCACCCAATGAAAACTTAAAACGCAAGGCATTTTCACTTTTCTACCAATGTCTAATAAATCATCTAGTCACGCAGGCAGGAACTGCAGAATTCTTTATCCAATCATCCCAAACTACTTCTACTGCAGAATATGGAGTAGATGAAGAAGAAGAAGAAGGTCTGGAGAACAACAACAATCCTCCATTTTGATGGTTTTTGATTTTATCTACTTACTATATTAATAAACCCAAAAGCTCCAAATTTTTCACCCTGTGACAATCTTACATAGTATTCTAGTTCACACCAGTGTAGATTCTAATTCTTCCCAGAGGGTAGGCAATTTTCTCCATGGACGAAGGTCAAAAACAGTGTTGTCCAGGGGGTAGAACCCTTCAAAGCAGACAGAGAAGTATTCTTGGTATTCTGGGTTCCCACACCTGCCCATGACAGGGGTGTTGGAACCAGATGGTCTTCAAGGTCCCTGACAATCTAAACCATTCCATGATTTATGTTTGTTTAAACTGTTATTACAGACCTCCAGTGACAGAGACTCTGCAGTTGTTCCCTTCTCTTTGTGACAAAGTTATAAATGTTTCTACTAATGTCTAAAATGAATCTTTCTAAAACTTAAGCTCATTACTTCTTGTTGTGTTCCATGTGAGCATGGAAAACAAAATTGCTCTTGTATCAAGTAGAAAGCTGAATTTAACCTAAGTGATGGCCTTGTAGAAAACCTAGTCCTTCCATTTTGACAATGAATCATGGAGAATTGCACTTTTTCTTGTGCTTTTCTTCTGGTTTCATCCTACCTGTGTCCCTTAATACCTCTGTAGGAACATTGAAAGGGAGTGTCAAAAGTCCCTGTTAAAGTCAGGACAGATGGCATATTACTCCTTCCTTAAATATTAAGCACAATTTTCCTCTTGAAGAAGAAAATGTTGAAGTGACAAAATTTGCTCTTGACATCTAGTTTGGCAAGTAACAGAATTTTTTTTCAGCACCCAGATACTTAAAATTAGTTTTTCAGTTGTTGTTAGTAAGGCCCATTATTCCCTATCTCCCCTCCAGTTCTCTCCCTCTCTCTTAAGGACAGGTGTTTTCACTAAACTTTTGCTCCCCTCCTGTATATTCTCCACTGAGGTTGCTTCAGCCTGTCTTTAAATATCTTACTGAACAATTTATCAGCCATGCTGAAACATCAAATATGTAAGAATTTTACCTTCCAAGTTATCCCTATCCCATCCTTCACCTAGGCTGAAATCTTACAGTTTTTGGACTGTTAAGTATTACAGACTTGCTCATCATTGAACTTTTTATGGAAAGAAAAGCAAAGGAAAGAACTGAATGTTTTGACCTTCTCCACATCAAGCTGTTTTGCAAGTGAAGCAAAGGCCTTCCTATTGCCTCTGGTTCTTCTATTTTCTGGTTCTTCCCTTACTAAGGCTGTTTAAAGCTGAATTTCTTGTTATTTGACATCTTCTTTTATGCCTTGGTCTTTCAGATCCTATCTGTAGTTGCTCAAGCTCATTCTTCTTTTCCTGTAACTATGAGCATGACCTCCTTTTCATTTCTTTTTCTTCTTGAATTAGAGGGCAGCGGTGAAATGACAGGGAGGCTAGCTGCCTCTGTGTTCTGTCTGATTGTTTCTGTATCTGTCCTTCCTATTAATCCTGTCTGGGTGACAGCCATTCTTCTTAGCTTAACCTTCCCTCTCATCAACTTCCCATGAAATTTTTGAGCTGCAATACTTGGATTTAGTCAAATCTACCTTTTTGAGGCCTGTTGTTTTGCTTTCCTAGTCTGCCTTTTTCTTCAGATCTTAATTGTAAATTGTCTTTCTTTTGTCCACATTTATGCAAGCCAATTTCAATATCAGATTCTCTCTACTGGTTGTTAAGTAATTTCCAAAATTAACTTAATGACAACAGAAATTAAAACAACAGAGATAAGAAACTCTATGAGAATTAGGCTCTAAAATACTCCTGAATGGCTGAATTAGAAATGTGCATCCTTAATTAGTTCAGCACACCTAGCAATACCACAGTCTGAAACTCCCTGGGGAAAAGTTTGTAGTAAACTACTATAATTAGATAAAATTTCTTTGATGATGAGTAGAAAGAAGGTTACATTAATTAATTGGTGCCCTGATTTCTAAAATGCGGGATAGCAGTTTTAAAAGCAGTCAACTTCCCTTAACACATTAGTGGTATTATAAGGCTAAGTTTCATTCACTAGGACATGAAAAGTTTTCAGATTTATACTTTTCTTGCATGTTCTTAGGAAGACAATTTAAATTTAACTCCAGTTGTTTGCAGTAAATTTAAGTCCAGTTGTTTAACCCTCAAGATCTGTGTTCGTTAGTACCTCACCGTGAAGGAAGGGGGGGTTTCTGCCATGATGTCCATTCTGCAACTCCATTTCTGGGCCCATTGGGATGGCTGTGTGCAGCTCAGCCCCTGCCCTCCCCTGCAGACACTCTTCTGCCTGCCTTATGGGCAGGCCATGTAATGCTGAGATCTAAACCTTGGATCCACATGAAGCCCAATGGAAGCTGCTGTTTTCCTTCAAAATGTAGCTGAACAGAAAATATTTTAAACACTCTGCAGCAATCACCAAGAACTGGGATACAGGGTTTGTTCTTTTCTTTGTGGGAAAGGATTAAAACCACCATTGCTCATCTTCCAAAGGGTGTGTAACCAAGGGCAGGGGAGGTTCTGCTTCACCTGCTGAACTTGTTCCACTGTGTGGAAAAGTTGAACGCTGAGTGAGTCATAGAAAGTAAGCATGATTCCTGAGAAAAGCAGCTGGGGTGGAGGGTGATGCTTGCTCTTTCAGCCAAAGTTTGTGTTTGCATTTTGCATGAAACAAATATTGCATAAAATATTGATGCAATCCTTGTGGCCAGACCCAAACTGACAGTTCCAAGGTTACTGTAAGAATCGAATTGCAATACTAAAAGTCACACTCTTGCTTTCCAGTGCACTTAAACCTTTTTTCATGTCAAGCAGGGCATTGCAAAAGGGGAAAACTGTGAGCGATCTGAAGACAAGGCACGTGAGTGCAAATTATGAGTGAGGACACACTAGGCAAAAGAGGACATTGAACCAAATTTTCCTCATCTCACATGAGTGCTGCACAACAGAGTGATTTATAAAAAGAGTTTGTTCCTCCTGCCAATCGGTGTTGAAGAATGGGAGTTAGCTCTTCATTTGCTGCCAAATGAGATGCCTCAGGTGAAGGCTTAGAGCTGTGAAATTGCATGGAGGGAAGCATCACTTCACGGCACTGGCTCAGCCATCGACGGCCCAGAGAGGGAGGAGCTTCAGTAAAATGTCAGAGCTCAGCACTTCCAGCCACCTAGTCTGCATAACTCCCTGTCAGGGCTGCTGCTGCCATGCTCAGATCCACGTACGTTTATACACAGGTCTCTCTGAGTTAGTGCTTTCAAGATATATGTGTGTAGCTCTCTTATTGCAGCTGTACTAGAGATAAATAGAAATATTACCTTTCTCTGACCATACTGCTTTCTTCTCTAAAGATAAGGTCTGTCTAAATTACACATTAGGAAAATGACTGAGTATAGTTAAGAACTGGAATAAATTGCCTGAGGAAATCTGTGAAAAGCTTCATCATAGGAGACTTTTACCAAGACATAAGACAAATATCTGCCAGGAAAGTTGTAGGTAGGGTTTATCCAGTGTCTGGGTGGGAAGTAGAATGGTTGATCTGCAGAAGCTCTTTCCAGCCATAATTTTCTGTGATTCAGACACCTCTGACTGTAAGGATTGCTTCACACCATGTGTGTATAAAAGCCTATTAATCTTGATAACAGCACTATATCCAAACTTATTATGTTGTTTGCAGCTTCACACTTCATAAAACTTTATTTAGTGAAAACAGCATCTAAAACCTTTCCAGCACAAGGAAGTTAGCCCTGTGTCCAGGCAGCAGTTGCACTGGAAAAAATGAATATATCTACTAATTTCTCAACAGTCTGCTGAATTGCCAGTGTAGGCAGAGGAATGCAGGCAATAAATGTTTATAGGGAAGAGACAACATGATGCAAATCCTGGGGGTGCTCCTAGCATTTCTCCCAGGTGGTTGATTTAGTCAGGGGCTTGATCTGCCTCAACCATCACCAAGTGATCACGTGTCAGGAGCACAGGCATAGAACCAGCAGAAGCTCCTGCTTTGCTTTCTGGTGACAAAAGGAAAATGTTCTGGTCATGGAGAAAATGTTCCAAGTAGCGTTTGAACACTTTTAACCGGCCAGGTTTAGACTGAGCATTCAGTACACTGTTCATACAGCTTCAAAGCATTACATTGTGTGTTTGCATGCTGCAACTCCCAAATCTCTCTGGTTAGGACCAAATGTCTCTGGTTAGGACCATTAATGCCTGATTTGGAAACTCATTTCTCCAAATTCTACTCATTTTCCTCACAAAGAATCTGCCTCTCTTTTTACACATAAATGGGTCATTAATTGCCTTTCCTCCTACTTGCAAGTCTGTACATGGAAGACTTTTGGAGCTCTTTATGCATGAATGTTGTTGTATTTCTGCCAGAAGGATGACTAAGAAAACAAAGCCCAAGACTGCAACTATCCTCATGATCTGGTTTTATACATCTCAGAATAAAAGTATATTTTAAACTGGACCAGCCACAGAGTCCTACTGAAGTTTTTTTGCTGGTCATTACTGAAAAGTGTGCCAAGCATTGACAGCAATAAAGAAGCAGCAAATTAAAAAAGGCCATCTTACTGTGTTTGTCAGGGGAAGTCAGAAAAAGGCAACAAGAAGGCTCTGGCACCTGAAAGACTTGGACTGTGAAGAAGGAAGGTTGTTAAACAGAGATGAGAAAACTGAGGGCATAGTAAGTATTACCTGAAATGTTCAGGCAGCTTCTGCAAAAAGTAAAAGAATGAACATTCAGTGACGACAGAGGAAGAAATCATAGATTTAAACTGCAGCAACAAACATTAATTCTCATAAGAAAAAAAATCTTGGAGAGAGTGGGAAATATCTACTTGCAAGTTGTCAAGAACAAGTTATACAGATAACCATCATAAATGCAGTGTTAGTGCTCATCCCTTCAAGACCAAAGACCTCTCAAGGTCCTTTCCAGCGATATTTCCTGTCTTCTATGATGAGATACAAACAGATGCAGGTTTGGCAGGAGAAGTTAGCAACTGGAGAAAAATTCAGCAAAAACTTTAGAAGATTGTTTTCCTTTGCTTCTTTGCCTCAGGAGATCGAAAGTCCCTGGGACAGTGTCTGACTATAAAAAGCAAAGAAACATGGAAGCAAAAATCAAAACTTTTGCTTATATGGTAAGTGTAAAGACACTTAGAAGTTGGAAACAGAATCTACTTTCATTCCTCTTGGGCTTGCTCCAGAGTTGGAAGATGTATAAATATTTATAGTGACAAGTAATAGTAGGTGGCTCATCTGCAGTGGCACCAGGAGGGAATGGAGAGGTTCTCTAATCATTGGTGTGCACCACTACTACAGCAGTCAAGATTCCAACAGCTATTATGGCAGCACCATCAGGACCCTAGCTAATAATTATGGAGTTAGTTAAACCTCTAAAAAAATGGTAGAATTGAAGTCGCATACAGAAAATCCTGATCTTGAACAGGTGTGTTGCACCAAATGCAGTGACTTGGTTTTTGCCCAGATGAAAGTGGGAAAAATTGTTAAGACATTCACGGAAGCAGCCAAAGGTGTCCCATTTGTTTCTGCAGGTTAGCTCATCGAGCTGTCAGATGTGAGCCACTGGGAAGAGAATGGAGCAGTTACACCACCTGGGCACTGAAGTTTATTCTTCTTTGTTGCTGTTTGCACACTCAGCAAAAAGCCTGTAGTGGATTCAACCGGCTTGTTAAAACAAGACCTGCTGATTTCTGATCTCAGGTTTTTGGACATTCTCTCTCTACTCTCAGCTACATTTGCAGCAAAAAGCAAGTGGCCCAGCCCAGGCATTTTGTAATACAACCAAACTCTCTACCTGTTATGCAATGCTGGAAAAATATAAAAAGGTGCTCCTGTAAAAAAAAAAAAAAAATCTCCAGGGTCATGCTGACCCGAAAAAATTTTGAAACTAATTTTACAAGTATTCTGGAACAGCTGGATTGAGCTAAAAGTGCTCATGGGTGCTCCCTGAGCACCTGGAGATATAGAACCCAAGTTGCAAAGCAGGAACCGACATACACAGAAATACAGGTACACACCTGGGCAGGATGCTGTGGTATAATCCCAGCCAGCAGCCAAGCCCCACGCAGCCACTCACTCACACCAGGGATTGGGGACAGAATCAGAATGGTAAAAGGCAGAAAACTCCTGGGTTGACATAAAGACAAAAAGAGCAAAAAGCCATACACACGAGCAAGGCAAAACAAGGACCTAATTCACTGCTACCCATGAGCAGGCAGGTGTCCAGTCAATTCCAGGAGAGCAGGGCCCCACCATGCATAACAGTGACTTAGGAAGACAAATGACATCACTCCAAATGTACCCCCCCTTTCCTTCTTCTTCCTTCCATTTTATATTCTGAGCATGATATCATATGGTCTGGAATATCCCTTTGGTCACCTGTCCTGGCTGGGTCTCCTCCCAACCTCCTAAGTACTCCCAACTTCCTTGCCAGTGTGGCAGTATAAAAAGCAGAAAAGGCTTTGTCTCTGTGTAAGCCCTGCTCAGCAGTAACAAAAACATCTCCATATTATTAGCCCTGTGTTCAGCATAAATTTAAAACACAGCCCTATACCAGCCACTGTGAAGAAAATTAGCAGTATGCCAGCCAAAATCAGCACACAGGGTGACCAGTGTGTGTCCCAGTAGGCTCCAGGGACCCTGACTCCAGCTGCCTGGAGCACACAGTGTCTTGTCTCAGGTCTCCTTCCTTTAGAAGTCAGCAGAGATGGTAGGAACAAAGAACAGGGGGGAAAGGTAAGGTCGTAGAGGTGGCATCCACAAAAACCAGATCACGGAGATGAGAGCAACTGAGAACGGTTGGAGGCAGCTCAAAATAGGCAAGGAGTGGAAGAATCCCCACACAGCTCAGATTTACCAGACTTTTACCCAGGTCAGGGAAAAGCTCATCCATAAAGTTAAAGACCAGCTCTTTTCTTGGAGTCAGATAATTTCTTGGTCATGCCAGAAGACAGCTAACGAGGAATCTTGGATGTCCATATCTGGCGTAGTTTGAAATTGGAAACCCAGGCTAAATTACTTTCTACCCCTAATTTGGTGCACTAAGGCCTCCTCTTAAGACTGATGACCTAGTTGAAAAGCTGTAGGACATTGTGAAAACCAGCTATCTCAGTCTACCTCTGTGACCATGTTCTGCTGAGTATGAGCCACATTTTGGAGGGGAAAAGGAGAGCTAAAAATTACTGGTTAAGATCGTTGGGCCTCTGCTATTTTTAGGAAAATGTTTCTTCCTAAAAATGCTGTTAAAATCTGTTGCTCCTAGCTACCACTGTTTAATTACAAGTGGGTGATACTGAGTATGATGGATGTTCAGTAGTACTAGTATGTAAGATGAAGGGAGAGATGCAGGTTTATAAGAGTCCCTTGAGTTTAGACCCTTCAATTTTCAGTGCTCTTAAAACTAACCAAGATCAGTAATTTCCGAAGTAAGTCACATCCAAATTCACTTTTATATGTGTGTGCTCTGCCTGGATCGCTCAGCCGTCACTCAATATGATGGGTGTAATTCACACTGTTCTTAGAGCCCTTTCCCTGTCCAGGTGTGTTATAATTCATCCACAGTAAGCCATACCCTTTCTTTTGTTCTTTCTCCTTGTTTCTGATAATCAGACAATAATATATTTGACAATAATATACATCTTGTTTATCAAGATAAAGTTAACCCCTTTTTTCCTGCCTAAACCATCAGTCTGACAGCATCATTTGGCCTCATAAAAATCTGCTGCCTTCTTTTTATGGCTGCAGTACAGCTATGCTAACTATATTGCTAACTGTACTAAGCTTATCTCAAGCTGAAGAATGTTTCATAAATTTTGCACTTTCTTTCTTGGTTTTGAGGATTTTTTTCTTCTCAAAACCCAGTCAGAAGCCAAAAAATTGCACTTACAACTTCTGTCTGCAGAATGTGTTTCTCACTCTCCTAGATACAGAGAAATTCAGAATACTCTGAAGACACAGACCTAAATGGATCAAAACCAAACTATATAAAGAAAATTGAGTTTATCTTAAGCTAATTTCATTTTAGAGGATGGTGAGAGAAGCAGGGAGGCAAGGGACTGGTTTTTGATTTATTTTTTTTTCTGTTTGCTGAGTGGTCTGTTACAGTTTGTCTCCAAAATGCAAAAATGCCTCCCCTTTCTGCACAAAATTAGAGAGCAGTGGGTTGGGCCCTGTAGTTTTATTTTTCTTGTAGTAACAAACAGAAGACAAAGTTTAAAGAGCCTGGGAATTGTTTTTCAAATAACCCACCCAGCTATTTGTGCATACATGCACAGTGTATGAAGGTGAGAAGCCCTTTTGAATCTATCATTATGATGATATCAGAAAAGTATTGCTTTATCACCAGTAACTCTAAGGTTTCTTGGATAATGGGTCCATAAGATTACAGGTCCTGTGGGTGTAGCTTATCTGGTCTGCTCGCCATCTTCCCATTACCAGCTCACTGCATCTGCCTCTGGATCTGGAACCTGTCCTGGGGAGACCTCATTCTGCAGCAATGCCACCAGTGATGGGTGCAGGGAGAGAGACACCATGCATGGCTCACACAAAGGGTGTGATCTGGGAAAGCCAGGAGGGGACAAAGTCTGGAGTCATGACTACCATGGCAATAATACAGGTGGCTAGTGCTTCTGGTACTGTTGGGTGCCAGAGTTGTTCAGGAAGACCACTCTGCCCACGGCTGGGAACCTGTCCAGGTCTGGGAGCTGACACCTTATTTCACTTGAATGAGCCATGTCCAGCCCTAATGCCTGGTGGGAAGCCCTTCAAACAGAAGTGAGCAACCCATCTTACCAGGATCTTGCTAGAGCCTGTAGAACTCATGGACACACTGACAAAACTGTGAGTTTTGGAGCTGCTGTCAGAGTTTGTGTGATTTTGAGCAGAGGGCCTTTTGCCTCATGGGCAGTAGCCAACAGAGCTGATATACCTGCAGTTCTGTGTACATAAAAGACTGAAAATCAAAGACAACTTTGAGAGAGCAGGTGGGCTCAGACGTTAGTCCATTTATTTTTTTTTCCTACAGATCAGGTGGTCAGTAAACACTGTTACTATCCTTACAAACCCCACCACTCTCTTACACATCTTCATGGGTTTGGGTCAGCAGAAATTTAGAGTCCTCTGATGGTATGAGACAGAGGATACTAGGTCAGACATGTGATATTAGCAAAGACATAGTCAGTCAGCCCTTCAATACCAAGCTCTGACTAGCACACTATAAATGAATAAATATATATGTAAGGAAACTCAGTGTAGCCAGTCCCCAACATTAAAAAAAACCCCAACAAACAATGGTGACCTCATATGGCTAATTTTAAATATATGTATATTAAATTGATAAATTAGGTGCTATTACTTTTCAGGTACACATCTTTAGTGGAGCTTTGGTTTTTGGGGGGTTTTTGTTTTTTGTAGTCAGCAAATCTATAAATTCAGATTTTAAAAGAAAGCCTGCCTCCCATGGGACTTGAAGGAAGCTATGAATGTTGAGAAATGCAGGTAAAACCATCAGCTGGAAATATTGATATCAGAGTAGAGATATTCTGTGTGTCCTGGGGTGTGCACATGTGCACAGATGTGCAGGTAGTGTGGAGAATAACTCCAAAACTGATGGAATCAGAAAATGGTCACATTTCCTAGGAAAAAAGTACTCTAAACAGAGCTACAAGAAAGGTCAGATCTATTATAGTGCTTTGACTGGTTTTAGATGCTTTTCAAAAGCACTTGATAATAGCTCATATTGAGAAAAATAAGGTGAATAGCAGAAAGCATCAACAGTTGTGGTATAACAGAATTTCACCTTTCCTTCTGTGAAGGCAAGAAATGCTTTGTTGTTTTACACAACATAATATATCCTGTTTTACTAGGAAGATAAATGGTATGGGACTTTTTTTCAATTTTTTTTCTTATTTTTGTTTCTTTTCTTTTTTTTTTTTTTAATTCACAGCTGGTCAATGTTAGCAGTGACAAGGCTTCCAGAGCACAGTTATGCTCACCAAAGGTGAAGCCACACAGCTACAGGCTCTTTCCATCATCAGGTCCTGTCAGAGCTTTGGCACAACTTGAATTGCTTTTCTTAGCAAGGCACCTGCTGCATTTAAAAAACAAACAAACAAACCAACCTTAATTTCTCTAGAAAGAAAATGCTGTGGCAGCAATCTGCCAGCCTTGCTGGTACAACTGAGACTTTTATCAGCCAGCCCTGCCTGCACATGTAAGGCTCCCACCAGGTACTGGAGGGTGAGTGTATTTTTCCAGATATGTTCTCAAGGGCAAACTGCACATGTCTTGTGAAGGTGTGGGAAGAGTATTTGGACTGTTATGCCCTAATGGTGATAAAACCACTGTGTAAAGAGTTGCTTCTTTAAAATAAGTTTTCACCACATCACAAAGATTTCTCCATCACTGGGTTTTGAACATCACTCAGTGTTTTTTATACACAAAGTCTATGACTCACTCATAATCCCAGTTAAGGATTTATTTTAAAACTTCAGACTCAGAGTACTCTTCAATTTCCTCAATAGGTTTCTACTGTTCCCTACATTACATGATTGTCTCGGGCAGTGTGTTGGGGAGGGGAGCCTTAGGGGAAACAGCAGGTTGTCAAATTCCTTTTAATCCTACTCAGCAGAAGTAAACTAAATCTTAGTGGCTTTCATATTTGTGAGATACCTTTATTTTTCTGAGTCTCAGTTCATTGAGAAGATCATTATTTTAATCCTGCTTTACCTGGTACTGCTTTCTCTCTTAAGTAATTGTTAGGAAAGGATTTAGTGAAAAGAAGATTAGGGAAATGGTAAGGGCACGGAGAGCTGCCCACCAGAAATAACACACTGGTAACTTGAATAATTGGCCAGCATTAGCTGCAGTGGGATGCATCTCATTGGGATTAAGCTTCAATGCACCTGAGTTTCCCAGGTCCTTTCACAGAGAGTCATGAAGCAACAGACTTTGTTGGGGTTCCTCCCCCCTGGCATGGGGTCCAGGGGGAGGGGACCCTGGGGTAGAGGCACGGGGTTTCCCTGCTCCCTGGTCAACCTCGTTCCCCATTGGTTGTTTTGTGTTCCCCTGCCTGGGAAGGACCCTGCTGGTCCCGTGATTAAGGTTCTTCAGCAGTCGTCCAGCCATGCGGCTGGAGAATAAAGATCTCTGAAAAACATCTCTCAAGAATCTGTCCCTATTTCTTTTCCACAGGCCTCGCTGTCTATGTATGTTGCAGAAATCCCCACTGCAACAAATGGTGATAATGCGTGCATAACAATTCCCTGGAGTCAGTGACTGTGAAACAATCAAGATTTTGAAGATCCCCAAAAAATTCATGAGTAAAGAAACTTTCTGGATCTCTCTTCTTGCTTTTGTTTTGCTGTTCCATAAACTATGGAGGAACTGTGGAAAAACTCTTGGCTCTCTGAGCCGCATAAGGACATTTATCTTAAACTTGAAAAGATTCTTGAACAACGATTTGTAAATTTTAGCTTAATTCAAGCTCAAAAAGAGCTGAGACACTCCCTGGCATGGCTGTTTAAAAACTTTTTCTATGTTTCTTGGGACTTGATTCTTACCAAAGACTTTTAGAAGAATGTTTGGACACAGTTAATTTCTGAGTCAAAATATATGCCGATGGAAGAATATTTTCGTGAATATTATTTAATTACTGAGACTGTTGAACAGTATCAGCTGTGTCCTTGCGAAGGGAAGCCTGGCTCAGGGACCGTGTGGCCTCGGCCATGTGCGCGAGTGCTCTGCAAGCAGCAGCGAGGCAGTTCCCATGTGTGGGCGGAGCGGCGCCAGCCGTGGTGTCAGCAGCGGAGCGAGGTGTGGCAGGAGCGGTGTGACCCGGCGGTGCCCACCCAGCCCCGCGCAGCGCATGGTGGAGCAAGCCCCATGAACGCCTGGCTGAGAGGGGCAGTGTGCGGGCAGCGGCTGGTGGCGATGGTGGTGGAGCGGAGCCGCGCACAGCCGAAACACGCACCCGGACAGAGTCGTTTGCAGGGCACGGGGGGGCCGCCAAGGGGGGGACTGGCCAAGAGGTGGGTGTGGCACCAGGCAGCGGCAGCACAGCTGTGACCAGAGGCGGCAGCAGAGCAAGTGTGCAAGGAGCTGAGCGGCGCGGCCTGGCCCGGCCCACGCAGCCACGAATGAGACCCCGAGAAGTCAAGACTCCGCGGCGAGAGCGCACAGGCACAAGCAGCCCTGATGGCCCCGGCAGCACTGGCAGCACCCGCAGTTCCAACACAGGAGCGAGCGAAAGAAAAAGTGAAAGCAGGAGCACAGCAAGACAGAAAACAGCATAAAACTCAGAAAAAGAAAAAATCATCGTAGCTAAGGTTTTAGGAATAGAAAAATGGTATAATGTCAGACAAAATTATGGTTTTATAATGAGATGTGACAACAAGGAAGACATATGCGTTCATCGTACTGCCATTATGAAGAATAACCCCCAAAAATATATCCCAAGCTTAGGAGATGGAGAAGTGATAGAGTTTAAGATTATTCAAGGAAGGAAAGGCCTGCGAGCAGCAAATGTTACCAGGCCTGATGGTGTTTCTGTAAAAGGCAGTATATATGCTGCAAATTGTAGTTATCCCAGACAATATCCCCATTATAAGCCCCCCCTACAGTCTCCCTTTCCTAATCCTACCTTTCCCTTTTATCCCATATCCTGTTATCCATTTTTCCACCCATGGTTTCCCTCACAAAACCCTGCCTTTACCAATTGTTCTCCCAAAAATCCCTTTCCAATGCTGAGGGGGGGATGAAAAGGGGGGGAGAAAGAATTAGCTATTGTTGTTTAGATTTCCAACAGGTACAAATGGAAGAAACCCTTTCCTGCCTCAGTTTCCCCACAAAGCATGCTCAGAGAGTCCTGTCACCCTTCTGCCAGCTCTAAGATGTTCCAGAGAAAAAAATCTGTTTGGACATTTAGAGACTCAAGCGGGTGGCTTGTTTTCTTTTGAAACTGTTCTTGTTATCCAGTTGTTTTCAATGTTAAGTTTTAAATCTCTTTTAGTTGAAACAAAAAGGTGAATTGTTGGGGTTCCTCTCCCCTAGCATGGGGTCTGGGGGGAGAGGACCGTGGGGTAGGGGCACAGGGTTTCCCTGCTCCCTGGTCAACCTCGTTCCCCATTGGTTGTTTTGTGTTCCCCTGCCCGGGAAGGACCCTGCTGGTCCTGTGATTAAGTTTCTTCGGCAATTGTCCAGCCATGTGGCTGGAGAATAAAGATCTCTGAAAAACATCAAGAATCAGTCCCTATTTCTTTTCCACAGGCCTCGTTGTCTATACATGTTGCAGAAATCCCCACTGCAACAAGACTTTCAGCAGGAAATACTAATCTTAGGAAGCTGTAATTGCTTACGTCACTCTCTGTTGCTCACATCACTCCCTGTTGCTTTGGGCACAAGCCCTCTGTGGGTGTTCTCTTATTGCACAGTGCAGTGAGAGGAGGGCCATCCACCCTCACTTCCCACAGGCATGGGTCTAACAAAGCTTCCTAAATCTCCAGGGTGGTGGGTGGGCTATGTTCACCCACCATATTATGCCAAATTTTACACAGTGACAGATTTGGACTGTCTGAAAACTCTTCAAGACTACTCCCAAGCAAACAGTAGTTTTCAGCTGTGCTGTGTGATTATAAACGTATCTGGAATCTGAATGTAACACACAGGGTAAAAAAGGTAATGTGATAAATACAGCCATTCAGCCATAAGAAATTCCTTTGAGAAAATCTTTGCTTTCAAACCAACCTCAGTTTTTCCAATGATTACCTCAATTTCAGATCTGAAGAAAAATCTTATGAAAGTTGAACTAGCCTTGTCTTTGTCCTCAGCAATTTCAGTTGGTTTAGACTACCAAATAATAAAGAGATTAAAGATGTTGCATCCCCATGGAAATAAGCCACTCCGCAAACATGAAGGTTTTTGCCAAATTCTAAAATAATTATTTGGTTAATTTCTTTATTTTCATTTAGCAGATATTAAATATGAATTGATTTTAAAATGCTATGTGCCCACTGACCTACCTTAAGTGAAGTAATTGGAAACCCAATCATGTGATGATAATAAAAGGTCACAGAATGAGCTGCTGCTCCTAACACCAAGCAAGGACCTAAGCAATAGAAAGCACAAATGAGAATTTCAGCACATCTCTCTGCCCAGCAAACCCGTTTCTCCTTCAGTTTCTCTGTTGGGATCTTACTCAGAGGTTAAATTATTCACCTTCCCAATGGCTACTGCAAAAAAGGCAACACTAACAAGCACTGTGGTACAAAATGCATGGTATGGCCAGACAGCCTGATGGGACCTGCTGGTCTCCCAGCTCCAGCCATTGTATGCCGTAACAAAGAAGCAGGATCAAAAACATGTAGCAGAAGGCAAGGGCAGTTGTTTAGTTAATATTTAAACATACATACAGCTTTCAGCCCTTGACAACAGCATCTCCATCAGTTACACAGAGAAGTCCTTGAATACTGCCTGGATAACTCCCAACTCATGTTCCTTCTCTGGATATTTGAAGCTGTTTGCAGGTTTTTCCCCAACCACTCAATTTGAGTAGAGCTCTTAATACTTGTCTTATTTTCTTTTCTGTTTGCTGCTAACGTACAGAAGTGATTTCACCATTTCTCTACTTATAGCAGAACTCTGACTCTCCTCACCTCCTTTTCAATGGCAATCGCTTCTTCTCCAGTGCCCCCAGAGATCCCACCCCTGCTTTGTCTTTCAAAGGTTCCAGAAAAAGTCTTTTGTCATTGTACAAACAAGTTCTCAAACCCACAAATTCTCATCTTTTGAACTCTCATTTCTTCCTCTGCTCTTTTCTTCAGCATCACTGTACACTAGCCTTAAGCCATCATCTGCCACATTTTAAACCCAGGAATACTACATATCTCTCCGATATTTCCCACTCAGTCCCTCTGATATTTCCTGCCTATTGCTGATGCTCAGCTAAGGACAAGAGCACTGAACATCCTTTGCCTCTGGGAAGCCATACCAGCATCATCAGCCTCCCTGCAAAACTGCCAAGTCACCTATCTAGACTTGCGCTCTTATGCCTTTGAGAACGGAGTAGAGTAGGAAGCAGATGAAGATTGTTAATGGGAATTCAGAGTCAGCTGAATTGTTAATGGGAACAGTGAAATACTGTGGGATAAAGACTGCGATATGAAAGTGAAGGGCTTGTGGATTGGCTTATGACACACCTTTTCACATCAGTTCTGCCTAAATAGCATGTGTCATCATTCACAAGAAAATTCTGGTTTTTATGTGTCACATGGATAGGGACACTTAGGCACAGATTGCAAATGAATCTCCTTTGGATCATGACAGTGAAACAGTTGCTTCTTTTTATCCTTCACCATATCCAGAAAGGTCATTGATCATCTTTTGGGAACCCGAGATTAACGTCCTTCAAGAAATTATTGTAATACATGAAAGAACTTAATAAGACATGTTTTTTATTTATATTCTTATATGTACGCACACACATATATGTACACATATATAAGTATAGAATATATGTGAGTGTATATATATAATATGATCTTTAAAAATACTCTTATTGACACCATTTAAAAATAGAAATAAGAGAAATAGGGATAGGAGAGAAAGGTTGAAATAGTTTACTATCTTATTTGCAAGAATAAGGTGGCAATAACTATGAAGACGGAGAATATCCTGGAGGGAAAGAAGGAATAATAAACTCAGTAAAGGCTGGAAATGAAACTGTGGCGAGTAACCTATTTTGTGAGGTTTACACTGGCTGTGTAATCTGCTTCACTTAGAAGAGAATGTCAGCTCTCTGCTATTACATCCACTTACTAATAACCCATATGTCAGTCTTCAGTTTTGGTAAAAATTGTATGTTTATCACAGAAGCAGTGTTAAAAGGTAAGCTAAGTTTTAATATCTTAAGGATCATTTTTATTTTCCATAAGAAAAAATATGAAATTTTTTGATGGGAAACATCAAAACCCTAAACAAAAGGATGAAATTTTGCATCCAGAAAGCAACAAAACACTTTTAATGAAAATCTTTTTAAATACCAAGAACACTTTAAAAAGAGCCAACATTTGAAGGACATAGAAGATAAGAGCAGTCACACTTGTTCTTAATTTGCTAGAAATAAGTAAATTACTTGAGGTGATGCCACACCTTACACGAGGTGAGGCAGAGCAGAGTGGGACAATCCTGTGCCTTGACTGGTGGGAGATGCTGTGCCTGATGCACCCCAGGACACAGTTGGCCCACCTGGATTTTGTGATCCTTTCTCATTTCAGTATGAAATGGCATGCGTTGCTCATGAGCTGCAGGTGAATACTGTACAGCAACAATATGTTTGCAGATTCATTTTTCATGTAAGTAGCATCTCGGATAACAAGATTCAACCAGTTGTAGTATCACATGATCTTAATTCTTCAGGTCTCTCTAGACTCTGGAAGAGTACTGCTAGAGAAATGAGTCAATCTGCATCTCTCCTTAGTTTGCTTTCAAGCCTAATCCTCGTTGGATGTTTAAATCTTCTATTTCAGCTTGTCTGGTCATGAGCAGCTTTGGCAGTAAATGGAGCTGATGGGTAGAGTCCCTACAGCTCTAAACGTCATTATACACATGGTTTTCTTTACAGAGTCAGTACATGTGCCAAAAGCATGTATTCTTATTTGTGTTCAGCTCCCCATTTAGTGATCAGTTTTTAGCACTATTTTAGCCCACTAGGAAAGCTGAAAAGGCAAATGCACTACTGCCCTTAGCAATAATTCACATTATGAAGATGGTTTAATGTATGCTGTAGTGGGTTGAACCTGAGTTGATGGACAGTCTTTTAGGCAATGATGCTTCTCACAATTTACATATTTAAACTGCACAGAAAGGCGGGAATTGCCTTTTGTCCCGACTTGCCTGCTAGAAGGTGGAGGGGGCCTCAGAGCCTCCGGGCTCTGCCGGGCCGGGCCAGGGCCCCTACCCCTCCCCTTTTCCCAACGCCATGGCACAGACCCTGGGTCGCTGGGTGGGAACCGTCCCAGAGCCGCAGACAGCTAAACCCAGCCATGGACTGCCACACAGCTAAACCCCATCCGGCATGGCTTCCTGGGACCAGCGGGTCCTTATCCTCTCCTCTCTATGCGGAGCCGGCGGAGCCAACAGGAGCCGGCGTAGCCTTCTGTCTGCAGCCAGCACACTTTGCGCTGAACTGAAGAGGACACCATGCAGCCCGTAGCACGAAAAGAGAGAGGCTTTCTCCACTGCAAAGCCTGAACAAGGACACTCTTCAACGTTGTGGCTTCCGAGTCAGAGAGAAAGTGAGTCACGTGAGACGAAGCTGAACATGGCGATGGGAGAAAAAGACGGCAGTGCCGCGTTTTTCGCGTGTAGCTTAAAAACACTTCTTGCATGCTGTGGTAAAAAACTGTAATGTCACAAACTGTTTGTCTCTTTAATGCATTTGAAGTACATGGGGGGATGGAGAATTCACGTGTGGCCTGTGGAAATTGTGAAGAGTGCCTATGCCAAGCTACATAGAAGCATTGAAAGGCTTTTAGAGACTTGTGGAGAAGAAAGCCTTTGTGTTCATGCCAAAATAACTCATCCTTAAAAAGATTAATAACCCCATGTGATAGCCTATATTTGGCAGTGTGAAGGAACTGTGAGATTTTCATGGGAGAGATGTTTTACACCACAGCAGATTGTTTCTTTCTGGGCGGGTCTGCTGTTGGTGACAGTTTGGAAACCATGTGCAGCTGAAGAAAACCCTTTTTTCCCTTAAGCATAAGAACGAGACTTTTCAAGAACTGCAGCACTGACTAACATCCCATGTTGTTACCCTTTGTGTGAGTTGGGTAAAAGGAGGAAAGTGCTGGAAAGGGGGAGGGGGTTTGCTTTAATTTCTTGTTATTTCTCTTAAATTTTAATTCTATTAGTAATAAAACTCTTTCTCTGTACTGCAACTGTTTAAGTTTCGTGCCTGCTTTGCTTTCTCCTAATTCTTATCTCACAGAGGGGAAATGAGTAAGTAATGGATATTTTGAACTAAACCACTACACTTAATTGGTGTTTCTGCCCGGTTTACAAACTGAACCTGCTACATGTGCCTTTACCCGCACCTCCTGAAGTGCATTCTGACCACAACTGCAGGGTCAGTGTCAAATCCAACACATTTATAGAATATCCTACAAAGCACTTCTGAGGGAGTTGTAAAAGACAGCAGTGGACTGCAGTGTTGGAAAATGTCTTTCCTACTTAGCAAATAAGAGTCACTGACTTTAATAAATGATAAATCACATCCTATCCTCAGCAGGAAATTAAATATTTCAGATGCTAAGAGCTCTTCAAGACGACATGCTGTGAAATGTTTGCATTTCCTATCAGTGCCACTTTTCTATTTACAAGACCTTCAATTCCACAGGAGTTTGCTAATTTTTCTGGCAGAGAGTAGACAATTTGATTTTTTTTTTCTTTTTTTTAATTTTATTTTTTGAGTGGTTTTATCCTCAAGGAAACCAGTCAGGCTAGCCAAACACAGCATGACAATCAGTGCTGAAAGGCATATGACCACCATCAAAACAACAAATGCCTTTAATGCAACACAGTCTTCTTCACACTGGGTAAGGAGTTCAAACAAATGACACCACGTGACTGTAAAACTGAAGTAAAAGTCAAAGGTTTCCACTAGATTGCCCATATTTCCAGAGAAGAGAAAAGACATGCAGCTTATCAGCAAGAACATTTGTAAAACCCAACTGCTTTTGGAAAAAAATACTGAAATGGAAATAAGTATTTCATACCTAGGAGCAGACATGACCAAGGATTTCAATAAAACCATGAGGGGTATGTTTCTGCATTAGATTCATGGAAGTTAAGGTATTCATCTGGCCACACTTCTGTATTTCCTAAATCATTCAACTTCACACAGTAGTGACAGCAAGTGGGACAGATAATTTGAATTTGATTAAAAATATCTTCTGGAGACATAATGATGATGATGATGATAATGATGATGATGAAAATAACTAGACTTGTAAACAAGATACAGAGAAAATCTGTCAGGCTTTATTAATCTCAATTGCTATGGGAGTGTAAATTCTATTTTTAAGTTGTCCAGTTTCTGCTTTGAGACACAGGCTGTTGTTATGCCTTAGAGTGAAGAGCTGTATCAACATAAGAGTAACCTTTTGGTGTGTGTTTGCAGTGAAGACAAGATGACTATACTGCATTCAGCTTCCTTCTCAGTCTTTGTTTCTATATGCAACTCAAGCCATGTATGCTCCTCGCTGAGAGACACACTTTCTATCCCTCAGGCAATTTGTGCAGCTCATTCTGCATCCAGCAGTCTTTATACCATAAAAGTATCATACTCTTCTTAACACCACAAATAATCATATTAGCCCTGTTTGTCACACTGGTGTTAACACTTGGTGGTCTTTTCAAAATCCTTTACAAACATGCCATTTTCCAGTATTCCATTTTTTATGCATACTGCAGCACATTTTGTTTGTTACCAAGTCCAGCTCATGCTGTATTACCAACCCTTCATCTGTCATAATTTATCATTCTGGCAGCATTTGTGTCATTCATAGGATTTATTGGCAAGGATTTTATATCTATTTCCATTTTTAATAAAGGTATTAGATTGAGCCAGTACTGACTGCTGCCCAGCAGTTTTATGCAAAACCAGTTAAGTGATTGATCTACAGCATACGGATAGCATTCGGGCATTTCTAAGTGTTGGATAATCGCTCCTTAATTCCTCAAGACCAAAATCTGTGCAGGCAGGAGGTTTAAATTTAAGATAGTTATTCATGTTCCCTCTGTAGCCAATGGAAAGATAAATTTATTTCCACGTGCATCCTGCCGTAAAACATACCCCACTGGTATGTGGCCTGTCTCACTGCATCTTCTCTGGAGCTGGAGCTTAGTGGACTAACTTCGCTAAATTAACAATTTAACAAATTAACTGTGAAATTGCTGAAATTAAGTGATATGAACCCAAGCCTCTACGATTTGGTAGAAGAGAAGTACCATCCTAAAAACCAAACTGAAATGCCACTGTAATCTCAAGCATCACTGTTGCATGAACAGGAGGCTTGTGATTACTTTTGCATTTCCTCAGAGCAATGTGGCTGTGGAAAGCAGGTCACCCAACCAGGTCCAGAAGCAGAACAACACAAAGTCCATAATCAAGAGACAAAAAGCAGAAGGGGCAGAAGCCTGTTTTCAGCCTCCATTTCAGTGAGAAAGTGGCTCAGCGTGTGCCTTATCGACATGATCCATTTTCTCTGCATAGTCAGGTCACACACCAGGAACAAGATCCACTGAAGGGCAAGTTTGAGGTAAATTAACATGACGGATTCTATGAAAAGTAGATGTACACTATAAACAACAGCTCCTGATTTATAACCAAGTCTAAAATTACTGACATAATATTTTCTGGAGCTGTTGCATATCCTCTACTCTTGGGTGAAGAAAATTCAAAGGAAGCCTCAGGCAACATATCAGTCACATCAAGGTCTGAAGTAGGAGGAGAGTACTTGAGTTTCTTGGAACTGATGCTGCTTCTTAGACACTGCCTGGAATTCTGGAAAGGTCAGGGGGATTGCTGTGACTACTTTCCCCCTCTTTGACTGCCTCTACAGATGGCTGGGTGGCTGAGGGCTAGCATGCTTTCTTGTTCAGTCGTTAGACATTGTTTCTTAAGTACTGTAGCACTTGCCCAAAAATGTAGAAATGATGGGCCATATTAAACCTTCTACTTCCACCAAAGGGAGTCACAGCATATTTCTCCCAATTTGAAGGCTATTTTTTGACTCAGCAGAAGAATATGATCAACTTCTGTTAAGAAATAAAAAATTGAGGCAGTGGAGTATTAAAAACAACATTCTTCTATCTAGGAATAGTTCTTCTTTCCCAAAAGTATATAAAATTCTTACAATTAGAATTGGCAGTCTTTGCAATATAGTTATTATTCATTGTTGACTTAAATGATACATTGCTGTGATTATTTAATCTGCTGTACTTTATTAGCTCCCTGATGATTACAGGGATACAAAGCAGCAGTTAGGACCAAGATGTCATTTGGATATTAGAATTACAGTGACAAAGAGAAGACATTGAAGGTCAAGGAAACGATTTATATCTTTATACACAGAAGATTGAATGCTGACCAGTGTTTCAAAGTATGATTGGAAAATTACACTTAGTGGTCATGTAGTTCTAATTCAAGAGAAAAACACTCATTACGAGGGACAGGGACAAGCATAATTTTATAATCCTCAACTGCTCAAGTTCAGTTAGTGCAAATGGATGAAAACCTTGAGTGCATCCAACTCTCATCATTGTTGTCATCATGTAGAATGTACCTGATCTAAGGTTTTGAAATTAAGTTACAGAGCTTCACAAAGGAGCACTCTTGTTTATTTTTACAATATATTAACACAATTGACAACGTTTTCTTCTAGCATAGCCAGTGACCTAAAAATGAGTATATTTGTACTGTGTAAGGCACTATTGGTCCTCTGTTGTGTATAAAGGAGAAGCCAAGGTGACTTGCTTTGTTATAGATACCCATTTTCTAGACATCCACATTTATCCAGGACACTCTTATCCAGGATATCAGCCAAACCACACTAGTCATAAAATATGAAATTATTAAGCTTTCCTTTACTGACATTTAGGGTTAAATCCTCTATTTGACATAGTCCAAGTACAGATTGTTTTCTTGGTGGCCACAGAACAGCTGGTGAATTGCCTGTACTGCAGCTCAGCAAATTACAATCTTATGACTGAATTAAAGTTATCTGCCTTTAATTATCACAGCTGAAGCTGAAGATCCAAGCCAACAACTCCTTCTGGTTTGCAGGTACATGCTCCTACTCTGATACTGGGACATGCAGAAATAGATTACTTACAGTGACGTTTATTTCTGTGTTTTGAGAAATGGATTACTTAAGAAGTCCAAATATTCTTGGAGTTCAATTTGATCGTGAGACTCTTTCATACATGCTGGTTTATTGCAGCAATATCACAGCACAGAGCTTCCAGTAAGAATGTTAGACACAAGCAAGTAGCTCGTCTTTTCCAGATGCCAGAAACTAAACACTGCTTTGAAGTAAATCACTGGATAACCCCAAAAATAATTGCATTATAAAGTGTAATATAAAATTCCTTGTGCTTTAGAAATAGCTTTTCAGGGAAGGGAAAAAGGTGTGCATGATTTGCTTGGTCCCTATAGCTGGAAACACCTTCCACCATGTACTTGCTTCACTCCTTGGTGAGGTGAACAAATCTGTGACATTTCTTTTACTCTCATGTCCCAGAAACCTAACCCAATTTTCAGGTTTTTCCTGAGAAGGGAAGTTGCTGCTTCCTAACCTATACTAAAAGAATTCTATAGAGTGAGGAAAAGAAATAAAGTTATTTGATTTTAAAGGAAATGTTATACCAAATTTGTAAAAGGCTTAATTTTTCCATTCTGTTAAGAAAAAAATTAAGAACATTCGGGAGCCTTGCCTTGCCTTTATCCACCTTCATATGTTCACTCAGTAAGGTTCCTCATTTGATAGGCATGTGAATGGAGAAAAAGAGTCACCAATACTTGAAAGAGAGATGTGAATATCTGGACCCGAGGAGAGGCAGCAAAGACAAAGGCTGCAAAATACAAGAGCTTGAGTTTGAAGACTAGGAAGCGTAAGCAACTTTAAAAAGTATAAGCAACTTTATTGCATGAAAAGTTACTAATATACACAGAGAGGAATAAGTAGTGCAACGATTCTCTTCTGTTTTTCCTTTTCACAAACTTGGTTGAGAAACAATTAACTCCTTTTTCATCCATCTCATTGATGTAGCTCTCTGGAGTCAGTGCCTGCCTTTCCATTCATCTTGATGGCATTAACAAGCCCTAATCTAGGAGAAAGAGAGGCACTTTCCTCTCTGAGCACTCTGGTTCCTGGCAGCACTCTGGCCCTCTTATTCACACCATAAAGCAGGTCGCAGATTATCACAGACAGACACATCTCAAGCTCAACAACTCTTCCTTCAAAAGAGAAAGTTTTTATCTGCCTGCTTTGTGGAATAGAGGAAAGAAAAGGAGAAGAGAAAGAGTCTTGTGTACTTTCTGCTCTCCAAAGAGGCTCATTATTAGTGTATCATGACAGGCAGCAGAAAGTAGGTTTTGAAGTGTGAGGGACATGCTTTCTGCAGAAGTCATGTTAGGTATTAATTTACCCCAGGTTGCCCAAACACAGACCATCCTCTTGCCTAAAAACAGATTGAAAACTTGGCCATTCAGCCACAGAGATTTGAGTCATTGTGACCTTGAATAGTACGAATTCAAACAATCCAAATAGATTTAGTTCAATCTTCAGAATTAGTGTTTTCTATCAATGTTCAACATAACTTTTCCTGTTCAAACATGTTGCTTTGAACAATACAATCAAATTTGAAGATAAAAGGAAAGGTGAGGCAGAAGGCAGATCCACTGGCCTCTGAAATGCACTGAAGAGAAATCTGGGATTGAAGTATTCTGGTTGCACTTGACATTGTCCCAGAATGAATAGGAAAATTGCCACTTCAGTATGAAGACTAAATTATGTAGTTGGCAACCGGTCTTGGTGGTTGTTGCACAAGAACACTCAGTAAGGTGTTTCCACAGATTATTTCACTCATTCAAGCAATATTCAATTTTGAGACTTCAGCTGGCTGACATCACTGCAGACTCAAGTAAGTAGAAGTCATTTTCTCTTCTTACATGTTAAGCAAACCTATAATCTGGAATTATCCTGGTGTGTGTGCTGGCAGACCTGGACTCCGTTTATCTCCAATATGACATTGAATGACCTTTTTAGAATTAAACTGTTCTTTTAGTATGCAATGGTAATAATCTTGCATTTATCTTTGTAATAGAAGTATGGTACAAGTCGAATCATAGAATCATAGAATCATTAAGGTTGGAAAAGACATGTAAGATCATCAAGACCAAGTGTTAACTCAGCACCACCATGTTCACCACTAAACCATATCCCCAAGTACCACATCCACGTTTTTCCTTGAACACTTAAGGAGAAACTAATCAAGATGGTGCTAATTATATAACTTCAAAATAATGATCTGTTAACCTAAGTATTGATATATTTAATACACTGGGTTTTGTCATATACACTAGAAAGTGACGGAATCTTACAAATTTCAACTTAAGTATGTGTGAATCCAAAGGCCGCCTCTTTTGACTTATTCAGGTTGATTATGAATGTAGGAATTTTAATCTAGATTCCACACTTGCCCAACTATGTATGAAAGATAGAGGTCCCCTCAGGATAAAACTTTTCTTACAGCCTAATTCCAATAACATTGAAGCAGGAGGGCCAGCTGGTCCTGGGGTGCATCAGGCACAGCATTGCCAGCTGGTCAAGGGAGGGGATTGTCCTGCTCTGCTCTGCACTCGGTGCAGTGGGTGGTTGAGTGCTGTGAGCAATTTTGGGCACAACAATATAAGAAAAAAACAGTATGGTATTAGACAGCATCCAAAGGAGAGGAACAAAGATGGTGAAGGGTCTGGAGGGGAAGCCAAATGAGGAGTGGCTGAGGTCACTTGGTCTGTTCAGCCTGGAGGAGATTGAGGGGAGACCTCATTGCAGTCTACAACTTCCTTGTGAAGGAACTTGTAGACTGCAATGAGGGAAGAGGGGAAGACACTGATCTCTTCTGTCTGGTGACTAGTGACAGGACCCGAGGGAATGGCCTGAAGCTGTGTCAGGGGAGGTTTAGGTTGGATATTAGAAAAAGGTTTTTCACCCATTGGGTGTTTGGGCACTGGAACAGGCTCCCCAGGGAAGTGGTCCCAGCACCAAGCCTGACAGAGTTCAAGACAATGCTCTCAGGCACATGGTGTGACTCTTGGGGATGGTCCTGTGCAGGGCCAGGAGTTGGACTCAATGATCCTTGTGGGTACCTTCCAACTCGTGGTGTTCTGTGATTCTGTGATTCTGTGAACAGCACTTTGAAGTGCGAGTCAGGATACTGAGTTAAGCCTCTTCTGCTTTGATCCTAGAACTGGCTGCCAAACAAAAAAAATTTTTTTTAAAACAGTTGCCATAGTCAGGTTCTGGACCAGCAAATGTTCAGGAAACTTATGGGTAATTTGCTGTACCAGTTGAGAAAGCAGTCTCCAATATTTTCTGCTTCACAGAGCAGAAGTTGTTATGCAGCTAGATTAGACTGTATTAGGCACATAGTGTTTATGTAGTGCCAACCGACTTGGGTTGTTTGGTTACAGAGAGCCATGCTTGCCCAAGAATGAGCCAGTATGTTGACCTGGACTAGTCTGGATATAGTTGTAGCTAAGCACTTCCAAGCACATGACAGATGTGTACCACCACTTACCCTACGGAATCAGAGTGGTGGTGGGAGTTTTCTCAGATGTATCAGTATGGTCTGCAAGATACAGTAGCTTCAGTACTGTCCCAAATTGCACGCCTTCTGACTAGCAGCAGGTAGTGTAAGTCTGATCATTATCCTACTAGACACTTGCTGGAACTGGCAAATAAACCTCTCTGGCTTGACTCTCCAACATTGTGTTTTTCAGCCAAGTACTTCTGTTGCTAATGGGACAAAATGCTTAACACCATGTTGTCTTGAGAAATAGTTGTTAGGCAAGACAAGAAGGATATAATGCTATTTCCACTTCAGAAAATATCTATTTCTATAGGGGGTGAGATAGTAAAAATGATCTCTCATCATTTCTAAAGACAAAAAGAGTTCAGCCTAAGTAGGTATCATGGTAATCAAGGAACCAAACCATGTAATCTGCTAGGTTTGCAGCTAAAAATTCAGTCTTAGCCTGAACTTGGATTGATGGGCTGAGGCCAGTGGTATGAGGTTCAACAAAGGAAAGTGCCAGGTGCTGCACATTGGTTACAACCACCCCATGTAGCGTTATAGGCTGGGCGAAAAATGGCAGGAAAGCAGTCCAGTGGAAAAGGACCTGGGGGTGCTGGTCAATAGCAGCTGAACATGAGCCAGCTGCGCCCAGGTGGCCAAGAAGGCCAATTGTCTGTATCAGCAATAGTGTGGCCAGCAAGATCAGGGCAGTGACTGTGCCCCTGTACTGGGCAGTGGTGAGGCCACACCTCAAGTGCTGTCTTCAGTTTTGGGCCCCTCACAGCAAGGACAGTGAGATGCTGGAGCATGTCCAGAGAAGGGCAATGGAGATGGGGAAGGGCCTGGAGCATAAGTGCTATGAGGAGCAGCTGAGGGAGATGGGGGTGTTTAGGCTGCAGAAAAGGAGGCTCAGAGGTGACCTTATCACCCTCTACAAGTACCTGAAAGGAGGTTGTAACAAGATGGGAGTCAGTCTCTTCTCCCAGGCAACTGGCTACTGGACAAGTGGACATAGCCTCAATCTGCACCAGGGGAGGTTCAGCTTGGACATGAGGAAAATTTTATTCACAGAAAGGGTTGATAAACATTGGAATGGACTGCCCAGGAAGGTGGTGGAGTCACCATCCCTGGAAAAATGTTCAAGAAACAACTGGACATGGCAATTAGTGCTATGCTCTAAGTGGAGATCAAAGGTTGGACTCAATGATCTTGGAGGTCTTTTCCAACCTAAATGATTCTTTGATCAGTGATTCTGTGAGCTGTTATAGAGGCAGAGGAAGAACTGTATAACAACTATAAGTAACCAAAACAGCAGAACAAAATTTCCCTATCTCCCACACTCTGAGAATCAGGAGATGTAGCTTCAGTAGCCACTTCATGCTGAGGAAATTCAAGCCTGCATACCCCACCTCCCACTAGCACAGTCAATGTATCAGCTTTCTTGGGCAGGGGGCTTCTTCACAGAAGACTTGGGGACTGTGTCAATGACTGGGCACAATCATGCCTTAATTGGGTGAGCAGTTTGAAGGAGCAATAAGCCAGGCACTAAATTAAAAATGACAAAAGATATTTTCAGATACTTCAATACAATTTCAGCAAGTTAGTATTGGCTTACAAGAAGCTACATTAACAAAGCTAAGGCAGAAAATACTGTTAGAACAGAGATATGTACAACCTAAAGCCGTATCAGACCATAAAAGCAATTAAGTGATGTTAGCTTAAATAATTTGTCACAAGACTAAAGTGATATCAGAGAATGAGGAACCCATACCTGCAGGGGCTGAGGAAGAAACAGGATCTGTTAACAAAGAGCACGCATCATGCCATGCATCTCCAATAGAGACCTACAATTTGTCATACCTGCCAGCTGTGATGGAATCCTCCAGAGGGGAAAAAGTAGAAGGCAGAGAGCATTTTAAAGTAATTTTTAGGCTTTGGGATAGCAGATTTAAAGACTCTGTGTACCAAAAATAAGGCTTGAGTATAGTTAGGAATTTGGGCAAAAGAGCTGTAGGGACATTCCTTGCCCACATCTGCTGAAGATGGTGTTGGGAGGGATGCAGCACACAGGGTAGGAAACTCCACCTTCCCTGTGCAAGCTGCCCTGTGCTTCCAGTCCCTCCACAGCATCTTAAACAAGGATCTGGATTACTACCTTACATTAAGCAATACATTTTACAGACACTCCCTTATTGGCAATATGATGTGAGTTTTTTACATGTCGAACACAAACAACATTGACTAGTTCCTGGCAAGACAGCTGTCCAGAGCAGGAAGGGCAGGAATAATGGATCGCTTAGAAAACTGTTGGGGTCCCTCCCCCGCTGTGTAGCCCTGGGAGAGGGGCCCTGAGGGCACAGACACGGGGCTTCCCTGCCCCTGCTCAGCCTCGTTCCCATTGGTTGGTTTGTGTTCCCTGCGCGGGCAGAAGGACCCTTGGTCCCGTGACTGGAACAGTTCCTCGGCAGAGCCCCGGCCATGCAGCTGGAGAAATAAACATCTCTGAAACAGCTAGCAAGAATCTGTCTGTCCATATATATTTCCTTTCCACGGGACTCCTGGTTTGATATATGCGTGTTGCAGTATCCCCACTGCAACAAATGGTGGAGAATTGTGAGCAGAACAATCCCCGATCCCTAAGCGACTGATTTGTGTGAGTAAACCCTGGAAACTTTGGATTCCTCTTCTTGGTTTTGCTTTGCTATTCCATATCTAAACTATGGAGGAACCGTGGGAAGACTCTTGGCTCTCAGAGACGCATATGGACATTTATCTTAAACTTAAAATGATTCTTGAACAACGATTTGTAAATTTTAGCTTGATTCAAGCTCAAAAAGAACTGAAACACTTCCTGGCATGGTTGTTTAAGAACTTTTTCTATGTTTCTTGGGATTTAATTCTTACCAAGGGCTTTTGGAAAACCGTTTGGACACAGTTAATACTGGAGTCAAAATATATGCCGATGGAAGAATATTTTCGTGAATATTATTTAGTTACTGAGACTGTTGAGCAATGTCAGCTGTGTCCTGGCGAAGGGAAGCCTGGCGCAGGGACCGTGCGACCCAGGCCACGTGCACCGAGCGCTCTGCAAGCAGCAGTGAGGCAGTTCCCGCGTGCGGGCGGAGCCACGCGAGCCGCAGTGTCGGTGGCGGAGCGAGGCGCGGCGGGACCCGGCGGTGCCCGCACGGCCGCGCGCAGCGCGTGGTGGAGCGAGCCCCGTGAACGCCCGGCCGAGAGGGGTGGCGCGCGGGCGGCGGCGGGCGGCGGTGGCGGTGGAACGGAGCCGCGCCCAGCCGAAACGTGCGCTGGAGCAGGGCTCGGGGGGTCATCGCTCGGGGGCCCGGCCGAGACGTGGGTGCAGCGCCCGGCATCGGCAGCGAAGCTGCGACCAGAGGAGGCGACGCACGGAGAACTGAGCGGCGCGGCCCGGCCTGGCCCGCGCAGCCCCGAACGCGACCCCGGGAAGAGCGCGCAGGCACCAGCAGCCCCGACAATTCCAACACGGGAGCGACCGAAGGAGAGAGCAAAGACGCAGCGAGACAGAAAACCGCAGCCACTCGGAAAAAGGAGAAGATCATAGTAGCTAAGACCTTAGGGATAGTAAAATGGTATAATGTTAAGCAAAATTATGGTTTTATAACAAGGTGTGACAACCAGCAAGACATATTCGTGCATAGAACTGCTATTAAAAAGAATAACCCTGAAAAATGCATCCCAAGCTTGGGAGATGGAGAGGTGGTGGAATTCAAAATTGTTCTAGGGAGAAAAGGGTTACAAGCATCGCAGGTCACTGGGCCTGATGGTGTTCCTGTAAAAGGCAGTATATATGCAAAAAATCGTAGTCATGTTAGACAATATCTCTGTTGTAAGTTCCCCCTACAGTCTCCCTTTCCTAATCCCACCGTTCCCTTTTACCCTATGTCCTATTACCCCCAGTGTATTCCCAATCCGTTTTTTCATCCATGGTTTCCCTCACAAAACCATGCTTTTGCCAATTGTTTCCCCAAAAATCCCTTTCCAATGCCGAGTGGGGGATGAAAAGGGGGAGGGAAGAAGTTAAACCCTCTCCTGCCTCAGTTTCCCCACAAAGCATGCTCAGAGTTCTGTCTCCCTTCTGTCAGCCCTAAGATGTTCCACAGAATCTGATTGGACATTTAAAGACTCAGGAGGGTGGCTTGTTTTGTCTTGAAACGGTTCTTGTTATGTTTATCCAGTTGTTTTCATTCTCCTTTTATTAAAATAAAACGGGTGAGGTGTTGGGGTCCCTCCCCTGCCGTGTAGCCCTGGCAGAGGGGCCCTGAGGGCACAGACACGGGGCTTCCCTGCCCCTGCTCAGCCTCGTTCCCATTGGTTGGTTTGTGTTCCCTGCGCGGGCAGAAGGACCCTTGGTCCCGTGACTGGAACAGTTCCTCGGCAGAGCTCCGGCCATGCGGCTGGAGGAATAAACATCTCTGAAACAGCTATCAAGAATCTGTCTGTCCATATATATTTCCTTTCCACGGGACTCCTGGTTTGATATATGCGTGTTGCAGGATCCCCACTGCAACAGAAAACCTTAGCATTTCGTTCCTCAGAGATCCTTTTGATTCCCAATCCATTATATCTGGTACAAGATGAGATGAAACAAGATTGTCAGTGACAGTGAAATCCACTAGCGAGGTGGCAGTGAAGGCAGCTGCAAGAGGCCACTGGCCTAGGCAAGGTCAGTGGCTGGGTAGGAGCTGCTGGTTCCTTCTCCCTCCCTCCAGCTGGCAGCACCCAGGGGCAGCAGTCAGCTGCAGAGGATTAGAGATCGGCTGTAGAGAGCCAGAGAGCTGCCAGCCTTCACACCCACCAGCTCCTCACCACGCTGCAGGAAGAGAGCTCTGGAAGGCTTTAACTCTGAAGGGCGTTTCATACTTGGATTTTTTTTACTTTCCTTTGCATAGAGCACTAGGTCTTTGGCTGTGATCCAAATGCATCTGTAAAAACAGGTAGCTTTCTGGCAAATAGAAGGAGGAGTTCACTGAAAGTTTCAGAGCAAGCTGTCAGATTGAAAGCATAGGAAGCCAGAAACTGCAGCATGCAGAAAGGAGACGTATATAAACAAGGCTGCCAAACCCATATATATTTTACCCAGAGTGCAGGTTCAGCAGAGCTTAAATGTTTTAGTCTTGTTGAAATATTGCTCTTACACTTTGTTCTTTCTTTGCTGTCTTAGAAACAAGTGACATTCTGGAAGACCTCTTGCTTCACAAGAGGGCAGCTGTTAAGAGAAGGACAACCACTGATTGGAATAGCTTAAATTTACAAAATATTACATATTACCAATATGCACTAGTCTCTCATCCCTATTTTAAGATTTTTTCCTCAACTTGATAAAAAGTGTTTAACAAGAAACAAACAAAAGAGTGGAAGGTTTCTAAATGCAGATATGTATGGAAATAAGACCGGTGGTGTTGTATGAGCTGCAGTTACAAGGCAGAGCTGGGGTGGAGTCCGCTTGGGCAGTCCCAAACTAGATGTGACCAACAGTCTTATTGCTCTGTTCAGATGGAGGCTTCAAGAGAGGGTTTCACCTGGATGATCTGGGATAATTCAGAAGAGCATCTGGGGAAGGACTACTAAGGGATTTTCAGAATAGTATTAGCAAGTCTAGTTTTCTAGCAAGTCTTCAAATTGCTAGAAGAAACCCAAAAGTGCTTTGGGAAACATACTACTTTCTTCATTTGCAACTCTGCTGCAATACCTAACTTTAGAGTGACATTTAGGGATAAAGAAGTAAGAAAAGAAAAACACCTTTTTACTTGTGGGGTGGGAGGAAGGTAGAGGGGAAGAACTGCAATGTGCTCTGAGGTAAGTCCATGGACAAGACAAAGCAGGACTCAGAAAAAAGCCGACTTTCATCATACGCCCTCAAGAGGAGAAGCCCAAGATGCAAGACTTGTACCATACGTACAAAGAAATCTGACAGATTTGAACATAAGAAACTTTAGACAACCTTAAACTTGTTCTTTAGATCAGGGAGATCCATAGGTAGTTAGAAACATGAAGCACCTGCAGTGCCTACAATATAGCCAGCAAATCAAGATCTTCTCTCATATAAACCTTCAGAAGTCATGAAGTTCAATTTATCATTAATCCCACTATGGCAGTTGCTGAGTACGGGACATATGAGGTGGAACTCTGACATTTTGAATATTCTTATACAGAAATGTCCACATTATGTTCTGGAAACCCATCACCTGCATGCCTGCAGGAGCTAATGTACCTACATTTCTTCTCATTACATTGAAATAAAACAACAAACCCAATATGCGAATACTCCTCCTTCCTTACTTTTCTGATATTCTGACGCACCTCCCAGCCCACTCCCTGCAATTCATAGCATTCACACTGCCAAATGCCTTGCTCCAGGAATGAGGGACATACATGTTAGAGGAGAGTATGAGAAGTCCAGGTTTTCCTCAGGACTAGCAGTCATCTGGTATGAGCCACAGATGTTTGAGAGCGTATATTATTGCCATGCCATATGCTGAGAAAAGCCAGAATCTCAGCTGTCTCTTGGGAGAAGGCAAGGGTCCAGAGGCTTGCTGTTCCCTCCAGACATATCTGCATTTTTTCTTCATCTTTAAAGCAAGTTCAGAAAATGTAGTTATGCATATTTTAATTGCAAGTTAATGGAGTCAACCACTGGGTTTTGTCTGGGGCTTGATCTTACTATGCCTCAGAGTTACGAGATTTCATTTCTGCTGTTAAAAGCTTTACCACAAACTTAGCTTAGTGTTTCAGAAACACCTTTTAAATGTTTTAATTTTCATGCTCCTTCTTTCAGATATTGGAAACCTGTTTAAGGGTGTGGAGACTCACTGGTTGGGCTGAAGTTTAGGAGGAAATAAAAGAGCACAGAATCACAAAAAGTAAAAAATCAGGTGCTGGGGCACACCAGCCCAAGGTCTCCAAATGTCACAGCCCAGCAGTGTGGCTGGATAGAGTGGTGCCAATACCCAAGGAAACAGCAGATCTCTTGTTGCTGGCGAATCTGACTCCTTCAACAGGGACCATTTGCGATAGTACCCTCAGTTCTGAGTGAGGTCTGAAGCCACAATCACAAATGAGGGAGCATCAGTTTGGTGCTGGGGACTGAGCACAGGAGAAAGGACCTGCTGTTTCTCCTGCTCATCTCCTTTCCCAAGAGAGAGAAAAATACCACGGAAAACCAATTGGCCTCTTGAACTTTCAAACCAACTGAAGCCAGTATTTTGCAAAGTCAGTGCCTCACGCTATGAGTACTGAAGCTTTGGTTGCACCTTTTCCTGACTAAGCAGAAGTCCAAGGCAATTCACCTGTTTCAAATGTTAATCAGAAATGAAAGTAGCAACTTTATGAGCAGAAATGGCATTCCTTTACCTGTTCCTGTCTGCTCCAGCATTAGATCACCTTTCTTGTAGCTACCCTGGGGCCTTAGAACAAAGCCCCAGTCTGGTACCCAGCCAGCCAAACACTAAGAAAGGTTTTTGCTTTGTCTAAGTTGCAGAAGTACCACACAGTGCGATATGGTCCCTCCTTCCTAACATGAGGCCTGTTATAGCCCATCTTCTCAATAGGTGTTATTGTGCCTGAACAAGAAGCTTGCATCAAAGCCATGATTCCCTCCCTGCCTGAGGAAAAATCTCCATTTTTATAGCTTTGTCAAGAACAGGTATTTCTTCTTACTATGAATATTGCCACCTGTGCCAGTAATAACCCCATACAGAGGTCACACTCCTTTTAAGAGAGTGTTCAACGGAAGTCATTGTCAGTGTCATCAGGGGTGGATTGATCATGGATGTCTTTTCATGCCAATTTTTGATTCAAAGAGTGAGACAAGTGAGTAAGCACAATACACTGCTGCTCACTGGTAGTCACCAGTTTGATAGCCAGGACACTCGAAGGAGTTGTACTCTGCTACCCTTCTGGGGCAAGGAGGAACTCGAGAAAGAAGCCTCCATTTAAGAAGTCATAACTGTTAACTTAGGTTTTCACATTCAAGAGTAAGATGTGTTTTTACTTTGACAATTCCGTGTTTACATGAAGTGCCAGGGAAGGTTTAGCACAATGCTCAGTTGAAAGGTCCCCTAGATGGCAGATCTTCACTACAGGAATAAACATCCTCTTTTTCACATACTCTATTGGAAGAGCATCATTGCTCCTGCAAGCCCAAAAGAGCCAAAGGGAGGGTACTGTTGTGCTTATTTTTGTAAAGAGCAGTTTATCTCAAGTAGATCTCCACCTTTGGTCTGACTCACAGAGCAAGATTTAACCCATCATTGCTACCTTCCCATCTACTGATTTCCCCTGCACAGCTGCTGCTTTGCTATTCCACTTCATAGAACCACAGAATTCTTTGGTCCGTGATCACTTCTGCATATCCTGCGTCAGGAACTGTCCTCAAATGTCACAGCACCCCAAGACCACGTTGCAGACAGTGCATCATTGTTATTTGCAGACTGGAGCTGCCTCAGTTCATATCAGGATTAAGAGATGAATTTTCTTTGTCAGCTTTTCCTGTACTGGACCCTCACCAGCTTCCTTTTCTTGGTTTACCTCTTACCTGCTGTGGTTTCTTCAAAATTTCTGGTTATTTTGAAGGAGGTTTCTACACTTTTGTTCTTGATGGTATTAGATCACATCGGTGTCAATAACCACAGGCCTGTTTAGCCAGATTGCCCAGCTCTTGCTGTCAAGACACTTCTGCAAGTGACATGAATCACTTGCTTAAACTTCCAGGTTCAGAAGCCTCACTGATTTCTTCATGGCCATTAAAAACTCCAGTCTTTATCAGCAGGCTGTATACATTTGCCCCAGAGAGCAGGCATGATTTGTATTAGATGACATCAGTGCCACAGGTTTATCTCTTGTTACTGGAGGTCTCTCCTGAGGGAAAGGATACCATTGGTAGGATACTTTCCAGCAGAGAAAAGCATGCATAAGTGCGCTCCCAGATAGCTGCTTGCTTTGAATTAAACATGCAAGTCAAGCCACAAGCTGACTTTCTTCTTCTATTCTTGAGTCATCATGTTCACAAGATATCTACAAATAGCTCAGACTCACTTTAAGTAAGTGCAAGTAACTGACTGCCTGGGGAGGGTGCACTTGTCTGCTCCAAGTTGATTTGCATGGAAAGGTGCTTTGACTCTCCCCAAAAACTCTTCCAGTATCACAAGCATTGCAGACAGCTGTTAACACCAAAGGAAGGCCAATTGCCTCTCCCAGACGGTAGTTTTGAATATAAAAGCCCTGTTTCCCCTCCAAAGAAATGAATGCTGGTTGTAGTAAGCCACACACAGAATAGTTCCCAAAAAGCAAGAAAAGTATGAACAGGAACTGATTTCATCCATGTCGCAGACTTTCTTTCTGGGCCACTGCAGCAATTCTCACCTGGTACTTTCAGTTGTCTTTATTTAATTGCTGGATTTGAGTTTCTATGTTCCTACCATCTGCTCACACACAGTACAGAGTTTCTCAAGCCAATAATCTGAAGTAAAAATACCTCAAGATAATGACACAAACTTGAGGGACCCTCAGAATTTCCTTTTAAAGAACACTTGAACATGTGACACTCTGAGAAAACCAACCAGAAAAGGCACCAGCCACTTCATAATTAGAATATTGTTTTATTTATTTTGAGATGAAGCCAAAGTCAGTGAATATGCAAGAAAAATTTTGAAAAGAATAGGCCAAATCTAAGATTAGCTATTCTAGTCCCCATAGACTTACATTTTAAAGGCACAAGGGGGTAACTAATTATAAATGTACAAACATACTCAGCTCTCAGAGCAATCCAGGCTGGGGACACACTGCCTAGGGAGAAGCCCTGCAGAAAAGGCCCTCAGGGTCCTGGTGGGCAATGAGCTGAGACCTGAGTCCTGGGCTGTATTTTCAGAAGTACAGCCAGTAGGTTGATGGAAGTGATTATTCCCCTTATCTCAGCACTCATTAGGCTGTATCCAGAGTACCATCCAGTTTTGGAGTGCATTCAACAGAGGATCCACAGGATCCTTAGGGGTCTGGAGCACTTGCCCTGTGAGAAGAGGCTGTGAGACTGAAGTGGTTCATCCTGGCTGAGCTTTGGGAGTGATTACAAACAGCCCTCCACACCTGTGGGAAAGTGGCCAAGGAGTTGGAGCCAGACAGTGACTGGTGAGGAGATGAGAAATTATGAATGAAAGCTGAAAGTAGAGAGGTTCGGAGAGAAGATAAGGAGATCCTTTCCCCCTTGGCACAGCTGGGCAGGGTGTGTGCTGCCCAGGGAAACTGTGCTGGCTCCATCCTTGGAGTTTTCTGATCCACGCAAGGGCACAGCTCTAAGCAGCCTGATATGGGCTCAGAGGTGACCCTGCCTGAGTGGAAGGATGCACTGGAGGCCTCCTCACTTCCCTTGCCGTACAAATATCCCTAAGATCTTGCAATCCTATATAAATAACTCTTCTATAGCATTGTTACTTACAAAGGCATCAAGTAGAAAAATACGTGGTTCACAATACTTGATGCCTAGCAACCAGCAGAGTAATTCCTGGAAATCCACATAAAGAGAATTGCAGGGGCTGGACTATGCTCTTATTAGCTGCTTTTTGCCGTTGGAATAGCACATTACAGACAAAGGAAGGTCTAAGAACTTGCTCAACTGCTTTCTGATTGTTTTTTGTGAACTGAAGTATGACAGGGCTTAGAAGATCAGTCAAGATGGACCCATTATGTCAGGCCTGTACACAACTTGACTCAAACAAATTGATGCCTTAACAGCACAAAGAGAGAAGAAATTAAGTGTCCAGGGACCTTTGCTGAGTCGATACTAGAGCCTAGCTTTATGCCATAATTACTCAAAATGCTAGTCATTGGGACATAATTCTTCAGAAAGCATGGGCGTAAAAGGGAGAGAAATCCTCTGTTTTGTTATTTTTCTTCTCACAGAACCCTATATCCCCTCTACATTACATAAAAGTGTATTACAGACCTATTCTTCGATTGATTCAGGTGGTGCAAGGACAAGGAGACCCCAATCAAGGAAGCAATTTTATTGCCTTAGCCTTCTATAAATCCAGCATTCACTTTGTGCTCCAAATCCACTTCTTCCTGTAATTCTGTATTTCTCTAGAGGAAATTTCTGAAAGCAGGGGTGCTGAAAGCAAGCTAAATGATCCCAATGAGCCTTTTGAATTGGAAAGTCTAGGAATTGAGCTGTGTGCATTTGATACAATGGACTGAAATGAAAGAGTATGGGAGAGAATATTAATTTTTCTCTGAGGGTTGAGCTCAAGCCTACTTTTTTATTCTGAAAGGTAATTTGATTTAATTATTTGCCTTTAAGGTAAAGTGTTCTTGAATGACAAAAATAATTAAATAAAAACACGACAGTGATCTTTGTGCTAGTAAGGGCATATGAATAATAGCACTATGACCTACTGGCAAAGGAGGGGCAGGGGAGGAAGAAAAACACTGGGCACTGGGACTCCCTCTTCATTGGTCATTCCAGAGCATCATGTGGCCACAGCTCCTTTTTAAAGATAAGTACTCTTCTCCTGGAGCTCATAATATTCTCCTGTTCTGCATTTCTGTTTGAACCTGTGGAAGACATCTTTCTAGCCTGACAAAATGTGTGACCAGTTTGTGGGCACCTGGAAGCTCCTTTCTAGTGAAAACTTTGAGGACTATATGAAGGAACTGGGTGAGAATTGTTATTTCAACTTCTTGTATCTGGAACAGGGAAGGAATGCCAATTTTGAACTTTAGCCTTTACTTGCTTTTTCTGGCTGTGCTGTTTATCAAGGGGGGTTGAATCCACTATTTTGATCAGGTGGTCTTAAACTGGAGAACTCGTCTGTTTCAATTAGTGGTGTTAAATTCCTGTAAAGAGGAAAAACTTTGATAGATATGAATAATTTCAGGTAAGCCAAGTCTAGGCATGCCTTATTAGTAGTGTTACAAATGGAAGTAAAACACATCACTGCAATATTTAGTGTGAATTAGCTTTTATCCTTGGACACGCAAATCAGTGTGATGCTAGAAAGCAGCAAGTTTCCTTATGTCTATAAGCAACACACCTAAACAACTTTAAAATGCTACTGGATTAGGACACCAGTTAATTGCCACAGCTATTATATTGAATGAAACTCTGTAGCTGCCTCCAGTGAATATTAACAAAGACAATTGCATGGATTCATGCAGATACTTGCAAAGATTTGATGTCTAATGCTTTTCTCTAAGGGTGTAGACTTCTCACTTAGAATTAAAATTGGGATTTAAAAGGGTTCAACATTCTGTTAGTGTGGAGGAAGCAGGGGGTAACTTGCACAGATTCAATTAGTACATGCTAAAAAGCTGGGGGGTTATTTGCAGTTTAGGGGTAAAATACTTACTATGATTTCAAGGAATGAGACTCTTGCACTCTTAATCTTTACTCCAGATTTACTCAGGACATAACCATTGCCAGCTCTTTCTTAATCATTTCCTTATATTCAACCTACCCACTTGTAAATATTAAAAGTGCTTGCTTTTTTTTCCTTGTTTGTTTGTTTTGTTGTTTTTGTGGCTCAGAAATTGTCATATATTTATGCTTATTTACGTTTAGACACAATAAGCATACAAGTTAGAGTACAAGCTATGAAAATTATTCTGAAGTCTATGTGCAAATATCTGGCATTAAAATAATTTCAGTCTTCAAAATATTGCTTTTACTATTTTGACAATGAGAGGGTAGAGAATTTCCTTACATCAACCCACCCAGCTTGGTCCATAGCAGTACCAAGTGAGATTTTATAAAAGAATCTCTGTAACATAGAGTTAATAACACTCAGAAAGCAATAGGGGAAAAAGCACTGAGAGGGTTTTTTCCAATGTATAAGAGCAAAGGATTGAGGAAAGATAAAAATTTCATAGTGCCCTATCTTATTTACAGGTGTGGGGTTTGCTACCAGGAAGATGGCTGGTGTGGCCAAGCCTAACATAACTATCAGCATCAATGGTGATGTGATAACCATCAAAACAGAAAGTACCTTCAAAAATACAGAGGTCTCTTTCAAGCTGGGTGAAGAGTTTGACGAGACCACAGCAGATGACAGAAAAACAAAGGTGAGTCCAGAAATGGCATTTTGCAAATACATCTCTCAAAAGGGATGTGTGAGCAGCAGGGTAGAGTTGTGATTTTTACATCCAGTGCAGAAATGCTGCCTCCCCAGGTAAGAGTGCTCTGGGTGCTTTGTGCTTAGTGCTGTTTGGACCTGGAGAGCCTTCTCCTCAGACGAGAGCACCCTGATGAAACAGACACACTTTGTTTTTTTGCTTTGGTAGAATGTCATAACCCTAGACAACGGTGTGCTGAACCAGGTGCAGAAGTGGGATGGAAAAGAGACTATCATAAAGAGAAAAGTGGTGGATGGGAACCTGGTGGTGGTAAGTTAATTTTTGTTACTTAATCACTGAATTCAGTGTGCAGAATTCACGTTTGGCTGATGTATGACTTTGGATTCAAACACAGGGAGGGAAAGCATCTGAAAGGGCTCTGTTCACTTGGTGAGAAATCTCTCTGATTGAGTCTAGAGTGTAAGTTTAAACTGAAAAGCTGATAAACTTATGGAATGGTACGGAAGTGCCTCTTCTCCATAGCAAGACATGGTTAGGAAAGTGTAGGAAGAAAAACCCAACATCCCTATGAGGGAAACTTTTATATATGTGAATCTCTGAGTCCTGAACAGTATAGAGGAAGCATTAGCAAAGCCCACATTAAATACGTCCACTCTAGGCTGATGCAGAATACTCCTGTTCATCTTCAGCAGAGGCTTAACAGCCATCTGTGGGAATCCTGCTATGCATCACCAACAACTGTGTTAATAATATGGTGTTAGAGCAAGGAAACGTGTCCAAGCTCTGTTGGTTGGTTTTATCTGGTCAGAGACTATTGTGCTTGACTTGGTGCCAGTAAGGCCCACCTACAGTCTGGGGCTTCCCAGCTCTGCTTTACAGTTTTAGAAAACACACTTTGAAGAATCTGGGACAGGACTAAATGTTCATAAAAGGCAGCTGAGATTCCTACATGCTGCAAAACAATACACATACACAAAATTCCTGAAGAGTTCTCCCCTCCCCTAGGGAAAAATAATGTGTCCATAAATTCAATATTTAAATCTCTTTGGATAGAGACCAGAGGAGAATAAATAGAAATAGTTTTTAATAACAATTTCATTAAGAAAAATTGAACAAAACAGAGTTTGATCTAACAGAAAAATAGATGAGGACAGAGCCTAACATGCAGAGGCTGACACTAGCAGCTCCAAGTCTGAAAGCTCTCTGTGTGTGCATGTTTTGTGCACACGTGTGTGAAGAAGACAAGACACAGCTGCAAAAGGTGAAAGAAGAAAAGATTATAGCCCAAGTCCCGGGTCTAGTCAGCCTCCACAGAAGTCCTAGGAGCCTTCATTAAAGGTTTTTAAGAAAAGTTTAGGAATCTCCTGGGGGTCGCTGGAGCAGTTCTTGAAAATTCTTTCACTCCTGTGCTTGTTTTTCAGACTTCTGTTGCTGAAGCTCTCAAAACTTGAGTTTCACTCTTTTGGCAATTGGCTTTAGAGGAGGAGAAATGCAAATTTTTCTTAAACTGGTTCCCAATAGATAAGTAATTCTCTACCTTCTGACTAACAAACATTTAGTGAGAGATAAAAGCTGATGGAATTATCTTTTCTTTCCAGGAATGCACCATGAATAATGTTTCCTGCAAAAGAGTTTATGAAAAAGCATGAAGAAGCCACCTTCACACGGGACTAATGCTTAAAGCTGGACTAAAACAACTTAACCAAAGGAGAAAAGCTCCACGAATCTCTTTTAAAGAGAACTGTACTTTTTTCAGATATATCCCAAAGCAGATACACGCACTTAGTCTCATTTGTTGTTCAATAAAATGTTCTGCTTTATACAACATGTGCTTATGCTGGAGTTTGTCAGAATGGGGCTTGGGGGGGATGCAGTGTGGGAAGGGGTGCTGTGCAGGAAAGCACTGTGTGGAGCCAGTACCACACTCAGCCAACGTGACCCATCTCCCTCAGAGGCAACCCAGTGCGTGGCACTTGTGTGACAGTGGCAGATGTACACCTGAACACAAAAACATCCTCTGGTGAGGGCTGCGTGTGGGCTAGCCCCTGCAAGGAGACTGGGCACAGCCAGGGGAAAAATGGGGCTGCTCTTCTTGGCTTCAAGCAGAGGTTGTTGTTCCTGGGGCAGGGAGGAGGATGATCTGTGGATGCCTGGTGTTGGCTTCCAAACATGAGCAGGGTACCAGGCACCTCCTCTGTGCACAAATGCAGACAATTTTAAACCCAGGGACCATTTGAAGCAGCTTGATCCTGTCCTTTTCCACCTCAAGGGTGAAATTATAGCAGCTGTAACTTTCATCTGTGATTATTTTGTCAATGTGCCTGTCTTGAACATCTCATTTTGTCCTAGATAGGCAAAATACCTTGAATTAAGAATCATAGCTTAAAAAATATTCAGGTTTACTAAAAGCCAGTACGATTTTGCTATGGGTACAACCTTCTTTATTACCTACATGCATTTTCTATTAACTCCTTAGGCTTGATCAGTCTTGGGAACATGAGCCTTTCCAGATGCAAAGCCCTTTGGACACCATGTTTTTCAACTCTGCTTGTTTTTGAACTACTGTCTTCTACTGTCCATAGTCCTGGTCTCCTATTTCAAAACTTTGCATCTACAGAAGCCATGATTTCTACATCTGGGAGGGCTTAAATTGAGGACAAAAAAATATCAAGATTTCTAGGGAAAACCTGGACAATAAGTATAAAAATGTGTGCCTTAACTACTAAATGGGGAAATGACCGTATCTTGAGCAATTAAGATCTGTGGAACCAAATTCCACATATTCCTGACATTCCTGAAGTCAGCTGTCAGAGGTGATGATGCTGAGTCCCTGCTGCAAACAGCAGAGACCTCTCACACACTTGAACTTTCCTCTGCATAACTCAGATTGTTCCCAAGTTTTTGCACTTTTTATACAACCAGAGACGGAAATGGAAGGACTTTTACATTTGACAGGAGCTGAGGAGTCATTTAAAAGTGATTCCAAAGACTACCAGTAAATTCTGCAGAAAATGTTAAAAAAGCCATGAACAGCTCCTGTGTTTTAACCTTGGCTTCATTGCTTATGAAATCTCACCAAGTTAGAGAACAGCAGTTGGATATGGGAAGGAAGAATGCTTCAGAGCACCCCATATATGCAGTACAGATGCCTTAAGAGGCCTCCTAGAAACAGACTAGACAGGAGTAAGGGAATAAAAGTAGGTATTTATTTGAAAGGCCTCTAAAGGTACCCCCAGGGGAGCCAGAGGCTACTGCCAAGATGGGCCCCAAAATGGACGAGAGGTCACGAGTTCTTCACACCTTTATAAGTTTGGTTCATTTGCATATCAGGGTTAATTCTCCAATTAAAGCTTCAATTTAATGATGTAACCCCCCTCCACTTGCCCCCCTTTAGAGGCCTTTTGGTTTATACTTTTTGGGCCTAGGATGGTCTGGGTGTCCTTGAAGAGCAGGCCCAGAGAGGCTTTGTTCTGTCTGCCTAGCACAAGTGAGCAGAAATTAACAGGCTACAAGAAACTTCAGAGTTACACACTAAGCAGTACAGAATTTGAAAAATATAAAAGTTAAAACCTAAGGCATCAGTACTAAATCTACGGAGCACTTAACAAAACCAAAATTATTTATGAAAGTTAGGATACAACTACAGTTTAGTGGTAGAAAATATACATGATAGTGATGGTTGTAAGAAGCAGAAACATTCACTTAAATAAACTACATATAGACATTAAATATCAGCCCATTGTTAAATATATTCTATCATCCACAGATTTGGGAATACTCTGCCAGAGGTAAAATTCCCAATATTCTGATATTCACCTAGCAGATTTTATTTTCCAGAAAACTTGCATTCTTAATGCAGCCAACAGTTACAGCTGTAACATTCACAGACTAGTATGTCAGAAAAGGGTAATCTCTTCTAAAAGCATCACCGTTTATTTTGGTACCTCATGAATGACTTTGTGAATGAATCAAGACACTTAAAACTCCAATTTTTGAAAATTTCAATAAAGTGATATTCTGTCTATAAACTTAAACAGGGACAGCACTATAATGAAGTATTAGCGATACTTTTCTTAGAATATGAACACGTTTGGATTTTGTTCTCTGAAAAAGCCAAAATTTATTGTCTAAAAAAGGCAGCAGTCTAGTGACTGCTTGAATAAGTGGAGGTGATTCCTCTCTGTCAAGAAAAGGTGTGTGCTGTCAGACCTGCACGGAGGTGAGAGCACACATTTCTAAGGGCTAAAACCAGATCAGTGTCTTGTCCTTACCTGCAGAGCAGCACAGGTCTCTCTCTTCTGTCATGCTGAACTATTCTCCAAAAATCAGTAACCACCCCAAAGCACTCCTTTCTGCCAAAGAAGGATCTCACTAAATCCCTACAAACCCGTGGGCAGCAGACTTATCGCAGCAGGCGCCTTGAATGCTGAGAGGAGGAGATCTCTGCCCCTTACCATATTCACTCACTAGCCTTTACAGGTTTCTTGGATGACAAGAGGGAAAGGAGACTCACATCCAGATTTTTAGCAGTTCAGGAGAAAGATGAAGAAAGGCTTATTCTGAGGATTGACCTTTCAGTTGTTTTTCTTTTTTTCTTTTAACTATTTATTTCCACTTGAAAGAACTTGAAGGACTTTTGCGTCCTGACCGTGTGTGCGGTGCAGTCTGGACTCATTTCCCCATCCCAGCTGTCCCGCTCTGGTCTTGTAGGATGTTCCAGCTAAGGAGATAAGAAGATATTTGCACCCTCCAATGTAGCTACTGGGAAAAGGGAGGCTGCTGGCCCCATGTTCAGAGTTGATCCTTCAGTTTCATAGAGTCAATGCTAAAACATCCTTGGTGTCCTCACAGCAAGTCCCTCTTGGACCTCTGTCCTCCCCTTCTATTTCTGTTCTCTTAATTGCTCTCCTGGGAATCTATTTAGACTTTTTTTGGCCCTTAATTTGCCCAGATAATATTTCCTTTAAAGAAATTCACATAAATTTACTTTCTGTATTTCTTTAAATAGTATCTTTATTTCTAAATAGTCTCTGAATTTTTAGTTCTCTATTTTTATCAAGTTTTAACTTTATCTCTTGTGCTGCTTCACAGTCTCCAAGTTCAATGCTTTAAAATCCCATTTTTAATCAACCATAAGCAAAAAAAGGGAACCAGGGTTCTCCTTTATCATGTGTACTCACAATCCTTGACATTTTTCCTCTTTAAACTTGAAGAAAAGATTGGTTTCCACAATTATTTCTACTGGTATATAATTCCCTGCTCTTGTTTTTTCTAAACTGTAAGTCCTTTAAATGAAAGTACTGATTTTTCTTAGTGACAAAGAGATAGATGGCAGCAATGTCAACATTGTTTGAGACTGCTTAAGACTGGGGTTTTGTCTGAATAAATAATTCTCTGTTACTTTTGTTCTTAAGGTTACTGGTACTGCAATGTAGCTGTTCTATTCTGACTAATTTGCTCATCTTGAATTTCTTTGGGTCTGATTTTACAACATCCCAATCATCTTTTATTTCCCAAAGGCAGCAGCCTTGTCTTGTTAAAGTGCCTTTATGTGGATAAGACAATTAAATAAAAGAACAAAGAATGCCTGAGGAGCAACGGTAGAATATTTTCATATTATTTCTCGAGAAACAATGGATAGTTTCATTTAGGAGTAGTTTTCTCATTTCCAGAGATGGGATAAAAGAGCTAGCTATTCTTTACACAAAATGTGATATTATGCATGTCTGCTTTAGAAGAGTTTTGTGTGGACAACACCTTCAAAGACTGACATTTACTTACGTGTTACAGATCCAGCATCTGCTTCCTACTGTGGGGGAGAAAGAGTTCTTTGCCTTATTTTTATTGTCAGTGACCCAGACTTTTGCTCCCCTCACTGAACTGTCAGTGAAACCTGGGCAGCAGGGGAAGTTCCGTTCAGCTTCCCCTGTTGAGAGGGGTTTAAAAACATTTTGCATATGCCACCAAAATATGTGACTGAAGACCTTCTTATTTTCCACAACCACCATGTAAACCAAAGACTGCAATAATTTCACTCCTCAGACTCTATTATTTACATGTTTCCGGGTGTTCCCCTTCTTCTTTATGACAGCTTTCAAGTCAGGACCCAGACCTCACCCTCCTTGGCACACCACCATTTCCATCTCATTCTTTCAACTCTAAACATAAGAAATTTGGTCCCACAACATAAAATCCCAGTGTCTCTGCCCTTAAAAGGTAGATCTGGGTTGTCACAACCCAGAAATTACAATCATACAAAAAAGGCAAACATTGTTCACCCAAGTCAGAAAGAAGTCTCTAATCTTTACATGTACCAAGCAACAATTTCCTCCAGGAAGATGGTTTAAGAAGGGAAAGGACAGAACTACATCAGATGTGGTCTTGCACTAAATAGTTTCAAATAGTTTGAAGTGTCTTGAATTACAATGCTTTAAATTCCTGCCTGTCACATACACATGTGGTTTATGGATTTGGTTTTTGTGCCTGTTTTTTACTAACCATAAGACAATAATTCTAAATGTGGATTTAAAAAAAAAACCAAACTGGTTTTGAATGTTGAAAACTCAAATTTTTCATTCTTTCAATTTTGGCTTGGCAGAAAATGTTCTGGAGGTCCCGGTGTGCACCAAGCTGAATATGACCCAGGAATATGCATCGGCAGTAAAGGGTGAGTGATGTCCTGGGCTGCATTAGGAGTGTTGGAGGTTGAGGGAGATTGTCCTTCCTCTCTATTCAGCACTGATCAGGCCACAGCTGAATGCTGGGCCCAGTTCAAGGCTCCCCAGTACAAGCAAGAAGAGGGTCCAAGGAGATCGTAGCATCTCTCCATGGGAGCAGGGAAACCTGAGGAAATCTGACAGCAATAGGACACATTTGAATCAATGCCTTATATGATTGTGCTGGCTTAAGTCTTCCCTTTACCTTATGGCAGACCAACTATCCATGTGCAGAAAGACAAAAGAGAATATAATATGCCCTCCTTCCAAGTCTGCAAAGCTGCTTGCCTCTCACTGAGTGACTTTGTACTAAGAATAAGCACTTTAATGACTCAGCCCCTTCTCATGCCATCCACCAGTCAAGAACAAGAGCTGATCTCCACTGATGCACTGATTTTCTGAATATGCCCGGTTGTAAAAGTGAGCCAGTGCATATTGGCTGCTTCTTCTTTTTGTGATCCTGTCTGGGATATGTGCAGGGAAGCACCCACAGCTTGGAATCATTTCTCTGATTCAAAGGGAAACAACAGAACAATATAATTCAGTTCTGCCTTTAAATGATAAGAAATACAGACTCTTTCCAGGATGGATTATAAAATTAAAAAAATAAAAAAACAGAAACCACTTTGTACATCATCTTGACAGTTCCTTCACAAAATCCATATGGCTTTGGTTTATCTGACTAACACACAGGTGACAGTAGTGGTAGCACTCTACAGCTTCCTGAGAAGGGGAAGTGGAGAGGAAGGTGCCGATCTCTCCTCCGTGGTATCCAGGGTTAAGATGTGTGGGAATGGTTCACAGCTGTGTCAGGGGAGGTTCAGATTTGTCATTAGGAAGCACTTTAAGTGAGAGAGTGGTCATACACTGAAAGAGGATTCCTAGAGAGGTGGTCAAAGCCCCAGGCCTGTCAGTGTTTAAGAGGCATTTGGACAATGGCTTAACATGCTGTAACTTTAGGCCAGCCCTGGATTAGTCAGGCATTTGGACGAGATGCTTGTTATGGATTTCTATTCTATATGGTGACAGCAGGAGAATAACACTGGGAGGACAGTCGGAGCTGGGTTTCACAGGGATGCAGTGCTCCTGTACTTGTCTCTGTGTTGCTGACACCCCACTGCAGTGTGCCCTGACCGCTCTACGGGTGCAGTGGCAGTGTTCTGTCCCCATCCCCATGTGCCCCTTGTGCACTGGTGCATTCAGTGGAGGAAGCCAAGGCAGGCATCACCCAGAGCCCTGGCACTGGCACGGCTGCCTTGGACAAGGTGCACATTGTCTCGCCCTGGTACTGCCTCCCCTATTGGCCATCCCAATCACCACAGGGACCGGACCTCTTTAAAGGGACACCACTGAATCTGAGTTGGGCACACAATCTCTCTGACTGCCACCAAGAGCTTTTGTGGCCACTGCCTCTCTCTGCAGGACCAGCGCCTCACAAAGCCTGTACGATGTGTAACCGATTTGTGGGAACCTGGAAACTCGTCTCCAGCGAAAATTTTGATGACTATATGAAAGAATTGGGTGAGAAATATTCTGGGTTTGGTTGTTTTTTTTTTTTTGTTAGTAAGTTTCCCTTGGGGAGGTTTTGTTCATGGATGGTGCCTTCTTTCTGTCCAAAAAGCACTTAACTACTCTTCTAGCATAATTTAATTTCTTTTCTTTAGCATCTAAATTGGAAAAGGTAGGTGATGAATTACTGTTATAAATTTACTTCTGTCTAACTGATCTGAACTGATCTAACTTGTTTTTCTCTCATGAGAGTAATCTATGGAGATGCAGATTTTTTTATGTTCCTCTTGATTGCACTATTAACTTGTGACTTATGATAATTTACAATATATAATGGAGCTGATGTCTCATGACACTGTAGTTTCAGATGTCTAAATACTATGAATGAATCTGTCTGTTACTGAAGAATGCCAGGAATGTAATAAATTAAGCATTGTTTTTCATTTTAATGCTGGCTTCATTCCTATATGCCAAGTGCACAGACAGTCAGCTACTGTATTGCTTTTGCTATATAAATGATTAACTGATTTCCTTTATTTGAAGTGTTGGACTGAATAACAAAAGAATTGCAGTTAATTAATTAGCCAGGGTGAATGTGGGAGGAAAGTCCAGCTGCAGATATTTTTCTGAACATCTGAACAGAATTGTATGGTATGGAACAATTACTGCAGATAGTGTTATACTTTGCACATAACTTTATACCCTTTCTTACAGATCTTTTCATCTGAGCATGGCATAGCACTAACAAAGGCACTAACTACAGCTATCCCCTTTCTGCTTTTGTAAAGCAGTGATACATCGCCAGTGGCTTCATTCCTACTTGCTCCAAGCCTCACAACCTGCAGACAATGAACTGCACTGGAAAGGACTAGACAGTACAAAAGGCTTTTGGTATGGGATTTTCCTGGAAGCTCTTTGCAGCTCTCAAGTCTCATACCTCAACATTTTTTATATTTCATACTTATACTTTTCACTGAGGTTTAGATGCAAGGATTCTTCAGGGATGCTAATAGCAACTTAGGAATTACCCAGTCTTCAGTATGTTTTAATGAACAAACACCAGCACACTGGCAATTCAGTGTCCAGTTTCTTCCTTGCAGCCATTAACAAAAGATTTGCCAAGGGTTTTTTAAAAGGTTTTTTACAATTTTTTATGAGAACCAGACTATTCCTCTGAATTTTTCTACGTATTCTCTCTCTATGAAATTAATGCAGATTTGTAACAAACTATGTTTCTTCTTAGCTAAATGTGCACAGCTCTATAACTGTGTATATCTTTACTTCTTGCTGAAAGTGCACTCTATGAGCTGGGGCTGCCTCAGCCCCTGAATGCTGACGTTACCATTCCTATCTCTAAGTAGTGTCTCAGCTAAAAGAATTAGCATTTCACTTCAATCAGGCACTGAAAAATTCGAGAAGAAATTCTTCCCTATTCTTCTGTGGAAGATTCTTGCTTCTAGAATGTAGTGATTGTTTTGTTTCTGATTTCTAGGAGTGGGCTTAGCTACCCGGAAACTAGGTGGCTTGGCAAGGCCTGATGTGATCATCAGCATGAAAGGGGACATAGTGACCATCAGAACTGAAAGCACCTTCAAAAATACAACCATCTCTTTCAAACTGGGCCATCAGTTTGATGAAACAACAGCAGATGACCGGAAAGTCAAGGTAAGGGGGCTGATGATATCTAAGTGGTCTGAACATCTCCTAGAAGAACAATAGGAGAAGTTTTACCTACTCTGTCAGTGCACTTTGAGTTTTCCAAACTATTCCAATAAAGCCCTGAAAGAAGAAACAGTATAGTGCTGAATATAATGTTACTGAGTATTATATTATCATTATCCAAGAGTGCATATCTTGCTGAACATAAAGTGAATTACTACTCTAATCTGCAAAGCTCAGACTGCAGATTGAAACTCTTCTCTTGGACTTTGCAGAGTGTTGTAACCTTGGAGAAAGGGTCATTGGTGCAAGTGCAGAAGTGGAATGGCAAAGAGACCACAATAAAGAGAAGACTTGTTGATGGGAAGATGGTGGTGGTAAGCTCACGTTCCTTGCACACTGAAAAAGGTCGGAAGGATACAGCCTTCAGTATGCTTCTGTCTAAACAGACTATCAATTCTGGCTTACTTTTTGAATCATGAGATAAATTAAAAGGGAGAAAAAGGGGACCAAACTTAGAAAACACCTGGAAGGAAATAAATGTTGTTGCATACAGCAACTTGTCTTTAAAGTGACTATTTTGGCAGAGCTGCCGTAAATTGACAGCATAGTTACTGCTCTCAACATTATTGTTCTTAAAAGGAATAAGGTTTAAAAATAACAGAAACCTGTGAACTGTGTACAAAAGTTTACAAGCAGGATACTTCTGTCCCTGGAACAGCTCTTTCTTTTTCCCTATCTTCGCCAAGTCAGAGAGATAACACATTTTAGGGACTCTAGTTGTAAGGGTTGCTATTAAAATTAAGATTTCACTTTTTCATTAAAGTTTTTAAAGATTGGAGTCAAACTAATTTTGGCAACTTGTTTGGAGTCAGCAGCATTACATCTTTACCTGTTAGCTTGTTCTGTGTTTTGTAATGAGTTCTCATATGTAGAATCATAGAATGGTTTGGGTTGAAAGGAACCTTAGAGATCATCCAGTTCCAACCCACTGCTACGAACAGGGACACCTTCCACTGGACCAGGTTACCCAAAGCCCCATCTAGTCTGGCCTTGAACACTTCCAGGGATGGGGCATCCACAACCTCTCTGGGCAACCTGTTCCAGTGTCTCACCACCCTCACAGTAAAGAATTTCTTCCTAATATCTAACCCAAACCTCCCCTCTCTCAGTTTGAAGCCATTTGCCCTTGTCCTGTCACTACACACCCCTGTAAAAAGTCCATCTCCAGCTCTCTTGAAGCCTCCCTTTAGGTAGGAAGGGTGATTTGCTTTTGCATCTCCTCATAGCTGCATTTCTGCGTAAGTTTTTTCTAATTATTAAACCCTCTTCATAAAGCAGAGAGGCAAGGTCCCTCTTCTGTTGGCGTCCTGCTGTCTGCCCCTTGCCTCATACAGGGTTGTGGAGGACTCCTCCTCTTTTGCAGACCAAGGAAGTATTTTTTTAATATCCTGTCGCCTTTGTCGCATGCATCCTGTGGCTGTGAATCATCAGCAGCCACTGAAGGCCACAGGGGTGAGAGGGTCAAGAGAAATATTTTGTGACTCAGAAGAGCAAAGTTTTTTAGGCCAGAAGCCTAACCTCTGAAATACCCAGGCTACTTCTGCTTCTACGCAAAAAAAAAAACCCTACTTTGAAAATTTGGAAGTGTTGGTGGGCCATGATATAGAAACTAGGTGGGGCTAATATTTCTGCCAAGTCAGCAATAATACCAAGAAAAGTAGATTTGTTTGTGGAAGCTGAGCTTAATTTTGCAATCTCTTTGTCATTAAATGCCACTTAATTAAGTTTAAAGCTGTTAAAACAGAAACAACTCTACTTGCAATATAAAAATATCTTTGCTGTTTGTTCTAAACATTCTGTAAACGTGTAGAGATGTAAAACATGACATCTGGATTTTCACTGACTTCAGAGGTTACTGCTGTCAGCAAAAGGTTTATATTAATATTTTCCTTTATGCCTTAGGAATGTGCCATGAAAGGGGTTGTCTGCACTAGAGTTTATGAAAGAGTGTGAAGAAGTTCCCTCTCTGCTCCGGACCGGAACTGGCTCTAAAAACTCGGCTTAGGCCAGTGACCAAAGCCTCATGCACTGTGCTTCTTTATTTTATTTTCTTTTATTGGGAAAATGGCTACACCATAATTTGATATTTCAAAGCCATAGTGTAACTAATCCAAAATATTGTGGTGATCCAATAAAAGCTTCTCAACACAGAAAATAGTGTGTTTCACTCCACATGAATGATTTACATTTACTTTCTTGACTGGCACTATCTTTTCTGTTGATAGTGTCTGTACAAAAGGTCAGACTATTTCTGAGTAAAATGGTGAAACACAAGTAATCCATATCTGAGAGAGGGCTAACACTGCTTCTGCTAACCCTAACCCAAATATCATCTCCTGGACTCAATATTCCTTTCCTGCAAAAGATTTTATTGCTGAATAGCTCCTATAGGGAAAATTATCTTTACTACCAGTATGATATATCATTGTAGCCTTACAGTCTTAGCACATCATTGTTTCATACTCATCCCAAAAAGTTTATACTTTTTTCAGTATCAGGATTTATATACTGGCATTTATTTGGAAGAAAACAGATACTGGAGGAAAAAAAAGTTGGAATATATTCCATATTTGCCTGCCAAAAGAACAGATAAACCCATGAAACAAAGTGTGGAGCAGGTGTGAATGAACTCCAGAAGTCTTAAGGCTAGAGGGCTTTGTTTTAAAAGTGCTCAGCAATCAATCCTACTTCCAGCCCAGAATTTAAGCGTATGCTTAATATTGAGCACATAGAGGAGTTGCATTGGGTAGAGTTTGCTGTCAAGCCTAACTGAGTAGCTAAAGTGTTCATTCCTCCCACTGCACTTATGCTGCTTTTATCTAAGGAAAAAAACAGAAAAAGCAAACCTAAACTTCTGGAAATCCATTTAACCAAAAAGCACTGTGGCAGGTTATTAATATTTGCCTCCATTGGCCAGTGTTCAGTATCACTGCCATATTCACCTAATCACATTATTTCATCCCATGGCCTCCGTGCCACCACACAGGGCTGTCCCTGCCTTCTCTGTGGGGTTAAACCAACTGTGAGAGGAGCATGTGTTTATTTTGGCTCATTAGAAACTGCAGAGCTGGGATGAACCTTTGCCTACTGGTTTTACAGGCAAGAGCACAAATTCTCAAGGTTAAGACAAATACTGAATGTCAGAATCTAAACTGGTTCAGCCAAGCAGGGAGTGAAGAGATGGATATCATACGCAAACGAAAGATATAAAGGTCACCTTTCTTCTCTACCCACCACTGGAAAAGCTAGAATCTGGGCCCAGATTTGGATATAAATTTATGTAGATGCAGTTTAACTGAAGGCAGCTGCCAGAAGGCAAACAGTAGTTTTAAGTAAAATTTGTCCTGGTCTCTAACCTAGATGGAGGGACAAATGCCCCATCTTTAACCTTATCACTAAAACTCACCACTGTGAGTGTCAGAGTTTCTGTGACTCCAAGTCCTCAGTGATTCTAACAAGGAATGGAGGCAGAATGATGCCTCTTGTATCATCTGCTGCAAACACAATGCAATCACATATTTCAAGTGAAGATGTTCCACCAGAAATCCATAAGAATAGTCATACAGTGTGAAATTTTATTATACGTGGCCCTCCAGATTATTCTCCTACAGCTCAGAATCCGCCTGAAATGGACCTGTGAAACTGGATTTTTGCTCTGCAGTTTCTTCATTCCCTTCCCTTGCAGTACAACACAGTCCCAGTGAGGCTGCTGGACCCACTCACCCCAGCCTGGCTCTGGGAAGCTGGAACTTGTCCAGAGCCTTTTAAGCAGAACTCACCTCCCATCCCTGAGCCACAGGCAAGGGAGAAGAGACTGCTGCAAACAAGCTCTGTATTTCCTTGGCTTTTCCTGATGCAACCTGTAAATTCTTCTTATAGCTTAGATGCAAAATCTCCTCTCCAATAGAATATTAGTATTCAGCTTTTTATTTCCTTAGGCAAAGGAAATAAACATTTACTTCAGTACAAACTATAGTTTTTCCGGATCTGGAAACAAAGAATAAAAACAAAGGACTGCTCACCTAGTCTTCATTTATTTATTTACGTCTCCATTTCTGTGACATAACCCATCTCTCTCTTCCTCTTCTCAAGAAACTTCTAATTGTGTTTATTTTTCCAGAGATTTGGAATTAAAATAATGACAGCTTTGGGGTTTTAAGTCCCTAAGTAAATGCAGATATGCTGCTTAGGAGCCTAGTATTTGGCACTTTCACTCTATACGAAGGTCACTTTAAAATGTCATGAGAGCTGGAGACTTTCCAAAACAGGAAAAGTGCAGCAGCACTGATAGTGTTGAAGGCAAAAACAATAGGGCAGGTGGTACAAATCAGCATAGAAATGGAGCACTTTGGGATACTGCTGTCTGTAAAGCTGTTCTTGGGGTCTCCAGGAGAATTTAGGGGGAATACAAATTTTTTAGTCTCATAATCTTCTTCATGTCTTACTGTAAGTTAGTTTTTCATCTTTCTTAAACATTTTATACAGGCCAGATACTTCTGGAATGAACATCTATGCTGAGGTACAATGTCTGTGTCTTGAACTGTACTTTCACACTGACAAACAAGTCCATTTGCTATTTTCCTAGCTTGTGTATGGACTTAGCCTAGAAATATTGGCAGTCTGATGCTGGTGTATAAATAGCATTATTTAAAGTAAACAGCTTGGTCTGGCACCCATCCCAGGCAATGAAATCCTGGCTGATTTTAGAGTACCACACTCGGACTCCTCTCCCATCAGTCAGTATTTCTGTGTTTTCTAAGGCTCTGTCACACCTCTGTTTTGCCTGCATCTCCCGAGACAATGGAAATCACCTGCATGGGGTATTCATCCTCCAGTTGCAGCAGGTCTGGCAGTATTCCCTGCCTCTGCCCCCTCTGACATCTTCTGGGGAAGGAGAAGCAAGCTGTCATGGCAAGAGCCCCTCTCAGCCCCAGTGCTCCCATGGGGAGCACTGAAATCACATAAAAGCTGCATCTGGACTCCATCTATCAAAGCTGTTCCCTTGGACTGAGCAGAATTTGGCAATTTGTGATAGAAAACATCTCCTGGTGATGTGTAGCTAAACCTGGAATACTGGACCTCACATCCCAGTCTTTTTCCCATGGAGTGGAACAGAGAGTATAGGCTCTCCTACAGCTTTGAACTTCCCTTGACGATTTCCTCAAAGTTCATTTTGGGAGCAACTGTACTCCTGTAAAGTGAATTCTCACACATCCAGGTGCCCAACGCACCGACTTTCTGTTGTTTTACACAGAAGTTTTGTCACCTGCTGGGACAGTTTGACAGGACAGCAAACGTGTGGCTGGGCAATTCTAGAAATAGCATTGGGCTGTGTTATTAAAGCAACTGTGCTTCATACGAAGTCCTCATCACTCACCACATTTTTTCCAAGAAGCAACTTTTTATGCTGATAAATGCTGTGCTGTTTATAAATTGCTCAACTGTGCCTTTTAAGACATTGCTACCTTGCCTGATTTTCATTTTGGATTAAAGAAGTTCTGCTGTTTTCTGGGATACAAAGGAGTGAAAGGTTAGCACTGAAGGGGTAATCAGTCAGAAACAAATAGGCTGATACCAAGAAAAAATTGCCTTCAGAAATCCTGGAATTTAGATGTAATCAAGGTCTTTGTTAGGGAGGCAATTAGAGCATATCCTCATCATTTCAATGAAAAACGTTGTGGTTGGCTATTGGCCATGCTGCAGATGAGAAACACAAGAAAACGTTATTTGGACTAAAGGGCACAACAACATTGAGAAAAATACAGTGCCTAAGACACCACAGAGAGGGAAAGCTGTGTTAGACAGCATTTGTACAGTATTTTCAAAGGAAAGTGGGCTCTTTTTAACTTTCGAAAATCAATATTTAAATACATTTTCCTCAGATGTCACGAAAAATTTTAAAACTAAAATTAGAAGAAATGCAATCATTCAGGGATTAGGAAGGGTGGGGCGAATGGATTACATCTGGATTTGTTTTCAAGTTCTCAGTGGAGAATTAATAAAAGTATTTAAAGATCTTTTTTATATTTGCTATAATATGATCACCAGTATCAATCATACTATTTGTGAGAAGCATAAGGGAGGAAGAAAGTGTTTTAAATTCAATTGAAAGTGAACACACTCCCTGTCACACTCCCTTGTGGATAAGACTTCCTACAAGAGGCACCTGAGTCAGCAATGGAGTCAAAAACACTGCAAGAATTCGTCTTGTCTTTCAAGTTCATAGACATGATGTTGCAGCTAAAGCTGCACCAGGGGACACTTAGAGTGGAGCTGTGGGACATGCCTCCTTCAATTTTGGCAGAACTTAGGGTTGCTTTGGGAAATCTGTAGACATAATTATGGGAAAGGGGAGATATGTAATGTGTCTAGCTACTGTACAATACTTATATATGCCAACAACAGCCTCATTTATCTCAGATCCTAGTATGAATTTCCCAAGCTGAAATCTAAAATATATATATAAGTTTTACTTGGAAGCTCTGCACATTTGATACGAAAAAATCTGCGAGACAGTGAAGGTGAGGCCCTCAGTCTCCTTATATAATCCCCTAGCAGAGGCTCACAGCTTTCTATGGCATCGTGCCACCTTATTGTATCTTGTACCATACAGTGTTCAGAGTTTTATAAAGCCTACTGACTCCCATGGATCGGTATAGGTAAATGCATTTGAAAGGAATAGTAATTCCTTCACAAACCTCCTCTCCATATCAACAGTGGAAAAAGACTACAAAGCAATTTAACACTGTAAGACACAACTAATTACTTAGACAACACAAGTGTTTTCATTTAATTTAACAAGAGATAGAGCAGTCAGATTATGAAAGGTTAGGTGCATAAATGTCTGTGCTTTCCAGATGGGAACTGAGCCCTCTAGCCAGGAGCACAGGAACCAAGATTAAGACTCTCCCTGGTGCTTCCTCTTTCTGGGGATTTTAGTGTAATCAAGAAGCATCATAACAGTTTATCCTGGCTCTGCCTCCAGTTGGGCAGAGAGCATGTTGTGAAATACAGAGACAATCACTATGGTCTAAATTAATGACTTCAGAAAAGTAGTGTCAAGGAAGAAGATCTTTTTAAAGCATGGGGGTCTATCTGGATAAGGCATTTCAAACCAATCTCATTTTCCTCTCACAGGGTGACTAGTCCTGTGGATGGAAAAAAAACCAGAAGTAGTCACCTCTGCTGACTTCTGAAAGGTTTTAACAATACTACCAAAGACATCTGAGGCATACAAGAAAATTAGAGAGGGACTTCTTGCAAGGGCATGTAGGAAAAAATTGCCTTAGAATAAAAGAGGACAGCTTTAGTTTGAGCATAAAGAAGAAATTCTTTACTGTGAGGATGGTGAGGCACTGCAACAGGTTGCTCAGAGAAGTTGTGGATTCACCATCCCTGGTAGTATTCAAGACCATGTTGGATGGGGCTTCGAGTAACCTGGTCTAGTGAAAGGTGTCCATGCCCATGGCAGGGGGGCTGGAACTGATTGATCTTCAGGGTTCCTTCAAAACCAAACCATTCTATGATTCTACATCCATAAACATGCTGTAAATTAGGCCAGATAATGTAGCCTGCTGCAACAGAGATGGTAAAAACTGCTGCAAAAACCATACTTCACCAGCCAGTGGTTCAAAGTAGAAGGACGTAACATGTGGATTTGTACTGGTCCAGTCATGCTCAATCTCCTCAGTAAAAACCACATTATTATTTGTGGAGTGTACAGAGATGAGAGGAGATGCAAGCATAGCAGAGAGCAGGGTTCAAATTCAAATGATCTCAACAAACCCAGGAAATAGTTTGAAAAGCCAGAGGGACATTTAAGAGGGAAAAAATACACTAGGCAATATATATAAGCAGAAGCACAAATACCAGATGGAGAACAAGCAAGAACTAGAGCAAACACTGTGGCTTTACAGCAGATCACAGACTGTGAAAACAATTGAAGAATGTACCTTTGAACTTAATTTTAACTGTACTCCAAACAGAGTTCTGCCCTGAAATTCATAAGCTCTGAATTCTCAGAAGCGGCCTGTATGGTACCTATGAGCACTTTGAGGTAGAAGATGTGTTGGACTAAAGATATTCTCAAGCTCCATGTCAACAACAGCTCTTCCATCTAAAACCAGCTTGGAAACCCCTTTGATAGTTCCTGGTCATCAACACAGGGGCATCAATATGATTTATCTTTTTGATGTAAGGCTGTGCTCTCTGAATGAATATCTTAAAAAATAGTTAAAGTGATAAGGGAAATGGCCAAGATTATTTCTTACTGCTCAGAAAAATTCAGTTATGTCTACTGTTGCCAATCACTCCTGGGTATCTACTAGGCACCTTCTGGAGGCAGAGTTCATCTAGACAGACTGATGAGGGACTATCCCCAGCCACTGGCAGAATACATAATTCCTGAAAAATGCCCAGCATGGAAGATAGCAATCAGCCCAGTCAAAAACAACTCTCTGAAAAAAGCCCTGAAGTGTTGAGGCTGAGCTGAGTGGATCGATACCCCTGATCATGATGTGCACTTCTCCAGGTAGTGGTCACAGCCAGCTTGCTTTTTCCATGCAAGATCCTTCTCAGTGCACCTGAAGTACTTCACCTCTTCTGGACAGAAGTCTGGGATCTGCCCACCCACACTCAGGCTGCAAGTACAGTTTCTGCTGCCTGACTACATCCATTCCTATCCAGGAAGGCTAGAAAGGGATGGATTCAGCAGGGTTCCCTCAGCAGCTTGCAGCATCCTGCTCTGGTGGAAACACCATCTTAGAATCTATTTTGCCAAAAACCCCAAACCACCAAACAAAATAAATCCTCCACACAGCATTAAACAGAGTAGCCATAAACACAAGGGGAGTAAAGCACATCTTTTCTCCTTTTTGCCTATAGCTCAAGCTAGTTCCTCCTGGCAACACACAGTGCTCACAGCACACTGTCCCCACATCTGTTTTTACCAGACACACAGTTCACACCAGCTATTCTCTGCCTCTTCTCCTAACTCCACATTTTCCATACCTGTTTAAATGACTGACTTAACTTAATGTCCCATTATGCACCTTCATTCTGGTCAGCAGGGAGGGAAACAGAACAGAACCTGTCCATGTTTGTCTGAGTGCTGAGTGCTTCAGTCTGTACTGGCCATGCATACAGGTGTACATGCAGCCACGTGTGCCTTTTGGCCACAAACTCAGTCTTGCTGCTGAGTGTACTTGAGGCAGAGATCTGCATCAGCCTCACCTTTGTGGGATCACTGAATTCAGTAAACCCACACAGACATCCCTGTTCCGCCTCCTGTGACTCAGCCATGTCTTCCTGTATGTTGCCATCCCTCAGTGAAGCCCTGGTTTCACAATGAGTTTTACCACGTGTATTACTTGAATTTAACACTCCTCTCCTCTTGAATCCTAGCCTCTGATCTCCTCAATGCATGGTAAACATTTTCCCCTAGCCCACCAGGGACATCAACATCAACCCTACTACAGTCCTTGGAGAATGACAAACACCTTTAGGAAATACTTTAGCTCACCTATTTTAAATATCTTCTTTTGGAGATGAATAACAGCTTGGAAACATGCTTTTTTTTCACTGCCTGGTAAAGAATTTATGTTGTCTGATACTTGATGTAACAACTCACTGAGCTGAAGGTTTGGTAGCTCTCACCACTATTTTGGCTGACAGGTCTGTGGCTGATCTCTCTTTGGTGCCAGAACTCCAAGGATCATACAGCTGGAGAGTGGTGGTGTGCTGGTGATGCAGTGAAAACCCTCACACATTTCTGACTGTGTGCCAGTGACACACAACAATATCCAGCTGGGAAATTCAATCCACGTTCTCTAAACAGGATCAATTCTGTTAACATGACTGAAGATCATCTACTGAGATGAGCAGAGATGACCTGCTTCCTTCCACTCAGCTGTGAAAGCGTGCTCCTGATCATATACAGGCGTATATATATATGTGGTTAAACGTGGTGCTGGTTTTTTGCCTCTGCATGTCTGTGCTGCCTTGCTTGCTGCTGCCTTGCTTCCTGCTCTTTCAATGGGTTTGACAGCCTGTCCTACTTCTTGGGCTAAGTGGTTGGGCAGTACTGATGGCTGCTTTCCAGCTGATTTCTTATCCTAACTCAAAAGAAGCTTAATTTTGTTTTCAATTGTAGTGTTAGGAAAATGTGTGGGAATCTGAGGAACTAGAAAGTCCTTCTTGACTAAATGAAATATGCTGTTGTATTGTCATAACCTAGTTTGGGCTCCCAGGAGACTCTCATGAATCAGTGAAGAAGCAAAACTAACTTTGAATCTTTGTTCCTCATTCGTTTCTACTCACAAAGTAGTAACAAAATTAGAAACAAGATTCTCATGATTCGTTTCAGACCTTTCTTCAGGAAATTACTCAGGGCTCTCCTGAGCAGTCTTTGCACTGAGTTTCTCTTCTCTTGGTAAGTCTGTGAAGAGAAATTTCAGTACATGGGGAAAGGGTGAAACGTGGAAATGATGTTAAGAGTTCAACAGCAGCATGATGTTTATGTCCCAGAGAAAAGGGGAACATCACCTCAGGGATTTGAGCATCCACATTGTGATCACATGGTGGAACATTCAGATCCAAAGCCAGGCAGTGGAAATGTGACCAGCGTCACTCCCAGGTGTGGTGCAAGGATGTACCACAGCCAAGAGGAAGGGAAGTCTTTTTTCAATAGCAGAAAATTCTCCAAGCACCATCTGGATTTGAATAGAAGTACTCATTGAAGGAAATAACTTATAAACGATGACACTACCCTTTGCAATTCACATGGCTTTCCACACACATCCTTCTTATAACACACAAACAAACACACACACAGAGCCGATGTACTCCTACTGTTTACAAATCCAGTCTCTCAAACTGTGACAAAGAGAGGACATGGCCAAAAGACAGAAAACTTGATGTATCTTCTCTAGCGTCTAAATATGTGGGAGAAAGAGAGCATAAATCTGCTCTCCTTAGTTAACACAAGCAATCCATTACTTTTCCTTAATTAACCCAATCAGTCCATTAGTTTTCCTTTCTTAGCCTAAGAAATCCATTAGCTTAAAATGCAGTAATTAGTGTGATTGACTCCTGTGCAATGATTGATGGGGAAGAGGTGACCCTGAAGGCTTAGCAAGACTATATCACTACACATCTTTAGTCTCCTTCTGAGACTTTTCTATGACATCTGCCTGGTCTTTGGTCTTACAAAAACCCTAAGAACTCTCAAAAAAGTGAGCTCAGTAAGAGTTTGCGGAAAAGTTAAAAGACTCAAAAATATATATTGTTAATTCTAATGGCCTACAATATTAATTGAAAATAACACTGAGTTCTTTCCTTTTCTTGCATATTTGATATCCATCCACAGACTATAAAACAGTTCTTCTTCCTTTTGGGAATTTCATCTACAATTTTCATAGAAAAGGTGCTCTTTTCCATCAAAATGTATGATGTTTTTTCTCTAAATATATTCCTATTTTCTCTCTTGGATGTGACCAGATCCTACACTAAAAAGACAAAACGTACAGGATGATAATTTAAACAAACATTCCTGAAAAGGATGCATTATCTGATGGAGTTATCTTGTTGTTAGCAATATCGAAGCAGAACAACTTGTTATCAGGTCTTCTGGCTAAATGCAAGTGACATTTGAAATCCAACTGCAACAATACAATGGAACCAGGACTAGCACCCTTTGTGCTAAACTGTACTGAGAGAGAGAACAGTTTCTGTTCCAAGGAACTTATGGTACAAGGAACCAGGGTATCATACAGGTCTCTAAGAAGGCAGGTTTACCACTGTGTGGCAGCTAAATAGTAATGGAGAAAAAGGTTGGAATTCCATTTGGAATCACTGGTTGTTACTGAGAGAGATTCTGAAGTAAGTACAAGCAATTTCTTCCATGGGCTGGAGAATGATTCACACAGGTCAGGCTGCACACTTGTCCTCACCAAACTGATTCCTTTCATCATTTCAGAACTTGTTTCTGTTGGGGTTTGTCCAACGGTGGGTTCCACTCCCTTGCTGGCAGAGCCAAATCACAGCATCTAAGTGGGTGAATATCCAAAAATGTCACAAGTAACCACTGGTAGCTGCTAATCACAGCATCTGGGAAGTGATACTCGTTTTGAAAAAAAGCAGACTAGATTTGACAGACATGTCCTCTCCCCCACCATCAGCACATTTGCTGTTCTGTCATCTTCTTGGGCAGGTCTGATCCGACTTTGTGTATCCCCAGCAAGGCAAACTGCTTTTTACTGTGCCATTTTCACAGCCAGACTCACTGAGGACTGCCAAGTCATACTTACAGAGGTGGAAACCAGAACATGACAGTTTGGTCACCATGAGTGAATGGTAGCTGTGGCAGACAGGTGAAAAAGACAGTGTGTCAAGATGCAGAGGGGAAAATTGTTTCATTTGTCATTTTGTAGAGAACCCATAACCACAGCACCTTGCACTGACTTGTTTGTAGTTTGAACACACAGAAAGCTTGCTGCTTTTCTTTTCCACTTCAGTCAGCATGACAATCTGTCTTCCAAGACACTTAAGGAATTAGCTCTTAATCACGTAAAAAAGTTGAATTGATTTCAAAGAGATGGAAGAAAACCCTTTCAGTGAAAAGAGTATTTTCTATTTTTCCGCTATTAATCCAAACAAAAGGATGTGCTCTGGAGTCTGGCTCTGTAGGTACTGGGCCAAAAAGCACCTCAGACGACACTGGTCTTCAGCATGGTAATTGTACATAGTCACCTGTGGCAAACAATAGCAGGAAATCCAGCCCTCAGGCAACGGAAGGCTCCAACATATAATACCCAGCACATGTATTATTTATTTCTACATTAGGCATGAAACCCAAGATGGAGGAATGGTGGCAGAGTAACTCCATGCAATGTTTGTAGGCAGGAAATAAAAGTTATTTATAAATGCTTAATAAGAATACTTTTTTTTCTTCAACATTAAAAGTTTCTGTATGAAATCTGGTGAAATACACCATGCTGGTTTTGTCCTGTGAATGTTCTCCAATGAAAAAAAGAAAAATAATAATAAAAATTATGGCCACATTTGTTAGAAAGTTTATACTGAAACCACTCAGAGGAAAAAGTCATTAATCAGTCATTTAAAAATACACTTATGGAACAGGAAAAGGCAGAAAAGAATTCTTCCAAAAATCCCACTTATGTTCAGCACTGGTTTTACACTTTCCAATATACTTCATTTTAGAGTTTCATGCCAATCTCTCCTCTGTCCAGGTAACGTACCTAAACCCTTTCCCTCTCTTGTGCACTGCCTCATTGGCTGCAAGTCATTCCTTGTCTCAGGTTTCCCTTTCACAGACTCTGAAGATGACAAGTTTGGGGATCTTGTGCTAAGGACTTCAGGGATTTCACTTGGATAGGACTTGGTGTTTTATGTTGTATCTTTTCATGAATTTTCCCACAGAGCTCTCAGGCAGCAGTTAGAAATATGATCCAACAGCTGGGATGGCTTCCTGTGTATGCAGATTTGCCTTCATTTTTGTGCAGGCCATTTTGAGAGTGTGGAATTTCATATGTGGTAGCTTATACACATGAATATAAAACAAAGATCTGTGAACTTTGGAGAGAATAGAGCAAATAATGTGATTCCTTTTTACCAAATTTTCCTGGAAGAAAGTAGCTTTGAATTAAATTGGAGAGGCCACAAACTCCAGATCATGGCACCTTGAAAATAAAGTTCAGTGAAAGAGTGAAAGAAACCTACACTACTAATAATTGAAGAGGTAAAAATGTTTCGATGAAAATAAAAACAGCACTTGTAAAAGTCTATTTGCTGCATCATGTCCAGCTTCTCAGCCACCAGTACCCCAAAGCCCTTCTCAGCAGGGCTGCTCTTGATCTGTTCATCCACAGCCTCTGTTGCCCTGACCCAGGTGCAGCACCTTGCACTTGGCCTTGTTAAAGCTCATGAGGTTCCTGTGGTCTCACTCCTGAAGCCTGTCCCAGTCCCTCTGGATGGCATCCCTTTCTTCTAGCCTATCCAGTATAAAATCCAGAGTCTGGTGCAATGAGTCTCAGGTAGGATGTCACCAGTGTTACATGGTCACTTGACTGTAGTGATCTGCTGTTGATATCTCTGAAAGCTGCCATGTCAGCACAGGACAAAGAGGGATACTTTATACAATATTATCAATAGACAGACACCATCCAGATGTATTTAGGAGGTGATGAAGGTGAAATCTGTGACAAACATTTGCTATCACTGGTAGAAAAAATCAAGACAATGTGTATGACACATCAGTTGCTGGACATAGAGCCGCTATTACTAAAAGCAGGCAGCATTAGTGGTAACTTGACAGAGTCCCAGCAAAGCTCCACCTTATCCAACTACAAAATGTTTTCATCCTCTTTACACAAAAAGTGCAGAGATAGTCTTCATTCATACCCCATATTTTTTTAAAAGCTTCTGTTCCGGTTTGGCCAAATTTAGAAATATATCCTCTGAGAGAAGGCAGTCTACAACCATCCCTCCCCCACCAGGTTCGGGAAAAAATAAATTTTCCTCGAAGGAAGGTGAAAGAGATAAAAACTATTTATTTAACAAACACACAGGATAATGATGCTAAATAATAAAACCTCCCGCTCTGGCGAGAAAAACCTGGGGGAAATTTCAGAGTCCTTCTGTAGATCTCTCTCTCCCCCTCCTTGGAGCTAGGACAGGGTGGTGGGCCCACCTCCAGGGCCAAGGCCTTGGTGAAAATTCCTCCCAATGTATTCTGATGTTGAAACAATCCAGCAGAGAAAAAAGGAAAAAAACGAAGTCCCAGGAAAACAAAAGTTCAACTCTCCGGAGGAAAAGGAGCTGAGGAAAAAAAAAACTGCCGAAAGCTGGCTGGAAAGAAGAGCAAGACTGGTGCTTCTCTTCCCTCTCCTGCCGCAGCTGAAAGAAAAAGGTCTCTACCTCTGTGTGATCTTGAACAAGCTGCAAACTGCTTTGAAAAAGTTTTGCTCAGTTTTTCCTCCCTCCTCTCAGGCTCAGTTTAAATGCATAGAAAGGCACAAAAATTAATTTCTGGGCATAGGGCAGTGATATGGGATACACACCATAAAGTCACCCCAAGACAGATTCATTTCCTAGTTTGCTTTTGATGATTTTCTGAAGTTATCATCTTACTGTTTTGCTGTGTCTATTGGAAATTTTATAAATAATTTTAAAAGACTTCTGAGACAACATGTTGTTGGAGGAAACTGCAATATTGTTCTCCAGCCGGATGTTTTAACCCAGCCAGATGTCTTTTATGTGGTACAGAGGCAGAAGAGGTTAACAACAGACCTGATGCCACCTTAGGGGAAGGAAGATTTCCTCAAGTGCAGATCTAGCACATGTTGCATGCCACTGCACAAAAATCACAGCTCTCAGAAATGCTTAACTAGCCCTCATTATTTCATTGTCATCAGCCCCAAATATGTGGATCCCTAAGAAACTGTCCAAAACCACAGTACTTCACAGCCCTTTCATTAGATCTTGTCCTTATGTTGCCAGCAATCACATTTTCAAGCTTTCTCTGCTAATAGATTAGTGGTTATTTCATTGTTGTTTTTCACTGATTGTTTTGGAGGGTTTTTATGAAACTGAGGCTCTGGGATATATTACTCTGGGGGAGGCAGTTTTAGGAACAGAGAAGCAAAGTAATAAACATGTTTGAATAAAGTCAAAAAAAGATGTGCAAAGAAAGATGATTGACTCCATAAACACAAAAGCTAGAAAAACTCTACTTTTACATACATATAAATAGAGTCTTATGTGGCAGCACTGATGGACTGTATGAGTCTTGTTGTACTGAAAGCTCTATTATAAAAAGAACCCTGACATTTAATATTTTGTCTATTATTTCTAGCCAAGTCTTACCCAGGCTTCTGGATCCACAGTGTGTTTTGAAAGATCCACTATGCCTACCAGTATGACAAATCTAGGAATTCTCTTTTCTCTGATTGTCTGTTTCTATTTACTGTGTGTACTTGTGCATTTTGAAACAGTATTCATTAAGAGTGTGTTTGAAAGGTCCACCAATATGTGATAGAGATTCACAAAATCTCACAGGAAAAAAGCAGTTTGGGAAAGGAAGGGAAAGAATTAGATTAAATCATAAAAATCAACAATAGCTTTTGGATGTAGAAGAACATTTAAAAAGCCATGAATGAGGTCAGCCCATGTGTTTTCTGAACATACTGCATACACAGTGCTTGCTCCTAAACTCTCCTGGGGCAATGAGACTGAACACCGCTGAGGTAGTTTGCCATGAAAAGACAAGAATTTGCAAAGTTGGATATCCAAGAGACATGCCTATATCACTGTTCCTTATAATACCTGTCTGGGATAAAAATCTCCTCAGGTCAGACCCGAGCCAGGACTTACACAGACACACTGGCCCTAAAACAGTCTTTGGAGGCTACATTAACCTTATCTGTCAGCATAGGACTTTGGTCTGTATTGCAAGGCATCTCCTGCATTTACAGACATTTTGTGTGCAATTCCCTTTCCCCGAGTGCCCAGGAAGATGGCACTTGTGGCTGGCAAGGCCGTCTGCGGGGCCTTCTGGGCGTGTAGTGTCACTGCCCTTTCACTGCGTGGCACCTCCCCTCATCTCCACGACTACTGCCCCTTCAAGTACTCGGGTCTGTGAACAGAAGCATGTTAAGAACCTTAACATGCTTCATGTGCTAATGCAAACCAGCATGTTCGATATACTCTCTTCATATATTCATTATTTTATAGCTGGTTCTTTAAAAAAGCTTTGAGCTGGTTTGCACTCTCCAGTTTAACATATGCTGGAAGGATAGGTATGGGAGGAAATCAGGAAAAAACCCGTTTTTGTCAGAAAATAAATCCCAGATTATAAAATTCATTTCCTATCCAACAGTGAACAATGTCCCAGAAGATCAGACAAAGCAGCTGCATGTATAAAGTGCTGGTTTTTTACTTGTACAAGAGAGGAAAATAGTAAATCAGTGATTACAAAGTCATGTACTTTTCTTGATATTTTAAATATGTATTAAATAATCATGTGAGTGCTTCAGTGCCCAGGATTAAGGTCTATGTTAAAAAGTCACATGCACCGTAAGCCAGGGACTCTGTGTGTTGTACTTTTTCTTTTATTTAAAAGCTGTTTTGGGGAAGATGCTGTTAAGCAAACATGACTCCCAAAGGCTTTGAAGCCAATAAACTGAATTACAGCATATTTCTATTGAATTTGTGTTGCTGGCTGATTAGAGAAACTTATATTCATTAATAATTAGTGCTTTCCAGCATTAATGATATGACTTACTACCACACAGAGAACTCAGCACAGAACTAAGAAACAGGGGAAATTTCCGCATTCAGAGCAAGTTTATAGTTCAGCATCCCACAGTTACTACCTGTAATCACACAGGCAGACACTTCAAGACCCTACATGACCCAAGACATCTAAAACATTTGCTTTTCAGCCTCCACTCTGAAGGTACATGGAACCTGCAACACTATCTGCTGTCTTGACACTAAATCTTCATTTCCACCCTGCCAGTTGCAATAGGGGCAAATGAAAAACCTATTATGCGAAACAGGTAGTTTGATGGCAAAGGAAGGAGTAGGATTTTGTTTATATATTCTTGAAAGTTTCAAATTACATGAGTAGCCTATAAAGCAATGCTAATGCATAGCTTTATTTTCTTCCTCTGTATCTTTTTATGTTAAATGATTTTTAAGGGCAAGAGGGCACTAAACTTGCTTCTAAAAATAAATGTGTAGTAGATAAGCATGAAAAAATGTGTAAGTTGACAAATAATTAAAAGAAAAATGAAAAGGCCAGATTTTAGTGCCATGTTCCTCATGCATCTATCACGCTCAGTGACAACTCCGTGGAGTGTTTTTCAGCTAAAAAACCACCTTCTGAGTCATCACTCTCACTGACTGCATGGCACTGCTATTCTTAGTTATCTCTGTGACAGCCTGACCTAAGCAGTGCAGAGTGGGACAAATTTCCCTATATATGTGTTCTCTAAGCATAAGTCATCCCTGGCCTATTATTAGGATGCATATGCCTAATGAGACACCTAATCACTGTTACCACCCCTGGAAAGAAATAGCAGATCATGCAAAAGCTGGCACTGTAGTAAGCCATATGGGAACTAGAAAATGGCCCTCAGGTCACCCTTCTTCTGAGAGCTGATGACGAGAACAAGTGATCTGTGTTGGATTTCAGTTGGCAGGCCAGAAGGGAAAAGCCTACAGCTTACTTTCTGTGCCTTGAGTTCTGTGCCTTATTTGGAGAGGAATATATTGGTTATCCAGAGAGTGTTTATAAATGTTAAAAAGAATGGTAAGAAGGAAGCGGTCTGGGGCAGTGAGATTTTTGCGCTGTAAGAAGACACTGGGATCTGCTAGTAAAAGCACCACCACAGGTAGGGAGCTACAGGCACAGACTCAGCACAGCCTCTGTGGCTGAAGTTGGGATGGGTACTCTAGAGCCAGGTCTCACCAGACAGACCTTGGAAAGCTGATTTCTTGGTCTGCCAAAACATGAGACCATGCTCAGAGAAAGCTGTTAGAAATATCCCCAAAATTGTGACATCAAAATGGCAGTGGAAGAAAGGTGGTTAGAGCACCTCCTTTCCTGCAGGAGATGCTGGCCTGAGGCCAAGCAGTACCTTCCAAGAGGAATATTTTCACTCTCTCTCAGATACGACCTCTTCCAAAATGCAACGTATTTGACTTATGCAGTACTAAGAAGTCTGAAATTCATGCATACAATCACTCTTTCAGTACAATTCCTCTTCAGAGCTGAAGTCTCCAGACAAAACAACCAAACAATGACAACATGGGTAAAGTAAAATACCTGCTTTTCTTTACCACAGTTGCCAACTCACTGGTAGGCAGAACACCTCCTTTTAAAATTAGAGAGTCCTGAATCATCACTTTGTGCCTCATTCAAACATCCACAAGGTCACAGTCTCACCTTTTCTCTAGTCACTAGGAAATCGTGCTGTTGCGTGTTCAGATGATCCCAAAAATGTCAGGCATGGAAGCTGTGATTTCCCAGGGACAATGAAACATCATTAAAGTTAGCAGACAGTGCTCATTGGGTAAATGCCAGCATCTAAATCTGTCTTCCTGAGAGAACTGTAAATCTGCTCCTCCGTCCTCAAGCGAGGAAGTGAAACCTCTGTGCATATATGTAGGAGATACCCAGTAATATTTCATATCTACAGTGTTGGCTATTAAATGCCCAGGTCTTTTTCAAACTGAGTTAATAAATTTTCATGGACAGAAACTGATCTCTATTTGTGATGCACTTTTATGGTCTTCCATAAAGACTAGTCAGAAGAAGTAAAAACAACGCTCCAAGTCTGATACTGATGGCAGTGTACTTGTACAGGCTTATGTCACTTTTGAGTTGCAAAGCAAGAATTCCTGCAATCACCAAAGATGCCATATTTTTGTTAAGAAAATCCCATAATTTCAGGGGTTTTATTAAGTTAAGTGATATTCCAGTTTGTAAAAGGTACCTCTCATCTCCCGTCTAGAGCATTGTGGAACAATTTCACAATTCAGAGCACAGGGAGCCCCTCTAAATCCCTGCATCTTCTCCACAAGCCACCTGGAAGCACTTCACACAGGGATACCCCACACTGCACATTTACCTGGCCCAGCCACAGGCCCTGTGACGGTCCTCGTCTGAGCTGCCTGAGTGTCCCTGGGAGCAGCCCCAGCCCATGGTTCCTGTGCTGGGTGGCTGGAGTGTTCCAGAGGCCACAGTCAGCCCAGGCCTCTTCCACATGGTACTGCATGTTCCTGTGCCCAGCACAAACCCAGGGCAACACCAATTATTATGATGCCTCACAGGGGTGCTCGGGGAAAGGCAAGGAAGCCTGAAGCAGGGACACCAGGATATTATGAGCCCATTTTCCTTTTCCGGGCTATATTTTGCACAAGGTGGGGTCCAAACAGCAGCTCTGGAAAGCTAAGGAAGCCAGTGAGCCCACCACCCACTCTCTTAGGACCATTCTCTGCTCTGGATGTTAAAAAGTTGAACATCTTCATAGAAACCCTCAGTAAGTGGGGCCAGGACTGAAAGCCATTTCCTGAGTAGTCTGACCCTGTTCTAGCAGGGCAGGGCCTCCCTCCTCCCTCCTTTCACAGGGATTTGGACCTGCCAAAGTGAGCCTGGCGCCTTGCCCCAGGGAAGCTGCTGTCAGAGTCATGCATGAACTTCCTACCCCAAGCCACACCAGTGGCGTTCCACTCTTTAGGTAAATGTTCTCCATTACACTCCTACGTGGTTAATTAGCAGCTGTTCAGGTACTGTAAAAATGCAAGAAAGTTCAATAAATATAATTTATAAATAGATAACACCAAACAGCCTGGTTGGAAGCCTATTGAAGCCAATGGGAAGATTTCTGCTGTCCTCAGTGGGCTTTGGAACAGGCCCAAAGGCTGTTCAGCATTAGATAGAAAGGATTATGTCAGGACTATAATACCTAATCTGTGTAGTAGCCAGATTAATTACACAATTAAATTTTCATTAATTATCCCAAATTGTCTTTCCTGATAGCTAGGTGTCACGGGTTCGGTTTGTAACCGGGCGGAAACACCAATTTAGTGTAGTGATTTGGTCCAAAATACTCATTACTGTTTATCTGCTGTGAGATAAGAATTAGGAGAAATGCAAAGCAGGCACCAAACTTGAAAGAATATAAAGAAGTTTATTAACAGACCTAAAAGAGGGGAAAAAAGAAAAAAAAAAAATTATACCACCTTCAGAACTCTCCTCCTCCCCCCACCTTCCTCCCTTCTCCCACTGACAACGTAAAAAGACAACCCTTCAGATGTTCAGTCTGTTTACCACTTCCATAATAACCTTGTTTAGTCCATTTAGAAAGAGAAGTCTCTTCTTGCTCATGCTATGAAAACATTATCACAACGAGACAGCCGCCCACTTCCAAATATTGTTCAGTCCATTTAGGAAGAGGAGTCTCTCTGCCTGCATGTGAGTCCTTTCCCCCGACTTGCAGCTTTTCCCGCAACTGCTTTCGAGGGTCCACTCTTGAAGTTTTTTGAGGTCGAGCCATTCAGAAACAAAAAACAGAGGCCCTTCTTCCCTGGGAGCAAAGGGTCTTCATCATCTTCATCGTTAGGACTATCTCTGGGAGCATCTCTAGGAACTGAGGTTTTCTTCTTTCCCGTTTGGAGCAAAAGTCCTCATCTGGTCCATCTCTCCCTGTCCAAACTTCTCATGAAATTACAGCTGCGTCAGCATCTGCCTATCTCAGTGCAGGTGCTTTTGCTCACGAGTTGAACACTCCACCCCCCAGATCTTCATGGAATTACAACAGGATACTCTGATATATCATAGCTTCACAACAGAATTTCAGCTTTAAGCATGTCCTCTCTCTCTTCCCTCAGGTTTTCAGCTCTTCACAGCAATAAAAGGGTTAATCTCACCTCGGCCTTGCAGCTTTGCAGCTGGAATGTTGAATTTTTCTTATCGCAGTGGAGAGGGGGGAGAGCCGAGCCGCTCCGGCTGCCCACGGCAAGGCAGTGGGGGGGTTCCACGGCTGGAACAGGTCCATGGCTTCAGGATGGCCGTGGCCCGGCCCGGCCTGGCCCAAGCAGGGACTGGCTGGGCCCACTGGGCCCTGCTCGGGCCCTGCAGCCACCTGTCCCAGCGCCGGAAACGAGAGAGCTTGGAGGGGGAGTTTGCCTATTCTTAAATGTGGATCACAGAGGTGGTCACAACTTTAAGTGGCTTAGAGAATTGTTCATATTCAAACTGGCCAGCTGATAGGTTCTCTCAGTTCCCAGAGGAAACTGTAAGCACCCCTTAGCAAGGATGTCCCTTCCAGGACTATGCTTGCTAACCTATGACACTAGGATTAAATATTATGTCTTGCAGTCTTAAGCTCTGAAACAGTGAAGCATGTGCCTAACCTTGAAAATGCAATTAGTACCCTGGAATTTGTGCCCTGGTTCCTATTTTAGAGAACAGGAGGAGTTTGTAATGCTCTTGTCTCTATGAACAATGGTTTTCACTGATACAATATTAATTACAACATATAACCTGTCACTAACATGCACAGTCATGGTAGATACCTATTTCTAGTGACCATGGGTCTTACTGCTTGAAAGATAACAAGACCAAATATATTGAGTTTGAGGGCAAACATGTGTAGGGGAAGGAAGGAGGAAGAGAACATTAAATAAGTAAACATTTAAAGAAGTGTCTGCCGTTTCATCAATAGTCATTAAAAATGTTATAAATTTCCTATTGAGAACGGTTTTATTCTCTGACATAAAATTTGTCTGTTTATAAGGCTGTCTCTGTGACTGACTCTGATGCTACTACACAGAGAACAGAGCTTAAGGGACTGGGTAAACATGGGAAGTTCTCTAAGTAACAAAGGAGGGAACCAATTTTCTGGGCTACTGATACCCACTAGGCTAAGAATGTAGTCAGTGGTGTAACAGTCTTTGGGCAGTTTCCAAACAATGCTGTGTTGTGGGAAGGAAGCTATAATGCAGTTGTGTGCCTGTCTTATATTGACTTCTAGGTCAAACAAAGCCTGAAGTGATTTGGAATTCACTTGCTGTGCCACTGCTTACTGCAGCTAGTTTGTGAAGGAAGCTATTGTGCATGAAAGGGAGAAACAAAAAGTATTTGATCCTTGCAGCCCTCATGAGACAGCAATGAATTTATGGCAACTTTTTTTCTTTCCAGGCAGCAACGGAACAGATTACTATCTGATTATAGATCAGCATTTTTACAAATGCTGAACAGCAAATGCTCCCTGGCATCGCTTACTAGGGATGTGAAAAGGAATTATTCAAATGACTTAGAAATTGCCTGACAGCACTTTTGAGATAAAGATGCTTTAAAATAAATCTGTGTCTAAGCATTGCTTACCTAGAGATAACAAGATGGGGATTGCTGTATTTGATCAGGCTGAGAGTGCTTTTAAGACATGATCTCTAGCAGTGGCTATGAGGGTGAAGAGAAAAGCACACAAGAGTAAGCGGGGCATGTACCAAGTGATCCTTTCCCCTCATGCATCCCCCCAGACTTCAGATACCCCTCACATGAGGCACTGCTGGAGCTCACATGAACATTCTTACATTGAAGAGTCTGCTTGCTTCCCTCCACAAATTAATCTATACATTTGACCTCCCCACCATTCTGGGACCTCAGTTTCCACCACACAATAAATTTGAGTCACTACGTGAAAATCACAGTCATTTGCTTCTTTTTTGCTGCTTGCCTGTTAGCTGCCTGAAGCCCTTGAATTCTGCAAAAGCTGAAGGGAGGAAAACAACCATTTACACTCTATCTTCTCCAGACGACTTTGTAAGTCTGTATGACATCTGACCTTGATTATTTTTTCACAAGTTGAAGATGAACTTTAGCTTGAAAGATCGAATGATTAGTCAATCATTCTATACCTCATTTTCTCCAGTTACAGAATGAGTTTCTGATGTTAGGTGCATTTCTAAAATTTTATTTCCCCCTCCACCCCAATGTCCAGGAAAGCTCACCTAACAGAATGGTTTGAGCTCTTCCTGATATTTTAGTAAACTTCCTGACATTGCAAAGTTAATGGAGATGACAGGATCCTCAGTTGCACTGAATACAGCAGTGTTGTACAGCAAATGCTACTGTTAACTCAGTTTTCATGCAAGAAACTTGATAGATATGTTAGGGAGAAATAAACACCTGACTGAAGGAAGAGCTCATATTTTGCTGTTCCACAAAATAGTGGAAAAAGCTGCACAGAGATCACTCATTTACTTTTTTCAGTTTGTGTATCTGCAAAACAGAAAGCACAAATGGTCAGAAACACCTGTGTTAGACATGAATATACCAGCCATGTGCAACAAAGGAATGAAAATGGCCTCTGGTGAGCTTAGTGAGCTAATCACTGGGAATGTGATCCTGTCTTCTTGAATCAGAGGCAAAATTCCTAGTTAAATTCCCAGGATGGTTTATGAATCTTAATGGGTAAACCATCTTTAAGGGGTGTGGTTGTAGTTTTTTGAACGTCATCTTTCAAATTCCCTGTAGACTTTAACAAAACTGTTTTGACTTCTGAAACTCCACTTCCACACAAGAACCTTCTCTAATATGCTACCAGACTGCCTAGCCAGGCTGAGAAAAAATTCTGCCTCTCCCTGTCCAGAACCAGATGTGAAACAGAATCATTTGCTTTTTCATGTAAAGGGCACAAGTCTCCAAAAAAAAAAAAAAAAAAAAAAAAATTAAAAGGTATCTTGCTGTCACCTTTCAATGAACTTGTATCTCATATGCTTGTTTGCTATGTTTCTTTGTACTCATAAAAATGCACCAAAGAGCCCTTCCCCTTTACTTCAGTGAAATTTAAGCTGGCTGCAATTATTAGAAAATTACATGATTACCTATTCAAGGCTGAAGTCTGTCCAGCAACAAAGGAAATCCCTACCCAAAACAGTAGGAAGGTACTTGAATTGTGCCGGAAGACAGGACCATCAAACCTGCTTATATTTCCCTCTGCTGAGGTCAGGATGCCCAATAAACAGTTCAGGTCCCAGCAACTGTGGACTTCCTCATGTCTGAAAGCAGCCTTTTCAGGACTTCTGCCTCATTTCAAATTCCCTTGTAAAATCCAGGATTATTTCTACCTAATTTATTTATTCCTACATGGATATTTAGGCATACCACTTTAAATGTTTTGTTTCGGCATTACATATGGGTCTGTATGTCTTTGCTCTGCAAATAAAAAATTCTTGTGAGCAATTGTTTTGCAGAAGTCTCATTCAGATACTTGAAGAAAAACAGCAGTCCAGGACCTGGGTCTTTATTCTTGAATGCAAGAAGAATAAAGTAGGTGTATGTTGAATGTTGCAAGAGTGACACTGTTGTGCACACCATTTCTATTTGCTCACTGCAGCATTACTGCACTCCCAGGGGTAATATTTGCCAGGAATGTGAGGATCCTGTAGGACTATGGCTGTCTATGGCTGGGCGGAGGGAAGCATTTGCCGAGGTGTACACACCATGCTCCCTGACATGCTGAGGTTCCTCCCCAGCAACATCCCACCGGGGCATTGCAGGCCTGCTGCTCCTGGAGCATGCACAGGAGGTAAAGCTGACAGCAGTTCTGCTTTGAAGTTTCCTCCTGGCCCCAGCATTTGAGGATTTAACCCTTAAGGAGATTGCGGTTATAATCATCGGGATGAGAATCCTAGATTGCTTCCAAGGATTCAATTAAATATGTCACACAATAAAAGTGCATGTATAAGAGACCATTTGGGTTTGGCACCATGCATGGGACTAGAGTCTAATTAGGCCTTTATTGCTAACAACATCTGATTATAACACTGTCTGCATTTCACAATGGCTGTTTTGCAAGCTCTCTCTGGGTTAGCTAACACAGGGATGCCTATGCCACAAAATGGAGCTTGATGCAGAAATCATCAAAGCAGCACTGACCAAAAACTGAATTTATGCACTAGCATTCAAAACCAGAGAGCCATGATTCAGTTATGCCCACTGATGTTAACAGGTCATTCAGTCTAATAATCAAAGAATATTTTGAGTCAGGTTGAAGACACCAGTACTGTGGCCAAGGAGAGTACTGTTCCCAAACTCATGGTCAGATGAACGATATAGTTTCTGAATTTTCACAGGGAATAACAACATTTGGACCTTAGGTCACTTGTCATTGCCTGGGTTCTGAGAGAAGATGACTTAAAATCATTCAAAAGGTTTTAAAAGTGAGACAGGAGAACACATAATCTCACAACACTCTCACAGGACCAAGTAGGCATGAACAAACTGGGAATTTTCTTTCAGAACAAATATTTCCTGTGCACTTGATCAAAAATGAGAAATTTTGTTTTCTCAATATCAAGAAAATTAATTTACAGGTTTCAGTCAAATGTAGCGAAATATTCTTAAAGGCTTATTTGTGTCACTCCAAATAATGTAACTCTACAGAAAGGAGCAGATGTGGCAGTGCATGCTTGACAGTCAGATCCTGCAGGGTATAGATTTGCATCCAGCCCTGGGGCTTTTGGTTTCTTACTGATAACTGGAAGACTGGTAGTATTTGCCAAATATAACTTGAACTTAGGTGGTTGCTATTGAAACTGAGTAAGAATAGAGACATACAGTCAGAGCAAGATAAAGTTTCATGACCCATCAAAAAGAAGCAGATGCCTATTTTCACTTATTTGTTTCTGAAACATTATTTAATGGCAAAAGAATAAAGACAGTTTTCAAGCTGGTACAATAGGAAAAGAGTCATAAATTAAGAACTCTTTCTGAAGTGTGTCACTTGTGATTTTGTGGTAGTGCCATTTCTATTGCTTTCCAGGTGGCACCTACTGGATGAGTTTTTAATATCTATTATTCTCCACTGTATTTTCACAAGATCTAACATGTTAATTTAATATTTTTTTAAACTTTATTAGTCTTTTAATAACAACTTTTGCTTCATGTCACAAGGTGGTTGTGATTTCTTGATGGAATCAGTTAAGGGTCAAGCTTTTCAGATCCTGCCAATCAAGGTAACTACACTGAACATACTCTAGCCTCAAGTCTTTATTAGAATCTTGAGATTATCTACAACAAGTCAAACATCATAAATACTGCAATTAAGGACTAAATATTTGTTAGGGGCATCCATTTATTTGGAAACACTGTCTTTCTGGGAATGCTTTCTTAGTTCTTGTAAAACTACATATCTTCAACAGCCTTACTGCACACAGACTGGACTCTGATTTTTTTTTTTTTTAATGCATGGCACAAACTTTTTTGATCAACTCTACTTTTGAAACACAAAAACCAAAGTGGGGTGAGGCCATATAGTTAGTGTGTTTCAAAAAAATTTCAAACATTTCTATTAGGGCTTTTTTTGTAATTCATATATTAAAGCAGCATAGACTTACACAAATATTGTGACCGCTCCCTGGAGACCAACTTATTCCTGGATTCTTTTAATCTATTGTACTCTTAATCTTCAAGCAGTGTAAAGATCATGAGGAATGTGCTTTACTTTCATGTGCTTATAATTTTCTCCATGTGAATACAAACATTGTAGTTACATGGGTATTTCTCAGTGCAAAACACTCTTTGTAGACTAGTAAAAAAGCCAGAAGGCTGACAATGGAAAATAGGGGTAAGTTAGCTGAACTTATATATTATAAACTGATCTATTACACAAAAATTGGCCAGTTTGCAAGCCTTACATGTGCTTTCTAAACAGTGAAGGCTATCCTAAATACTTAGAGAGGTTGTAAAGTTAAAAGTAAAAAGCAGTAACTTCTCATTTATAATGGTTTGCTTCATTTTGCAATAAAAATGCAATGCAACAAAACAAAATAACTTTTTTCCTTTGGACTCAAGTGCTCAGATTTCATGAAAGACTAGTTTAACTACACTGGAATCCTTGCCAGTCACAGATGAGCACCTAGATGACTTTGGGTATCAAAATGCAGGAGCTTTTCATTTGTACTGTAAGAGGTGACCAGCTTCTGCTGTGTGCAATGTATTTTCTCATAAAAGCCACCCAAGGAACAAATTTATGTATGCAATATATAGAGAAATGTGTGCTTGTTTTGGGAAAGGCAAGGTTAATGTCTGTGTTGTTGTCGCAGTAGAAACGGGATCTTAGCAAGCATCTTTTGTTTCAAAGGAAGTCCATCCCACGGTTTGGAAACTGAATGTAAGAATGACTCTTGTTTAAATTGACAAAGGCCAAAGTTCTGTCTCAAGTGCAAATGCTAAATTTTAGCTGTTCTCTTAATTTCATTGGGGTTTTGGTTTTTTGGAGGGTTTTTTGAGTTTTTTAAACTTACTTGCTGAATTCATCAGTCATTTTCTTGGCATTAAAATTGGCCAGAATCATACTTTTAAAGGCCTTGAGAAATTTAATTTTAAGTCAGAAAGCTTAATTTTTATTGTATTGATATTTTAACATATTATTCTGACTTTGTTCTGCTTGATAGTGTTCCTCTCCAGCATTTTTGCAAATGGGTTGAACTACTACAAAGTTATGGAGCTCTTGTTACTGAGTTCCTTCCTCCATCAGTATTGTTGCTGAGTTAACTGTCACTGAGACAATTTACACCATGATCATACCAAATAGTTAGCTACAAGAAACCCAAAATTTATTGGGTTTAGCAAACCTTTTTGGAGTTTAGCTACATAATGAATCCAGTCTAATATCACTGACCTCTGTTTTACAAAGCCTTAGAAAGACTGCATCAGAATTTGTAGACCAGGGAGCCAAAATTTTCTTATATGCAACATATATTCTGCACAGACTGAGTAGAAGCTTATCTTTGAAATACCTTTGAAAGCATCAAAAACTGCAGATGTGAGCTGGGGCCAATATCCCAGACCAGGCTGAGTACACAGTATCTGGATGAGCAGGCTCTTTGAATATTATCTCTCACTAGTTATAGATCCATCTTCTAATTGATGACATCTGCCTCTGCTACAGCATGGCAGCAGCCAAACCAAGCAATGCAAGAGGAAAATATGAGGAGTATAGGGGAAAGGAAATCAGAGATTGTATCTGTTGATTTTTGTCTAAATATGGAAATTCTTATACAATAGACCATCAAAAGTAATTTCCTACTTCTTAGAGGACAAGCTGTACATTTTCTAAAATAGTTCAAAAGGTGTACAAACTTGAGCTCAGGCTGTGGAAGTGGGAGGAGGGGGCCAGAGAAGCTGTAGAGAAAAAGAAAGGGAGTACAGGATATCCCCCGCCCAAGCCTTTTTAAAAAAATCCCTCAGTTTGAGATTTCTGTGTATCAGAACAGACAGTCTGTTCACTTGATAGGACTGGGTCCACTGTGGATTGATGACAGGGATGTCTTTATATGGCAAAACCAAAGGAAAGACACAATTTTATGCAAGAACAACTGAGAGATCCCTTTCCAGCTCCACACACGAGAGAAGACATATAGTACCAGAGCTGAAGCATTTTCCTTGTGCCATTCTGCATCATGTCCTGCCAAAAGGAGGAGTCGGTAATATCACAATAATGCTCTATCCTTTGTTGTACTTTTTCTTCTCTGCTTGAGACTCCAGATGTGCCTTGGTCTGCCCCATCACAACCTTGCCCCTGCCTCACAGAACACTGAGCTCGGCTTCTCACTGAGGGCCACAGCCATGGCCTCTTTTTTTACCAGGAGTGAATATAGTCCTGATTCCCTTCTTTTAATATCTGATTTCCAAACACTTTTATCAAGTGAATTCAGAAAGCTGCTGGGCTCTGCCACATGGTTGCAAAATCTTGAAGAAACCACTGGGCAGTTTTAGGTCTTTGCTAGGTCAAAGAAGAAACATAAAAGATTTCCAAAGAACTAGGACAACCTTTCTCCCAGTACTTGAAGGGTTGTGCTTCTTTCTTGTCTGGTAATACTTGCTGAGTATGTTGCAACAGACTTGTACAGGCATTCTTGCCTAATGTCATTGGGACGTTACAGTACTGAGAAAATCAGTGCAACTTTACAGCTATTAAGCAAAGTGTTGACAGTAGCAAGCATATGGATTCCTTCAAAATACAGTCTTGGGATGCTTGACTTTGTCACATGCATCCCAGTGCTCAGCTTTGGAAATGTGTTTGTCTCAAACAACTTCTTTGGGTAAACCTGAGATCCCTGAATGAGGCACAAACTGAGAGGTAGAGATTTTTTATGCAGAGTCACAGTCCTTTCCAGATTAGTGACCAAAGCTGACAGCTTGAATGATCAACAGGAGTGATGTTCTGTTTCCCTCCAGAGCTCAGGCTCATACAGCCTCGTCCATCAGTAAGAGGGCTGAAACAAACAACAGAAAATCATATGTATAGGTGGAACACAATGATTTTGGTTGAAGAGAAGAAGGAATTCTGAGCCTGAAATGTCACCTGATTTTTTCACCTATATCAGCTAGTTTAATAAAGAACAAAGCTTTCCCTGCAAATTCTGTTTCCCTATGTCCATCCAGCATGGTAGCTATGGAAACATTCTCACCATTCAGTGACCTGTTCTAGTGAAATAACAGTTTTGAACAGGGGACCAGTAGGCAGAACAAACATTTCCTATTCATAATGGTAGGTGAAGCTCCCTGTTTTGATTTTAAATTTTAGACAAATTTTTAAAGCTGTCTGGAACAGCAGAAAGCTGGGAAACAGAAGATGATCGAGTATTATTTTAAATTTTAATAAGCTAATTTTCTGTATTTATGATAAGGCAGGATTGTGGAAATAGAGATGTAGATAGATAAAACACAAGCTCAGATGTCTTTTCCTATGACCGGTTGCCCTCAGGAACAAGAACTTACCTGGATTTGAACAGACCATTTCTCTGTCCTCAGCAGTCTTGTGTTGATTTGCAAAAGGTGCAAATCCAATCCTTGATGCAGAGGAAAAGGAAATAAAGAGTGATATTTCCCTACTGGCAGCTTTGTCTGGGTAATTGTAACTTCAAAGTCAAAGCACAAGCACTCTGAAGGCGGCTGGGAAGTTTTCTCAGGCAGGAGGAAGTTCTGAGTAACACCGATGCACAGTGAGATTAGTATACTTGAATTTGACAGCAACGGTGCAGCATACCTGCAGGTAAGGAGAAAAGGATATCAAAGCAGGAACACTGGAATGCGGGGAAGGGTCAATTTATGCAGAAGGACTTCCACCACAGACACCCCTGAAGTTTTTTGGAGTGGCTTCACAGTACTCAGCAACCTAAAGGAAAGAACTGAGCAAGTGCCTGATGATGCACATTTTATGCACCAGATAATCTCGAGCCAGAGTGACAGTGGTGTCACCAGTTATTCTGGTAATGGCCTGCTCTGTTTCTTAGAGGCAGAATGAAACACTTTCACTCTTGGCTTACAGGGATATTGTAGACAAGTAGGAATATTTTAGACAAGTAGGAATAGCAATGAGCACTTAGCCCATCTCTTCCTGTGAAATCTTCCATGTTATGTTCTTAAAAATATCTGAGAAGGTGTCCACATTTCTAAATTCCTATCTCCGTGAGAAAAACAGGATCACGCAATTTTATAGCTAGAAGAGAAAATATTTTGCATGAGAAATTATGTGGCAGAAACACTTTAGAGCTATAACCTTGTCCTGAAATGTGGAGCAAGCGAAATTCATTGCTGGAAACAGCTCAGTTACACTGGATGGATGATCGGGCTTGGAAAAAATAATGAAAAAGAAAAGCAATGAAGCAAAAAAATGAAGCAATTTTACCTGAAAGCAAATGCAGCCCTTAAAAAGAAAGCTCTCTTTTCACAATACCGTCTTTCAAGCTAATTTTTTAATAAAATTTTTGAGCTATTCATTGGCAACACTGCCACACTATCTACAGATGAACAACTCATGGATGCAATATGAGACAGTTGCATTTGGACATTGAATGATTCCTGGAGGTAGGTAAAACATTATTGTAAGAGTATTTCTGCAGACTGGATGCTGGATTATATTGAATTCCTGTTCACTCGAGAAAACAATTGGCCAGCATGGGAAATATATATACATGGGTTTCAAGAGAACAGCAGGACCAATAGTCACATTCTCCAAAAAAGACATAAAAGAAGGAGAAAATTCATGGATGGAGGTTTAGGAGCAAACCAAGACATGAGGTAGCAAGTGGAAGAACCACTGAGCAGCTGAGGTGAGCTTGAAGGAGTTGCCTGTGGGACTTTTTTATCTTGGTAATGATGGGAGAGCTGAGTGTGACATGCCTTAAGCACTGATTCACAGGTGTCACCTTTGAAAAGTAAGAGCAGTGGTCAGCAGGAAAGTTGCAGAAGATACAGCATGATGTGCCCTGCCCAGTGGGAAGCATGGGGCCAGATTCTTCCACTTGAGAGCAAAAGCACCTGAAAAATCCTTTACTGGTGAAAATGTCAGGGTCCTCAGTTCCTACTGAAATCTTCTTTGAACTTCTGTGCAAGAAAAAAATTCTGAATGTTAAATATAGAAGACAAATTATTTCTTTTGATGTATTGTACAAGATCAAGAGCAAACCTAAAAAACAATAAGCCTGTTGTTACCTAGGAAATTAATACTTACGTGTTTTAATTTATTATGAAGACAAAGAATGATATGTTCTGGCCACTATAGTGTACAATATCATTTCTCTCTGAACAAAGTTTCATCTGCCTTGTTTGTGTCCAACAGCAGCAAGGCCTTCAGCAAGGTGTTGCCAAAGGCCCCAAAACGACTCCATTCAGGTGAACTTCTACCAGCAAACTGGGATATTTCCTTCTCAGTGATTCATTGGTGTAAGCTTTCTCTTGGTGTAAGCCTGCAAACATGAAATTTAAATCACCTCTCCTCAATGAACAGATCAGATGGCAACAAGGCAGACATGCTTGGAAAGATTTAATACATACTAATAAGAGAGGAAGTCATCAGGAAACTGACAGTTCCTCAAGCTAATGAACATGTCCCAACAAAAATGTGTCTATTATATTCACCATTCTTCCATGAGAGCATTTTTAGAACATTTATCCTGAGCAGTTCAGCAATATTTAGAAAAACATGCAATGTATTTGTTCATTTTTCTCCCAGGCTTTCACTTGACAATGGCCGGCATGAAGGTTTTCCTGAGTTCAACATTTGCCTTCCAGATTTGCAAGATTCTGATGGCTTGGAAATGTGACATAATCTTAATGATTTCCCCTTATTCTCCATTAGGCCATTCCACTGCTTAGGAGTATTGTGCTGCATTGATAATCACCTTGAGAAGACTTTAGTGAAAGCCTGGTGGGTGTGGTGGTATGAAATGTGGAAAGACACAATGCTCCTCAAAATGAGAACATACCACGGATTAAATACTCCTATCTTGCAGCAAGGGAGTGGTAAGAATCTTGGTAGGTGTCCTGGCATAGGGACCAGGACTGCGTGGATGTGCCTGGGAAATACATCAGGAACAGATCCCTTTTTAGTTCCTGAACACCAGTGTGAATATATGAAACATGACATCCCTTTAAAAAAAAAATAAAAGAAAAGAAAGTCAGGCCTCCTTTATCGGACAGGCAAAGACTGATGTACATTCACAACAAAAACCAAAACATGCCAACAAAAAAAACCCCTAAACCAACCAACCAAGAAAAACCACAAAAAACAAACAATATGTTAAAAAAATAATAGATCTCATACCCATTTACCAGTTTCATTCGAGGGTCACTAAAGCCTGATTACTAAAAAGTAGCATGATTTAGTTACCCTCTTTTGGGATATGTGCCCCCTGTCAAAGGGTTGTCCAAGACTGAGCTGTCTGCTTCGATTTCTTGGTTTCTGCTTGGTTCCACTTTGATTTGATTCTCAGATTTGATTTAGACTACTTTTCATCAGTGAGGCACCTTGACAGGCCATTTAAGTAGCACTGCTCAGTACCCCGTAGAGAGGTCGCATCCTGTTAGAGCTCAGTTTACCTTCGTTCTTTTCCTAGTGGAATTATTTCACCCTAACTTTTTTAGTCTGGGTGGAAATTGTCTAGGTATAATCTAGTAATTTGTTCACTCACTATACCAGACAGAGAAAAACAAAAATAACTAGGGGACAGTTGACCTCATTTATAAACACTTGCTTACGGCTGCTGGGATCCTTGTCCATTGCCTACAGAGGAATCTTCAGTGGCTGTGCTGGACTCTTCTGTGTCTGTAGTTAAATGAAATACTTTTCCACCTTGAACATAATTTTGATCCACCCTCCTGCACTGCAGCTGATGCATAAAGCTGCTTATTAAAGACCTGTTAAAACATCCAGTCTTCTTTGCTGATGAAACAAAACACAAAAGGTCATCTGATATTTGCTTTAAATAGGCCAAGGGTCACAAGAGATAGGATAAAATACAATCATCAACTTATAGCAGGATTCACATGCCCAGCCTACTATTTCCAAGTGCATTGCAAAAGTCTAGCATTTTCATAATCAGGTCACAGATGACTAAAATCAATTACAAAGGTTAATGCCTATAACAGCTCTTGTTGGTAGTGGATCTTAATTCAAAATATTTTCTCTGCTGTTATAGTAAAAATATGTAATTATAAATTTAATCTCATATTATTGAAATACATTTTCAGATTTCTTACCAACTATAACAATGCAAAACTCAGAAATGAAGACTCCTTTTTGTTCACAAAATACAGCAACTATTTCTGACTCCATCCCTTTCCCTGCAGTAAACCTTGCCATATTGTAACAGCATTTTGCAAAGTAGCAAAATGTCATAATTATTATTGTGTTTTAGTAGGTACCTTCTCCTCGATGTCAGCCTTTCAGGATGCATCCATCCACCCTTTGGCTCCTGCTGAGGTGCTTGGTGAAGAAATTTGGCCTTGGTGCAAGTCTGTGAGGATTTGCTAGCTAATGGGTCAAGGCAAAAGCAGGAGGAACATAACATAGATGGAACTATTTTACATAAGCAAAATTAACTTCTGAGTTGTATCTTGTTTGTTGCCTTATAGGAGAGAAAGTTTTGTCTGGTGAGTATTTGGACAACAATCTCTGTACTCCACAGGGAATACCAAAGGAGATGGTAGTTGCTCTGATTACAGGCTTCATATGACAGGCAAAATTTAAGCAAATTAACTCCTTTAATATTTGTACCACAAACTGAGGCTATTTACTTGCATGATAGCTTGATAAGGAGATCATACTGTTCATAACTGTATCTCCACAGAAGTTAATTTTTTTGCTTTACAGCTGATGGTCCAATGGCTCCAAATTATTGCATGCATGTGGCTACAGACAGTGCATACCTAGAGCAGCTTCACGTACTCCACGAAGCAACAGAAGTGCTGAGAGAGATTATTGCCTTCTGCTTTCTCAACGGGAGTGGTGGGACACTGCCCCAGCCTGCCTGAGGCTCGCTAACCACACAGCCAGAGTCAAGGCTCAGTATTGCTCCTGGCACAACCAGAGCGCCAAATTAGGTTTGTGGTCATAGTAAAGAATGTTTTAGACCATTTCTCCTATGAGACTACAGCAGCCCATAATCTTTAAACTAGTCCATATGAACAGACATGGAGCTCCTAGGGTGTGTCTCTACCAATTCATTAAAGGCTCAGCACATGGTGGGGCCCAGTTTTCTGTTAAGGTCAAAGAAATTGGTCACTGAAGAAAAGCTTCTAGAAGTAAAAGATACAAATTGGCAAGAAAAAATCATATCAATCTAAATTGATATTACACCATATAAGCAGTGAAGTGGTTTTTATGTTTAAGAAAGGCCATTATTATAATATCCTCGTTTTCTAGGCTCTATTCTATTACTTGAGAGTCCTTTGTCCTTATACATTAAAAGCATGCTTAGCTATAGAAGAGGATAGAGGAGTCAGGTCTGACCTGTTAACAGGCAGAGGAAGCAGACTGCCACCTTTTGCTCTTTCTTTGCTTCAGTGCCATACTCAGTTCTCTGTTCAGATGCAGTTGTCAGAGTAGTTCTTCATGCAGGATGTCCAAAAGGAGTTCTCTTTCCGGAGGGGTTATAGTTCTTTGAAATCAAGAAAGGCAACAAATAACATTATAATAAATATGCACTCATTGATTTCCTTTCCTGAGACAAACACAACTTTTTGCTTTCTTTGTTTTATAAAAAAGAACATGGCAAATCTCTTTCAGAAACAATTCTACATTCTCTTGTAAGTAATTTTTTTTAAACTGCTAGTGATATTCTTTCTTGCCAAAAGGGAGTCAGTCTACACTCCTCCCTCCCCAAATGTTCCCTCAGGAACACCTTGTACTTTCCCTTAACTATTCACTACGTCCACTGGAGTACAGCTGCAAAAAATGGCTCAACTTTACATCTGGATTTCCAATCAGTCACAAATTCATGGCTGCTTTCCCAGACAGAGAGCAATTAAATGAAACCTGTGAAACCCATTACCAAAACCTCTGGAAACATCAGTTCACCCAAACAAAGCTTTTCTCAGTGTTTCTCCGCCTAAGCTTTCAGGATTAAAATGAGATTTCGTAAACATCTAGGGAGAAATCACTCCCAAATTCATCTGCTGATTTTTTCCCTCTCCCCTCTAGCTCACTAGTATTATGTTCCATTTTTTAAATTTTGCTTTGTGTGCATTTTACTTCCACTGCACTGCAGACAACCAAGTGTACTAATGGATTTGTCCTGATATGCAGGAGAAGCCACATTCAAGTGACATTCTTCTGAATATATTGTAGAGAAAAGAAGCAATTTTTTCTTCTCTAAAAATAGAATGTGGCATCTCCAAAATGCCGTGTTCCAGTTCTGCCCCTTAAATCATGTCTGGACAGCTACTGTTAAGGTCTTGAAACCCTAAGTAATCTCAGAAACATTGTTGAGCAACCAGCTGCAAAACAAAATGGTACACCAAACGTTTCCAAGACAAGACTTTCTTCTTCTCTTTGTACTCTGTAACCTTGGCTGACAGAGTCTTTTTTTGCATCAGGACTGCCCACCTTGCAAGCCTGCAGCTACAGCCAACGTTTCGATAAAGGGGCTTAGACACAGTTGCATCTTCTTGAGCACCATCAGTTTCATCACAAGAGTCAAACGCACCTTTTGTAAGTTCTGCCCAAAGAGTACTTTTTACAGGGCTTGCAATAGCAGTTTTCTTAAATTCCTAATTTTCTCAAGCCAAAAAGTAGCTAATTTCTGATCTAATTTGCACAACACCTTATCTATCACTCCTGCTGTAACTTTGTCTCTGTCTTCAACATGGATGACGGACCAAAGGGGTCTCAGAGCCCTCACCTGAAGGACCATGACTGCAAGAATCTACTCCCAGCTGACCCTGAAACTGTGAGAGATCTGCTGCTCCACCTGGATCCCTAAAAATCTATGGGGCCTGATTGGATTCATCCAAGAATCTTTGAAGAGCTGGCTGATGTCATCACAAAACCTCTCTCGATTATTTTTGTGCTGTTTTGGAAATCCAGAGAGCTTCCAGTTGACTGGAAGCTTTCAAGAAGGCTGATTTTCAAGAAGGGCAAGACGAAGGACCCTGAAACCTATAAGCCTGTCAGTTGCACTTTGGTGCATGGTAAAGTTATGAGGAGAGACCTCACCACAGTCTACAACCTCCTTGTGAGGGGAAAAGGAGAGGTACTGATCTCTTCTATCTGGTGACCAGTGACAGTACCCAAGGGAATGGCCAGAATGGCAAGAGAGGTTTAGATTGGATTTTAGAAAGAGGTTTTTCACCCAGAGGGTGTTTGGGCACTGGAACAGGCTCCCCAGGGAAGTGGTCACAGCACCAGCCTGACAGAGTTCAAGAGGTGTTTGGACAATGCTCTTGGGCACATGGTGTGATGTGCAGGGGATGGTGCTGTGCAGGGCCAGGAGTTGGACTTGATGATCCCTGTGAGTCCCTTCCAGCTTGGGATATTCTGTGATTCAACATCAAGCCCGTAAGTCCTGCCATAATTGAAGTGGTGGCACTAGTGAATTAAGAACTCTATAAAAACTTACCCTCTATTTATGGCACTACAACCAGCTTTCTGGGAATGTCACCTTAACCAGTATTCCCTGCACCACTTCCCCACCTATGAAATAGTGACAGGGATGAAAATCTAATATGTCACTACAGAACAAAGTAAGTAATATTTGGCACAACAGCAAGGTATTGCTACAGAATTATATAGATAACTTGCAGAAAGATATCAGGACTTCCAACTATGTAGCGTGGCTTGAATTTTTTCTTTCAAACCAAGAGTTGCAAAAAAGGAGGACAGTTTTAGTGATATTTGTTGTGATAGGGTTCACAAAGGAAGGATAAGGATTGGGATAAATGTATTGATACTAAAAATTCACCATAAAGTGAAAAATATGCGTCAGTTAAGCACTAGAGTATCATGAAACCTCTCAATCTATATTGTTCCTAAGATCATTTAGGTCCTAAAATGGGTATAATACTAGTGTACTTAGTAAAGAGCTGTCAAACCTCAAACCAATAAACTAAATCTGGCTTGACAAGCTGGTTAATCTGGACCAGCTCTTCCTGCTCTCTTTCCCAAAGCTCCCACAATGATAGGAGGGGACTGCTGCATAGTGCCAAACCAACTGGTCTGTCCAAACCAGCTAGCCTTGGCCACCAGCCTTCTACCACGAGGACCCATGGTCCTTCCCATTGTGGGGTGACATCTGGAAATGGGCTGAATCCACTGCTCAGAAAATGACAGCTTTCTCCTGGCCTTTTTCCTAGGCTTTCCCAGAGGTGGTCAAAAAGTCAGACAAACAAGAAATGTTCACATGTTTTAAGAGTTATATTGCATAAATTCAAGTCTTTGGGACATTGCAGCAACAGGAGAAGAAGAGGTGAATGACTGTGTGCTTGTGTGGCCAACTGTATGAAGATCAGGTGCTAGAGACTTAGTCTATAATCTATTTTATTATTGTGGTTTTCATTGCATTTATTTTTAATTAAAGGCAGTGCACTCATTAGGACACAATTTCAGCACTTAGTCCAGAAATGGTACAAATTATACCACTAACATATGAAAACCAATACCAGAAAATTTGCAGTTCTCTGAATGCAGAGAGGAGACAAAAGAGTTTAAGCATATAAAAATAGAGTGGATATAACCACCACTTAAAGCATGTCCTAACCATTCAAGCAGCTAAAAGAGAAGATATTTGTATGAACATTTTTTGTTTAAATGGTATTTGTTCTCCTCAATATAAACTTTCCACTGATGTGGGAGAAATATGCAGAAAATGAGCAGTTGCAGTCTTTGTGGTTTTAAAGAATTATTTAAGAACTGTAATGCTGTGTGATGACATCTCCCCATGTAGGCAGAACTGGAATATATAGATAGGATCAGCTTTTATACCCATCCAGTTCCTTCTCAGCTTTTCTATTGGTTCACAAAGCATCTTTCATGCCCCTATGAATAAAGACTGCATTCTGTATATTGGTGACATTGTGACTGGACTCCTCCATTCACAATCCAGCCCTGTCATCACCTCTTTTGCTACCTCACATAGTTAGAGGCCTAAGCTATTGTGCACATCTAGTAAAATCAGTAAAAGGCTGAACAAAAGAAAGAAGTGTTCAATAACACATTACTAGTCTGAACAGCTGCTTGGGGTTCTGAAGAAATGAAATTTCCAAGAGTGTTGAATTTTCACACACATTCCTTTATGTAAGGCATACTAACCAGGCATGTCCCTGTCCTGTGAGATAGAAGGAAAGAATGAAAAGAATGATGAGTCAGTGAGGAGATACTATGTTTTTTCTAAGAGGGTACCATTCAGAGTTCTTGACTATGATGCCTTTTGAAATGCTGAGATCCCTAGATGCACATTCTTCCTTCGTAGATTACATTCCCCTTGGAGCAATGAGCATACAGCAGCTGTCTTCTTTCCATCAGCAAATACTGTACCAGACTTGCTAGATGCAGAATTTTGCTCTCTGATGCAGGATACCCTTTCACTGCTGTGAAAGGATCAACCATGCTGACGAGGATACTCCCACTCAGGGCAGTAAAGGGCACAGAGCTGAGTGTTACAGCTTTGTTACACTACAATAAGAGTAGCTGGTTTCAATCCCTTGCAGTCTCATGAGTAAAAATTATGGCTGCTTCTCCCTTGCCTATTTATCCTATAATCCACCAAGCAGATGAGCTAAGCAATTCAGAGAAAACTGCTTTGCAAAATACAAAAGCTGTGTCATGCTACAGTCCTCCCTGATGAGTATAGTATTTGTACAGTCTCCAACACTTTAATTTCTAAGGTCTTCAGTCTTTCCAGAACATTCATTTGTCACATTAGGTGCCTTAATGCACATGTTTGGAACAAGGACATACCTACCTCCATTTTCCCAATGTCTTCCCATGTTCATTTTGTACGATCCCTGTAAATGTTGCACAAAACTACATGCCTATCATTCTCAGAGCGTCCCAGGGAACATTCCTCCAAAGGGAGACAGCTGCATCCTTTGTGGAAATGTGAAAACAGCTGCAGAGGGAGTAGGTATTAGGAGAGCTTTCTCAGCCAAAACCTTTCCCAAGGCTCCTGCTGAGGCAGGGAGGTTCTGCCCAACTTCCAGCACAGCTGGTATCACACCATGCTCTGCTGACTCAGGGCTGGGGCTCTTCTCCAGCAGCCTCTCACCTGGCTGATACAATCACACAGTGCTTTCAAATCACTTCAACCACCTGCCTTTCATTGGGGAGATGCATGCAACTTATAGCGTGCACTATGAGGGCCTTGGGTAATTTTATTTCAGATTGTGAAATGCTGGCTATTGTGCAATGATAAATCCACTTCAAGCCTCATTATCTCACTGCTTTAAGAAGTGAAAGTGTGTCTGCAAGCATATCTGAATCACACTTTCCAAAATGAAGACTGTTTTGAATAGAGCTAACTTATATCCCTGGAAAATCACCTCCCCTTCCTCAAATATATTGTCTGCTGACCTGTTTTTAAATGTGGTTATAGTCTCATTTCATAGGCCTAGCAAGATCCATTTATACCAAGACAATTTTAAAGAGGCTTTGAAAGCAGTAACTCCATCATAATATTGTCATCATAAATATGGTCACACTGTAAGATGAAGTCTTTAGTTACTATGTTCTCAAAAGATCAAGTAATTCTTCCAGAAAAACAAATAGACTTCTTAGTAGAAGAAAAAGTGACCTACAAACTTTTCAGTGTCATCAGAATTCCTTGAGATGTACCATTCCCTCTTCCATTTGGGTCCTCTGATCTCTTCTGTTGCCTCTTTTATATCTCCCTGCATGTTTTTGCTGCTTATGGAGAATATGAGTCAGAGAATACAGACAAACCTGGAGGGTTTGGGGTTTTTTTAAAGAACACTTTAAAACATTAAAAACTGCAAGGTTTCACTAGGAAGGCAAAAGCAAATTTAACATAACACCTTCCTAGCAAAGAGCTGAAGTGTCAGATGCAAAGTGAAACATCACTCTGTTTTCAGCTTCAAGGTGGGATCCTGTTCTGATGTCAAATATTCTCCACTCATGGTACCTGCTGGATTCCTAGTTGCTGCATTCAACTACTTCATGGGACAGCTCTTTGGGTCCCTTCCTTCTGAGGGCTTCAGTCTGTCCTTGACTCTAGACAATTTGCTCTAATATCTCTCTTGCAGCACTTTAACTTCTTCTAGGTGTCATTTCAGTGTCTTTTACATTGCCATTTAAATGATGGATTTTTCACAGTTCAAAATGCTTACTGTTCAGCTTCACCAAAGTAGTACTAGATGCAAGTAGTGGGATTTGCCCTAGGCATTCATTTTGAGGGCACAAAGATAGAAGGCATAGAGTGGGTCTGAAGAAAAAAATCCAGTGGACACTTCAAGCCAAAATAGAGATTGCCATCCGAATTCTCCTCTACCAGGATCACTGAAATGAATAGGACACCTTTATGAATGAGGTTGCCAGAATTAGAGCCACCACAGTGTCTCAGTACAAGCTACCATGCAAACACTTATTACATGGAATCAATCCAGAACAGACTATAGGAAACCATATTATTATTTCAAACATACTATTGCTCCAGTTGCACATAGCTCTCATTCCACAGTATCTGCAGTATCTGCAGTGCCTACAAAGGATATTCTCCCAATCTGCAGGTCAGAGAGCTGTTCAGAGGTTGTACGGTGAGTCCATCCTGATGACAGTAAGTTTAATCCCATCCCAATGGGCAAAAAGGTGGGTCAATGGATCTGCCAGGAGGATAGGAGGAAGCTTACGGATGGGGGAGAAAAGAAGAAGAGCGGAAACCTTGTCAGAGTGAGAATGCTAGTCTGGCCCCACCAGGCACCAGTTCCTTTTCTGGTGAGGGATTTGGCCTTTGGCCCACGTTTGTGGGGCCTTTATAAGTGCCAGAGTTCAATTAGTCAGTCTAAAAATACCTATATGAAAAGGAAATTTTTGGCACCACATTCTGATACTAAGTGTCCCTGCAGCAGGAACAGTGTCACCAGTGACCTGATGACCCATGTGCTCAGGGACAGCCACCTGCCCTGCCAGCTCTGCAGCTCACTGTGCACTCAGTACTGCACTGCCAAAGCCCCATGGGCCTGCCAAGCAGCAGATTTTCAGAGGCTTATAACTACTGAAATCAAGTCCAGTTTTCACTGGCATAGTATAAGATATTCCACTTCAATGGAGCTTAAGTCTGACTCACTCCATGCTTTTTGGCTTTTTGATGCCAGATTTGCTAAAAAAACCCATGTGTAAACATTGGGAAGTTATTTTCTCGTTCTTCCCATAAAACTCAGCCAACACAAAAGAAATACTTACACAAGTAATTCTTTTGTTTGCTTGTTGAAAAGTCCAAATTCAAGGCACTTGAAAATAGAAAGATGAATTTTTTTTGTTTCCCTCATGAAAACAGAAGCATGGAATGGAAATGTGTAAGCAGCCCCAGGAGTTACTGGTGCTCCAGTTACATTCCAGTAAAGCTAGACAGATTTGTTTGTGTGCACATGTGTAAAATGAAACTTCAAGTGAGTATGCATTTTCCTTAGATAAATTTGTCAGCTACCAGTAACATTATTACTGGTATTATTACCAAAGAAAAACTGATTATGGAAGAAATAAATATCCTTTGCTAGTAGATTTCTCTCTGATACACAGTGAGTACACTATGTACACATCCTGTTTTCCTCTTTCCAAAAAAATAACATTCTTGAGATAAAAAACTCATTTTTCTCATTTGAGAAAAATGTTACTTTATCCACAAGAACATGTATGTAGCATGCATGAGATGTTTACTGACCTTCCTCCTAAAAGACACAATTCTCCAAGCTGTCAGTTCATATATCAGTTCTAACATTCCTTCCAAGCACATGTATAATACGTGTGCAAGCTACTCATCAGCAAGGCTGTTTTAGAAATAGGCTTAGGTAGTGCGCCAATGCCTAGAGCTATGTCTCCAGCCCATTTGGATATGAATGAAAGGGATGAGAGACAAAATGTTCAATTATCATTAAACTACTGAACTAAAAGACTGAAAAAAAGTAAAGCATTTCTAACAGTGGAGGCAAAAATCAACTACTTTGTCACCTAAAATTAACATCTCAGTTGCCATCAGCAATCCATTTACTTGTATTACATTTAACCAATTTGATTCAGGAAAAATTAAAGGTTTTTTTTAAGTTAAAAAATACTTATTCTTTATATCATCTAACTGTATCACTGTAATTTTTCATTTGGAAATTATATTATTATATATATATAATTAGGATAGATAACTGTGTTATGGGTGTCCAGCTGTGCTCTGGATGTAAAAATCCCTTCATGTTCAGCAGATAGCTACCTGGTGCAGTTTGTAGAGCCTGTGCTGCTGCTTAGCTGGCCAGTTAATAAGGGTCTGCTTAAGGGTGAGATGGAACACTAGTCTCCACTGGCTGGGTTGACTTGAGGCTCATTTCAGCTGCCTATGACAGGCATCCAGTACCACCACAGGTGCCTTGGGTATCCACCTGGCCCCCAGCTGCCTCCAGCAGTCCACAAAACTTCAGCAATTTCTATGAAATTTTCCAAAATTTGTATTCAGTTTTGCAAAAATTGAGTTAGCAAAGAGCAAAATTATCTACTCAATGTCCTAAGGAAAATTTCCTTCAAGAGTATCTAAATGCCCCAAACATATAAAGCAGTATAAAATCACAATACAACAATCTTCCCAAAGCTTTACCATAAATTCGGAATGCATTTTAAATACATTTCAATGATCCACTCTCACTTGCTGAAAACTGCTGAGCTTTTCCTCAAAACTATTACAAAGTAAGTATTTAACTTTTTAAGCTACTGCCTATGATATCATCCCTTCCTCTGCCATAATATGAACACCCTTTTTGTTTTCTACCTCAATATCCAATATTATAGCACGGGATGCTTTTGAAACACACCAAAAGCCCCACATCTCAGTCTACAATCAAATCCATTTAAACTTACCACTGGTTTTATTAGGCACCAAACAGCTTTCAGCCTCTTTTGTAGTCCTGAGACGTGTCTGATCAGTTGTCCTCACTTTCACCATCAGAGAGTTTACAGGCGGTTGCAGATGGCTAACTACACAGAAACATACTCCTTATCAAGGCAGAGTTTCTTCTTACATAAGAGTTAACCAAAAGATTAAATTAAAATATTTTGTTAAGAGATATGGCTGAATAGGCCAGGTGCTAAACTGGAAGACAACAGCAGCTTGGAAAGACATTTTCATTGTTTGGCTGGAGAACAAATAATAATACAAAATAAAGAGTTTTGGAAATAAGTTGTATAAATGCAAGTGGTTTTTCTCTTTGTTAATGTTTTGTCAAATGAACATGTAGATAATTCAAGAGCCCACCTCCAAGAAGGAAGCATGGCCTTGCTGGAGGGAGAAGGCAATGCTGGCTTCTCTAGTAGTCAAGACACAGGAGGCAGAGTGGATGTCCTAGAACCCTGGAGCCAGAAGACTCATGTCTTTGGACACAGGAGTGAGTGCACAGGCCTTGGTCCAATGCAGCTTCCTGGAGCCGGAGCAGTGGGTGCCACCAGGCCTCCAGCCACCTCCACCCGGCAGGACCCAGGGCTTGCCCTCTCCCACCTCACATGTCCCAGCCCATGACAGTGCCTGCAGGGAGCCAGGGACCCAGGCAGTGCCAGGTCCATGGAGCACTCCCACTATGGACCATCTGTCAGCTGTGGCCAGAGACAGCTCGGGCACCCACTGGCACAGAGAAGCCACTGCTGTCTAGAAATCAGCTAAAATGCAGAGTGTTTTCTGGGGCTGCTGGAGCAGGGGGGAGGTTTCCAGAGTTCCCATGGCTATTGAGTGGAGCTTGTGCAATGGCAGTTATTGCTACAGGCTCTGGACACCACCCAGCAGTGGGTGAGGGGCTCTTGACCCTCCTGCTGTTGCCTATTTCCAGGCCAGCATGCCGTCAAGAGAAAACAGGAGCCTGAAAGCGGCTAAGCAGGACTTTTGGATGGTCTGTCTTCATGCAGTCCCTCTGTGCTGGTGCTGGCCCAGGCCCAGCTGCTTTCCCATGGGCTCCTCGAGGGCTGAGGTGCATCATCCATATCCAGCATCCAGCAGCCACACTAAGCCCTGCTGGTCTCTGCTCTGGGTGCAGCCATCTCCATCCACAGGGCTGGTGATTCCCCATGCCCAGGCACAGCCATGTCCCCAAGTGCCAGCTTGCAGGAATAATCAATTCCCTCTTCAGTACTCATGTAGGCTTCATGCCTTCCCCTTCCAGCCAGGAAGTGCCCGTGTGGCACTGCAGCAAGGAGGGACATGGTAGAAATGGTGTCTCCTGTTTAGCAGGTTTCCCACAGAGGGTTTAACAGAAAACTACATATTTCTGTCATGCATGGACTTCAGTACGAGTATGTGTCCCACAGGTCAAAGTGCTTCACAGCAATCTCTCAAGAAAGAGCTTGTTCCCACAAAGGGTCTCCATAGCATCTCATAAATGTGGCACATTGGCAATAAAGAACCTGCTCTCCTCTTGTTTCCTTGGATGCCATGGCTACACACACATAACTAGACACTGATCACTTCAGGTATGGATATTTGAAAAGGATTTAGTTTGAACAACAGGACAACAAGGTTAAAAAATCTGAGTAAAAGGAAAAAAATGTTTTTCCACTTGTATGAGCAGGAGAAAAAGGAGCTAAACTCAAATAGCCTTTTTCAAGGACAACTCTCAGTTTAAATGAGTTCAACAAAATTGCATCTCCAGAGAGACAAAATGTTCCTTTCTAGACAGTAATTGCTTTTTTTTTTTTTTTTAAATAAAGGCTGAGATTCAGGAATTGCTATAAATTCTTACCAAAAAAAAAAAAAAAAAAAAAGAAACAAAACAACTGAATAAGCCCAGGTGGCTTTACTTTCATTGCAATCACAGGAAATACTTCACAGACTTGCTTGTAGAAAGCAAGTGGAAAATTAATGCTATTTATATTTCTCAGAGACAGACATGTGGTTGAAATTGCAGCCTCATTCAAGTTTTACCTGTCCATGCCATAAAATGCAATGTTAAGGAAAAAATCTGAAGGGCTGATTTCTGAGGCTTAGTAGTATTTTTGTGGAGGAGGTAAACCTCATTTTCGTATCATCGAATTCCACATCTTCTAGCTTTCACAGATCAATTAAAAATGAACCGTTGCTTGAATTCAAAATATCAGATTAATTTTACACAGAGTAATGAGTGTCACAGGAAAACAGAGTGAGCATTACATTTTTTTCTAATAAGAAATAAGAAACACCAATTCCTGGATATAGTCATTTCAAAAAGTAAAAAAGTAACAAAGAATATTTAATGGATAAGCTGAGCAATGTTATCCCCATCTTCAAAAAGGGCAAGGTGGAGGACCTGAGAAAACACTGACCAGTCAGCCTCACCACCATCCCTGGAAAGGAGATGGAACAGGGTATTCTGGAGGCCATCAAAAAGCATAGAGATGAAAAGAAGGCCAACAGCAGCAGTTAGCATGGATTCACCACGGGGAAATTTTCATGCTTGACCATCGGATGGCCTTCTACAATGATAAGGCAGGATGGATAGACAAGCGGGGAGCAGTGAGTGTCAACTTCAGCAAGGCTTTTGACACTGTCTCCCATAGCATCCTTCTAGGTAAGCTTAGGAAATGTGGGTCAGATGAATGGACAGTGAGGTGGATCAAGAACTGGCTGAATGGCAGAGCTCAGAGGGCCGTGATCAGCAAAGCAGAATCAGCTTGGAGGTCTGTAGTCAGTGGTGTTCCTCAGGGATCAATACTGGGTCTGGCCTTATTCAGCTTGTTTATCAATGTCCCAGACAAAGGTATGGAATGTACCCTCAGCAGGTTTTCTGATGATATGAAACTGGGGGAGTGGCTGATCCACCTGAAGGCTGTCCTGACATTCAGCAGGACCTCGACAGGCTGGGGAATTGGGCAGAGAGAAACATAATGAGGTTCAATGAGAGCAGGTGTTTGGTACTGCACCAGGAGAGGAATAACCCCAAGTACCAGCACAGGTTGGGGGCTGACCTGCTGGAGAGCAGCTCTGTGGAGAAGGACCTGGGGGTCTGAGATGACAAAGTGACCATGAGCTGGCAGTGTGTCCTTGTGGCCAGGAGAGCCAATGGTATCCTGGGGTGCCTCAGGAAGAGTGTGGTCAGTAGGTCAAGGGAGGTGATCCCTCCCCTCTGCTCAGCCCTGGTGAGGCCACATCTGGCGTGCTGTGGCCACTTCTGGGCTCCTCAGTACAAGGAAGACAAGGAGCTACTGGAGAGGGTCTGGCAGAGGCCACAAGGGTGATGAGGGGTCTGGAACTTCTCTCTTATGAGGAGAGACTGCGGGAGCTGGGTCTGTTTAGTCTGAAGAAGACTGAGAGGAATCTCATCAATACATATAAATACCTCAAAGGTGGGTGCCAAGAGGATGGTGACCGACATTTCAGTGATGTCCAGCAACAGGACAAGAAGCAATGACTATAAATTAAAACAAAAGAAATTTCAGCTCCTTTCATATGGAAGAACTTTACATTGAGGGTGGCAGAGCACTGGAACAGGCTGCCCAGGGAGGTCATGGAGTGTCCCTCTCTGGCGACATTCAGAACCCACCTGGACGAGTTCCTATGTCAACTGCTGCAGGTGACCCTGCCTTGGCAGGGGGTTTGGACTGGATCTCCAGAGGTCCCTTCAAACCCTAACAATTCTGTAACTCTGTGAAATTACTTCTAGTCTTACAGCCTTGGTTTAGTGGTACAAATCAGGTACAGGCCAGTTGTAGAGAAAGGTTATAGATATATGATAGCAGCTCTTCTTTTGTCCCTAAGATGACATTCTTAGTTTTGCTCCATTTTATATTAGGAATGAGACAACAAAGAATTGTCACTACATTTGGTACTGATTGAGAAAATTGGCAATAATCTGAAGGCTTCGGGTATGGAGAGCAAATTTGAGAAGTTTCCTTTGCAGCTCACAGCCAAACAGCAGTGGCTGGGAAGGCAGCACAGACAGTTTTACTTGCTCTCTGTAGACAGAGGATCCACTGTTGGGGCTCTATCATTTTTCCATGTCATCTTTAAGATAAATTTTGTCACTGTTATGGAAGCCAATGTGTTAAGGAATATGCCACTTTCTGACTGGAAGAAATCTCTCTTGCTCAATTTTTGTAGAATTTGTGAAGGAAGATGAAAGTCATTAGGAACAAGAGAAGCATTCAGCGAGGCAAAAATTGGAGTTTGAAGAAACCTACTGAAAGTTTTGCATGTGACACACCTACATTATAAATGACATTTTTCCTTCGCAGTGGAACACACAATTCAGTAATTCAGCCCCCTCCACCATAAGTCATTAGAAGCCAGCACTGCTTGTCCATTCATCCAAAAGTGCACATTCTCAGAAACTGGGAACTACATAGTTTCTAGTGGGCTGACTGGATGATAATAGTAAGCTTTTTCCTTCTGAGCCCATTTAATGGCAATTAGCACAGCTTTGGGGATGATGATAACCATTTATTTATACTGTTCTCCGGTGGAAAAAGAGCCTTTCGCAGTATTTAGCAAAGAGCAATAGCTGCAATAAGCAGGTTACCCAGGGACAGGTGCACCTCTTGCACAGACCTTGACTACAAAATGCATTGAGTTTTATTTTAGCTAGAAGAACATTGGGCAGACTATGCTTGACAATCCCTAGAGGCATATCAATTTCACAATAATTATCACTAACTACCAAACCTCTATTCCTCTTTGGGTAAAACGTCCTCTGGAGAAAATAGTGGGAAGCTCTGGCTTCTGGGTTTGGCCTTGCCTAGCCAATGCAACAGAAGATGTTTCTTATACAGCATTCTAACTGCTGCCCAGCAAAACAAAAAGTCAGTCTGAGTGCAATGGAGTTACCACCCTAGACTTTTCAAGACCTAGCTGAAACAAAGCTATGGTTGACTTTACACTGGTAATGTGGTACCACCTGGCAATGGCAGTCCTACTTCAAGCACCAGGGCTGGCTAAATGACCTCCAGCAGGGCATGCACTGCTTGTACGAAGCTATGAGATGGGTATAAAAGCCTTAGATATTTAGAACATGATCGTTTTGCATTTGAATTGCAACTGAAATTATGCAACTGAACCAAGAACCTTGTATTTGACAAAGTTGGTGCTATTCCAACAGTGTGTTCAGGACTTCTGATCATATACACTGTTGCACATCACACTTTTGTAGCTTGCCTATGCATTCCATGGATTGCAGAGGTCTTTTGATTTCAAAATAGGAAAATGAAACATCAACAACTTAATATGGTTCCTCCCATACAAGAAGGATGTAATTAACTTTAGTCACTGGCCAGACCTGAAAACAGGGGGCCATGGCATCACAGGAGCTTCTGGCAGTGGGTAGAGACTGGAGGAGGAACTTCCATTACCTTGCAAACAGCACAGAAGAGAGCAAAATAAGCTCTAAATAGAGGCTAACTGGCCTCCTTTATTCCATTGGAAGAAAATGCTTTGAAGTCTGTAAGGATTGTAATACCCCCATCATGTTTTGAGTATTGAGGTATCATTTCCTCTGAAGTGCTAACAGTGGCATCAGCCTGATCGGGACTGAAAGGGAAAAATGGTAAAGTCAAGGTCCTTTTCATGCTGGGCACTTTCAGGGTAGTTTTGATTTAAGCCTTGTTCCCTGAGGGTGTTGTGTCGGCAGTACCTGGAGGCAGTACTGAGCGATGGAAGCTTCCAGGAAAGCTGAAGGGAAAATTGGAAATATAAAAATTTTCTTGCTTTTCAGATCTGAATCTGAGGATGAAAAAGCAGACCATGTCTGTTTCTGCGCGTGCCACATTAATACTTCAGTGACTGTAGGGGCAAAGAATATCATTTAAGGTGGGGCTAATGAAGGGGGGGAGGTATTGCATATTTTTAAATAAAATTACTGGGAGGAAGTGATTAGCATGGTTTTTTAAACACATTACCAAGTTGCTCTCCTTCTTACAGCCTCTTCCCTCAACTCCTTCTATGACCCCATTTTTTTAGTGTTGAGCATTCCAAAAAATGCCTGTGAGGTAGAGAAGTATTATCATTACATCCTTCAGGTAAGAAAGAAATGCACAGAGGATAAAAGCACATGTTAAAAGACACATAAGCCCACGGCTTTCAATGTCTATGTGTAAGTAATTCTATTTGCTGAAAGCAATACAGAAGATTACTGTCAGTGTCTTCTAGTCTTGCTCACTAATCACTTTACAGCATTCTTCTTTTTTATTTATTGCTCAGTAAAAGGACAAAATTAGGTGACCCTCAATAGTTAAAAGCACTTGCTCATTTGTCTGCATGCTGAGTTGTTCTATTTATAGCCATTTTTGTGCAATTTACTTGCAATAGGAAATATGCTAGCAATGCATTGAGAAATCAAATTCTAACCTTGTCTTGGCTCTTTTTCATTGTCTGAGTCTGCTCTTCAAGCCAGTGGGAAATCTGCGCACAAACTTTACACTATATCATTCCCCAAGGCAAAAGCCAAGAGTGCTCCAGACTCTAACTCTGCAGAATTTAGGGCACAGACTAAACATTTCTCAAATTGCACAGAATTTAAGTGATCTATCATTTATATTCTCTACACCAGTTTACATCACCCATTTCCAGCAGACTCAAGCATTTGCCTATACGACACGGCCGACTGGCCTCTGTCACTAAAACATCTTTTAGTTTTCCACCTACAATAGAATTTAATTTTCATTCTTGATTGCAAATATTTACTTTTTTTCAAATCAAGTCTTTAAAAAAAATTCACTTAACAATAGTCTTCAGAGGAAATATTTCATTTTAAAGCTAATAAAGTGCAGTCCACTAAGTTAATCTATATACTCATCGATCAGCCGTTCTTTGAGTCATTTTTAGCTATGTTTCCATGTACTATCTTATTCCTGTGCTATGTTTTTATTTCATTCTCACTCATATTCCAAAACAGATTTTACTTCTTACATTTTCCCCACCCACCAAGGCAAGAGGAACCATACCTGTGCCATGTCAAGTTCTCATAAGAACAGACGTGCTTCCAAAAACTCTGTTACTGGTGGTGCCAGGTGAACCTAAATTTGACCCTGATGTCTTATCAACATCTGATACAATCCTCTGTGTTAAACCTTGTCTAGATCCTGCATTTCCTTCACAGTCTGCCTCTGATATATGGGCATAATATCTCTTGCGTGATGTTTCAGCACGAAAGACAACAGAGTCTCACTGAACACTTAGGCCTTAAGAGACTCTGGGAGGTCACCATTCAATCCCCTACTCAAAACAGGGACAGCTCTGTCTTCAGACCAGGCAGCTGAGGGCCTTGCCCTGTCTTGACATAAAAATCTCCAGGTTCAGGGATACTAGAGTTCTCTGAGCAATTTCTTACACTGCCTGGCTGTTCTGAGAGGGGAAACATTTTTCTTTTCATCCAGTCAGATACTGCCCCATTTCAGATTACGATAATTGCATTTCATTAACCCACCATGCAAGTAAGTCTTGAGATTGACTCCCTTTTCTAGGTAATCTCCTCAAAAATATTGTAAGGGTACACCTAGGTGCTCCCTAAACCTTCTCTTCTCCAGTCTAAACATGCTTTAGTGGGTTATGAAGTGCACTAGCTGTGGGATTCAACTAATTCTTTAAAGTCATCCTCTGCAACTTGGGTGTCTCAGATAGGTTCTTGTCTAACCTCACCAATGGAGGAAGAAAGAGATACGTTATTGGGGGACTATCTGTCAGGGTCCCTCCCCCTGCCATGTGGTCCTGGGAGAGGGGCCCTGACACACGGGGTTTCCCTGTCCCTGCTCAGCCTCGTTCCCCATTGGTTGTTTTGTGTTCCCCTGCGCGGGCAAGGACCCTCGGGTCCCGTGATTGAGCAGTTCTTCAGCAGATCCCGGCCATGCGGCTGGAGAAATAAACATCTCTCTGAAACATCTATCAAGAATCAGCCTATATATATTTCTTTTCCACGGGCCACCTTGTTTGATATGTGTGTTACAGTAATCCCCATTGTAACAACTATCCTCTTACAAAAGATGTGTGCAAGAGAGGTAGGATGAACTCCTCTCTGCAAATGTCGGAGATTTCCTGCTGGTAAGACAAAGAGACTAATTATTTAGCTAAAAGCAGAGGACTACCCAAATGGCAAACTTCAGGTGTGATGAACCTTGCCTTCAGGCACACAGACTCTTTCCTCTAGTCTTCGACTGCTGTGTTTGTGTGGCACTGGCCAAGAAATGGCACATCTTCATTCTTTGTTTCCTCTCTCTTGGAAGAAGAGAATGATGACTGATTTCAACGTTTTGCCAAGTGGTTTGATTTTCCCATACAAAAAGTTCCACGTGAATGGAAAAGGCATTGGTCCCGCATAAAGCCACAGGAGAATGAATTACTGGGCAGAAATCATAATCCTTTTAAGTGGCACACCCCAGTGGTAGCAAAATGTAACGTTCTTCTTTTTTTCAGTTATTGTTTCTGGTTGGCAAATAGAGGAAACATCCCTAAAAAGGCCAGACCCCATTAAGTGGAGATAGATAGATTTCTGCCTGGGAAATGCCTGTTCTTCACAGAGGGCTGGGCAACAAAAGTCTTTCCTTGTTACAAAGGTACTTCAAAACCGATATAAAACCAGGAGAAAGCTGGCACCTCCCTAATCTTATCTTTGTCATTGCACCTATTATGATTCAGGACGCACCTTCATTTAAATATAAGTAAAGTTCAAAATCTTTATGAATCAATCTGATTACCTATTTCAGTGTTGTAAGAAAATGATTCAACACTGCAATTACCTCCTGCCATAATTGATTGTAGTTGTTTACATGGTAGGTTATTAACAAAATATTATCTGGAACTGAACTCTACCTTTAAGCACAGTTCAGATTATTGCAGCAATATACCAAATATAATGTCATAAAGGTGCAGCAGGTGGCTACTTAATAATGAGTTAGTAATATTCAGCATTCATTCTAAATAGTGCATTTAGAACCAAATTAGCTGTCTTGACTGAATGATTGATTTGACTGATAGTGAACTGTACAGCATGACCAGTAAGCATTAGGCAGCTCTAGTAAGAAATAACTCACAGCTACCTGATGATGTCAATCTTTATTTTTGAAATACTATTTTAAAAAATGAGTGAATGGTCTGCTTCTTTCAGGGTGATGCATTCTATTCCAGGAGTTACTTTTCAGTGCCTAAATTCACCATCTGGTATAGCCCAAAGCCATCATGCTCTCATCTTGCCAGCTTAAAATGACAGTATAATAGTCCACTCCAGATTTATAATGCTGTCTGTCTGTTTGGATGTCATGTAGTAATACCACATTTCATCAAGCCCCTAAATGCATGTAATATTTTAAAATACTGTGTATAAAGCTATTCTAATTTTGAGAAAATATTTTTTTTAATATGGAAAAAGGAGGAAAGATGTATTTCTGAATATGCTCAGAATAGATCCATGGAAGCATTAAAACATTTCATCAAACCTGTTTCCCACACATCTCTATTTATGCTATCTAACCAGTTAAAAATGCTAGAATAAATTAGTCCAGTGATGTGGCAGATAACAGGATACAGAGCCATTGGCATGCAGAATTTTTGAAATGGATGGAAAGGGTCTTACAGGAATTGGAGAGGTAAGAAACACAGGGAATCCAGTCCCTACTGCAGTGCTTTCAGAATCCTGATGCAAGATATAGGGTGATCTTGTAGCTTATAATGCCAGAAGTGGGATTGTCATTAGACTAGTATTCATACATACTCCTTTTGCCAAGTAGTTCTCATCACCTGTGCTCATCTCCTTCCGCTCCTGTGCCTTGCTGCAGCTTCAGACCTAACTGATGTAAGCAGGTGTCACTGGGAAGCTGCAAAGGCCTGTGGCTTCCACAGGACTCAGCAGAATTGAGGCCTTAGATGGTAAGATTTGGGTTTCCTTCCATTTACATAGAAAGTATTCTCTTGAGCTGCTTGTTCAGTGCACAGTATAATGGTGCACTGAGCCATGCCTCCAAAAGCAGCAAAGGGACAGGTAGTGCATGTGTAGGTGGACGTACTGCATACTGGGGGAGAGCTGGAGGCTTATTTTTAGGTAGAAAAGTACACTCTGAAATGGAAATACCTGCCTATAATTTAAATAAACAAATAAAATAAAGAAATAAATAAAATGTGGGCTTACAGGGTTAAGGTTTTGTGACATTTGAAACAACTGAAATATCCTCTTCAGAAAAGATCAGTGTCTTGGGGTCCCACAGAGTCAGCTAGTGGTGTACTGTGCTTCCCACTGGAGAGCTGAGAATATATCCTCCCAGTTAGTGTAAAATTCGTACTGCTAGGCAAGAATGATTGGTTAGTTTATAAACAGACAGGTTGGAAGTAGAGGGGGAAGAAGAGAAAGATATGTTTCATTATTGGCATGTAAAACTCAGTTTTAGTTTGAAAATCATCTAAACATAACCAAAAGATTGTTCTATTTCTTAACCATAAGCTTTTTTCAGGGTGGAGCTCTTTCTGTGTTCTACTTGTACACACCCTGTTTCACCAGCATATTTCCTTGTGTTAGACACAGTCTGCTGATCTTTCAGATCATATCCAGTTTTTAAGCTCTCTCTGGTTAGCTGAATTAAGGCCCTTCCTCAACATGTACAGCTAAATTGTTTGCTATGAAACAACACGGACCTGCTCTGTAAGCACCAGCTTGAAGCATCTGACTTTTTTGTTGCATCTAGCAGCTCCCACATACACATCAGGTCTATACCAAAATTCTTGGACCCCTTGGTTAGGAAAATGTCAAGATGTCTGGAATATTATTTTAGAGGAACTTATAGTTCAGTTGCGAGTACTTGTGACACCTAGTGGTCCCGGCAGAAAAATGGAAATATTCTAGAGGAAGAGGAAGTAGGGGGTGGGTCAGGCAAGGGAGGAAGGGATTCAGTATCCCTGCTGGAAGATAGTTACTACAGTAATCTGAGAAAACACACAACTGAACAAATTCTCTCCCTGGGGATGAGGCACACCTGTCTGAGGCAACCACCCCTTGGAACCCATCATGTCAACAATGGAAAAATTCAGCTGTACGAAACACTTCTGAGGTGGAGTGACACTAGGTGATTACAGATGTTTGGGTAAGGTGGTCAGGCAATCACCCAAGCCCTCTTTATGAAACAGGAGGTGACCACAGGAGCTGTGGGTGATGGCATCGACCCAAAAGCAAAAGAATAACACCAGGAGTAGACCAAAACTGTTGATTCTTCTACACCATGAAGAAAACCAAGGAAAGTGTTGTAGCCAGTTCATTTCTGTCTCTTTACAAAGTCCTCCTTTAAATGTGACACTTAATAACATTCCATCATCCAAGATGTTCTGTATATTCAACAGAAAAATGCGCATGGACTCAGAACTTAGACGGACTGAACTGCTCTGTGAAGAAGTCTGTGTCAATACCTTAATGAAATCCCTTGAATTTATGAACTTTGCAATAAGACCAGATCAAGAGCACACACCCACCTGATGCACTGAACAACTGGGAGTCATGGTCAGATGCAGGGACAGCACAGCATAAACTGTGCTGGTGACTGGGAGCTGGCACCTAGAGAGGCACAACCTGCTTGCTGTTGCAGGGCAAAGCTCTTCATCAGCTACCCAAGCTACTGACACAAGTGGAAAATATGGAAAGAACCTCCTATGCTGGAGACTCCTAGAAGAAAACTGCTTTCGATGGTAGAGACAACAACATCCAATGGCTTTTAGAAGTCTCTAAAATAAATCAAAACTTTGGAGTCCAACATAACACAAAACTCCTCAGAGACAGGTATTCACAGTTAATTAATAACAGTGCCTATTTCTGTGCCGCTGTCTGTTAACATAAAATAACCCATCTAAAGATCTTTAACTGGGATAACAAACCCAAAAACAATTGACTTCATAACGAAACAATTTTTGCACACCTAGACAGCAGATCTACTAAAACACGGCTTGTAAGCATGCAGTTCCAGCCATATACGTATGCACAGCTTGTATATAGTGTGACTCATGAATTGGAGCACATGGTGTGATTCACACAACTCCTGAGAGGCTTGTGGGGTGAGGGGTAGGCTATGTACCTCCTACTGTACCATGGCTTCTAGTGCTAGAGTGTACCATGTATGTCTCTGGAAGACAACAAAGTGTGTTTGCAGTGGGCTTGGCAGTTTACTCCACCTGGCATTTCCAGGTCATGTCTGCCCTTCGATACTGCCGTGGAGGAGCAAAGCGCCTCAGCTTGGTCCTCCAGTTGAGGTTTGGTGACTCCACAGTGTGCCACAGTTGTTATAATTGCTGTCAGATGCTATTGGTAGGTTTGTCTATAAAGGAATAAAGCTCAAACTACAATAACTGCATTAAGTGTCTAGAAGAAGTATGTGAACAAAAGATCCTACATCACTCCCCAGGCTGTTCTCAGACTTTGCAAATGATTATTTTGCTTGGACTGGTTAGTTGTAGGTGCTTGTCTAAGGGAACTTTGTTAGGTGTCCCTTTGTAGATCACAGTAAGAGAAATAAATGTATTTTCCTAGAGCGCTGATGTAAAGGCAGGAAGAAAACTAATCTCGCTTAGTAATCAAGGTGTAAGCTGTATGCCATCAGAGATAGAAGCAAATTCTTCTCATATGGAAAAAGTAATACATCATATGGCGAAAGTGAAACTCTTCAGGATTTTCTAAAGGACCATCTGTTTCTTCATCCCAACCCAAACAGCATAACTGCAGTTAAAAATGGAAACTGGATTGATTCATTCCACTCAGCACCATACTCCCATTTTCCCATGTGAATCCTGAGGCTTGCAGGGGAGCCAGGAAATTATGACCCGCTGGGTCAGCAGAGAAGCAGAGTCACTGTGCCAGGCACAGCACCACCAGTGACAAGGGCAGCTGCTGTGGTACCTCCCAGTCTGGATGGACTCTGCGTTACGGAAACCCAGAGTAAACAGAACCTGGAGAGACAATCAGTTTGATAGTAGGACCTTATCAATCCCTGCTCGTTGTCAACAATGCAAATGGCAGAACGCCAGGCAGAGTTGTCCTGCATGCACAGGCAGAGCCTGTAAGAAAGACAGAAGCAAAACCATGGAGCAAAAAATCTTGAGAGGGAGCTGCCAAGAAAGGACTTGTCTAATTGTGAAGAACAATAAGAAGAAAAAGACCTTAATCAGGATGTTGGCACCCAGATCAACATATGAAATAGAGGGCAGGTTGAACTTTGAAACAAGGGAGACTCATCATTTTCCTTAGTAATATTTGAATAATATTACTAAGGAAGAATGTGGGACCTCCATTTGTGAAATGTTTTAATAATAGCTCGACTGTTACTTCTCAGGGACAACATAGACATCATTGATTCAGCTCTAGGGTAGAAGAAGGAATTAAATGATCTGTGAAAGATCCTTCCTTCTCTGCTTTTTATTATTTTTTCTCTAATACACTTATTTGAGATATGAGTGGGATAGTAATGAAGAAGAGTGCTCTCCTTGCAATCTCAAATGGAAAGGAAAGGGAAGGGGAAGGGGAAGGGGAAGGGGAAGGGGAAGGGGAAGGGGAAGGGGAAGGGGAGGAGGGAGGGAGGAAGGAAGGAATTCGGAAGGAAGGAAGGAATTCGGAAGGAATTCGGAAGGAATTCGGAAGGAAGGAAGGAAGGAAGGAAGGAAGGAAGGAAGGAAGGAATTTGGAATTCAGAAGGAATTCGGAAGGAAGGAATTCGGAAGGAATTCGGAAGGAATTCGGAAGGAAGGAAGGAAGGAAGGAAGGAAGGAAGGAAGGAAGGAAGGAAGGAAGGAAGGAAGGAAGGAAGGAAGGAAGAAAGGGCAAACTATTGCAAAGCATACAAGAAACTAGGAGACTGGTTACTTCAGAGTCATCCCATAAAAAGATAAAATTATGTATTTGGCTTCAGTAGCATAAACTTCATTTGCACAGTTATACTTGAGCTTACCCTCTGAGTCCTTTCAGCTTTAAACTCCTTTCAATATTTAGAATAAATCTAGTATACAGCAGTAGAATATTAAATACTCATAAAGAATCCTTTGGAAATTCTTCTTTCACCAAAGTGGGAATATTAACTACTAAAGAACACTTAAAAAAGGAAAGTTGAATTAATTTCACTAAATCCATCTTGTCACAGAACAGAAATAAGCAAAAGCCTTTTAAACCTCCTAATATAAAGATGAGCAAAATCAGTAAAATGTTCAAACTTACCTTTTGAAGAGGCCTTTCACTATGCAAAATTCTAGACCTAGCCTCACTGAAGGATAAAAAAGGGACAGAAGATATACCATGGTTGCTTACCAGTTCTTCACAGTTGTTTCCTTTTGCATAAATAAAACAGTTGAACAGTACATGTTATTTTACTTCTGGGGCTCAGTGAGTACTTTGGGGTCTGCATCTGAAGGAGAACTGTATGGTTGGCCAAATCAGACACTGGTCATTACAAAAGCCAATAACTTCTAAGGCACACCAGACTTCTCAAGAAGCACAGTTTCATTTAATAGAAAGGGAAAGTTATAAAAATAGAGGTTATGCTGCTCTGCCCTACAAGAAGTGTACCTGTTAAATGCACCTCTGAAGTGCACATCCCATGAGAAAACTTGCACTAGTTCTTGGCTTCAGCATTAAGGGTAATTGTTAATAAAATCACGCTTTTATTCAGGTAACCTATTATTCTCAAATAACATCTGAAATGACATCAAATTACATCCAAATGTATCTTTCAAAGAACAACTGGAGTCATACGAGATATCTCATATAGCATAATTTTGCTGGTAATGAGACCTATACACTAAATGAATCTGGCTTCTCCAAACCCATTGGATTCACAGTAATAACATAGCATAATGTTTTCCTTTTTCTTCTTGATTTATCTACATGCAACTTAACATGCAAAGAAAGTTGCCCTTCTTATTAAATAACTGACATTTTTTATTTTATTTTTTTTATTAACTGACGTTAATTTCAAGACTTGCAAGGATAACAGCCCATTGTATAAGGTAGTCAAAAATTAATTACAGCCTTCTGTGACATGACTGTACCGGCATGATATTCTACAACCTGTTTTATTGGTGTTCTCTTCAAAAGATGTCCCACTAAGCTTAAAATTAAAGAAAAAAAAAATAGATCAAAGTTAACAGTGAAATGTTAACTGAATATTCTGACACAACTACATAGTCTTCCTACTAGAATCTGTTGATACTATTGAAGGCAAGTAAGGAAAATATTTTCTCTATAATAAGGTAATTAAATAAGAATAACACCAAGAGAATAAAAAACGTTTTGTTCTCTGCTCAATTCCACATGCTATTTTTTATTCCAGGGATAGGACAGTGAGACCATAATAAAACCACACCAGCAACAGTGATCTCTCCTTTCTGCTTTATTAGGCTCATCAAAATAAATAAGTGAGTATATGAATCTATCAAACTTTATGTGCCACTCAAATTGTGTTCCCAGTGAACTCTATTCCCATCACAAGTATTACAAACATCAAGAAGGAAATTTTTATAATTTAAAGATTCAGTAATGTTTCTTAAAATTAATTATTCATTCTTGATTTCTAATATTAGTTTTCAGTTACTAAAGCCTAATCCAATCATACTGTAGTAATGCAAGGCATTCCCTTGATATCGAAGGCTGTTGCTTCACAAGATGCTCTCAGTGCCTCTGCAATAAATACATTTAACTCTTGATTTTAGCAGGAATCCAGCTCAGAAATCCAATTCACTATGATTCAGCCTCAAAGCAGAAGTTAACTCTCTAGTAAAATCTATAGAAGAAATTATGGAAAAGTGCAAAGCATCTCCTGAAATTTAAAGACATGAGTACAACACAACCACAGAAATCTCACTAAATTGAAAAAAAAAAAAAAAAATTATTTTATGTCTAAGAAAATAGTCAATTACAGTGGAACAAAGACACAGCTGACCAGAAGGATTATCAGCTGGGGGAAAGGGAAATTCCAGTAGATGTCTGAACAAACTCTCACACAGACAGTGTTTTTAATCACAAGGAGGGATATCTAGCCACTCCCAAATAAGTCACTATCTACATGAATTAGAGCTATGGCTGATGACCTGAGTTTTCACAGCTTTATCTAAGATATTTTAAACATTCCTAAAGGTTTGGTAGACTTTATTTTCCAAGGATAGGTAATTTTTCAGATTTGTGTTTTCTGTAACAGAAAAATCTCAGGGCGAACCTTTCTTCACAGACTTATTATTTTGATCATATTAAATCAAAGTATAATTAATTTGAATTGTTCTTTCCTTCTCTTCTGCAGACCTATATCTGTGTCTTGAACATTGATCACAGGGTAAGGATATAATTGAGTAACTTCCCAAAGTAATGTATATTTGGCAGACATAACTAACTGGGAGCAGATCTAAAACATGAGGGGAAATCTCAGAACCCTGTAAATTAAGATAATAACAAGGCAGAAATCAAAAATTAAGCTATAAATTTTTGCATTCCAACTTGAAACTTGAGTTCCAGTTCCATCCAGATATGATGAAATTTTTCCAGGTCTGTGGAGCTTTAGCTGACAGATTAATAAAGGAAACAGATCTTTTCAGATTAAGTTGCTTACTTCATTTGATTATCACAGATTACATTCAGAAATTAGTAAAACTGTCACTGTTTAAAAAAATAAATTCAGCAGAGATTTGCTTTTTGGATAAATACATATCTATCCACTTTCTTAGGTCAGGACTATAGTGAGTAAATACTGAACAAAATTCTGCTTATGACCACTTCAGCCCAAGCATAAGAACAAAGAGCATGTGGAAACAATTAAATCTTTGGCTAATATTGCTTAGACATGTACTGCTTTAAAATCAGACTTTCAAGATGGCTGCCATAGATAACATTGCATGTAGTTGAAGTGGGAAGTTGTGCACTTAGTTTTCGTCATTCTCTTGGTGCTGAAAAACTGAGTGAAGAAAACAAGCTTAAAAAAATAAAAAGGGAGAGACTGGACAAGATACACGTATTAATTCTTATCTTTCTTAATCCCTGTTCCAGTTTACCACAACAGCTGGAGGTTCAGAATCTGAATCTAAGAGACCCGATAATCCTAAAAAAAAAATAGGAAAAAAAATTAATAATCTTTATGAAGAAAGTGAGCATACAGAGGGATAATGTTCAGGCTCAGATAAGCATGGACTGTGTTGTGCTAAAAAGGGGAAAGAGAAGTGAGGATGTTAAGGCACTGGGGCATCTGTGATTTCTGTTCTATTCAATTGGCTTCCTTTCCTCTGTCACGGGAGAAAAGCAGCCAACAGTTTCAGAAAAGCAGCCAACAGTTAAGCTAGTCCTTTACAGAAGGACCATATTCCATGAAGTGGGCAAAAAAAATACAATTATTCAAACAATACCCCCAGCAGAGAAATGCACCTCGCATTTTCATTCTCCATCTCACCAATAGAAAAATATAAATGTGAAAGATAGAAATGTCTCATTTTCTGAACTTTATTTACATGCAACCAAATCTTTACAAAGCAAGGTGTTTTAGGAGAATAAGGTGAGACAATAGAAAGCACTCAGAGCAAATTCCAGTATCAGCTACTGCTTTACACAGTTTAAAAGATGGTATTAATGATACTTTGCCTAATTAGATGACACAATAAAATAGGAATAATTCCTACTGGTATACTCTACTGCTTCTTATAGAATTAAATTGCAAAGCCATAACAAGGCCTGACCATAATTTCTAGAGTGAAGAGTCAATCTGAGTTCCCTTCAGCTCAACTTTCCATGTACCCAAGGAGCCTTTGTAGTCTAGGAGTTTCCAGAAACTCCCTGTCATGGACTCTCTGATCTCAGTTCAAGGTTTCCCTTGAGGTCAAGCCATGCAGGCCATCCTATTCTTTATGCTTTTGAATTTGCTGATCATCACACAGGACTATATCACATGGCCCCAGAAGACCATGCCACGGACACTCAAGCCATGGTGCAAGAATGCCCCTGGGGTATGCAGCAGCAACTCACTGCCATCCCAGCTTTAAAATTGCACTCAGTACTACAGTTTTCTGTTGGACACTTGCACTGCACAATGAGCTGAGCTCACCCTTAGCTGACTAATGCCTTTTCTGAAGGTAGACTCAATGATTTCAAGCAGGAATTCCCAAGGCAACCAGATGCTCTGTGTGGGGGAGCAAAAGCCCAGTCCTAGGTATGCATGGTCCTCAGACTGGGATATTTGTCTTCTGGCATTTAATTTCAGAGTGCACATCTGTGATTAATAACAAACGTTATTTAATTTAAAATGTCAACAATACTATTTGGGATTCAGGAGATTTTTGTGGGACGTTGTCTGAAACTGGTTCTAGGTTGCATGTGTTGCTGAAACTTTACATTTCTTCTGAAACTATGATGAACTTCACATGTAAATATCTTCAGAATATTATGAAGACCACCTGGTAGAGGGATTTGATTTTGGAAACATTTTTGCTGGAAAGGAAGCCGAATTCACTCTTGAGAGCAGGGTCTTTCATAGTGTTTCCTTTTCCTCTGAAATAATAGTATGAAGTAAAACCATTCTGGGAAGTGTCAACAAAAACTTAATTTGATGTACAAGGACTGAAAAGCCAAAGCTAGAAGAACCATGGGACAAAAATGTGTTTACACAGATGCTGGATTTTCTCCAAAACCTATGAAAATAGTGCTAAATCCTCTCAGGGCTGAACAATGGGACTGAAATTAGGCATCAAACAATAATTAATATATGTTAACTTGCTCCCACACACTCTCACACTGGGAGTTTTTTTTTCCCTGTGATCACAAATAATCAACATAGTGCAGAGGTTTCTAATCCATTCATTGTGTCAGCACGTACTCAGGCAGGGAAGGAGTCACCAACAAAGGTCTGAGTGGAACTGGTCTGCATGACTGCTTTTATTTTTATTAAACCGTTTTATGTAGAATATAAACAATATGGCAGTTCCTTCACAGAAATTAGTTTTGACACTCCAGGTTGAGCTGAAATCAGGATTCTGGGCAGGGACCCAGGTCTCTTAGGACCCTGAGAAATGTTTACAGGGCACTGATTTTCAGCATCTGACCTTAATAAGAGTTACTTTAAATGGACTGCTTTAGGAAGCAACAGAATTCACAGGACATAATATTATGTAGAAGTAGATAAGGTGGCTTATCCAATACTTGATTTCTAAGTCTTAATCTGAACTAAAAAAAAAAAAAAAAGGAAGAATGCCTATTCAATGATTAATTTGCTTTTCAGATGTTTGAGTCTCAGTAAATATAGCCCACAGAGCAAAACTGTCTTCCTACACTTGATCTTCACAACTGAAGAAATAAGCATTTCTTTTTTTCTGGACATCTGACAGCTAACAGTGGGACCATAACCTCAGAAAACTGAGATGTTTCCTACCATCGACTTTGTTTTTTAAAATACTTTGATCTGGAGGGCATATGTGAGGTAGGAAGGGGAGAGGAAGAGGAAAAGCCACTATTAATTGCAGAGATTGCAGGCAGAGTAGGATAACAATTTTGAAATAAATCATAAAACCAAACCATAACAGGAAAATCCTTGAGTCTGAGCATTATACAGAGGCAGTACACTCTCCACAAAGCACAGCGCCGTTTCAATAGTGTTCCTGGAAAGCTCAAACAAGAAACTTCCCTAATGTGGTGGATTATGAGATCTGAATTACTAAACAACTTCATTTTCTACTCCTTTATCCCACCTCACCACCAAAAAAAACTCCACCTACCCACCCACTCACCAACAAACAAACAAACAAACAAACACATACAGCAACCCCTTCCATGAAAACAGCAGAACTGCATCAAATTGAGAAGATAGTGAGATTTAAAGATATAAATTGGAAACTGCTCATGACTTTAAATGAACATGTGTTGGATATGCACACCGCTTCTCTTTGAGCAAGTTCTACTTGCAGCTTAATTTGCTGAACATGATTCTTTCATCCCTCCAAAGTATTTTGAAAAATGTGCACTAAAATGTCACAACAAAACTCTTATTATTATTTATTTCTTCAGCATTATAAAGCAGTCCTGGTTGGATAATGCACAACTTCTTCTTTTTCAGTTGTACTCAGAAGTCTTATTTTCTGCCATCTTACGTGATAGAGTGGACTATAGTAATTCAAATGTCAGCAAAATTGTTTATTTTGCACTGATGAGAATATTGTGTGTATACACTCATGAGTGAAGCTTTTTTCATGCATGATAAATAATAGGAGGAAACTGGAAACTAAATATATTTTCAAGTCTTGTGCATTATAAATCCTGGCTTGCAGTACTATAAAACAATTGCCATTTTAAGTGCATGGTCTAATCTAACACAAACAGGTTGTATATATGGTAGTTCTGGGTCACAGCATACTTACATTGAAGTTACCAGCAGCTGAGGCTGAAGCTAACATCAAAATAAAGCAAATAAATACGTGAGCCTTAGTAGTTCTGGAGAATTAGCTCTAAAGAATTCCAGTTTCCTCTTGATCTGCCTCTTACCATTGGTCAGCTTCTGTGCTTAAGATAACAAGGTCTCTTGGCACACATAAGAAGTTATGTTTTTCTTCCATTTAATGTCAAAGTGTCACTTCCATGTGCAGTCTTTCCATCATCAAGGTACTTTAATGGTCCACCTCCTTCATCAGGCCACCTATTTTCACGACATTTGTGGAAGAATAGTTATCTTTAGGACCTCTAGCCTCTACTTCACATGTGGCTGAATTTGGAGAGCACAGATACACAGACTTTATAGGCCTTGTTCCCAAAGGAAATAACTCTAAAAAGATACTCTTCTGCCTTTTGTTTTGCAAGAAGTGATCTCATTGTAATCAAAACAGATGTCCTATAAAAGATATTGGACTGTTTTTCCATTCAAATGAAAGATAAACAATTAACACTACCCAGGATCAGAAGAGTAAACAAGCAGGGGTAAGTGACAGACCAGTGACTTCAAAGAAAGCATAATGCCCAGTTGAAAGCATTAACTCTGTCTCTTTAGGAAGGGAGGGAGGATTTTCATATCACGCCTCCACCATGGATTGCTGCACCCATTCTACTGCTGCTGTTTAGTGTCTTTCTGATCTGACATGTTGTAGGTCCCTTATCAGATCAGTTTGTTTTCCATATTACTTCTATGGGTAGATTCCTTCCATTTCTAATGTCTTTATAAGAATATACCCTATATCTTCAGGGTTCATACTAAAACGAGGAAAAATATTGCTAGGAAATAATATGAAAAATGACAACTCAAAAAGAAGCCATGGAAAGAAATTGCAAGAAATATTCCCCAGCAAGAAATGCTTTCAGATGACAGAGGTAAAGGGATGACTCATAAGTAGTCATAAAATTATGAAAAGGATAAATGGTCCAAAATCATGGAAGAAGTCATTTTCCATGGTTAGCAGAATGAACACAAAATAACAGATTTTTCTATTTGAGTAAGCTCAGTAATATGATACATGCACTGAGCAGCTAAAATATCAGAAGCAGCAATTGATTCTCCAATGACAGATGCAGCAAACAGGAACTGTGCAACCGCATGATTCCCCAGGCTCCCGAATTCATGGAAACGTTCCTGTCACCAAATGGTTTCACTTTTAGGACATGCTTGTCTAGTATCACAGAAATTCACCTAAAACTTCTTAATTTTTGTCTCATCTGACATCTCTTTGGAAGAATAGTAGCAGTATAGGTTCTGTTTCCCAACCAGTGTAAAAGCAATAGTCAAGACACTGATATTTCTGATTATTTATTATGGCACTTCAAAGCATATAAACTCCATTGCTAGGTGTTTCAAACAAGTTTTAAAAAAAATAAAATAAAATTAGGCTTTAAGTTTTAGGCAGTGTTTCAGTAGCTTTTGGTTAAGAATTTTTAGAATAGTCCTACACATGGAATAAGAGTTTTGTTAGGAAAACAGTCTTCTTAAAATAAGGCTTCCTTTCCAAAAGGTGTGTATGTGCTTGCTTAGACTTATCATGTTCATTGGCTTACTGGTATATATATATAGAAAACTGTGGGTTCAAAATACAAAAAACCAAACTAACCCTGAAAATCCATTCCTCTACTTAAACACCAACTAAACTTATTTCGTACTTATACCCGCCCAATTCTAGTTACTTTGTAACATGGAAGTTAGGAAAAAAAAAAATTCAAAGTTTGGGCTCTGGAGTTGTTTCAATTTCATATTGATGTTGGTCAAAATTCAGCTTACTATTAACTGTTCTTTGCCATATATTGTCTCGTGCTGAAAGGCAGATTGTAGTAAAGCCTAAAACCAAATTGTTTTTTTAATAAAACCTCACTTAAAATGCCACTATAGTAACAACATTTCCACTTCATATATTCGACAATTTTATTTAATAGTCTAAGTTCAGAATAGTTACATAATAGTTACATCACGGCTTTTAAAAAGAATTGCACTCAGCTACTCAGTCCATTGAAATACTAGAAAACAGGGAAAAGGAAAATACGGAGTGAAAAGGAGCTCTGTCCACTGAACTGAGTTGTTTGCAGCAAGTTCCTACTGAACCTGAAGATGTCCTCATGCTTTCTGGTAGACTCGAACACACTTGACACCATTCATGTCACATTCCTAGAAGATAAAGAGATGGATTTATTAATTTACCTCTCAGTGCAGATTAACAGGGGGAAAAATACCCCACCTGTTAGAGTTACATTTCAGGCTACCAACCAGCAGCACTTGGGGACCAGAAAGTGGGACTGAACTCACCACCACCAATTGTCCATCAACTAGCTTCCTTGTTATTGTGGTCTTCTTGCCATCCCATTCCTGCTCTTGAATCAATGACCCATCATCTTTAAAGCTGACAAGGGTCTGAAAGAAGAACCTGACCATCAATATTTTCCCCATGACATTTGGTCAGCACTGAGGCTTTCCAACACCTTATTCCAAGTGAAAGATTCCCACCCCATCTCATTCAATAGTAATTTTATCATTGACAACTACAAAGGGAGAAATTATCTTAAACACTTTATTGATCCTCTTCTTACTGTAACTAACTCATTGCTCATTTGCTCACTGCTCTGACACATTCCCACATCAGACAGACCTTTGACCCACAATTTCAATTAACAGGAACAGAAGATGTTCTCTGTTCATCTTTGTTACATGGGCTTTGAGCTTTTGTGTAGCATTTATCTGATCTTGCAGTAATAGATGAATTGAAAGTGTGGGGCTGGAGGGAGGGGGGTGATAAACAGAGCACTTACACGAGGAAATGAGATGTATCCTTTATGTTTTACCTCCTTTGGGATAAATATTCTCCCTACTTGGTGCAAGGAGAAATGCTTTGCCTTCTAAAACTGGAGTTTAATGACTGTAATTCACATGGTTGCCTTGCTGTCTATGATCCCACCCCACACTGAACCAGGCTCTCTTGTTATGTAAATAAGAGACAGAGCAGAAAGGTTAACCCTAGGGCTGAATTGCCTCTGATTAAACATCAATGGCATTTTTTTCCACAGACTGAGGATGAAGTGGCATTTGGCTTTAACAGGGATTTAGAGGTCTGTTAGTTTTACTAAAAAAATGCTTCTACTACAAAATGAAAACAGCAAAATACACAAGACTATTGATTTCAGCATTTTCCCTCTTTGGAATTTGCTTAATCCAGGTTTAAAAAAAATATTTCAATGAGACTTACAGAGACAATTGCTCATCAAATAAAGCATTGTTAGTGTGTATGTAAAAACTGATTTTAAAATAGCACCTCTCTTTGTAAAACACACAAAGTATTGCATTTTTTCAACAGAAAGTCTAGTATACTGACCTGAGTTTTCCTGCCATCTAATGTATTTTCCTCAAATTTCTCACCAAGCTTGAAGCTGAACTGTGAAGTTTTGAAGGTGCTTTCTGTTTTTATGGTGATTGTGTCCCCATCCTTAATAATGTAAACGTCTGGTTTGGCCATGCTTCCCATTTTTCTCATAGCCATACCCACACCTGCAAGGCGAGAGGCACAGAGTGTCACAAAGTCAGTTAAACCCTGAGGCTTAGGGCCACACAAGAATTCAAATACCTAATTCCCATTTAATTAGGCACTTAAGTACACTTGAGAATCAAAGCTCAAGAGCCACAAAGAAAGAGGATGTTTTAAATTTTCCACAGAGGAGGAAGGAAAAAAAGCTTATTTGCAGAGTTACTCTTTTGTTTCCTCAGATAGTTAAAGTTAAATTTATTTTGCCCTCTAGAGGATTTGTAGATATCCCAAAACTCAGAACTGATTTTTTTTTTCAAACAGAAATAAATAGCAAACAGGAAAATAAACACAAAAGCTTAAACAAAAATAAAATTATTCTCTTCAAATTCTGAACACTTTAAAATTCTACAAATTATTTTTAATTGACAGATTAATCCACTTTACTTTCAACTTATATCAATAAATACCCTTCAATTACTTCGTACACCATTGCAAACATGCCGTTTTTAATTAAATTTCATATTTTACATCCTGTTTACAAAGTATGGAGTTGTGAATTAGAAAATCACTATCATAAAAACCAGTGCTTACACATATATGCAAAAGACAGAGAAATGAGCAAAATGAGCAATTTGCGAATGGCTGGAAATTCATGATCTGGAGACAGCAGCCCTCAAAACTCTTCATTTTCAGATTCACCCTGCTTCAGCCCTGCATGCACTCTTTGAGGGGTTTGCTTAAATCTTTTTGATCTGAAGGATGAAAATACAAATAAGAGAGTAGCGAGCAACAAACGGGAATCCATCAAACTGGTAAGTGCGGATCTCAGCCATGAATTGATATGCAACCAAATGGGGCAGAAAGTGCCACCAAGTCAGTGAGTGCCTGGGTTCTGCAACTGGTGTAGTTAAAAAAATGTTGTCAGGTATCAGCACAGCACTGCCCTGGCATTTGCAGGTAAGGGCTGAGTCCCTGAGAGGGAAATTAAGTACTTTCCACACACTGCTTCTCCAGACTCAAATGAGATTCCAGGACAGAGGCTTAAGCTTGAGTTCACAGAGAAAAAAAAAACAGTCATCCTCATCCAGCTTTTCTGATCAGAACTGGAAATTATTGCCACAGTAACCTCCACACACACTCTGTCGCTGCCATCCAGGCCAGAGTAATCAGTTATTTGATCAGCTACAGCTTGGGATCCAGCCAAACAGAGATGAGCTGCATGTCTTCTGTATGGCAAGAATTGAAATTCCAACTCCTTTGTCCTCAAATGTCCTTTTACACAGAATGAGAAGAATCTGCATAGTCTCATTTATGGTGCGTCAATAGGATCAAAGGCAGAGAGTTTCACAAGTAGGCAGCGAGGGTGAAATCCAGTAAATGACTGGCTCCTAAAACGTGACTTGGTGTAAATTTAATTGCCTAAATTGCAAATGTAAAAGGGAAAAGTGACTGGTTTATGATTTAAATCTTAAAGCAAACAACAGTCAGTTGCTGCCTACACATGGGAGGTGCTCTGCAGTTGCAGCACTTAATTTCTACTTTGAAGTTGCAACTTGGCAGATGCCTAGGTCTGGCCATTGGACATAAACACCAAGGCATCTTAATCCATGGCTCAACCAAGCTGAGCTTAAAATTCTTGAATTTCCTCCAGTCTCCCAAAGGGTTCAGTCCAGAAGGCTGTCTCATATCATACCTATCACTGACAGGCCTCCCAAAATGTAATTGCAGCCGCCACTGTCTGCAGAGTGTAAATGCAGCGATGCCTTTTGTATTTTACAGGAAGAGCACAAGACCTAAATTACTTCTTCTCCTCCCTCTAAAGATAAGGCTGCATCTTCTGCCTCTTGAGAAAATATCATGGCTCTCATCAGTGAATAAATTGCAGAAAATAATAGCTCCTGGGCTATAAAGACACTGCCAGGTATCTATCACCTGCCAGCCAGGATGCTCACAGGAAAGTGGTAAATCTGAGCTTGCAGATGAGGCTCCTGGTCTGTTAGGTGTGTTCTTCGTCCAGTAACTTCGTGTTACAAAATGTAGGGCAACCTGGACGCAGGGATAACATGCCAGGACCATCCCCCTGAGATAAAGGTGCCACAACCCACAGAAGAAAGGAGGCAAACAGCCTCCGGCAGGGCAGCCGGCTGCCGGTTACCCACAGGCAGCTGATCCAGTTTGGCTCTCTCGGGAGGAGACACCCAAGGTGACCCCACGGGGAGGCAGCCCCGGCTCAGCAGGTCTGTGTTGCGGCTGCCCCAGGCGAGGTGAACCAGCCCAGCCCCGGCACAGCGCTGCCGTGCTGCATCCGCCCCACCGTCCAGGCCACGGCAGCGCCGAGCCCCCCGCAGCCCCCGCGCCGGGCAGCCCCCGCTCCCCGCCCCGGGCCATTACCGGAGAGGGAGGAGCGAACCGGCCTAATCGCAGCCGGGCTGCTGGCACCGGCTGGTAATCCCGGGTGCTGCGGAGGGAGGCGGCGGCGGGGAGGGCGCAGCGCTGTGCGGCGGGAAGGTGCCTGCTGGTGCTGACACCTGCCTCACAGCAATTACGGTGCAAAAAAGGCTCGCTGACATCTTTAGGACGCGGAGCCGGAGGCGGCAGCTCTCCCGGGAGGAAAGGTCTGCTGGCCGGCAGGAGCCGAGAGGGCGCGGAGCCCCCGGCGCCTGCATCCCGGAGGCATCCCGGCATCACCCCCGCAGCCGCCGCCCCACCCTTGGCTCACGGCCCGGCTGCATCCCACCCTCGGGCCCGGCCCCGGGACCGGCGTTCTCCGCGGACCTTGGACAGAGCCTCGCGGCCGGCAGCGACAGCACATCCCCGCGGCGGCATCCCAGCATCCATCCCTCCCTCCGGGGCGGGGAGCCGCCGGCTTCTTACCTAGCTCCTTCATGTACTCCTCGAAGCCCTCGCTGGAGACGAGGCACCATTTGCCCAAAAACGCGTCCGATGGCCATGGCGGCGGCACTTGGAGCTGGCGGCGTCCTGTAGAAACGTGAAAGGCAGAAGGACGGGCTGCAATGAGGCCGCGGCCGCCTTTATAGCGGGGCCGGCAACATGTGCTGCCGGGAAGAGCCAATGGGGCTCCCGCCGCGCCCCGGCCCCTTCCCCGCCGAGCCCCCGCCCGGCGAGTCCCGCCCGCGGCGGCGGCGGCGGCAGAGCGGGCACGCCGCGGCAGTGGCCGCCCCTACGCCGCACTACACACATGCACACAGACAGACAGACAGACAGACACGCGCACACGGACACGCACACACACACACAGACTCACAAACTCACACTCACATGCACACAGTCACGCACACGCTCACACACACCCACGCACATACTGCAACCCCTCTTTGCACACCAGCACGGGAACGCCCGGGAACGGTGAGACACTGCCAGAGCTGTCCCCCCGAGGGATGTTGTGGCCTAAACGCTCCTTCAAATACAAACTCCATCCGGCACCTACTGTGGTGAAAGAGTCCATTGTGCTGAGTGCCGGTGCCCATGAGCTCCTGCTTAGACTCTCAGTGCTAAATTACACCGTTTATTACATGTCATGCTTTTTTGAAAGATAATTCAGGAACAGAGTAGCATCATATGGCACAGGGACAGAGCAGTAAGATATCAGCATCCCAAAGCAGTTTATTGGGTTTGATTTCCAGCCTTCCCAACAACTCCCAAATCCCACTGGTACATCACATATTGAACTACAGCAATCCATAGCTTGCTGCAACCCAGGAAGAAGCCTGCTACATACACACTGTGGGTCAGTTTAGCAAACAAAATCAATCAAAATACAGAACTAACGTGTGTGTTTGCAGTACACAAGAAAAATCAAAGCCTGAATGCAACCTCATGCCTTAGCATTGAAAAAATGGATATATGATATCTTGGTTTTAGTCCATATTGAACTGCAATTCCTACTTCTTAAAGGAAAACACTGCAGCTGCCACTACTGTACACTGGCACAGAAATACCATCATAAAATATACTCCGTCAACATTCCCTGTGAGGTTTGGACCAATCTTTTATCAAATTCTGTCAGGTGAGTGGAGAGATTTATTGCCCTATTCTGTGAGGAAGCTGATATTTCTAAGTCACAACAAAAATCCTGATTCCAACGTACCCCAAAAATTTGTTTCCAACATCAGGGTTATGCCAATCTCTGCCTCTTTTGGCCTTGTATCACACTGGACTAAACCCAGAGCTACTTTCTCCTGTCTGGAAAAGGAGAAATGTGAAGATACATCTGGTATCTGGAGGGTTTTTTATGCAGTAACTGTTACTACACTTCTCTGCTAGTACCTTCATGAAGGAATTTGAAATAAAGGTGTCAAAATCATAGAAGACAGCAAGGTAGGTCCTGTGCTAGTTCCAGCATTTCACAATATGAGAAGGTGCCATAAAGCCAAATGTTTTGGAGCAAGGAAGACTTTTTCCTTTATGCTTTGCTGTGATACAACTTCACAGAGCAGCTGGAAGTTTCTGGCTTTTTGTAGAAAGTCAGATTTGTCATACACAAAATAAACAGATAATTTTTGAACTAACATGTTTTTAAATTCCTCTAACTATCCTTCCCTACAGAGCTATCTTTAATTACTTTCTGCTTCTCTGACTATATGCATGTTTTTGTATGCAAACAACATTATAGTGTCTGCTCATAAGACAGCAAGCCACATTGCTTCTTTTTTGTGTTATTAAGTAGGTACATTGAAACACAAGACTTTCAACATTCTTCCACTTTTTTTTTTGTAATCTTGTGTGTGTGTGTGTGTGTGTGTGTGTCTCATGTAAGAGATTTCAGAGTAAATGTTAAATTAGGGTGATGTTTCCTGACTAATTCATGATAGTTAAACCAACATGCTGTCCATCCTGCAGTTCTCTGGTCGGCTACAGAAAGGATAAATGAAAAGCCAGTAGATTAGGGATCAAATAGAATCATCCTTCAGGAATTAGGAAGCCTTCAGTCTTGTAAAGCAAGGACAATTTCTAGAAATAGAAACCTTGGCTTTACTCCATGTACACTAGCAAATAGTTCTGGATCCACATTTCTGCAGTGCTGCCTGCAGATGGCTTACGATATGCAAATGGTAGTCAGGTATAAGTGCTGATAATGCAGCAGAAGTAAAATCCACTATTTCCATCTAGTGGTGAGACAGTATTCCTGGATCTGAAGTACCTGAAGATCCAGTTACCTACCTGTGCACAACATTGCTACAGCTTTGAATCCTCCCACAAGTCATTTGGTCTGATTTATTCTCCTTACAAATTTTTCAGGTCTAGGCATCCTAAATTCATATAAAACATAAGAAGAAAAGAGACTCCTGTCTCTCTTTTCTGAAATGCAGATTGTTAGGATACAGTGAAAAAGCTCACTCAATTCTTACAAAGTTCTAATGTTTTACAAATTAATCAATCCATATATGAATATGGATTATTGGATTACATTATCATCAATGCCACAGCTCAAATCTCCTTTGAAACAGAATAGTGCTGAAACTTTCCATATAGCAAATAAAGTAACAATAGGGACCAGAGATGTATCATTCTGGGTAAGGTACAAGTGGCCTGGGCTACAAAATATACATTGTTTCTCATCTTGACAGTACAGTATATATTTGCCAAATATGGCTCCTACTTTGGCAGGCAAACTAAAAGGTTCAGATATCCAGAGGTGCTTGAGCCACAGGGATTCATCCCAGTAAATCTCAATTCCTGCCTGGTTTGAGGCTGACATCACAATCAGACCTTTTGTGTTTGTGTAGTCTCCTCTTTAGATATAAGAAAAAAAGGAGCAGCAAATACATGCATACCTATGGACAGTGTTGAATTCCTATGCCATATATTACTGTTTCAGTGCAGACAGAATAAATTCTCTGAAGTTTTGCTCATTTCCACATTGGACATATATTGTCCAAGAAAAGGAGAATCAAATTTACAATGAGAAGTGTAAATTTTTCTGAGGAAATAAGCTGCACGGCAAGCACGTAGCCACATCTAGGAGCAACCACCACCTTGGCAGCTTGGGCCTAACCAGGGTGAATGCTTTCCTGGGGTAGTCAAACCCTTGCACCTTGTAGGAGGGGAGGATATTACAGTTCTTCACTACCAAGTGCAAAAAAAAAAAAGACCAAGGCAAAAAAAGTGCACAGAGACCTTCATTCTACTCCTTCGGGCAGGTGTGTGTCATGCAGTGATGTTTCATCTGACGTGGGAGCTGGGAAGCTCTGGCCAGCAGTGTTTGAGGTTTCTCTTCACGTAGCCATAGATTCACCTACTGCATGCAAGCTAAGCCATATTTAGTCTTTTGGAGCCACAATTCCTGCTGCTTGGGCAGGGCAGAGCACCACCTCCTCATCTGGAACATATCGCTAATCAGGTTCCATAGGAGGTGTAACTTTTTCCCTAGACGTTTACTCATTAAACTGCCCATATGTTTAACTTGGAGGGAAACCAATCTGATAGCACTATGCTCTACTGTGTAAGGGAGGATCTCGCTTTCCTTCTAATATACAGACATATTATGCATATAGACTGCCTTTTCTAAGTGGTAGGCTTCCTGTAGGTAAGATTACGTCTTGAGAACACCTTAAAAAATTGTCAGAAGAATTGGACATTGCTGCCCAAATTTTACTCTCCGGCCTATCCCTAGCTGTGGAAAAAAGTTAAAGCAGTCCATGAATAATAGTTAATCACCCCCAAGGCATGGATGGGAAAAATTGCATAGGTAGCACAGCTTTGTTTCTGTTTCCTTGTTGTACAAGTGTGGTTTTCCCTTCCCAGCCATGTCATCACTGGGCAGGCATGATGAAACACGTGCTACAGTTGCCTAGCTGGCCTAGGGAAGCTTTGCCACTCAAGAGATGGTTGCTTGGGCAATACTAGACCAGGGATTATGAAGCAACAACACATGAACCTGCAAGTTTTCCTTTGTATGTCAATATGCACAAGATCTCCCAGCGTATCAGCATTTCATTACCTCTGAGCTAAAGAGCTGGGCACAGCTTCTGTTTTACCAATGAGCTTTGTGTAATACATCTGTTTTTAAGTCAAAACAAAGCCATTTTGTTCTGCAGCATGGAGCATGGGTCCAAAGAATCCTTGCTGTGGATCTGGAGACTGCTGCCTCTGGCCCGGGTAGCCAGCTGTCGGGGTGGACAGGCTCACGTGTGCCGGCGTTCAGCGCCAAGCCAACCAGCGCCGCGGTGCTCCTCATGCCACAGAGCATTACCATAATGCAATTAGCGCGCCAGCAGCCTGAGACCAGCTCTTCTACGTTGTCAGCAGCACGTTCAAAGCAAGGTTAAAGGGAAATGCTTCTAGGGCAAGGTTTACTGTGGCAATGGTGTCACAGCTCACTGATTGTAGCCTGCCTCAGTGATGAGGGAGAAAGCTCCAGAAGCCTGCAGTGACTTAAAAGAGGATTCCAGGCTTCATTTTCCTCATTTTGGACAAAAATGATCTGATGTCAGATCCAGCCCAGGTCACAGTGACTGCAGATATGTGAGCTTGTGCCTAACTTTGGAAGCTTTGAAAAGCCCTTTTATTTAGCAGCAGCATCTACCCTGAATAGCAAACATCCACACATTAGAATAAAAATATTTTTATTTATCTTCAGAATTTATAATCAGCATAGTCATTACAATGCTAAAAAAGAGATCAGGGTGACTACAAATCTTCCACAGCTGTAGTTTTAGCACTGAAAAAGCCTTTGATCCACATAAACAAAAGCACATTAGCAGGAAATACCTGGTCACAGGTAAGACTTTCAGAAAGCAAATACTCTGGCATGGCTTTTAGAAACCTCAGATGTACAAAAAAATCATCCCAAATGATATCTCTTTAAATAAAGACAAATAAAAACCAGAGTTTTGTCCTTTCTGTGTGGTCTGGAACAATAAGGACATGAGGGCAAGGACAGAGAATGTCAAAATTATTTGGAATAGATAATGATAAATATTTCTACCAATGATGAGTAATTAGATTATGACATTTGGAATCAATAAAGTACAGATGTGCCCGCTAGATTTTAAAAGGGTATATAAAGCTTTAGCTTTTTTCTTTGATTGCATATCATAAGTAGAGTTCCATTACTAAGTATATTGATCAACCACTGTAAAGGGAACCTCAGGAAAAAAACAAGGTTTCATTTAGAGTTATAACCATAGTTTTCATTCTCAAGATGTCACAAAGGAGAGCATCATCGTACAGAAATATGACGGGCAGAGCCTGACACTCACACGCTACAGAGGGAAGGTCTTCTCACTGTGATGTGGATACCAACACCTTTCCCAGGAGAGCTGGAGAGAGGCTGCAATTGCTCCTCTTCCTGTTGACCAAAATCGTGTACTAGGGTGCTAGCAATAACGTGTAGGCTGTCTCCTGACCAGGGCTCCCAAAGGACTTCATCGTGGGGTGACAAGAGCTTAGGTGTGAAGCACCTGGGGCGCTGTTGATGGGGGTTCCTTTTCACCAAACAGCACAAGCCTCCTCACACCTGCACGCAGCAGGAAGAGAGAGGCTCTCCAGGGCGCCGCTCAATGTGTTAGCTTCCAGTTCTGACTCACCTGTCAAGACCTCCTTTTTCATGGACTGTAGAATAACATTGGGGAAAGCCCTTTGGAAGCTAAAGCTAGTTTTTACTATTATCCCATTCTCATTGCCAACATGCTAAGTTTGCCAAGAGGGTTGACTACATGACTTGTGTTCAAAAGTCTTCTAAGAAAATTCTTGCCTCAGGCATCTCAAGCAACCATGCAGGACAAGCAGATATTTTCCAGTTTGCTTTTCTAGACCTGAAAAGTCTCACAGTATTTGGGTTTACATCCCTGATTCCATCTCAAGATATGATATTGCATATCTAACGACTAGACCAGAGAAACTCTGTAAGAAAGTAAGAAATTACATTGCAGATTTTTTCCTATGCTTCTGCCAAAAGTTTTTGGTACTGATTCTGCCACCTTTTCTTTTATGTGCAGCTCAACTTGATACCGATCTAGTTATTTGAAGGAAAGGAAGAAGTCATCATCTGATTCTTAAATTTCTCATTCCCAGTAAAGACTCTGAAATTCATTTGACCAGTGGATTTTGAAGTCAAGTTCTATAAAAAGACACTTCAAAAACTCCATGAAAATACTTATTGTTTCTTTTATTCATGCAAGTGGCTTGAACCACTCAGATTCCCCAATAGTGAAAGGACAATTCCATGCATCCATGCAAGAACTACAAAAAAAGAGAACTATAAATAAAAAAATAAATAACTATAAATAGAGAGGACAAACTTGCTGGCTTTTCATGCTGACCATGCTATTTTTACAGTAAAGCTGGTCCCTGTTGAAAAAGGGTGGAGGGTTCAAAAGAAACAGACGAGTAGTGCCTGAGTAAGAAAGAAACCTGCTGCTTTGCCTCCTACCTGCCCTCTGAACTTCCTGCAGAGACTGTCAGTCTGAATTGTGAAAATCTGTCCACTAAGGATGTCTTTCCCAGGCTTTGCTCCTATTGACCAAGCATTCCCTTCACAAACAGATCTGCTGGTCCACTTTTCCAGCTGTTTTGCCTTGGAAGAAATCTTCACATGGAAACAAGTCAAACACCTCTTCCAGTGAAGCACAATGCAAAGATCTCCTTCGATGTGCTATTAACCTCTGCTATTAACACTGCCAGTACCTAGGAAACCGCTTTGAGTCAAGCAGAATCTCTAGGCTTGCCTTAACTCTGCTTTCAAGTACCACTTTGGAACTTCAAGAGACATGATCAAAACAGGTCAGCAGCTCCTTTGCCTTCACACTCCTAACATCTGTCCCTGGGCGCAGCCTTAGTTTGTAAAATCCTGAGAACACCAGCTCAATGTAAAGAACATTTTTTGTTAAGTTAATCAAAGCAAAGTACCACTTCTACCTGTTCATGCTGCTCCATCCTAACATTTATCAGCTCACAGAGCAAGGCTGAGCAGGAAGCAGAGAACATGGAGTGGTCTACCAGCAGCAGAGTACCTTGGCTGCTTGAAGCTACTGCACACTCTTGGCAAACAATAAAAAGGGCTCAAAAGAGTGACTCAGGCTTTCCAAGGGGAAAAGGGGAGACAGGATGAGATCAAACACCACCAGTAAGGAAAAAGACTACTAGGCCAGGAGATGGAGAAGGCAGAAAAGCACATCTGGAAGAGGCATCACTGATAGGCAACATGTCGGTCTCCATGTGACTCCAAGCCACTCAGTGGATAAGCAGGGCCTGCATCCAGGGAAACTGGTTGCACATGGAGTTGGTGAGGTGGGCAGTGAGCCAGCAATTCTTAAAACTGCATGGAGTGTATACAGGTGTAGGAGATACATTTGAAACCAAGCATCTTGAGAACTGTTAAATACAGTCCTAGGATATGCAACTTCCGAGGGGTTTTTCTGGCTTCCTTATACCACATAAACTCCTTGATCATTTAGAATTCAAACAAGCAGAGGTGAAGAACTTGCAATGTTCACTAACACTGCTGTTCCTATTTGAAATCTTTAATAGAAATACCATTATCTTTTTCTAGAAACAATGCTGCAGAGATTGAAAAGGGAGTACCTCAGCCAGGTTGTGTTATCTGAATGGCATATTCATCCATTTCAGGACTATTTTCCCTATGCACTGATAAGAATGTCTAAATAAATAGGTATTTGTACAATGAAAAGATCTAAGATGATTCTAATAATTGTTAAATCTCCAGGCATTAGAGATTTAGCCATTTTAATGTCATCAACTGCTATCAGACACCCTACATGGCCACGGTGTTTGCATTTAGGCAATCCCAGTTTTTTAGGGCCTGTTCCAGCTCCTTTTATAGTTGGGCAGCCACCCACATTTTTGGTGGGATACAGTAATCAAGATTAGTGGGCTAAAGAATAACAACATGCAAAGTCAATGCTCACCCAGACACGCTTTGTTCTGCATGAGTGACCTTAATACCCTGTACATCCCCAGCGCTGGCCTGTGCGTGTCAGGAAGATGTCAGAGCTTTGTTTCAGTCAATCAGCAGCAGGAGCTGAGTGTAGGAGCAGCCTGCAGCAAAGCTATCTGAATGCTCAGGGAAGAAAGTCATTAGAGATTATCTTTAACGTACTTGAAAAATAAATTCCTACCTTTATCTCCATGGTACAGGGAGAGCAATTTTCTACATATTAGCATAATAATCATCAGAGGAGTGCCTTCTTGCCCATCTTGCTTGTTTATATCACTCCAGTATCTTGTAGTCTTGAGGATGCACGTTTTTAGTGTGATTTTTCTGTCCTGTAGGTTTTGCTTTACATGTTGCATATTAAAAGCCCAGTCATTACTTCTTTTTCATGCACAAAACGTATCAGAGCTTTATCACTGCAAACTGCAGCTCCCAGCACTGACAGCAAAACCAGCACCAGCCTACACCTCATCCACTGAACTGTTGGTGATCTCTCAATGGCGACGTTGCAGTCCTTTGGCCTAACCTAAGCTGGGCATGTGCAGATGAAAATGAAAGCACCTAGCAAAAGTGTGTGTTTTTACAGAGCAGGATGCCTATCCATGATACTAAAGCAAAAAAATAAAATACCTTTCTTTGACAACAGAAGGGATTTATTTTGATGATAAAAAACTTGCTAGGATCTTCATTTTTCTCCCTTTTCTATTCCTAAATGTAAGTCCCAATCTTGGGCCAAAATAAAGACTATAAAAACTTAATTATTATTAAGAATTAATTATTAATTACTTAACTCCTGTTTTACTCTTTAAGCACTTATGGATGGCTGATTATTTAAGATGGATGTAGGCACTTCGCATTAAAATACAAGTTTTATACACTGATGTACAGACTGTCAAAGAAAGAAAAAAAAATCACAAAAATCACTGATATATTACAGTAAGACGGCTTTTGAGCATATGAATACATGATTAACCAGGGGAACAATAATTCTGCATAGGTCTTCCTCTTGAACAATTCTCCCTCTTCCTGCAAAGCTTTTTCAGGTAAACTCATAGTATATGATGTTATTCTAAACTGTGGGAAAAACAAAACAAAATAAAACAATAAAACAACCTGTCCTTTGAACATTCCTATTTCAATTTGGTCATCTTCTAGCTTGACAGGATATAAAATCCTCTCAGTTTCCGGTGTTCTCAAACCCCTCCGCTCTAAGTGAGCTCAGTAGCAGGTTTAGCAGCTCAGCACCCCAAAACCACTCTGAAGAGCTGGTGGCCTAATAAAAGAAAGGGTTCCAGTGCAGAGAAGGTATTTATCCCAGATAAAGTTATTCACATCTATTGTTCCCACATCCAAATGTCATTGAATCGTCTTATCTCACACTCTTCTGTCTGTTGCAAACACACGGGAAACACCCAATGTCTTCAGCACAGCTCTCCTTCTCCAGCATAAGACATCACCTTGACTTCAACGTTCTAATGAAGAACTTGCAAAGAATTACCTTGACAGTGCTATTTTAAATGATCTTGCTTTCAGAACAGACAGTGTCCATTTAATAATCTTGGCAAAAGTAAGGTAAAACTACTTTCAGATTTGTGTCCTAAATCTGCTGCCAACTTTGGAAATATATGTACTAGTTTTAGAGAAATCAGGCATCTGATTAACAACAGGTAGAACTAAAGCCTCTCAAGAGTACCACAAATGCAATTCTTGAAACTGGAACTACGTTTTTGTTATGAACAAAACTGATGCACATGAAACACGTGCAGCTGACACCTTCACCTGTACAGCCTGAGGAGAGATGGACCCTTCCAAAGCCACAGAGTTTTGCAATACAGATGAGACACCTAAGCAGGTACTTTAACAAATAATAGGGTTGGACATGGGACTATAAACACCAAATAAAACTCTCCCTTTGATCTTTTTAAAATATTTAATAACACATCCATAAAGTGAGTGACAAAACCACTACAAAACTGAACTTCAAAGACAGCCCTTTTCTCCAATTATCAAAAAAACTGACTTACCTTTCCCTTTGAGCTGAACTTAAGTTACTTTTAAGCAGGATGAGTAGCTCTACTGTGTGTTGACAGTCCCACTACCTTGTTACTTTAATTGCTGAGCTAAATTTACATTTAGCAAATTTCCCACTTCCTTCAAAAAAAGAGGAAGAAAGTGGTAGGGACTTAGCAAAAGATGTTTTATAAACATAGTATTACAAAAACCACTCTGTATTTGCAGCCTGCTGTCCCTCAGCTAAGTCAATGATGAGTACTTTTAAAAGTTTTCTTCAAATTTTTAATAAATTTAAGAGCTTTCAAATAATAATAATAACCACTCTAAAAATTTCTTGCATTACACTTACATAAATTTTGTAGGAAATAATGTCCAAAGAGATCTGGCTTCATTGCAGTATTAATTTAATAGCTAATGTGCATTATTCACATTGATATGCAAATCCATGTGACATTAGTCCAACATGCAGCTGCTTAGAGAGTTGCATTCATGCATCTTACGCCACTCTGACCCACTAGTGTTAGAAGATTTGTTGATCTAGTATGTTCTCCTTCAAGGGAAGGCAGGGAACATTTAAAGTCTTTTGGCCATCTCAGATTTTGTTGCAGAGGAAAAGCCTTTTTTTTTTTTTTTTTTTTCAGCCTGCTGTTTCTAACACATGTAGATGCAAGCACAGTTGTTTTTCCATTCTTCAGGGATGCTTCTTCTTGTTTTTCTGTTCTTCCTTAAGGTCTTTTGCATTACATCTGGACTTCAATGCTGCTAACATTTCCCCTGTCGTCAGGTTGGCTCCCTTCATTATCAGTCGATCTCCATCAGCTGTAAATGAAGAAAATCTTAAGAAGTACAAAGTGACAACTACTCTAGTGTGCAGCTGTTTTATACATATAAATCCAAATACCCTGTTTGTCTTGTCTGATTAGAAAGTACTCCAGATACCAAGGAACCTGGCTATGCACCACAGCCAAAGAAACTGCACACAATATGCATTCAGTTTTCACTTCTGCATTGCATTATTGAAAAATCTGAAACATTTGTCTAGGTATGCCTATAGTAAGAACACATTTGATAAGAATGGCTCATACTATGCCCCTGAAGTCATCTCAGAGAAGGCAAAGAAGGCATTGGAAGGCACACATGGCTAAGCATTTTAGTAGCCTGTTGTCTGTGGTCCATTTAACATAGTTCTTCAGCCAAAACAACAAATTGGTTCACACAATCTGGTGGTTATAACGCAAAAAAATAGAGAGCACTAGGATTTCTAAAATTCTGAAAGAATTTATTTTAAAACAGGCAGGAAGCAGTAGAAGTTGAGTATTGTACCCAAGTTAATTATTTTGCAAGATTTGCAAATACAAAACCAATACCCAAACCCATATAGTGAAATACCATGCCTAGCATCCACGTTCCAGCCCCATCTTTGCCAACTGCAAGGGCTACAAACACTTCACTGGAGAAAAATCAGCTCTTAAAAAATGAAGAGTTTAGAGGTGTCTTGGCATTAATGAAATAAACTGCTTTGGGTTTGCACTGTGAAAAAACATAAAGCTTTACTGCTTTAGTCTTAATACAACACAAGAATGGGAAAGACAGAGGCATGGGGGAGAGAGATACAAGCAATGTTAACATTGCAACAGGTAGACTTTCCTAAGCAAAACAAAGAACATTCAACAGTTTTGACATTTCCACCATTCACTAAAAACATGGAAGTTTAAAGATAAGGGGTAGCACTAATCAGTAATAATGAAAACTTTAATGGGCTACATGACATATTGGTCCATTACAGCACAGCAGGAAAGAAGATGCAGCCAGAGAAAAGGACAAAAGCAGATTAGAGCCATCTGTTCATAGCCTAGAATCTGGGACGCTTCCAGAACCGATGAAATTTCCACCACCAATTCCCTGCCTGCTCACTATACCCTCAAAGGAAACCAAGAAATTTGTTGTACATAGTTGACCTCATTCTGCAGGTCCATCTGCACATGTATGGCCTCACCCATCTGAGCAGTTCCTTCAAGTTACAGATACTCAGTTGCAAAAGCAACTAAGGATATTATTCAACCTTCTGTTCTCAAGACAGAGATGCCTCCACCACAGGTAACAGAAAAAAATTACAGAAAGTAAACAGATTATTATACAAAAACGGAGCTACATTTACTTTCCTGGAACTGTACCTGACTGCAAGGTCATGTGAGTACAGCACTACAAAAGTACACTCAGCTCCAAAGTTGTCATTGTTGGATCTAAGATCCCTTAGATCTAACTGTAGTAGAGACATATATACACATTTATCTGGATATCAGGCTGTTAGTGACACACTGTTTCTTCCTCCCCATTGCACAACTTCTAGCTATGGACCAGAGCCAAAAAAAAATCACAATTAAAAAAAAATATATAGAATACAATAACACTGCAACAACACAAACCCAGCGTTTTTTTCTTTGTTTAAAAAAAAGCTCCTTACCAAACGTCACATCTACAACTGGTTCAGATCCATCATGTCTCACATCAGCAGTCACTTGACAGTTTGTATTAGTAGCCTGGATTTTTTTATGGTAAATACATTGGAGAAAATTTCTGAAAATATATTAATATATTAAGTATCTTGCAGACAGAAATTAAAGCATATTTCTAAAACTAATTTGCATATTTTGATATTGCTGGGTAACAAAGTATAAACAAAACAGGATTTGTACTTAAGTTCAGACAGGTACTTCTTATGAGAGAATCACTCTTAAAAATCCAAACTGATATTCCTTATATGCTAACATGTAAAAAGCATACTAAAGAACTGTGTAAAACTCCAGTGTATATACTTTCTGTGTTTCTCTCAGCTGGGTTAGCCACAATAATAAAACAAACAGCAAAGTGATTTTCGTTTTTCTTTATACATCATTTGCTTGCCAATGTTTTCTTGTTTGGGTTTCAGACAGCATTTATTTGTGAGCATCTTTGGTCTCCTGTAGATTTCTGAAATGCATGACAGCTACTTTAAGCTGCTATTCTGGCAGCTTGAAGATATTCTAAGTGTTACTAAATTCATTTTAAAAGTAGGTGTGCCTGTAAAGTCATTGCAAAACGACATTTTGCAATTGTTTGGTACAGAACCTACATCGCTGCAGAAGCACAATCCCTTAAATTTCTCCAAAAATTACAGGGATAAAGGAGCTGCTGTTGCCCCGCTTCCCCGTTACCAGCATCTGGACTGGTTGCATACCCTCACTACAGGATCAGCCACTGAGGGGCAACCCACTGAGCACTTTGGCAAAGCTCAGTGCACACGCCTGTAGAAAGGGTCTCCAGCTGGGCACAGACCCTCCGCACACAGCACGGAATGAGCCCTGGGTGCCAAAGGCCAGCCCCGCGCCCGCCGGGAGACGCGCGGAACCCGCGACCCGGGAGGGCGCAGCAAGGGCGCACGGAGGGCGCTGGGGCGTCTACACACATGGAGCCCGGACAGAGCGGGGCCGGGGCCGGGGCCGGGGCCGGGGCCACCCCCGCAGCCCCCTCACCTCGTGCTCTCCACGTTGGGCTCGAAGGGGCAGAACCGGACCACGATACTCTTTACCGGCCGCAGCACCACGCTCATCTTGGACGCCATCTTCTTCCTGTCCTCTACTACAGATCCCAGCAGCCCCCGCGCAGGGGCGCGCGATGGTGGCGGCCGCGTCGGCTCGCCCCGCAGGCACATGGGAACTGTAGTCCGTGCCGCGGCCGTGGGGGCGGGAGGCCGCGGGTGCGCTCCCTTCTCTGGGCGGGCCGCCAGCCCCCGTTTCATGACCCGAGGCGCTCAGAGCCAGGCTCCTTCCTCGCTGTGGAGGGAGAGCTGACCTGCCTGTGTCAGAGAATCATAGACTGGTTTGGGTTGGAAGGGAGTTTAAATTTCATCTAGTTTCAACCGCTCTCCCTGTGCAGGGACACCTTTCACTAGACCGGGTTGCTCAAAGCTCCATCCAGCCTGGCCTTGAACACCTCCAAGGCTGAAGCATCCACAATTTCTCTGGACAACATGTTGCAGTGCTCCACCACCCTTACAGCAAAGAATTTCTTCCTAATAATCTAATCTAATCTCACTCTGCCAGTTTAAAGCCATTTCCCCTTGTCCTGTCACTACGTGCTCTTGTGAAAAGTCCCTCTCCAGCTTTCTTGTAGGTTCCCTTCAGTACTGGAAGGCAACAACAAGGTCTCCCCCAGAGACTTATCTCCTCCAGGCTGAATAACTGTGACACTCTCAGCCTTTCCTCGTAGGAGGGGTTCTCCATCCCTCTGATCATATTTGTGGTCCTCCTTTGGACTTGGTCCAACAGGTCAATGTACTTTGTGTACTGAGGACCCCAGAGCTGGACGCAGCAGTCCAGGTGCGTTTTCAAAAGAGTGGAGTAGAGGGGGAAGATAAGGATCACTAAGGAGCTGCCAATACAGCTAAAGATTAATTAGAGGCAATATTTTGCAATACATGAGGGAGGAGAGAGATTTGCAAGAGGCATTGCGGCTGGAAGTGAACACATTTGGGTTTTCGTTTGTGACGGGTTACATCCAGCAGCTGCTTCCCAGCCCTTAAATTAAGCCTGGAGAAGAGGAAGCTCAGGGGTGACCTGATCACTCCCTACAACTCACTGAAAGGAGGGTGTAGCCAGGTGAGGATTGGCCTCTTCTTCCAGGCAACAAGAGACAGGACAAGAGTACATAGTCTTAAAATGCAGGAGGGAAGGTTCAGGTTGGGCATTAGGAAGAAATTCTTCAAGTAATGGAATTGGAATGGGCTGCCCAGAGAGGTGGTGGAGTCACCATCCCTGGAAAGACTGGACGTGGCACTTGGTGGCATGTTGTAGCTGACATGGTGGTGTTTGGCCATAGGTTGGATTCGATGACCTCAGAGGTCTTCTCCAACCTAATTGATTCTGTGACTCCGTCTGGGTGCCAGTGTCGCCGTGTGTCCGGGTGCCACTAGATGGCACGCACCTCCCTGGCAAATGGCTCCGCAGCACCGGCATCTGGGTGAGGGCTGGGGACGGCAGCCAAGGCATTCAAGCATTCATTGTGAATTTCTATGCAATATTCAATACACACCCACGCTCCCAACCTACGGGAACTGCATTAAATATCTATAATCTCTTGGAATGGATAACCTATTTTTAAAAGCTTATCTTTGTTTATTTCAGGTCCTCTTCCTTAAAAAACTCACATAGTCATTTGGTAAAACCATCCTCTTCACTGAGGTTTAGACAAGAAATTAACTACCAAAACTAAGCACAATGGAGTTAATATAGTTGTAATATTTGAAGTTTTTATTCTCTCTCTCAAGATTATATATATATATATATATATATATATATATAATATATGTTATATATAATGGTCTTCCCTTGTGGAAAAAAATGGAAAAAATACATTATTATGAGATACCTTTTAAAAGACCTCACTGTAACCAATAAATAGCTGGTTTAAATAGGAATTTTTCCTATACAGTTGTCTTAGATACAGGGCCAGGTAAATAGAGTATTTTACATTCGGAAGGCAAAAGTAACTTAGGAAATTTCAACATCTCTTTCTTCATTATAACACAAAGAGCTCAATGTATTCCATTTAAAATCTGCGGCAAAACTTCCATTGGCTTCTATGGCAACACTGAAGGAATAACATCAGTAAAGGACAGGGGAAGAAAGAATGGTCACTGATTTTTCTAAAGGCTCCATTCTTCACACTGTTGGTACTGTGGCACTCACTGACTTAAAAATATGCATAACCAAAACAGGTTTATATTTTCTCTTATTCATTTTGATAGTAATTTGAGAAGAATGTTTAGCTTACCTTGCACAATTAAATGAAGAGAAAATTTTGTTTACTCCTTTCCATGGTCAGATCAGTTAATTTTTTGACTTTTATTGTCAGCAGTAAAATTTGCATCTTTCCCCTTAAGCCATCTGTTTGGAGTAATCAAACACTATCTCTGATTATTCAGAGTATTTTTTAATTTTTTGAAGTCTGAGGGGTTCCCAGTAACACCATACAACAGGTATCTGTTAACTGAAAGGCTGTAGACTTGGGATGAGTTATGCAAATAAAGGTCTGTAGTATTAATTACACTAAGTAAATGTTCCTCTTTTCTCATTGATCATTCCAGATCTCTTAAATGCAGGGAATATTCTTCTGCTTTTCCTCCTGTTTCTTACTTAACTGCTTTAATTTTCTGTTATGTTTTCTGACTATAGAAAGGCCCACAGTTCAGAACTCTTGAAAATTTCTCCATGGTTTGGTGTAGCGGGTTCAGTTTGTAACCGGGTGGAAACACCAATTTAGTGTAGTGGTTCAGTTACTTACTTATTCTCCTTCTGTGAGATAAGAATTAGGAGAAAGCAAAGCAGGCACAAAACTTAAAAGAATATAAAGAAGTTTATTAACAGACCTAAAAGAAAGAAAAAAAATCAGACCACACCTTCAGAACACTTCTCCTCCCCCCACCTTTCTCCCTTCTCCCACTGACAAGATAAAAAGACAACCCTTGAGATTTTCAGTCAGTTTACCACTTCTATAATAACCTTTTTCAGTTCACTTAGGGAGAGGAGTCTCTCTTGCTCATGCTATGGAGACATCTCCACAAGAAGTTCTCTCATGGCTTCAGTATCACGAGACAGCCGCCTGGGTTGGTTCTCTGCTTGCATGTGAGAGTCCCTTCCCCCAACTTACAGCTTTTCCCACAACGGCTTTCAAGGGTCCAATCTTGAGCTACTGGGGTACCATTTTAAGGTTGAGCTGTTCAGAAACAAAGGTTCTCCTCACCCATCTCTGGGAGCATCTCATCTCTAGGAACAGAGGTCTTCTCCTTCTGATTTGGAACAAGAGTCCTCATCATTTCAATCTCTCCCTGTTCAAACTTCTCATCAAATTACAGCTGCTTCAGCATTTGCTTATTCCAGCACAGGTGCTTTTGCTCACAAGTACAGTTTGAACACTCCACCCCCCCATGCTTTCATGAAATTACAATGGGTACTCTGAGGTATCATAGTCCATCACCATAGCTTTACAACAGAATTTCAGCTTCTAAGCATTTCCTCTTTCTCCTCCCTCAGGGTTTCAGCTCTTCCTTCTTTACTGACTTTGGTGTCTCTCTGGTGCTCTATTAACTTGCTGTCACGTTACCCTCTTCCTCTGACTTGGGAGAGGATTGATGTCTGCAGGCTTCATCTGTTCTGGAGGAAGCTTACAGCACTAAAAGGGTTAATCTCACCTGGGCCTGCAGCTGGAATTCGCTTATAGCTGTTGGTCACATGATCTTTGCCAGGCTGTGGGCCTCAGACGAATTTTTGGCCATACTGGAGGGGGGGGTGTGTGGAGCCAGGCTGTGCCATCTGCACGTAACAGGGCTATGGGGGGGCCGAGGATGGAACGGCGCCCCACGGCTCCAGGATGGCTGTGTCCCGGCCTGGGCCCACTGGGCCTCACGGGCCCCCCCCTCCCAGTTACCTGTCCCAGGGCCGGAAGCAAGAGAGAGCTTTCTCGGGGTTTGTTCGTTCTTAAATGTGGATCACAGAGGCGTGTCAAGCTCCTTAAATGGCTTTAAAAGTTTCCAATATCCAAACTAGCCAGTTGATAGGTTCTGTCAGGTCATAGAGGAAGCTGTAAGCACCTCTTTGCAAGAGAATCACTTCCATAACTATGCTAACCCATGGCATTTGGGCATGCCTGTTTTTAGCACCTTGACTCTGGGTTTTGATTGCTCTTAAAAGTCTGCATTTCAGGTGTGCTGTAACACCTCTGTGTGTTTATTCTGTTCTGGAGACTTGGATCGTTATCTCTGACTGTCATCAGCTGATTCCCTCCTCTGCATCTTTATCCTTTTTCTGCTGAGTCTTTCTCTGAGTCTTGTCACAAACGTCAATAGGCCTGGAATTTAGCAATCAAAATGTCACGTCTGCACATCTAGTTATAATGCTGTGTAGTCCAGGAATAAAATTTAATGCTGCCTTCAGGGCAGTATGCAGTGCGGAGAAGTGAGCCAACACAAAGCCAGCAGCCTGCCTGCTCGGCACTGAGGTGATGCTTCCAGATGGCCACCCAGAAGAGGCTCTTTGAGAAAGACTGTGTGCTGAGCCTGACAGGAGAAGCAAATTATTTCTGGAAACAGAAAAACAGTCTGACAAATGCGGTATCATGGAGCATATCTTTGAAAGAGCAATGGACAGAGACAGTCTAGATCACAAAAGACTTGCAGCCAGTCGTTATAAAATACTAGTTCCACATTGAAGGACATGTTGGAATGAATTCCCTACCATACTGGAGGAACACTGCTTATAGTCATAAAAATATAAACCAGTCTGTGTTTTCTGTCTGGCTTTGTTTCTTTCTTTGAACTGAATATTTTACACCATATGTCAGTTACTGAATTTTAAAAATATTTTCCCAAAGAGAAGACCTGGTAAAGGTCCTTTACTCTCTAAAAATTGTGGAAGTTAAGCATACTTTTATACTAATAGTACCATCAATTTTGCATTTTATTTATAAACCAACTAATAGTTGTATGCTGTTAATGTGGTTTTCAAAAATAAAAACAAAAAATAAAATCAACCAGCAAAGGTGCCACTTACAATGAGCCTGCTTTATAATTAATTCTGAAATAATAACTCTGCATATCAGTTCAGAAAAGCTCTTATGAGAGTGAATAAACAGATTCCCTAGTTGCTCTTTACTCCTCTGCAAATATGTATTTCTATTGCCTGAGGTTAACAACTGCCAGCAGAAATGTTTGCTAAAATAATATGCAGCATTTAACTGGCTGAGAACATACTGTGCCAATTCCTGACTTGTAACTTAATTTCTTGAGGATAATACCAAAAGTTTTATTTTGTATATTTTCTTCCGTATCTAATAAATACTACGTTAAATTTCTGCAGTTATCCTTTGGATTTTTATGTTGATTTAAAATATGCACTTGCTTCCAGCAAAGGAAGTTCATTATCATAATAGCAAAAGGCACACAGGTGAGCTGAAATGAATGGTAACAACCCAAGGTTAGCACCTGAGTCCTTGTGGTCTGGAATCTGTTCTTGAAGCTCCAGGTAGATTTAATGTGTGTATTTTTACTTTAAAGGTCCTTGCACACAGTGGCTCACAGGTCACAGGCACAGTCCCATTTGACAGATCTGACTCTAACAGAGTCATTATCATAGTTTGAGGGGGAACAGTTTTTTCACAAGTGCAGAATTTGGGAAAAGCAGTTGTATTAGAATTTGATCTATATTTTCAAAGACTTCCTGAAGGTTTGTCTGTGCTTCAAATAACTTGTTAGAGGTTTTGAGGAGCTCAGCAGTATATTGACATTTGTACCGCTTTGCTAAGGGCATGCTTCAGTGCTGTGAATGCTGTAAGCAAAGCAGTTTGTTTTCACTGTGTTCTGCTAAGAATAGCTGTACCTATAGATTGATGGTTTAAGTTATTAGTATTGTCAGCAAAGTATAACAACACTGCTCAGTTGAACGTGGTGACCAGCCAAGATAGTCTCTCTGTACGCTTTCATTTTTTCCATGTCAAGAACTTTCACTTTATATCCTACAAGCTTATTTATGCACCAGTTTTAACTTCTATTTTATAGAGTTCAAGAAGGTATCTAGGCATGGCCTACACGTACACCATAGAATACCTACTTAACACAGATAAAAGTTGAAACATAAAGAGTCTAGACATTTAGACATAAAGGAACTAGATATCAAAATAGGGGATTTTTATGCAACCATTTACTGTAACAAGTTTCATATAATTGTATCTATTTATTAACATAAGTAAAAGGTATCTCCTCAAGGGAGTCATTGTAAAGAATTCTTATCACCCATATGACCATATTTCTTTAAACTCAAACATGTATCAATGTCAGTGACATGTTACTAAATTTAGTTTGTAATTCCAATGTACAGGTAGTTTGACTTACTGAGAGGCCATGTGTCTTGGTTTGAAAGACAGGTGTCTGCTAAGGAAGGCAGGAGCCTCCCTTGGAATGGCAGATGCAACCCTCTTCCCTCTGGTATAATTTTGAAATCAAGGGATTTTAGGCAAAGATGTGGAAAATAGGAATAACAGTTCTTTACTATTATATATATAACCAGTCAAACAAACAACAATAACTATGGCAGTAACAGCGAACAATCACAAACCCAGTCCCAGCCTTCTCGGCTGTCGGGCCCTTTCCCCTCGGGTGCAGTTCCGCTCGCAGCCGGCAGGGGCGCTGGCGGCTCCCGGTGAGCAGGGCAGGTGCGATGGTTCCCCCGCGGCTGCAGGGGGCGCTCCGGAGCGAGCTCGGGGAGCACGCGGCACTGGTGCCCTGGGATCCCGGGAAGGGATGGGACAAAGGCTTCACAAACCGCTGGGCAGCCAATCCCGGTGTCCAGCTGGACCCTCGAGAACAGCAGGCTGGAACGGCAGGGAGGAGCACAAATCCCGGGTGGCAGACGCGATCTATCCAAGCGGAGAACCCCCCCGGAGGTCGGGCAGGCAGGACGAGCACGGCTACAACGTAGCGAAGGCTCGAAGCAACGGCAGGGCAGGGCTGCCACAGCGCGGCTCCCAGCGGGGCAGGGAAGGCGGCTTTGGGATCCCGGTGTTTCCAGCAGAAAGAAAAACGGCCGAAAAAAACCAGCAGCTCCTCTCTCCCCGAACGCCGAACGCGAGACCGAACTGCCCCCACACCCAGGTGAAACAAAAGAGTAGCCAGGCGCACCCCACCCTCAATGGGTAGCTCTTTGTCTTCCTTAAGTACCCAGCGATTAGCAACAGTATGGGGAAAAATTCCTTTAACAGAAAAAAAACCCTAGAACTCTTAAAACCCCAACACCATGATAAAAATATTCTTAGTTGTAAATTTAAATATGCCACAACATCCTTCATGTGAAGCTCGTTCTACATTTGCAGTCCTATGCTCAGTTACAAAAAAACCACACCAAACCCCCTAGCAACTGGATCATGAATCTGTGGGTCTTCCCTTGTACTAGAATAAAAGAGATAAGTTTTGTTAAAAGCACAGGAAGAGTACGATTCAGGTGGTGTTACACAAGAATTCCAGGTGCAATGAGGTCAGTGATATGCACTGACTTACTGCAGCAATTAATAGAATAAAGATCTGAGCCATTTTGAAGTTTTGTCAGGTATCTCCTTGCGTGATTACATATGTGTGATTAATAGTAGTGTAATAATTACATTATTGTGTACTAATTGAAGTAACATGTCCGAAGATAGAGGAGAACAAATAAGATAATGACAGAGTTGTTTGTTCTACATACAGCAGATGCATTATAGGAACAATAGGCAGCAGATGACAATTTAGATAGATATTCCCAGGAAATTTATGTTACACAGATGAAATTAGGAATATGAAATGCCATATAATTAGCAAAACTGGTGAATTTTATTCAAGCATATATTACCATTTAATACAGGAATGAAGCAAGTATCATTTCTCAAAGCAGTGCTTTTCAACCTATGGACCCTTAGTCTTCTGTGGCCTATGGGTTCATGAAGGTTTATTTTAATAAAATAGTAATTCTTACTCTTGGAAGACTTCCAGTCAGGGTCGAGGAGTCTCAATCTCCCGTTGAACACTGTGAGGATCCACAGTGTTGCTGATCTTTATAGATCAGTAAAGGCTGATCACCATGGTGTAAGTGGTCGCTGTTCAGCCCTGATGATGAGACAGCAGAGTATTGGTACTAGGCTAGTTCCAAATGGTCAGTGTAGGTTTCGGGCGGGTTCGGTCGGGACGGTGACGGGGACGGAGAGATCTCTATAGGCAGGTCTTGGGACACAGTCGGTTTATTGTAAGAGGCGTGGGTATAGGGGCACTGCTCAGAGCTGCCAGACTCAGCTCTGAGCAGGCCCAAGAGAGTAAGCAGGTGAGAGAGAGAGAGAGGGTGTAAGAGCAAGAGTAGAAGTGGAAGTAGAAGTAAGGAAAGGAATAGAAGAGAAGTGAGAAGTGTCTGAAGTCCTGGTTACAATACAATAAATCATCTTCTGTACTGAATATTCTAATTGTCACTAACCAATCTAATACAAGATACAAATCCTATAGCATTTACATACAGCCTATAAGAGTTCTTATATTACCATAGAGTGTTACATCTTAACTTCTAAAAACTACTCTTTGGACCCCTTCTGCTGAGCTAGTAGGGTCTGCTCTGACCCTTGGACCGCTTGCAAGCAGAGGGTATTGTTCAATCAAGAGGGGATTACTTCAGTGGCCATACCATTGTTTTCTAGTTGTTCAGTAACTAAGACTTGGTATTTCAAAAGTGTCTTTCATTTCGATGTTGCCTGTAGTTTTCATATTCCCAAAATCTTTTGTCAGGCAATCATATCCACCAGGCCTTCCTGTTTCATCTTCCCCAACAGTCAGGTTTTCCAGACAGAGATTCTTAATGATTTAAAAATATCAAAGATTCTTCTCTGTATCACTCAAACAAGAAGAAATCATCACAATTTTCACCTGGTCTTGAATAATTGACAGTATATCCACATTTCATCCCTCTTGAACTACAGTAATTGATTTAAACATCTCCAGCCCTTAGGATAACCCATTAAATTCTTACCTTTATCCAATTTCTTGCATGACGTATTAAACAGAGAATGTGCAAGACAGAGATTTCAAACATTTGTGTTTAGTTTTGTTCATGTAATACTTTTTTTCACATTGAAATTGCTGGATCAAATTTCACTAAAGTCAGTCACATTTCTCTCTGTAGTACTGATGGGTAAAAATTATCCTGATGAATCAAAACTACTAAACTAGAAATATTTCTAATACATTTATTTTTATGCCATTTTCCCTTTTTCTTGATGAATGAGCAGTGTAAAAAGATAAGAGATTAATAACTATAATCTATATAAATATATAAGATATATATTCAAGCATATATTACCATTTATATTTTTATTTGTATTTTTTATATTTATTTGTAATATATGTATATTTAATATATGAAATATAGAAAAAGATATAAAATACAATTTCTTTTCAGAAAATCATTTCTAGCAGTAAGAAAATTTGTCTCCTCTTATCAATGTGCCATTGATAACGTAGTGGAAATCAAACATTTGTGACTGGTATGACCATACTAAGCTGTAGAGCTCTACAGAGATACGAACAAATATTTAAGGGATAACCACTTCAAAAGGAAGGAGAGAAGCTATGATTTTAGCTATTTCATTCAATCTCCATCATGCCTGCAATGAGAGAGTACATTCATTTACAGTAGTCCCTCCCAGCAAATCCGTATCATCAAGAACAGGACAAAACATCAGTTTCCAAGGCAGCTTTTTCTGGCAAAATACATCAGTTCTGTCTTGACCCCAGGTACAGTAACAATGTGAGGCTTGAGGGGCACAGGTTGTACTGCAGCAGCTGAGTTTATTAGCAGGACTAAAATTCAGGTGGTATCTGACCATTCTTAGCCCACTCCCATGCTACAGGCACAGAACAGGTTTGTCTCCGCAGACGCTCCGTTGTCCAAACTAATAACAGTGATGCTTTTGCCGTGACTGCACAGAAAGGAGCGCACTATTTGAGAAAGGCAGCAGCACACAGCAAAGAGGCAACTGCCTGTGGCTTCCCACAAAATACATTTACGACAGCAGACAGCTCCTGTGGAACAGTGGTGATGAGCCAAAGGTCTCTGCTGCTGCACCCTGCGCTGCCCGCAGTAGCCAACAACACTGCTCTGCCTTTTGTGGGGCTTCCACCAACATGGCTGTAATCAAGCAGATTTCTTCTCCCAGTCTTAGAACAAATCAATAACTGAAATAGAGTATGTATATATTTGTCTTTTTGGTAGTGACACATTTAAGTTTTAAATCCTCTGTGCTTCTCACTGGCTAAATAAGCTGCTTCTGTCTCCCCATCTCTCAGGGCTTTTGGGACATAGTCAATACCTATAAACTGTAGAGATGTGAAGGGAGGTTTCATCTCATTAAAGTGTTCCACCAGTGGAGATTTCTGTGTTCCCTCTGGTGATTTGTGACCACAATTTCTGACCTTTACTATCTGTGTTGTCTCACTTATACATTGTGTGCCCCTAGGGAACGTACTCACGTACATCACACGACTTACTAGCAGATTTTTGCTTTATGTTATATACCTTCCTTCTCCCCTATCAGAGTATTCTCATCTGTTTATAGATCGTGTAATAGCTCAATGGGTAAAATCATTCTTCTAGAAGAGCAGGTTCTGGGAAAATTACTGATATTGCTTTCAGATATTGCTTCTCTACCAGATTTTTCACTGCACTTATGTCAATAATGCAATTTTTTACTCTTTAATGCTACAATTCCTCAGTAAAAACCAATTATCTTTAGAAATATCATAGCTGTTAGGGTTTTTTTTTTCCACTATGCTTATCATACCTGAGGTTCAGATTGTGTCATGTTGCTAAGCTTTCTGGAAACTGGGTTATGACTCAAACTCTTTCTCCCTCTTAGAGAACCTCCAAGAGTCTTAAAGTGAGTCACAAAATAAAAGTACAAGTGAAGGAAGAGTTACTCAGCTTCCTAACCATACACAGAGTCCACATACTTCAAAATGTCCAGGAATTGTGGGCATGTGATTCCCAGGGCATCCCATTGGAAGCCAGCAGTGCTGGCTTCATAAGTCTCCCATGGATCCCCTGCTGCTAAATATTCAAGTTGGCCCCATGGTAACACAGCTTCCCTCTGCTCATGAATGCAGCCCCAACATAACAAATTACACTTGAACAGCTTGAGAGCTGCAGGTGGCTGAAGAGTCCCCAAACTCCCACCCACCATCTAACAGCAGCCAGCAGTTTCCAAATTTGTTGTAAATCCTTGCAGCTAGTAACTACAAACATTCATCGTTTTCTCCATCTAAAGAAATTAGGCTGCTGCCTTCTCATCCTAGAAATGTGGGGAGGGCAAGTCAGAGGAGGAGACTATGCTAAAAGGAGCCTCACAAAGACAAATGGGGCCAGAAAGAAGCTGTACTCAAAGAAATGTAAGTCTAAACCATTCTCCATTCTCTGTGTTGCTAAAATTTCATTTTACAGAGAGAAGTGTGTGATTAAGATTCTGATCCTCACCAGAAATTTGATGCAGCCACCAACAGCTTTACTAAAATACTAATTTTTGAGTGACAGTGCACACTCTTGCATAAAAATGCTCTTTCTATCCACATCCGGTTTAAATCTATGCATAATTGGCTCCACATGACTTGTTCTCCACATGTGACTCCACATGATCAAGTTCTTGGAGCAAAAATCAGGAAACTCGATAAAGTGAAGCACCATGGGAATGACAACATTATATGTATTTATGAAACTTCCATTAGGAAAAGTAGTCAAACATGAAGCAGTCTTAGTCTGCACAGCACAAGAGTATGCATGAAAACACATAACATCTAGATGAAATAGAAAAGGGGTATCAAACCCTTTGGTTGGTTTCAATCCATAAAGGGATTGCTCTGCCCCTTTAGGAGCTTGGTGTGGGCTGAGCAGCACTGGTCAGCCAGTGCTTGAAACCTTGGATGAAAAGGCTCAAGCTTTGTTTTTTTGGTAGCCATTCCAGAGAAACTCTGGATGCAGTGAGCTGGAAAAGTTATTTTTCAGCTCGTTCCATTCAATTCAGCTCACTCAGGTGACATTCAATAAAGAGATGTCTCAGTTAAATAAGTGCACTTTAAAGCCTTTATGTATTATATCAATCAAAGAATCAAAATGAAGAAGTTGCTTGAAAACTGCTGATTAATTGTAAAAGTTAATACTGGTGCAGAAAAGAGAAGAAAGGAATAACATGCCAACCTAATTCTTAACTTGTTATCTAGAAACTGTTGAAGCCACATAACCAAAAATTATAAAGTAGGAAACAAAAAAAGCCCCTCCAAATAATAAGACTATATCATGTTATATAATTTTCATCTGTTTGATAAGGAAAGATAAGTAACCACAACATACTTGGAATTACATGAGGCTGATGGTGCTTTGGAAAGGCATCAGATGGCTATGAGCACCTCCCTGTATTTTGCACCAGTGCTTGTGCAGAAGAATCAGATGCTTTCCACTGCTAATACTCATGGCAACAGGGATCCAGGCTTACGCAAGGATGCATCCATTGAAACCACTGGTGTTCTGTGACAAAATGTAGCCCTGTCTGAGGAGGCCCATAGGGAAATGACTCCCTGGATGAGCCTCTGAATCCATGGGAGCTGACTTTGTAGGGTCACCATTTTGTTCAGCAAGAGCATTTGGGTCCATTCCCCTTCAGCTTTCTAGTGCTCAGGGAGTGATTTTTCTGTGCAAATAAGGAAGAGATAAATCCAAACCTTCCCAAAAATATTCCCTGAATATTAAATGTTTAGGCATATTAACCTGTCTCTGTGCTTGTTTCTGGGATGGTGCTGACCAGCTACAAAACCTGTGCTCAGAATCAAGGGTTTGTTGCCATTAAATTTGTCCATTGGTTCAAAATTCTTGAAATTTCTGAATACAACTAAATAAACTCTCTTTAATGCCAGAATAGCCTTCTAACTAATATGAATTTAGTATTAATTCCTTTTAAAAAGCTGAGTGCCACAGAAATGGTGGCTGTGTCTAATTGTGCCAACACTATGTGGAGCTCACTTGTATGTTATAGCTAGGCAAGTCATATCAGATTTGCTTTAATGGATTTTCCCAGAAAGCATTTTCTCAAACCGGTGCACAACTTAACAACCAGAGCTTGTGCAGTTCTTGTCTTGGATGTTTCACAATGTCATATTTTGGTCTTCTAAATCTGACACTCCAACTAAAGTAACATAGCAAGTAATGTTGGCAATAGGAGCAGGTAATGTGAAATTCATACCTCACACCTGCTTTCCTATGCCACTTAGTCTGTGCCAAAATGCTACTCTCTTGTTGGAAGCTAAGCAAATATCAGATGCCTTTCATTTCCCAGACATGTGTGCCACATGCCACAATGTGCTCCAAGTCTTATTTGCATTTGAAGAAGAAAGAATCAGTCTTTTGTGTGTTTTTATTGCAATCATTGTGGTTGTAAGGATATCTTTTTCCTGGCAGGTATAGATTGCTTAATTGGTCTGTCCAGCCAAGTGCCTCTGGTTTTTTCTACATTATCATCCTGCTTGTAAGACTTGTGCTACCCTAATTTCTTTTTCTACTCTCCTAAGCATGTGTGACAACAATGAGAAAGTGTAAGGTGAAAGGACCCCCCATTCTGTTTCTTTGCAGTATTTCTTGCTTCTTCTACTGTGTGCTGGCTGTTTTGCTTTGGGGAACACTGGCCGAACAGCAGAAAGTCTTCTATGGCTTAAACTACAGCCAGTGCTGTGTCTTATAAGGATGCAGGACTCCCCTGCTGCCTCCTAACTTCCCTGTTTCTTACAGACAACTCCAGCCTGGAAACATTCTTGACTAGCCTGCTGCCTTTGGATTTCCTTGGTGGAAGAGGAAGAATGATAGCAGGAGAAAACTCATTGATCACGGTGACATCTCTTTCTCTGCCTTCATTTTTATGAATGGGTTCATTTCTCTTTCTGCTGAACTCATCCAGAGATTCTAAAGGATCCAAGTGAAAAAAAGAACTGGTAGAGTTCTGCACTCCTGGACAAGATTCAGCTGTCTTTCCACGTGTGCTTACTGTTATTTAAGAGAGTGGGTGCATCCTGCCTGTTTTCCAGCTGCCCACCTCATGGGAAGGTCCAGCTTTCTCCTAAGCCCAATGTCATATCTGCCACCCCATGCAAATGACTTGGATATCCCAAAGTACATCCAAAGGATGTCTTAAGAAGTGTACTCACATCCCTGGATTCTGTAAGCATAGCAAATATTTTAATTTAATTCATTGGATGTGAGAATAAGTTTGGACTGTGTCCTGGGTTGCAGTGTATTCTATTACCATCCTCAGGAGCTGTTGAAATCAGGTGGGGCAGTGTTTCCTTGCCTCCTCCCCCCAGACTATCTTTCTGTTAATGGCCCATCATTGTCCTGCTGCATGACTCAGAGATAACTCCCTCCGGACTATCTTCTGTTAATGAGCCTAATCAACACTTGGCCTCATGACTCATTACCCCATTGTGAGATGCTCCACCCAGAGGGAGGAACCAAGCATCCCATCGTGGATATAATCTGGTGATTAGACAATCCTTTCCACTGGATTTCCAGAGGATAGGAGCTACACAGCCACCACCGACCTTCTGAGGAGGAGCAGACCCTTTTTCTACAGGATCACTGCTTCAGGAGGACTGCAGCCACCATTCTACCAGACTGCTACCACCACCCTGCCTAACAGGGTGCCAGGTTGTATCCTAACTCTGTCAGTTTAACCCAGTGTTATCCGCTTTTATTGTTTTTTCTTTCCCCCTCCTTTTATTTCCCTATTAAATTGTTATTCTGACTTGGTGTCTCCCACTAGTTTGTTTTCAAACTAGTACAGACTGATATTACAAAAATTATGGTTCTTTTCAGTAATGTTTTCAAGATTCTGGTATTAGGACACCAAACAGAATTGTTTCATTAAACAGCTATCTGCCAAGATCTGTAAAAGAGGAAATGAGGAACATTTTACCTTTTTTTGGTGTATTTTTCAATTTTTCTTCAGTGTGTGTAGCTTTTTTTCTGAGTAGAGATCAGCATACTCAATATTAAAGGCAGATAGAATATATTTTAATGTCATTACTGTTGTGAAAAGTCAGAAAATAATTAATTGTTTGCTTTTAAAATCTTCTTTTATATGGGAGAAAGAAAGATCAGCAATAAATAATTTTAAGTGAGGAATGCAACTAGATTTGGAGGATTTTCTGGGAATATGACTTACTTTCTCCTGCTCCAACCTAAGGACCAGAATGCAAGTAAACAAATGGCATCAGCCCATGCGTCAGATTGTAGTGAAGTCAGCTGTTGACAAGTCACCCTAGCAGTGTTGCTAGAATTTAGCTGCTAGGTGATGTCAGAACGGCTGAACTTGCTGTCAAATTACCTCAGTTTACCACTTGCCTGCTGTGCCTCCCCAGTTAAATATAAAATCTATTAATTTCTTCTTGCCTGTCTGGGTGAATTTCATACTCTGTTATGAAAAAGTAAGATCTCTCCAGCTCCAACAGGAGCCCATCTTTAAGCTGGTTGGGTTTTTTTCTCCATGAGCTGGCCCAGTTGGCCATTGTGCCCATTGCTATGTGCAAATAGCTCACTAAGGTAGGAGCTGTGTGAAGCTCTGGAGCAGTGTGGGCTTCACCTGCCAGACAACTCCTAACCAGGGGCTCTCTTGTGACATGCCCAGAGAGTTACTACCAGGCTGTACTGTGCCAGGTATGGTTTTGCTCTGCTGAATAATAGCTATGAATATATCAATTCAAGCCAGTTTAAAAGTTTTTCAGAGGAGAACTTCAACTGCATGATGTTTCATTATAATGTGGCATCAAAAAACATAGCTGGGAGATACGAAGCAATAACATGGGTGTCAGGAAATAAGAAATTATGGTACAGATTCAACAGAAAGAATAATGGAATTTAACTACCCCTTCATAAGAAACACACTTCAGACTCCTTTGGCCTTTTCAGGTCTAGCAACAAAACAGATTAAATGCAGTGATAGTAGTGAACAGGTTTGAAGGGTCCAGAGAGAAGAAACACATCTTTCCCCATTGGAATACTCCCAGAAACATCTCAGTGTTGCTGGTTGCCACCATGAGAAGTTATCTTGGGGCAAAGGTGCAGAAATGTGCCTGGGAAGTGCTTCCCTGCCCCAGGATAGTAGTCCTTAACCAGAGTGGGGCAGCTTCTATCCTAAAATGCGTCCACATTTACAGCTTCACAGCTCACAGCCGCCTTCATTCAGCTCTATCCAGCAGGTTTTTGTTGTTGTTATAACAATGGGCTTTTCTACTCTTTGGATTTAGGTAAACAATCAGATAATTTGATGAAGTGCTGTAGGTGGAAACAGTATGGTTTTTTCCCACTGCACAGTGCTTGATAATAATAATAATAATGTTGTGTCTGCCAATTTTTCTTTCTTCCTTTAATTTGATCAAATGAATGTTCCTTAGATAATTAGACTCCCAGGCTACTTAAATGTGGATCACTCCAGTGGCTACTTCAGCCATTTGGAAGAAGCACACAGCAGCTTCACACAGAGAGGAAAATAATATCAGCTTTGCTATCCCCCAGGAAACAAACACAGATGTTCTCCACTCAAAACTAGAGCAATTTATCATTTCCTGCACACTACAAGACTGCTAGGTTCAACAAAAAGGTAAAAGGGGAACACTGAAACAGATCTGGAAGACCTTAGATGATAAAAAATAGAAATTTGTGCTGCAAGGGACACACAGAACAAGAGTAGTGTTTATTCTTTCCATGTCGGTATTTAAAAGCAGAATGATGGTGGCAGTGTACTGGTACTGTCTGGAGGGGGAAGTTTCTGTAGACAAAGGTAAAAATACATGGTTTGAATCCTTCCAGCTCCTGCAAGAAAAACTTCAACAGATTGATCCATATTTGGATGCACCACATCTAAAGAAACCCATGTGACTTTAGCTGAATGTAATTGGCTATTTTCTGTTCACTAAGTGTTCACATTTCCTTAAATTTAGTTCTTTAGTGATGGACTGTTGAAATGTGAATTACAAGATTTTGCTATAATTGATCAGATTTGTCGCAAGGTATTCTCCATCTGGGTGACTTATGTATAAACACAATATTTCAATTACATAGATCCTTGTGAAACAACATCTTTGAAATACACTCGCCAAACCTCTCTGCAGGCAGGTAGGAATGTGTGGGGCTTTTTGCAAGTTTCACAGGAAGGAGCCATAAAAGTGAGCTCAAAATTATAAACTACTTAAAAACAGGATTACGAAAAAATATTAAGAGTAGGTTTATCAAGTGCTGTTAAGTACAGCAGCTTTACTTCAGCTCTGCTCCCTTAACCCTTGATTCCTGGAATGAACAAGTGCAAAAGAGGGATCCCTCAATATTTGTGGCTTCCTTATATTTCATAAACTCATAGAATACCATGTTGGAAAGGACCTCAAGGATCATCTTATCCAATGTTTCTTGGCAAAAGCATGGTCTAGACAAGATGGCCCATCACCCTGTCCAGCTGGATCTTAAAAGTGTCCCGTGTTGGGGAATCCACCACTTCCCCATGGAGATTAAGCCAATGGCTGATTGTTCTCATTGTGAAAAATTTTTATTTCCAGTCTAAAGCCCCCTAGTAGTAACTTGTACCCATCACCCCTCATCTTTTGCATGTGACTCATCGTAAAAGAACGGAGTCTCTCTCGTTTTTTAATTTCTGGATGACAGTGATAAGGTGTCCCCTATGTCGTCTGTTCCCAAGGCTGAACAAACCCAGTTCTGCTTTTCCTTGTATGGCAGACTTCCCAGTCCTTTGCCTGGTGTGGCTGCCTGGCCACAGCTGAATTTGGGACTTTCTGGAATCACAGCAGGGATGTACTGGGCAGAATTCACTTGGGATCTGGACAGTAACAAGGCATTAATTGGTAGATGTTAATATTAGTGAAGCAGCAATAAAGTCAAGATGATTGTGTTACTCCTCTGTGCAGCCACCACCAGTCTGTTGTGCAATCATCTGAAGAAAATGCCCACGAATAAATAAATCACTGTGTCAGGGCACCTCAAGATGCCAAGCCTGTGTCCTTCTGGTGGCATCTCTGTAAATCTAGTTTAATCCCACTGCATACAAAATACTTTCCTCCTGATTTACAGTCATACAGGCTACAGTAAAATCTGCATCTCTTTTTTCCCTCTAGTTACCTATATGCATTTTGATGTGAGGTTTTTAGCAAGAGGCTTACTCCTGGAGAAAAGCTGTGTCCTTCTCTGAGATGTGACAATATGGTTCTCGGCCTAACTCTGAAAATCAGGTCTCTCATTGACACTTGAAGGCCCTGGGTTTAGAGATAGATCTTTGCCTGGTGGTTTGCATCCATTTGTCCTAGTCACTGCTAGGTGGGACTGGTGGGTCTTTTGGTATTCAGCACAACTAAGCAAATAGTTCTTTGAGCAGCAGAGCTAATGGTATTAATTTCCTCATGTTTAACAAGATATAAAAATATCTATCAAGTATCTTCTGCACGTGAGGCAGATGTAACATTTCTTTGTGTGGACTTTCTAAATTAGCAATACAGTTATACTCTTCATGGTTAAGTCATTCCTGTAGTAAGGCTAAGAGCAGCTTGTACCCCCCATCCTGCTGCTTATCTCCATTAAACTCATATGGATTTAAATAATTATCTGTCCTGTGTGCTTCTAACTGGGCACTGCATTCAATATAAAAAGATGGGGGATTACAGGCAGACAGGCCCCACATGAAGACAACAGGAACATCAGAACTGCATTTCTAAGCTAAAGTGAGTTAAAATGTCATATAAGAACTGTATTTTGACTGTTGCATGTAAGCATCAGAACTGCCCTAAAAATTCAGGATCTGGCCTCAGGCCAGACACTCCCTGTGTTGATGCTAACATGAGATAACACAAATCTCTGTCCCTGCAGAACTTTCTCCTTTTTTATCTGCTTTAAACAACTGTGATTTAGTGTGCAGTAGTTTATCTCTGAATAAAGAAGAAAAGTTGCAGTCAACTCCTCATTTCCGCTGTCGATATTATTGTGTCCCGCAGTGGTAGGGAGGAGAGAAGATCCAGCAGGCAGGAATTGTGCAGCAAGATTGATTTATTTAATTATTTTACAAACTCTTTTATAGACTTTTTTCTTCATAGTCTAAGTGGACAAAGGATCAGCCACCCCTTGGGGGTGATTGGCTAAAATCCTAAAACATCCATTGTCAAAATATTTTTCTACTGTACTATAAACAAGGCTTTTTCAAGGTTGCAGATGTTCATGGTTTACAAAACTCTGCAAATATCTTCTGTGAGAGAGAAAAGTCTCTCACAGACTTAGAAAAGAGCAGGAAAAATTCTTGCTAACAGCAATATTGTATCCACAACTCCTTTTAACTAGAATTTTTTAAAGTGTGCAGAAACTGGCACATGCTACAGCTTTGATTTGTGCTCAAGGTGCAGTCAGGAAAAAACTGACTTGGTTTGGATTCTTAAGTATTGGATGTCAACCAGGACTTGAAAATACAGCTTGATAAGCCATTACAGACCTGCTAATTAGGCTCCAGGTTACTCCAGAGAACCCTCAAAAATTAATTGACAGCATAATATGAGTAAAATAGGATTGCTAGAAAAGAAAAAAAAAAGGCAATTTATTTATACACCTAATCAAAACATATTTTTGTACTATTTAAGCTTAAACTGATAATTTGCAATGTACATATGGAGTGAGATAAGTAATTTACATAGTCATCTGTTGTATGGAGCATTGTGTGGCATAGGTCCACCCATTAATAAAAAGACTACCACAGAGAGTCCAGGCACTCCTCTGCTTTTCCTTATATAGCCTTACAGTGTCTGAATGGCCTCTCTTACAGCAATTAAAAATATCCAGTGTCACAAATATTTTCAACACCAGCAGTAAGAAGAGACTTCATTTACTTGAAGGAATATATTTCACACTCACAAAGGTCAGGTTCCATTTGAATCACTAGGATGTATCCTGTATCACAGGATCCAGCCCAAAACTCTGCTGTACCAAGGCAGGTCCCTCAACCCGTGTCCTCCCGAACACCCTGAGTAAATTATGCCTTGTACAACAAAAGCCCTCTCACAAGGAAAAGCCATTGGGATCACACAATAGGCCCTTCACAAGGGTTCCTTCTGTAGTTTTCTGAAGTCAGGCATAACCCAGCTGTTACCATCTGCTGGGAGGAGTTTTTGGCAGGAGACACCTTACAAACACCAGTCAAGCACCAGCCACTCGACAAAACAGACCAGCCTAGTTCTCTGAGGCTGAATCCCCTCTGGAGAGATGTGATTTCACTGACCTGGGTTGCTAGTGATGCTTGCTGCCTACCTGTCTCCAGGTGGCTGATGGTAGGGGGAGACTTCTATGGACTGAATCCATGAAAGTGAGATAGTAATTTTTCATGGGTAATTAGGAAAAGCTCTTTCAAATTTTAAACACAGATATTGTCATCATTGCAAAAGCAACACCTTTTTGGGACACTTAATTTCCTCTAAGCCACTTTAATAATCCTTATGCTTTATTAAATTTCTAGCCTTAGTACTAACTGTTTGCATTGATTTAAAGAATAGATTACAGATTGAAATTTTTTCCATCATGCTTTCATCCCAGTCTCATTTAAATACTGGAAACCATCAAGCTATCAGCATGAAAAATAGTTAATCTTAGTCTAAAATTAAGCAGTTTAATTTATTTGCATAAATATAAATCGACACTTTTAATCCCACAGAGAAAAGTCCCTATTCCCAATACCAGATCCTGTCATTTAAGATTGCATTAGTCTTGAAGTATGGAGATCCTCTTAAAATACAATTTATTTTTAATGCTTTCACTGAAATTATAAAACTATCACATTTATCTTCAGTGGATTTAAGATTTTTTTTTTTTCCTTTCCAGCTGCACCTAAATGCTACACAAAGACTCAAAAATGTTGATGTATCACCTCTGGAGTAGTCTTTGAAAGAATAAATGGTTGCTCAACTGGCACTCTAGGAATTTGCCTTGGAAACACCTACATAGAACTAACATAAAATTCAAGAGAAGAAGAACAGATAGCTGTAAAAGTAAACCATGACATAGTCCAAAATGAAAAGGTCACCACATAATAAAATATAGATTGATAGTTTATACCCCCGTAACTTAAGTTGCTTTGGATTTGCTTGTTTTAAATGATAGAATTTAAGACACCAAGTTTTGAGTCTTTTTCAGGGTGTAATGTCAGTTGTAAACTCTGTAACTGAAGTCTTGGTTTAAATTGCTTGTCATTTATATACATGTAAGTCCTCTCTGCATGACAAGTGTACACACAGCTTTAATACCTACATCTGTTCCAGCTCATTAAACCCAGCTGTTCTGCACCTTTCCTCTCTTCCCCTCATGGTTCAATGGTAGCAAAACCATTCTTCCCAGGCCATAAGTGAAAAGCAGAGAAGGCACTAGCTACAACCAGTCAGAAAAATACCACTATTGACACTTTTCTTGATTTTCCATGCTTAAGTGTAAATTGATCAGGGAAATACTGCACAGAAGCAGAGCCAGTTTTACTCAGGAGTGCTAAGCCATGCACAGAGCTATGCTGGCACACTTAGCAGCATTTCAGTGATATATTCTGGCCAAAATGGCAATGAAGAAGTTCTCCTAGACAAACTGAGAAATCCTGGTCATATGCCAGCTTACATCCATTACTGACTGTACCACTGTATGACTCATGGAGGGAAAGCCCGGACTGACAAGTCTGATTCTTAAATTCTCACACGTAGTAATGCAATCCTGTTTTTTCTCCCAAAGAACAGCTTCTTACCTAAGTTTAGGTAGGGAGAAGAGAATCAGACTCATCTCAACCACATGAGCAGTTACGTTCCCCCTCTGCTTTAATGAAAACTCATAAACTCAAGTGGTGTTACCGTGGCATTACAAGGCTGCCCTTGGTGCCCTAAAACAAAGCATGCCACATGGGCTGAGATCAGATTGATGCTTATGTATCCTACAATAAGCTCCTATCAGTTCCAGTTCCTTAATGCTGTCAGTCCTCCCCATGTCCCATTGAGGAAGAGGTGTTTTTTCCTGTGGCCAGTGATTTAACTATGTTTGTGTGTGACTAAGTAGGCACCTTCTTCCCCCCTCCCTGTGGTAGAAACAGCCTGTTGGACAGGAGGCATTTGTGCACACACATGATGTAAAGAGCTCTGCAGGTGTCTTTCACTCCCCACAACACAAGCTTTCCTCAGAGCCCTTGCACCTGACTGCACAGGTGTGGTAGGCCTAGAAGGGTGGCAAAGCAGAGGCATGCTGTGTGGGAAAATAGACCTAAAATCTTGTGAAAGCACTATGACAAGTAGCTCCCCTGTCCACATTGGGTTATTTGTAGTGTTACCATGGGCTTTCGTTTGGCTTTTACCCACACTGCACTATACCATCCTATAAACATAGACTTTGTTCCAGGCTCCTATTTCAGACTCTGCCTGCAACCTAAGACATCAGGGATAATTTCCCTAACACAAGCTTGCCAAAGGCTTCATCCAGCATGGGTCCCACAGACATATTTGATGGCTGTTGGAGGCTACCTGCAGTTTTAACTGGGGATGAGACTAGTAGCAGTCCTAAAACTCAGACAGCAGAGGAAGCATTGGATCCTAGTCTTCTGGGCCATTTGAGTAAAATTTAAGAACAAAGCAGAGAAGGCAGGGATGTCATCAGCACTGGGGTCACAGATGATGCCAAGTTGATGTTGCCTGGAGAAATATTCCATGTAATCCCATAACCAGTGATTGAAGTTATTTTGGTAGCTTCTGTTTGCTATGGGATGGCTTTTGTCTCAGTCAAGGGAAGAAGTAATGTCTTCCTCTGCCATCACTAGCAAGAGCAATCCCAGATGGAGAGCTATTATCCAAGCCTGCAGCTAGGGATTTTTTTTTCTACTGGTCTTTAATGAAATACTGCATTTTCAGTATTTAAAATGGCAGACAGCAGAAGTGACTGAACATCTGTATTCTGTCTGTGCCCAATATTCACTGAGTTTAGGACACTATTACTATCATTCAGATGGGGTCCTGGGTGGTCTCTGTTATGAACTCTGTTGACTGTGCTGACTGGAAGAGTCACTGGAGGAATAGCAGGTCCCTCCATGTGCACCCTGAGCATGGGGGTTGAAACAGAAGACAACTCTTGTGAACAGGCTTCTGCACGACTGTTCATCATCCTGTTTATATTTGCTTATTTTTTCTGTTCTTGGCTGATCAAGACCAATGTCACTGTAATTTTTACTCCCTCTTGTAACTTGCAGTCTTTCTTCACCCACTGATTTGCTACTCCGCCACCAAATGACAAAAGGCTTTTTAGCACAGAAATACTTTTATGTGAGAGCTGAAAAAATATTGCCTTTTCACACTTAGCATCTGCAACAAATTAAAACCTGGATGCACTATGATATGAAGATCATAACTGGTAGAAGAGGTCATGTTTGAATCTTGACCAGGCCTTCTGCCAAGCTAAAAATTATTTTCTTAATTTTTATAAATATAACTGAAATCTTAAAACATTGCTATTGTTTTTTACTATCAAATAACTTAGGTGGCAAAAACTTCTGATAGACACACATTGAAAGACGAAAAAAGGGCATAGTGAACTGTCACAGGTATCTAGCTGTGATCTTGCTGTAGGAAAGATTACGAAGAGGTATTTTATTTTATTACTTCTCCAGGACAAAGAAAATACTGTGATTCCTGAAAATAGGACTTGCACTTTTCCTAGACTACAACAGCCACTGAAGACTTTGGGGAAGAGGACCTCAACCCCCAGGGGAGAGGAGGAAAACAAAGAAACAAGAACGTAGAGGTTGAGTCTGAGCTCAGTGACTTCCGTGAACAAGGAGCTAGAGGAGACAGGGACAGACAGATTGCAGATGGCCAGAGAGGGTAAGGTGGTATCAGAGCACCACGTGTGGCTGAAGGGAGAGGAAGCATGAGCAGAGGGGACTATGCAGCAGATCTCCAGCTCCACTACCAGTTCTTTACTATTGCACTCCAACCTGAGAAACCCCCTGGAAAACACTGTGGTGGGCAGGGGTCCATCAGGACACGGACACTGGCAGGGGCTTGGGCCACTGCAACAGTAAGGGGAAGGACAGAAATACTGGTTATCATGTAACCCCATCACTGGAGAGTGATGCACGGGGCTGGGATCCTCTCCACAGACAGCATCACAGGCACTTTGCTGACATTTGCAAACTTTGCTTGCTGTCTGCTTAGTTCTAAACAAAGTAATTTCATTCTATTTAAACATCCTATACTTGCTTTAATAAAGACCATAGTTCCATACTCTGGCAGGTAAGTACTTAAGGAAACACAAGAAACAGGCAGACTCATCCAAACTTTTAATAGATCTCAAAATTGCATAAAGCAGTTGCCAGTTGGCACGGATGTGACAAAGTAATGCAGCATCACATTTCCTTACCCTGTTTCACTGTGCACTGCTGCTTGCCACACAAAGCTCCAGGCACACGAAGCCCTTGCAATGCCTACCTCTTCTGGACTGCTCCCAGTGATGACAGATGAGCTGTTTAGTTGCCTGTGCCAGGCCTGCAAACTGATGGTGCTCTAAGCCCATGCCAATGAAAGCTCTTTGCATTATCCTTGTAAATATTGTACCATTTACCTCCCACTCCACTACTTTGAAGAGCACCAGGCTTCCTGGCATCTCAGCTGAGTTACAGGTAGTGTCCATTTTGCTTTCAGTTCATCTAAAACTGGTTCTGCTTCCATTAAGCAGCAGATCAGTGCACAGCTGAGCCATCTCCTGCCAGGTGCTCTCACAGCAGGGAATGGCCTCATCAGCCAGACTAGTAGAGGGTACACTGACCCCCCCGATATAACAGCAGGTACTCATATTTTTAAAGGCAAAAAGATGCTTTCATATTCAAATAGATCTGGGCCACATAGTACCGTGCACACTGCCAAGGTATCCCACAGAGGTATTCACAAAGACTGTGCCTATAACAATAAATTAGATGTGCCTAGGAATGCTCCCAGGTGCTGGGGCCAACTGGCTTACATCTATGCTAACAAAGTGCCTCATCCTCCCAAGCAGGGTTGCTGCAAGCAAACCACCCACACTGCTCTGACTGTGCTCAGGCACTGCTCAGAAGTGTGCTCGCTGCCATGGGCCAGGCACTGGCCAGGGATGGGTCTAATGGTTTACCAGGAGAGATACTGGGAGCTGTGCTGGGCATGCTGGACATGCTTGAAACTGCTCACACAGCAGCAGCCGGTTTTGCCCACCTGGTCAAATAAGCCATTCTCAGTGGTGTTACTCTTTCACTCTGATTTGTCCACAGAGTCTTTGTATGTATGTATAAAGGACTGTCCATATAAGAAAGGAACATTTGTAAATGCTATCACTAGCACCTGGGGACTGTCCTCTCCCCAAGAGGGCTCTCACTGCAGGGGTGATAGGAAAACCAAACATTCTGCAGGCACGACACTTAATTAATCACCTCACAAACTCCCACCTCTACTCTCACTAATCAATTGGTCACTGGCTGCCATCAGAATGACTTGATGCTGGCTTGTAATAAAGCCATCACCTGCAGATCCCAGCTGCAATCTTCCTGGGCTGGAGCTGCATTTTTGCACAGCTCCATGAGTTAGTGCTCTCTGTGCTCTTCTGTTAGTTCTTGCCATCTAAGGTCTGTGGAGTAAATGGAGCAGGAGGCACTGCAAAACATTAAATGAAGGAGAGGTTAGTAGTGAGAAACTCCTCAGTCTTAATACCCATCTTCTTTAGTATTTCCATTAGTGATTTCAATGTGATAAATAAGAGCAGTGTTGGTGAGAATTGTTAAAGTCCTGAACCTGTATGGTAACAGGAAAAGAGAGGAGGCTTGGATATCCTATTAGTAGATAACTTCAGTAATACAGTAGTAGAGATAGGATGAATGCCAATAAAACGAAAGATTATGTATTTGAGAATACCATAACTCATGTGACAGCAAGGCCCTTACTGTTGCCATCCAGAGAGGAAGGCATGTGATTACAGACTGGAGAATGAACCACCACGAGAGGCAATCATGTGAAAAGCAAATGTGGCTGCAGGACATGTCTGCAGCAACAGGGTGTTCCGAAGAGTCCTGCCTACTGGGCTCGTCACTGGTCAGGAGAGCATGTTGTAGTGGCAGGAGGGGCAGGGGAAGGGGCAGTCTCTCCTGTGAGAGAAGGCTGGTGGCTCTTAACTTGGCCATCCTAATAATGAGGAAGAGTAGAAAATGTAGCACACTTGTCAGTAATTGTACAATGGAGGTGAAGCAGGAACACTTTGGGAAAGGGACAGTCAGCACAAGCCAATGTTTGCATGCTAGAATAAGTACAGGTAGGCTGGGAATTAAAAGATGTTCCTCTTCTCTAAACCAGTCTGCTCTGGCGTAGCTACTCAAGTAAAGCAAGGATGACATAAAGGAAGGGATTTTTACATAGTGTTTCTTGAGTTCAAAAGAACAGCTCAACATACCTGTGAGGGCAGAGAACAGGGCCTGGCAATCCACATTCCCCCTGCAATCCTTTTGTCCTACAACAGAGAAGCAGGAGTCTGTGCTTAAGCCTGTCCTTCTCCCTGTGACCTGGGGAATGCAGAGAACACCCAGAGAGGCTGCAGCGTGCGTCAGCAGTCTCCATGCATTCTCCCGAATGGCCTCTGTGTTATGGCATGCCCCACCTTCTGCTGTACTCTAAGGATGTTTGCCAAGTTTCATATCCTTCATTTGCATCCATATTTGCATAATTGAGAAGTTTTTCAGTTTACTGCTCTATATGATTAAATTCATTGGTGGAAAATGAGGAGAGCTCACAGCTGGAGTGCATTAGTTTGCCATGTCAGAAGGCTGAGAAGTAACAGACAAACTGCACTGTGGGAGTAGGGACACAAGAATATGATCCCCAAAATCTGACATGCCTGCCCTGCATTACAGTAGCAGCAGTTTGGACCTGAGGGCTAGTTATGGTCGGGAATAGGGACTCCTGTAGGCTGCTTGGCTAATTTGGTTGCAGGGGCCAGGGAAGATCCTACATGATAGCTGGAAGGAGACTCAGCTGGCAGTCATGCTCATGCCAGCATCGTGCGGAATCACTACAAGAAAAGCAAGTGGGAAAAACGCCTGCCCCAGTGGTCATCTCTCCCCATCAGAAAAGACCAAGTGTGTCTGAAGGCATAATTAAAAACCATCAAATAACCAGCAGAGCCCAGAGGCTTGTCAGTATGAAGTATCATTAATTGATACAAATTAAGGAGTTGTTAAGTTAAGAAGTGACTCATTTGTCATGGCTTGCACAATGCCTTGGATGAAGAAAATCCTTAAAGACAGAATAAAACCATTTGCTGTAGTTGTGGAGGAGTCTCTGGAACAAGCTGCACATATGCTTTCTAGCTCTGGTTGATGCCTGCCAGAGCAAGGCTTTTATTATTTCTTTTCTGGTACTAGAACGGATCTGAAGTGAGCAACCACCACAGTTGGTAACTGATGCCAGTTCTGGCAGGGAGGGATGCACAGAGCTCTAACAGAATCAGGGATGCATTGATTGAAACCCTCTTTGCTGACACTGATAGCAACACAGATCTTTCCAGAGGACAGCATCCACAGTGGTCCTGCAGAGAAAGAGAGGGAATGGCACTGCCTGGAGCAGAGATATCCCAGCTGGCCAGGCAGTGTTGCACTGTTGGGGTTCTGTTCCCTTTTGCCCAGTGAGGACACTGGGGCATGGCCAGTAATGGTGACAGGCTCAGGTGCAGCCCATGGACCACCACATATGTCTGTATGGAGATGGCTGGGGCAAGGAAGGAAGTCACACCTGGTGGGGGGCTGAGCACAGACACAGCTCAGGAGTGAGACTAGAAAGTACTTACTAAGTAAGGAGAAGTAATGGATAGAGACTACTTTGGAAAATCATTCATTACAATCCAGCTGGAAACATGAAGGTTTTAAAGCTGTGAATTGAGCAGGCAGCCAGCCTTAGTCATAGGTGTCTGTTTCACAAGGGACAAAATACAGCTGAAGCAGCTAATTAATCCTGAGCTTCACTTCAAGAGGAAAGTCTGATACTGAAAACAGCAAATTTTTCTCACGTACTCCTGCTTCAGCTTCCAGGTCTGACAATCAGACGTGCATCCTGGGGGACTCTACTAACCAGCAATCTTTTATCATTTCAGTAATACACCTGACATTTTTTGCAGGTGATCTTTCAGGTCTGTAACCCTGCTGCTTCACTAGTTTTTCTCTGAGAGGTGAAGCCTGTCTCAGACGGTGGTGGCTCTAGTCCATCACTGCTTTCTGCAGTAAGCAGGCAATTTGACTTTGAAGACTGCTCCAAACACACAAAAACTGTTGAAATAGTGAAAAACTCTACGTTTTAAAATTTCTCTTGGTGGTACACTGGATGGAGGCAGATAGTAATGTAAGTTTTGTTACTGATTAAGGCAGGTATTTGCATGAGAGTCTGATCTGTTATCACCAGGTTGTCCCCACGATGAACTTGCACACATTTGTCATTAATCTGGAACATGCTGCTGCCCCTCTTTAACTGCTAAGACAGCTTCCAGAACAGGTCTCTCTTTTACTGCTGTGAGGGGAGTGCTTTATGTTTTCCAGCAGTATCAACTGGGCCTCAAAAAAGAGAATGGGGAAGAGCAGAATGACTGAGGATACAGGCTCCCAGACTAATTTCTCCATGGTGAGGCTGTGGTAACTAGTTCCCTCTTCTCCCTCTCAATCTTAGCCCCACCGTCCCCTCAGCAGTGTCACCACAGGTCCTAGTGGACCAGACAGACATATGGACCAGAGAAATGATCAGCATTAAAACAGAACCTTTTCCTAGTGTGACCTTTTCTGCCACACCACAGTGTCCTACCTGACAGCATGACCAAGGCTGCCTTCACAGTCAGTGCACACACACAGGTGCCTGCTCTGGTGTCCCCTGCAGCTGTGCCAGCCTCCTCCTGGCCCAGCCCCTCTTCCCTCCTTTCTCTGGCAGCAGGGGAGCCACAGTGGGCTCTGGGCTGAGCCAGCCCTGCTGCCACCAATGGGAAGGAGCAGGCAAGGTCCATCCCCTACTTTCCATTCTTACAAAGAGGGATGGGAAGTCCTGCAAAGACCATGAGTTAAATGAAGGTTATGCTGATGTTTGGTTTAGACCCCTCAAGTGAGACAAACATTGAAGTTTTACGGCAATTTAAGGTGAAAGGTGGGAGGGAAAAGGTTTTACTTTCCCTGTGCTCACTGACACTCCTGTGCTGTGGGTACCCACAGATCTGACATGGAAAAAAAAAGGCTGTTTGGACGAAGAGTAATTATGCAGAATACCTGTGACTGTGCAATAAATTACAGATTTCTATCATAGATCTGGATAACGTGCACAGCACAGTGAAATGTTTCTCAGATTTCCACTTTGCTGATTGTAGGAAATCAGAGATAACATATCAGGGCTCAATATATTCACTTGATCCTGTGTGGGTGAGGTCAAGCTACCATTGCTGGTCAGGAGCAATTACTGCTGCAAAGAGAAAACTCATTTCCACCTACAGAGCTCTGTGTTGTTATAAGTTAAGATCAAGGTTTGGACTTAAATTGAACATACCAGTAAGAAATATGTTAATATAAATCAGTCCTCGTAAGCCAAATACAAATTATAACAGCAATCATTAAAGCAACTCAGAGTACAAAAATATTACAGCTACGAAACCACATGTTGTAATTACTGGTGTTA